>NC_045596.1:158732093-159413459 GCF_009762305.2 Zalophus californianus
ACACGGTGAAGGAGGCACCGATAGCCAGGCCATCAATGAAATTGTGGAGGCCGTCGCTCAGGGTGATCATCCAGGCCAGAGTGCCAATATCAGAGTAGCGGACGCCTTTCAACCAGTAACAGGCACTCTGGGAAGCCTGCAGGTCCTACAAGAGAGCCCATCCCCATGGCCCCCGGGTCAAAGGATAGACCGTCAAGGTAAGCCTGAGCCATCAAGGCCATTACTAAAGGCTCCCACCCAAGAGCAGAGAGCCCACTCACCTGGACGGAGAGTGAGCCCACGATGACCTTCTCGTCCATCACGGGGGCCTTCCCATCCAGCTCACTGCTGCAGTGCTGAGGAATCATGTGGTCCAGATCCCCATTCTGCAGCTTCTCGGTCACCCCCTCCTCCTGGTCCTTCTTGGAAGGAAGTGTCTCAGAGGCATAATGGCTATGTCCATGATGATGCTAGAGGGACCACCGGGAGGGATTAACACGACACTCAGCCAAACCACAAAACCTCCTAAGCACTCACTCGGGGTAGGTACTCCCAGCCCTGGGAAGACCTCTTCATTCCCACCATCAGAGAAAACACAAGCAGGCAATACACACAGAAACCTAGGGACAATTGTTATAGAAACTGAACCAAGGTGAACGGAAGGGTTTGGTGCGGGACAGAAATCAAAGCAGTGACCTCAGGGCCAACACTCGTTCCAGCGAGGCGGCCCTCCCGGCTAGGAAGGTTTAGAGATCCCCCTTGGCAAGAGCTACCTTGATTGCATTCGGCAACTATTTAGAGGTTAACCGCAGGCACCAAAGACACCTTTTTGGAGCTATACTGCAATAAGCGTCCGGTTTCTCTGTGGTGGTACTTCCTACCCAATGACTCTATGTATCAAGCCCCTCCCTCACCGCTTAAAGGTACCAAAGATTATAAAGAAATGATCTCGAACGAAACAAGGGGAGAAAGGCACACAGGCCGGATCCGGTTTCTGGTCTGTCCTCACCCCTTGCTAACATCCGCGGGAGGTGAGATACTCCTGAAATCTGTCCACAGCACGGTGGGGGGGGTGGGAGGATAGCAGGTAAGTTCACTGCCTTGGGTGCTCAGGTAACCCCACTACCGAGACACACAAACATTTCTAGGATGGATGCTTTCCCTAGAAGCACCGCCTTTCCCAACAATTAGGCCTCACCTCATTTTTCTGCTTAAGAAGCATCTTCAAGATCTTCTCTGTGAAAAAGAAAAGATAAAAGCCCCCAAACACCACTGCAGACTTGGAGACATAATAATCTTCCAGAGGGTTGAAGCCAAAAGCCTGTGGACCCAGGAAAACAAAGTGAGTTTAAGGAAAAAAAAAAAAAATCTTCATGGGTGCCCTCTCGTCTCTTAACCACTTCCTTGATTCTAGGAAAGGAAAGACATGTACTCACTGGGATAGCTCTGCCACCTACCACTTCCTTCCCTTTCCAGCCGAACCAATCCCCTCACTTGCCTTCATGCCACATCACCAGGCCTGTCCACTTCTCTCTAGCTTATTTTCTGATGCAAAAGATGGATCCTCTTTAGAATTTTACTCTCAGGAAGAACAGCCCTGGATATGGTTTTCTACTTTTAATAAAGACTCTGTCTTCATTTTTCCTGGTGCTTTGCTACAAGGGCAGAATCTGCCCGCAAATTCCATACTTAAGAAGACGCTTGTGTTTATTTTCATTGTTATCTAATGTCCCTGGCTGATCTGCCTATGAAACCAAAGAGAGATGGTATAATTACACTTTCTAAAATGGGAAATCCATTCCCCAGTTAAATAGTAAGAATTGCGGCATCTTCCTGACCACAGACCTCCCAGTGACCACAAAGCCAAGAAAGCAGACTGTGTTACTGCACATGTCAATTTGGGGGTGGGGGCTTGTTTTGGGCTATTTCTGGAAAGTTCACTGATCATGGGGGGAAAAACAAAATCTATTGGGAAGAAGAAGACTGGAGTAGGAATCAGGAGAATTCCACACTCCGTGATGCTCCTGACTTGTGAGGCCTTGGGAAACTGGCCGGTGACCTGCTCCCTCCATCTTCGGATAGGAAACAACCCTCTTGAATAAACCAGGCTTCTCATGAAAAAGTCAAAGGTGAAAGTGATTCTAAGTACCAGGAACTCTGGGCCGCTTAAAAGGTGAGTGTTTTTCCTTTCTGTTTTAAAGGGGCAAACTGCATCTCTACTTGCTTGTATTGTTTCCTCAGAGGAAACAGAGACCTCTTCCTCAGAGACGTAAAGGTCAAGTTCTAGAGTAGAAGTGACACATACAGGCCGACTTTCCAGGAGAGACAAATCATCTTAAGAAGAGTGGAGTGAAAACCGTCAACTGACAGTTCTCCACAAAAAGCCACGAAGGATGGCAGAGTACAAAAGCATGGCTTTAGGAGTTATGAAACCCGGCCTCTAGGATATGTGCTCTTGTTCTGTATCTGTTAAATGGGCAAAGCATTACTTGTTCTCTAGGCATCAGTTGATCTAAGAATCAACTAAGAAGACACAAAAGCACATCTTAGAAAACACAAGGTGCTCTGAGAAGAAGCATGTAGCATCATCTTTGTGCTTCCCCTCTTGGCTATGTGCCCGGGCCTGTCAGACCACCTATAAGGAGATTCCTCCTGCTTACTGTCATTAGTGGGACTACTGCAGAGATGAAGCTTCTCCAAGGCTGCCTGCCAGACCTGACAAACACTGAGCTGCTCCTGTTCCGTGGAGATTTTCTCGTTGACCTAGGCAATGGGGCAAAGGTGCCGTCCATGTATGAGAAACCAGGCTGTTTTTAGACCACCTTTGCCCCAAGACAACCTACTGCAGAGAACAGATCTTTTTATTGAGACCTGTGGATTCTGCTGGTTTTTCTGTGTGTGCCACAAGCTCCCAGTCAGGAGCCATAAAGTGATCTCACTACACTACATCTTATCACCCAGCAGTTAGAGCACGTACTGGGCCCCCAATGCTTTACAAGCATTAACTCACGTAGCCCTCACAACACCGTCATGAGGTCAGTCCGATCATCTCCCCCATTTTGCAAGAGGAAACAGAAGCACGGAGAGGTTTGGTGATTTGCTCAAGGTCACCGAACTTGTCGAAGGTCGAGCTGGGATTCCAACCCAGCTCCCAAAACCTATGCTATGCAGCCTCTCCTCACTCGTGACTCCATCTCGGTTTCATTTCCTAAAAGGAAAGGACCTCCTCTTTCCTATTCCTTGTGTCGAAGTGGAGGGTCCTCCCGCTGTGCCCCACAGTCCCCCCGCCAGAGACTGGCATGCTCCTGTGCGGGAAAGTCCTGGCTTGCCATACCTCGGGGATGAGCTGGAAGAGGGCGTTGGAGTAGAGGGTTCCAATCGCCAGAGCTATGAAGTAGAGCAGCAGCCTCTTGTAAAAAGTCTTCTTCATGAAGGGCACCACGCTGGCCCCCATGAGGGAGCACAGGGAGATGACAGTCACACAGAGGAGACCATATCCCCACACTGCCGTTGGGGGAGAGCCAGCCCCACCCAAGACAGGGACAAGGGCCAATGGCCCATTTCACAGCAACCACCATTTAGGGGAAACATGGGGTGGAAAGGATGGGGAGGCAATGCAGGAGGTTTGGGTGGATATTAACAAGGAAACAAAAAAGTAAAATCAGAGAGACAAGTAGGGAGGGAGAGAGAAACAGAAAATTTGTTAGTGATTCAAGTCTGATGAAATTTCCTTCAATCAGTTCAGAAGAAATGAGGAGGAATTCAAGGTGGCCTTGGAACCCCCTGGTGGCCCGAGAGACACCTGGAGGCGCACCTGGCAGCTGGTGTGGCTACAGGGCAGGACACCGCCTCATCACACCACAGAGGTGTGCTTATAGACCCTGGTCACAGGCTGCCCATGGCAGACTTTGGACTCGAGGGCTCTCTCTTTAATAGGAAACAAGACCAAGGGGACAAAGAGAGCTCATTGTGCTGCCGTGTTTGCTTTTCACACCCGGACCACGCCATATAGGCACATTCACCACCTGCGCTCGGCAGGCTCGGCGCAAAATACAACAAAGTCAGATGTGCAGGGCAGTGGGATGGAGAACAGGCAAAACTGAGGCCCATGACATTCCGTTTCTTAACTTCTCAGGGGTTTTTTTGTTTTGTTTTGATTTGTTTTCCTCCCAAGTTTGTTTCCATTTGCTCTGAGAGCGCTCCAGCATAGAGGACAGAGTTCCAAGGTCACCTTGTCACAAAAAATATTTCCTGTTATTTCCCAGTGTCCCACACTCCAGGTAGGATGAAATGGAGCTAGGACCCTGTGAGCCACAGGGGCGGAGCATGTACAATTATTATATTTCCATCCAACAGGCAATATGGCATTTTATTTCAAATCTTTAAAGAATTAATAAATTCAATTTCTGGAGCTGAAAAAAAAAAGACCAAGATGAGGCCTCCCGTGAGAAGTGCTTATTAGAGTAATGTGGGATTTTTAGATAACACTGAGGTGGTTCCTCTTAAACCAGATTTCTTCTCTCATATGGAAGGAACAGGCAAGGCCTGGGCATCCCATCAACATTGCTTCAGGGTAAGTCTTTTGATTGGGAAAGGCTGGGGAGTCACTGACACAGACTCTTTTTATGAAAGGCAGCGCCCCTGTTCCCAAAGGAGGTCCACACAGTCACCGCTACTGCATGGGCACAGCCCTACCTCAGCTGACAAAGTGGGCAGACCGTCAACTTGGGTCTTATTTTTTTTAGCTCCTCAGTGGTCATAATTAAAAAGCAAAATTAACAAATATTTCAAAACAGTCAAGTAAGGGCACCAGGAAGTCAGTCCTATCCCAGGAAAGAGTCAAGATGCAAGGTATGAAGGACTGAGTGCCTTTTCCTTTGTCTTGGAATTTTCATCTCATTTGTTTTTGTTAAATGGTTTTTCTTCTGTTGGGCTCTCTATGTATGAATTATGGCCTACTTGGGGAAAAAAAAAAAAGATCACTTGCTTTTGAGCCCAATTCTATCGATCAGCTGGTGGCCTCTTTTCCTTCCACCCTCTTCCGGGTGGGTGGTCTCGTGGTGGCCACACCTGAGTACTGCCAGGGCCTCTGCTTAGAACAGAGCGGGTACGGAGTACCAGGGCTTGGACAGCGACCACCAGCTGCAGCGTTCCCTCGGAGCCCCGCAAACCGGGCTTTGGAGAGGCAGGGCCTGGGGAAGGGAGGCTGACATATCTCTGACAGGGAGGGCAAATGGGGAGAGCCTTGCATCTGACATCACCTGAGGAGGCCACAGGCCAACCTGGGTGCCCCAGGAGCGAGAGAAGGCCCTCGAGATCCAGAGTCAGAAGTCGTATTTGTGTCTCTTGATATGAGGGAGAAGTGAATTTTCCAGGCGGCAACTGTCAGGTGCCTCGGGACACGGGGTAGGGGTGGCGCAGTGGTCAGCCCCCAGGGAAAGAGGGCGCACGAGTTCTGTTCTACTGCACCTCTGGGATGAGCTGGAAGAGCGCGTTAGAGAGCAGCGTTCCAATGGACAGGGCGATGAAGTATGTGAGCACACGGCCGAAAAAGGCTTTCTCCGTGCACGGCAGGACGAGGGCTCCCAGGAGAGAGGCCAGGTTAATCAGGGAAACACTGAGGAAGCCAAAGCCCCACACTGTGGAGGAACAAGAACAGACGAGGGCCTCCATTACTCAGGGTGGGGGTGTTCTTGCTGCCTGGGGTGGCCAGTTCGGAATTCAGCTACGATCGGGGGCAGACAGAACACCAACCCGTCAGTACACACTGGAGTCCATCTCCGGTTGGGGGCTGTGGGGAAGCCTACAAACACAGCCCAGTTGCTCTCAGGAGAAGCTTACCTTTTCAACGGAGAGGCAGGTGAAAACGACAGGCAAGTTTAAAAACCAGGAGTGAAATGATGACGGCAGGCAACAGTGAGCATAATGCAGGCAAGCACATGCTAGGTACCGAGGGGCGGGCAGGCCCGCGGGAGTCGCGGACACTCACAGCCCTGGGAGTCCACCCTGGCTGCGCCACAGGGCCTGGACAAGGGCAGGCGAAGGGGACGGGGGCCAAGGGCAGCCACACTGAGACACCGAGGCATTAGTCCCTTGTAGTTTAATGAGAACAAAAATGAAAAAGTGGCTAAAAAAAAAAAGCATCCACAGGCTGGTCGGTCCAAAAGCCCACACTGAGTTCACCAGTCACTCCACCCGGTCCAACAATATGCCGGAGCGTTGTGTGAGTGTGGAAGACACCAGGGTCACCATCCCTCTAATCCGCTCCCCCGGTGTTGATGAGCTGCTCGCTGGATAGATCTTCCCTGAGCAGCACCGGCCCCAGCCACCATGTCCCCGCTCACCTTCGATGGCGCTTGGCTTCCCCTCTTCTGTCTGCTCATCCTCCTCGTTCTCCTGGTTCTCAGAGGAGCAGGCTCGGGAATCCAGCTGCTGGAGGATGGCAGGGCAGAACTCCCGGAACTCAGTCCTTCCAATCCGTGACTCGTTGTTCAAATTGTGGGCAGCAAAGAGATCTCCAGAACTGAAGCACTGAGACAAAGAGAAAGAGGCAGGAAGCCTCTCAGAACCCAAAATCACATGTCACCTCTTGCCGCAACTGACTAGCCTTCCATGAGGAGAGAACAAAAATGGAACCTGTCCAAATCCGGGGGGAGGGTGTCCTATAGACTCATCTCTAGGGATGAGAGCAAGGTGGTCCCTCAACTTGAAAAACTCATGAATAATCTCAGAGATCAGTCACCCAGTGCAAGTCACACACCTCACACACACCCATTAGTACCTGGCTGCCCACAAGGTCTGGGAACAACTGAATCCCAGTCTTTGTGACCAGGGTGTGGTTTTTGGAAAACATGATTCTATTTGCATACCTGAAGATACAGCTTCATCCAGATACCAAATCTACCCGCACATCGCAACAGCCTGAAGAGTTATTATATTAAAATGCATATTCCAGATACTTCTCCAGAGCTATTGAGCTCTGGCACCTAAAGAGGAACATCAGTCCCCATGACCGTATATGTAGTGTTGACCCCAGCCTGAAGAATGTGATTAGGGGAGGAAGGAAAATCTAAAGATTCAGTCTACCCACCGTGAAGCACGTAAGGACTGGTAGAGGACATGAATGTTCACTCCCCTTGGGAGGCGTTAGGTAAGTAGTTCTCACATACTGTTCTTATGAAACACTGCAGTTCTACTTCTAATTATACTTTATACACTTAGAATCAGTCTTTATTTGGGTTAGTTTAACATGGGTCAGTCTCTAACAGCCCTCCGGGTGTGCTGACAAGTGAGAGCTTCTGGGCCTACAAAGCAGAAAGCTGGACCCCGGTGACCCCCAGATACTGCTGCTGCGCCAGGAGGCCCCCTGGGGTCAGTCTGCATGGGCCTGTGAGGGCAGCCTGCTGCCCGACTCCAACATCACCACACACCTGCGCTTCTGCATCCAGGCTGCCTCGTCCCTTGGCCGTGTGACCTCTCCAAAAAGCTTTCCCTCAAGATGAAGGCCCTGGACACCTAGCCCCCAAACCTTCCTTGATTACTCTAGCATACACCCTACCCCCTCTCTCGCCTCTGAATCCTATGAAGACTGTCCAACCCATAGCATTTAACATTTCATTTTTTAAAAAAGATTTACTTATTCATTTTAGAGAGAGAAAACGAGAGAGTGAGTGAGCAGGGGGGAGGGGAAGAGAGGGGGAGAATCTTGAGTAGACTCCCCACTGAGCATGGAGCCCAAAGCGGGGCTCAATCCCACGACCCCTCCTGTTACCCCAAGATCATGACCTAAGCAGAAATCAAGAGTTGGACGCTCAACCGATGGAACCACCCAGGCCCCCCTAACACTTGATTTTTTTATCAGATAACTCTGTCCTCCGGTGGGTAAGCTCTCCATCTTGACAGCAAACTCTTCAACATGACTCATTTTTCTCTATTTCTTGCAGCACCTCAGCACAGGGAACAAAGCAGATATATAAAGACACTGCTGACTGACTTACATTTGGCTGCCACAAATGGCCTCAGACTATGATTAGCCGAGATGACATGGAAGAACAAGGAGAACCAGAAGCCAAAGGACTTGGGTCTTAGTCCTGCACTGTCCAGGAACTGAGGGACCCTTGGCATTCCCTTGTAAATAATGAAGGCTTTCCCCCAGCACCTGGAGGGAGTGTGAGGCTCCCCTGCGACTGCAGACAAAGGGCCTTGTAACCTGTAAACCCTATGAGACAAGCCGGCCGTCCCGGGAGCTCTGGCTTGCCCACGGGTGATCCCAGTACAGCCGTGAGGAAGCACGCGGAGGGCTGAGAACTCACGCTGACCGCTCCCCTCCAGTCAGGGCTTCAGAACAGCTATGTGGGAGGACAGGAGATGCTGCTGGGGACCCAGACAATGGGGGAAGAAGAGTTGGCCCCTCTCCTCTACCATCACGGCTCGCCTGCTCCAAGCTGCGTGGGTTTCCCATGTCTGATTAGACTGTGACCCCACCCCCGCCCCAGGAGGCAGACAGTGCTCAGCATAGCTGAGAGCCTTACCGTCGAGAGGTTCCTCTGTCCGTGCACGGGCTGGGTGACATTGTCCCTGCCCACGCCCACATCCAGGTGGTTGAGCAGGGCCTTGAGCTGTTGCAGGGTGAGGCTGTCACCCTCCCCGTAGCGATGCAGGAGGTCCTGCAGGAAAAAGGCCGCACTGATGCCTGGCGTCCCCGTGGACACAGCGTGAGCTTCAGGAATAGCACTCCATAAGCTGACCCAGGTCAGCAGGAAGCAGTTAGGGAAGGCTGGGTGGAGCAGCTCCATGATGACAAATAAGCCTGCAAGAAGGAAAGGCAGGTGAGTGAGAGGCTCCAGAAACCTACCCTCTCCTCCTGCTTCCCCACCAGACGCATGGGACCCAGCAGCCTCGCTCCGGACAGCCTCCCCTCCCCTCTGACTCTTCACCCTTCTCTAACGTCTCTCCGCCAAGCTTTCGAGAAAAACCCTTCTTTTCAAAGCATGGAATAAAAAAATAATGAAAGGACAAATCAAACCGATTTGACTAAATTTAAAAAGTAAAAAGTAAAACAACTGTGATTATGGTTAAAAAGTCTCTATCTTTTAGAGACGCTGAAATAATCACAGATTAAACAATATCTCATGAAATTTGCTTCAAAGTAACAAAGAGGGAGCACAGATGAAACAAGACGAGGCACGAGTTTATAACTCATGAAACTGCTTGATGGGTGAATGGGGATTTACTACACTATTCTATTTTTTTTTTTTAATAAACTCTACACCCAACGTTGGGCTCGAACTTACAACCCTGAGATCAAAAGTTGCATGCTCTGCCGACTGAGCCAACCAGGTGCCCCTATACTATCACACTTTTGTAACACTGGAAATGTTCCAAAATAAAAAGTTGCCTTAAAAACAAACAAACAAAACAACAGGGGCGCCTGGGTGGCTCGGTCGGTTAATTCGGCTCAGGTCAGGTCATGATCCCGAGATTCTGGTGGAGCACTGGGCTCCCTGCTCAGCAGGGTATCTGCTTCTCCCTCTGCCCCTCCCCCCACTCATGCTTGTGCTCGCTCGCACGCTCTCTGAAATAAATAAATAAAATCTTTAAAAAACAAACAACACACACACAAAAACAAAACAAAAAAACTACAACTAAAAGGGGAAAAAATAGACTGGGAACAAGTACATCATCAAACATGACAAAGGTTTATTTCTATATACCTAAATTAGAGAACAAAAATGAAAAATTACTCAGACTCTCTGGTTTGTTAAGAATACACTTAAGGGGGTCAGAGGGATTGACAAAATGGGTCAAGGGGATTGAGAGGTGCAGACCCCCAGCTATGAAATAAGTAAGACACAGGGATGAAATGTACAGCCCGGGAAACACCATCAACACCACTGCAATAAGCTGGTATGGTGACAGGTGGTGAATAGGCTTATCGTGGTGAGTGTGTAACATATATAAATGTCGAATCGCTGTGTTCTACACCTGAGACTACTATATTGTGTGGCAACTACAATTAAAAAAAAGAATACAAACTTAAAAGATGGATGGTGCTATTGCTTATTAAAACAGCAAAACACATTTAAAAAAAATACAAAACCGAATGTCAGTGAGATCTAACAACGGAGTAAGAGACTGCTTGGTGGCTAGATAAATCACCAGACTCTTGAAAGTTATGATAATAAAAGCGTTTCAATCCTTTGAATTGTTACATCTACTTTTAGAATGTGTACTAATAGAAGCAACCCAAAAATAAAAAAGGCTATAGGTAGAAAGTTATGGTCAGGCGAATTATATCAGTTTCATCGAATAGTATGCAGCTATAAAAATGGAGTTTAATGTTAAGCAAAGAAGCAGAATGATTATGTAACCAAGTTAGGAAGTGAGAAGGAACAGGGAAAAATAGGTCTCAGAGTTAGCAGAGCTGATGATGACTTTCTTTCGTTAATCATTTCCCTCAGTATAGTTATAATTTAATTAGGGAAATAAACAAACACCAGGCCAAGGGCTGGGGGGTGGGGAATGAGCCTATTTAATCTAGACCCAGGAACCCAATTACTGCAGGCATTTCCACGCCTCCCAGGCTCCCAGGGCTCTGGCATGCCCCACAGTGGGTCATTCCACCTCTGGGCCTTTGCTTATGACAGGAGTTAGAGCAGAGTGCTTAAGAGCAGGCTTGTTTCCACTCTGGTTCTGCCACTTACAAGTGGTGAAGTCTTGGGCAAGATATTTAACCAGAGTTAACACTCTAGAGTCACTCATAGTAGTGATACAGGGGCGCCCAGCTGACTCAGTTGGCGGAGCCTATGACTCTGGATCTCGGGGTTGTGAGCTTGAGCCCCACGTTGGGTGGAGATTACTTAAAAAAATAAAATCCTAAAAAAAAAAAAAAAAATAGTGATGCAGCTTACCCTGGCCTTTAGTATCAGAAAGACCTGGCTTGAATTTCTGAACCACTGCTGGCCAGATAGGAATGACCTTGGGCAAGTTACTTCAGCTCTCTACCTCAGTTTTCTCATCTATAAAATGGGTATACACCTCACTGGATTACTGTGCAAATTTATTTTTTATTTATTATTATTTTTTAAAGATTTTATTTATTTATGTGACAGAGAGACACAGCGAGAGAGGGAACACAAGCAGG
Organism: Zalophus californianus; assembly: GCF_009762305.2. Classification (NCBI taxonomy): domain Eukaryota; kingdom Metazoa; phylum Chordata; class Mammalia; order Carnivora; family Otariidae; genus Zalophus; species Zalophus californianus. Next base: position 158,743,216 of record NC_045596.1, read on the forward strand.
GGGAGGGCGAGAGGGAGAAGCAGGCTTCCCGCCGAGCAGGGAGCCCAATGTGGCACTTGATCCCAGGACCCTGGGATCATGACCTGAGCCGAAGGCAGACGCTTAACAACTGAGCCACCCAGGCGCCCTACTGTGCAAATTTAATGACATGAGCTACAGCAAGTCAGGAAGTGCCTGACCTATAGAAAGTACTCAATGAAATGTTATAATTTGATTATATCAGCAGGGTTCCTCCACTTTGATTCCCTCCCAGCCCAGATATTGAGCTGCTACTGCAACTATCAGGAATACCCCTGTGAAATTTTGCTCCAGGCCTATAGCACACACATGACACAAGTCCCCCACCACAAATATACCAGCAGACATTCCAGGCTTTAGCTTCCACACATGGGACATGCACAGAATCTGGGGACAGAAAATCTCAGTCTTCAGAGGAATGTACTTTGAGTCAAACAAAGGGTGGATTAGCCATCAGCACAAAGGCGGTTTGTAAAGTGTTCCCCTGAGACTAACAACTCTCAAATCTACACCAGACCCAGAAGTTAATACAGGGAGCAGGTGGGATCTTAGGCCCAAATGGCTCAAATCTATTGTACAAAGCAAATAGTCCTGTACCCGACCACCCTGTCATCAGTCTGAGGCATGTGTCGTGCTGTCAGAGCAAAGGACGGGGGGTGCGGGGGGGGGGGCTGTGTGGCTTTAGCAAAGGAGGGCAGAGAGATGAGAACAGCAGCTGATCAACCCTGAGAGGCTCCTGACAGTCACGGATTCCTTGAAGAGAACTTGGGATGCTTATCCTCACCTAAAAGATCAGGAAATTTTCAGAGATTAGAAACATAATCCATAGCCAACAAGTCAAGTAGTGAAGCTAGAAATTAAATTTTTCGTTAACTGAAGCCAGGTCTGAATGAAAGGAAAGTCCGCGCACTCTGAACCACTTCCCTGCTGTATGAAGACATAAAATACACACGCTGCCTCCCCAGGCTGGAAAACCCCGCAGGTCACTAGGTGGTCTTTCCAATTTTTTTTAAGACTTTTTTAAAGTAATCTCTACACCCAACATGGGGCTCAACTGTACAACCTGAGATCAAGAGTCTCATGTGCTACTGCTTGAGCCAGCTAAGCGCCCCAGCTCTTCCCAACCACCAGATCTGTCAGTCCCAACGAGCACCCCAAATCCAGGCATAACATGCCCTAAAGACCCTGCAGGGCCCTCCACCCTCCCAGGTACACCTTAGAGGCCAGGATGTGTTATAGGATGCCTTCTTAATAAAACAAACAATGGTTCCCACTTCAGCTTTATTTCTCAAATTTATCTGCAGCAACCTCAAAACATTCAGAACAAACACAAAATCCCCCCAAGTGTGAGATATCCCACAGAACTTTAGCGGCGTTACCTGGATGGGCATTTACAAAACATTTGTTCTTCGCCAACCCTGTGGCCCCTTGGCCCCTCAGTGTGGCTGGTCCAACCTCAAGTGCTTGAGTAGATTCATGGAGCAGAACCTGCGGCCTGATCTAACACTCAGGACATGACCCACCCCCCAGAGCACCTAAAAACAACTGCAAGGCAGGAAGAAGTCCTGGTCCAGGGATCTTAGAGTTGCTAAGACACTTCAAATCCAAATGACCCTGGCCTTTTGGCAGACACAAAAGGAGAGCTTTCTTTTTTCTTTAGCTACCAGTTATTCTTAGGAAAAAAAAAGTTTACAAGAGCTTCTTGGAGGAAAGAAAGGAGAGAGGAAGAGAACACATACAGCTCTTGACGCGGCTGGACGGTGAAGCTGAGCAGGGGTCCTCACGGTGTGGGCCCGGCTACAGGACGAAGCCCGATCTATTAAGGCTGTGGAAATGGGCGGGCCCCTCCAGTCCTTCCAGGGAGCCAAGCTGGCTGCCCTCAAGGACACCTTCCAGAAGCAGTAAGAGAAGCACACAGGGCAGGATATGAAAACAAGCCGGAAAGAGACAAAGGTTCGAATGTGCTCCTGGCTCAGAGGACCAGGCTCTCCCACTCAAGAGAAGCTGGAGTCTCTCCACTCCTTTGTTCACTTGGCCTGGGTTCAAAGAAGTAAATTATTTTAGTGCTTTCAGGTCTGCCTCCAAGGTGCCAGACCCAATCCTCCTGGGGGGGGGAAGTAAAAAACCCAAGAGAAAGTCAGCGAGAGATGCTTGCTTTCAGACCCTCTGTGAAACTTCAGGTCTCCTTACCATCTTGGGGCTTCCTAATTCAGAAAATCAGAATCTCACCTGCATGCCATCCCTTCTCTTGGTTCAGAAGTATCTCATCCTCAAAGTGGCACCTCTGTGCTGGGGACATAGTTTCACTGTTGTATGTACCACGTGGCCAGTTTTCTGGGCCCACCTCCCCTGTCAGAGAGGAGCGAACACAGACTCCTCTCCAGGGTGACCGAGCAGCAACTAACTCTTCTTACTTGAATCAGAGGCTGCACCTCAGCTTCTGAGGGGCCTCCAAACATCCACTCCCTTCCCTAACCACCAGATCCTTCTGAGCTGAGGAATGAAACACAGGGCCGACTGAATGCTCCAGAGGCGATTTCCGAGGCCACTAGTAAGCCACAGGAAATGGGTGAAAGATATCTGTAAGCACACCTACTTGGGCCTATTCTGTGCCCCCTCAAAGGATGGGTTATGTAGGAACACAATGAATTATATATAAAGCTAGAACTCAAGCTGAGGCATTAGTCAGCTGCAGGATGAAGGGTAGCCATCAGGGCAAGGGCAGTCTCAACCGGGTTTTTACAAAGCACTTTACCTAAAATTGAGAAAAGGTTGATTGTCCCTACCAAAGCAAGCGAGCGAGAATGACCGTGGGGGCTGGAGGGATGGAAGAGGGGGTGTGGGTGGGGGAAGGGGAGGCCACAGTGATCAGACATGATGGCTCCCAGAACCCTTGGCCCCACTATCGGTGGGCCTCAGTGAATCTCCCTAAGCCTTCCTCTCAACTGTCTGCTTTCCCACCTAAAATCCAAAGGATGGCAAAAGAGGTGTCTAGTTCTCTAATGTTCCTCTTGGGGACAGACAGCAGGGGCTCTCTGAGGTACCTGTGACCTCAGGACAGCCAGGGCGCCAGGGCTGTGAGCACCACTGCCCCAACTAACCAGAAGGCAAGTCCCCACCCCTCTGGGGGTTCTTTCCTGGTCAAGAGTTCACTTCTGTAGAACACCTTCCAACAGACTTGTCTCGCTCCAGTCTCCATCCCCACTGCATTCCAACACTGGGACCCAGTCAGCCCAATAGGACTGTCTCCCCAGGGGGGACACTCCCCATTAAGGGTTAACTATTGAGGGGTAAACAAATGCAGATGGCTCCAGGGGAGTCAAGGGGGCAACATTCCTGGCCTCCATTAAAAAACCCTGAAACTTGGGAGGGGAGGGGGGGGAAGGTCTTGAGGAATCCAGAACCCTGGGCCCAAGTACTAGAGGAATTGCTGGCTTTGGCAGCAGCAGGACTACTGGGCCTGGTGTGAGAAGGCCAATTTGCAGCGACTGCACGCAACGCACTGATCTCATTACGTCTGTTTCCTTAGTTCCCGAAAGAGGGAAAAGAAACATGCAGACTTTTCTGGGTATTAAGAAAGATAAAGTCTGTTGAAACATTATATGAAAATAGACTTCTGAGTTTAGATGGAGAACTGAAACGGTATTCACAATTTCCCTTCCCTTAAATCATTAACATTTGAGTAAAACATTAGCCAAAAAAAAAGGCACCACCAGCAAGCAAACAAGGAGAGGGGCATACTGTAATACAGTAACTTCAAAACCAGAGGCAGGTTGAAGAAATGCAAGAGGCACCACTCATGGCTCATCTCCTAGGCCAGGCCCAGCCCTCACAGACAGAGCCAGGAGAGCGGAGCCAGAATTCTCACTGACCTCCCCCAAAAATGCAGAGGCCTACAGCTGCCAATTCTTTTTCCTCTTCAATTAAGGAGTAGTGGGAAAAGCTGCTGGGAAAACAGGTGACACTGGAACAAGAACAATGAGTGACTCTCCTTTGAGGGAAATCGGGGCTCCAAGGCCACAGACTGAATTGGGGAAATGATCCACTTCCAGTGAGTATTCCTCTTCCTCCAACAGAAGTGGAACACACCTCCCAGATCTGTGGGCTGAGCTCCGCCACAGGGCTGCTCCCAAACCTGGAATCTGGGACAGATCCATCTCCCCCACCTCAGCCCCACTCGCACACTGGTGCAGGCTACAGAAAACAGGTCTTATTTTAGAGCCAACATTGCCCAACAGCACTAGCGTGAAGACGATGAGAAGAGGAGGCAAACCAAGCAAAAGACAAAGATGTCAACACAAAGTAAAACATAACTCCAGAGAAGCAATTCTTAACCGCTTCACCTAACTGCAGGACAATGTAATTAGAACATTAATGCAATAAAACCAGAGCTCAAAGATGAAATTACAAAACAAAATGAGATCAAAGGGGATGCAGGCTTCCTAAAAAAAGAACAAAACAACATCACTAAAGAGCCAATAAATAAATTGTAATGAACAGAGAACAAATTTCTGCCAGTAATTTAAAATAGAAATACTGACAAAGGAGGGTCTGAGATAACCAGTGAGTGTAGACAGAAAAGACAGATTAAAACATGTAATGAGGGGGGCCACCTGGGTGGCTCAAGGTTAAGCATCTGCCTTCGGCTCAGGTCGTGATTTCAGGGTCCTGGGATCGAGCCCACAGCCCCACATCGGGCTCCCTATTCAGTGGGGAGCCTGCTTCTCCCTCTCCCTCTGCCCCTTCCCCTGCTTGTGCTCTCTCCCTCTCGCTCTCAAAATAAATAAATAAAAATCTTTAAAAAAAACAAAACACATAATGAGGGACGCCTGGCTAGCGCAGTGGGTGCAGCTTGCGACTCTTGGTCTCGGGGTCATGAGTTCAAGCCCCAGACTGGGTGTAGAGATTACTAAAAAAAATAAACTTAAAAAAAAAAATGTAATGAGAAGACAAAGGTACCAAACATAGGATAACTGGTGTTGCTAAACTAAAGAACTCAAGACTGGACTATGAGGTATGTTCAAAGATAAAGGACACAAGATTTCCCCAAAACCAGAGGAGCAAAAGAACCTAAAGACTGAATGCTGAACTTGAAAGGCGTTTTCAGGCATCACAAAGGAACTTTTTCCCCCCAAATATTTTATTACAAAAATTGTGAAATATATTAAAACTTCTCTTAAGTGGTAGAAAATTCAGGCTGCCCTCATCTTCCCCAGAGTAAATTCAGTATCAGAAGAAAATGCAACAGTGTTTACATCACTGAGAGAGAGAGAGAGAGAGAGAGAGAGAGAAAAAAAAGAACCGGAGATATTGTTCCCAGCTGAGATGTCACACAAATCTTGTTAAGGACAACAGGCGGAAATTCTCAAGCATGAAAGAGAGGCTACAGTCTCCTTCCTAGAGTGAAAACACAGGAGAACGAAATGCAGCTAATTAATAAAGAAATTTAAAAAAAGGTCTCAGGAATGCAGAAACCATGGTAAAAGAACTGATGGTAAACATTAAAACCCTTCAAAAAAGAAATAATAAAAAAACCTTGGGGATTTTGGTTATAGGACAGAATCTAAGTGTTATAAAAATGGACAATTTAGGGGCGCCCGGGTGGCTCAGTTGTTAAGCGTCTGCCTTCGGCTCAGGTCATGATCCCAGGGTCCTGGGATGGAGTCCCACATCCGGCTCCATGCTCCGCAGGAAGCCTGCTTCTCCCTCTCCCACTTCCCCTGCTGTGTTCCCTCTCTCACTGTGTCTCTGTCAAATAAATAAATAAAATCTTTAAAAAAAAAAAGGACAATTTACTACTAACAATTAGTGCCATCAAAAGATAAGACAAAAATGTGAAAATGCTAATGTCCTCATTTCTCATAGCAGAGTCAGTAAATACTATCTAAAAGGGGTAAGTAATTATAGATATGACTCACAAGGATTTTTTGAAACCTCTTTTACAAAATAATCTCTCGGCGAAAAATACATTTCTTTAAAGCTTAATAATTCCTTTAATTTTATTAGTTTCTTTTCTTCGGTTACATTCAGGGAAATTTTAAATACTTCTGTGTAAGATTACTTATTTCTCCATATGGATTTATCTGTGAGTAAGCTGGAAGATTATCCAGAATAGTATTCACCTAATAGTCATGAGGACTATTTGAGTGGTGGGATTTGGAGTATTTGTTTGTTTTTTTTTACTTCAACTCATTGATGTGTCCCAATGGGAGGTGGGCGTAGGGTAATACATGAAAACACGGGTGGTTATTTTTATAGTCAAGGAGTTAGGGAGAACTCTCTAAGTATGGCACAAAACCTACAGCCTGTAAAAGCAATGATCAGTACATCTGGACTACAAGAACTGCCCAGTGTTCTATAAATTAGTATACTTCCAGTATTCATGCTCAAACTAATAATGATACAGTCATCTGTGTAAGTACCAACAGACCCAGTGAGAAAACCAGTAGCCTCACAGCCTGGTCCTCAGGTAAATACTGCCTACTGGCTTTCTGGAGTTCCAAAGAATTTTGAGAACAACTACCCAGTCTGCGGCCCTCTCCACCCACCAAATGAACGGAGTCCAAGAAACCACCCTCCTCTGGGGCAAGCTGAACCCCCCTCCAGTGCAAACACTGCAGCTTGAAAGCCAGACCTCCCCCCTCACCCAAGAGGCCCAGGTCTCAATGGGCCCATTCTTCTGTCCCCTCTGGGATTTTGCTCTCTTACACACCCTAAAAGGATGTCTTCTCTTTTCCCAGCTCCCACTCCCAGAACCTTAGCCTCAAGCTTTGGCTCAATCAGAAGGCCACCCAGGGTGGGAGATTTCTGCAAACAGTGCAGGAGTTCTGCTGCGGGGTGGGGGAAGGAGGAGGGTGGTGTTACCTAGAGGTGGTGGCCATTTACTTTCCCCAGAAAACCCCGTCGCTGGGAGGGGCAGGATGAGAAAACTTAAATAAAAAAGAAAAAAACCAGTGGGGACTCAGAAGCAGGGAACAAAATTAGAACCAGCAGCATGCTGCTCATTGAGTAATATTTACTGAGCCCCCACTGTGTGTGTCAGTGCCTATGGGAGGGAGATTGAGAAAGGCAGAGCCTGGTGTCAGGGCCCAGCACAGACAGTTGGGGAGGGGAGAAGCTGGCGGCTTGACTTAGCCACCTGCTGAGCCCTGAGTGAGGGAAATGACAGCCAGGCCCAGGGGCTGGACCAAGGGAGAGAAGGAGTACATTTGCCAGGCTTCAAATTCAGGCGGAGGCTGGACTTGACAAAGCAGAAGAGTCTTCCAAAACCAACTGAGTGAGTCAGGCGGCCTGATGAGTAGCAGCCAGTCGGGGCTTCCCCACCAGAGGCCAGGGCAAGAGTCACTGCTGTTCTCATCATTCATCCATCACCACTTCCCAGACACTCCGTTGCAAAATTTTGACCTGTTGTCCCTTAAGTCCACTCCTGTTTGTCAGACCACAGGGCCCGACATGTGGCTTAGGAAACAGTGCTCACATCCACCACTTAGGTCACCTGCTTGAAGCAGGGTCCAGGCCAGAGAGTAAAGGGAGGTGATGGTGAAAGCAATAGGGTCTAGTTGCGGGGACTCTTAACTACAGGCAGAGGGACTGAGCTTGCTGTTGAGTGGAAGAGAGTGCTGGAAGGTAGCATTTTATCAGGAGGTAGGATGGCATGGTGCAAGGGAGGGAAGGGAGTGTGTAAGCAGATACAGCATGAAGCTGTGGGCGACACTGGTTTCTCTTCAGGAATGGCAGGAAGAGGGGAGCTCTGGTCATGTGGTGAGGCCCAGAGTGAGGAAGCAGGATGTGGGAAAGCCTTTTGCCTCAATAATCAGACAGTGACTGCCAGTAACCTTGGCTTGGGTCAGTGATGAGCCATGTGGGCAGTTTGGACAGTGGGAGGGAAAATGGAGGAATTATGATTCAGGAGTGTAATTACTCAGTGTCCCTCCCTTCCCTGCCACTTTCTACAATTTGGAAATATGGGTTTTTTCTTTCTTTCCCCAATAACCCTCTGTCTCATGAGAGTAGGGCTCATTTATGACTCTCCTGAGAATGAATTACTGTGAAGGCCACTGAGAAATCTAAGGCCCCAGATGGAGCCTGTGCCTTTCTACTGGGGCCTCCAGTCACATGCAGGAGCAGTTGCTGGGCAAGAAGGGGTTGCCCTCTTTGGTGAAGAAATCTGGAAATCTAACAAAAGCTTTAGATCTTCCCCTGAGAGCAGTGGTCCTCAGACTTTAGGATGCACTGAGGTCACCTGAAGGGTTTCTTTAAACAGATTGCTGGGCCCCACCCGAGTTTCTGATTCATTGGGTTTGGGTGCTGCTGAGAATTTACACTTCCAACAAGCTCCCAGGTGACCCGATGATGCCGCTGGTGCCAAGGACCACACTTTGAGAACCACTTTTCTACAAAAATTATCACACAGTTCGGCATCTCAGCTGTAGAGATTGGCACGGCCAGCGTCTCTGAGGAGGAGTCAGGGACTTCAGCTGGCTTAAGGCTGGGAGCAACACTGTGGGCAGAATTCGCCACCCTGACTAGAAGTCTCTTAATGCTGTCTTCTTCCCAAAATGGGTAAGAATTATCCTCTGAGCCTCAGGCTCCCTCTCGGAGGTGCGGTGGCCCTTCCCAGACACTGAGCCTTTATAAGCCTCTGAGCCACAGCCAGCAGAGGCTTACTTGGTTTCCCTGGTGCAGTGAACCTCTCTCTACTAGAAGCCAGACCCTCCTGTGACAGCAGGACAGCTGAGCAGACTTGTTTCAGCCTGATTTAGGAAATGATGGCGGGAGGTGGGCTGGTCTTTTTTAATTCACTCTGATACTTTTGGTGATGAGGACAATGATGTGGCTTGTTCCTCCCTGTTAGCTGCTAGAGAGGACTCTATTCAGTTTTTTAATGGAAACCTATGCGACCAGCAGTGTTAGGGGCAGGGGAAGCACCCCCGGCTGGGATGAAGCAAGGAGAAAGAAGCCTTGCTTTTGCGAATGAACTGAGTGCTGTGTTCTCCCACCCAGACACGAGAGAGCCTCCTGGTCTCCCAGTTTCAGTGCTTGACCACCTCAGTTCCGTCCTCCCTACTGTAGCCAGACTGGTATGCTAAAACCACCCATTGAGGGGCGCCTGGGTGGCTCAGTCGCTGGGCGTCTGCCTTCGGCTCAGGTCATGATGCCAGGATCCTGGGATCCAGCCCCGCATCGGGCTCCCTGCTCGGCGGGAAGCCTGCTTCTCCCTCTCCCACTCCCCCTGCTTGTGTGCCCTCTCTCGCTGTCTCTCTCTGCCAAATAAGTAAATAAATAAATCTTTTAAAAAAAAATAAATAAAACCACAAATTGGATCACATTGTTACTGAAAATGAAGTCCAGCCACCTTAATGTGGCCTACTGGACTACTGCCTTGGCCCCACTGGACATGGAAGTTCTCTTTTGCACCACCTTCGCAGCTACATTCTAGAACATTCCACCCCACCCCGACTCCTTTGGCCTTTACCTGGCCCACTTTTACATGCCCTTCATGTCTCTGCTAAAATAGTGTTCTCTTTGGAGGCCTCCTCTGACGCTAGGTTTGATCACCCCACTGTGCTCCCCATAGCTCTCTGTACTGCCCCTTGTCATGATCAGGGCAGGTGGCACAGACTGTCACCAGGCGCCCATGCCAAGGCCACCCTGTGGTTTACTCCTGTCAACTGCATCCTGTCCTAGAAGGTCAGGCCGGTTCTGGCACTTTCGACTGCCTTCCCAGGTTGCTTTTTAGGATTCGGTGCTCTCTTACCTTCCCAGGTTGCTTCATAACCGTCCTAGGTTGGTAGAACCTAGATAAGTACTTGCTGCATGAATATGTAAATACAAATGCATATGTACTCAGATATACCCCCACCTTTTCTACAGATTACAGAAAAGGCTGGGACAGACTTCACTGAAGATGCCCCACTTTCGGCCCTGGGGTCAAGGGCAGGAGCAGACAAGTGTCTTTCCAAAGCCCCCTCTGTAAAGGGGCAAAGGGAGAGCATGAGGACCCAACCCTCTGCCCTCCCGATTGTCCCTTCTCTGCCAGAGTTCTAGAGGCTATCAAGAGCACACAGATGGATTCCAGAGCAAAGGCAATCAGGTTTCTGGCTCCTATTACACTCAGATACAGACCAGGGCTGACAAAAGACACGCAAAAAGCTCCCCTTCCCCAGGTTAAAACACCCTCAAGGCTGTGGGTGCGCAGCAGTCTGGACCATCGGGTGCAGAAATGACTTCCCTAACACAACTACTCATGCAAGTATTTCCACTTTCCTACCTCCTATAAACTGCTTGCCTATTAAGAAGGAATCAACATTCTGACCAGGCTTAAAGGCTTACCCCCTCTCCGGCCAACCCCAACCCCAACCCTGAGGGGCAACTGGATTACCCCCTGGAAAGGGTTTCTGATTTTAGCTTGCAACTCAGACGTGCTGTAGTTTGGGTGACTTTCCACTCTAAACAGAGAGAGAAAAAAAGAGTAATTCTAGGACAGCACTACTCACGGTAACACAAACCTTGGAGGCAACCCCAAAAACCCATCAGCAGGAGCGGATGAATAAACGAACCAATTCTCACAATGGAATAGTATACAAAAGTGAATCAACCACAGTGACATTAACACTGAGTGTACAAGATGTTAACTAACAACTGCCTTGTGAATGCCACTCATTCTTCAAGACCTCTTCTCCAGGAAGGTTGGGAAGGACTGTCTGAATCTGAAGACACCACACCGTAAACTCCGAGGACAAGAGCCCATTCTGGTCTTCCTCGTAAAGCTGATGGGGCATAGGGAAAGTGAGTGGAGACGGTGAAATGAAATGAAACCTCTTAACCAGCCTTCCAGATTCCACTGGGCACCCCCATACTGTCAGTCCTTTCTCTATTTTTAAAGTATAACATACACGCATGTAAAGTGCCCAAATCTGAAATGCACAGCTCAGTGAAAGAAGTCATCCTTTTAAAGTACAAATCTGATCACAGCACGTTCTTTGCTTTAAGCCCTCTGATGGCTTTCCAGTACAAGTGGAATAAAACCTAGACTCCCTTCCCTGGCCTAAAACTCACTGTGCCATCTGGCCCTTGCCATCCGCACTGACATTTTTGAGCCCTCTCACTCACTATGATCCAGCTACTCTGGCCTTGTTTCTGTCCCTTTAACATATCATGTGCATTCTGACCTCAGGATCTTTGCACTTACTGTTACCTCTGTGTAGAGTGCTTTTCCCCTAGATCTTCATAGGTCTCAGTTCAAATGTCACCCCTACAAAGGTGGATGCCCATGTGGTTCATAAGGAAAAAAAAAAAGCTCACTTCCAGTCATTCAGAATCCCAATATGCTGTTTTATTTTCTTCTTACTGTATGTCACTGTCTAAAATAGTCTTCTTGGGGCTCCTGGGTGGCTCAGTGGGATAAGCGTCTGCCTTTGGCTCAGGTCATGAACTCAGGGTTGTGAGATCAAGCCCCATGTGGTCAGGCTCCCTGCTCAGCAGGGAGTCTGCTTCTCCCCCCTCCCTCTGCTTCTCCCCTCTGCTCATGCTCTCTCAAATAAATAAATAAAATCTTTAACAAAACAAGTAAAATAGTCTTCTTTCTCTTGTTTTGATCACATATTTATTTTGTCTCTTAAACTCCACAGTAGTGGAGACTTCAGGTCTATGACCCTCACAAGAACCTGAAGAAATGAGTGCCTGGTACCAAGTCAGCCACCAAAGAATACCTGCTGAATGAAAGTGTTAATTTCCCACTGCCCATTTTCATAGTGCCAGACAGTTTAGAATTGTGTTGTTCTTGAGTCTCTATCCACAGCGCAACCGTAGGGACTGGACCCCTTCTTCTGTAGCTTAAACAGAGCTGAAAAGACCCCCAGGGAGCCAGAAGGTTGTCTGGACCTGGAATATAAAACATCAGGCAGAGAAACTAAAGAGAAACCTAAGCTGCAGCAGGGGATCCAAGAGCAACGTGGTGGGAGAGAAGCAGACGCAAGGAGGCAGCCTCCCTTCCCTGCAACCCCAAAGAAGACAAATGTGCCAAGGATAGGCAACCATCTGATAATCCTGCCGAAAATAACGTGAACTTTTCCCCATGGCAGGGGAAGAAAATGAAAGCAAACCCAAGTACAGGCTGTTTCTAGAATTTCTCAGCTGCTCATGGAAACTCTGAGTCTCAGCCCAGTTGCATATAACCTCTCCAAGTGCCAACTGCACACATCCTGAAATGCAGGGGGAGGGGCTTTGTGAGCGGCTGCCAAGAGGGAGTGGTGTGAGAATAGTCAAGGTCACAGACATAATCTGGCCAGCAGAGCTGTGCACACACCTCTGTTTGCCCATGGTCAAGGCCTCTGCCATGGGAGGCATCCCCACAGAGTGTCTGCTGGATGTGGGGGGTGGCTGAGGAGAGAGGAGCAGGAACTGGGACACAATCTCTGTTCCTACGGCTGGTCAGGTTGCTCCAGAGGCCACTTTGGCTAGTGGCCCAAGTCTGGGGGAGTGGGTGACTTTGTACTTTTTGCACCTTTCTGGGAAAGGTGATGAGAACGGTCGTGGCTTGCAGCCCCTGGAAACTAACCAGGGACCTGGTATCCTGAGAATTTGCCTGGCCTCTCAAATGGAATGTCTCCAACATCAGAGAAAAATGGTCAGCACTGAAATATACACACATGCCAATCAATGTCACCTGGGCCTGGGATGGCTGAGCACAGGACATGTCATCCGTGGGCAGGGGGAAGAGAAAGAAAGAGGCAGTAAGGGATTTCAGGGCCTTATACCTCTGGCTCATCTCCTGGAGGAAAAACAGGGCCACCTTCCCCAGGCCAACATGGCTCCACCTCGCCCCAAACCTCACGTACTCTGTGCTCTAAGAAAACGCGAGTCTGTGGGGCTGGCTGGGAGCCCTCTGGTTTCCAGGAAAGGATGAAAGTACTCAACAGTCAGCTGGCTCCCCGTGATTTACAGGGCTTTCTTGACTAGCAGGACACATACATACCCCACCCCTTTTCCCCACAAACCAACCTTTTAGGCTTCCAGTAAAAAAGTGAGGAAAAAAAAAAGCTGTTGGGTCTGCCCTCCTCACCCTCCCTTTGGGAGGGCAGCTCAGAAATCCTGGGGCCAGGGAGGTGGGGGTGGGAAAGGCCTTTCAGGGAAGTGGGCTGCCTCCTCCTTCAACTTCCACCTTGCAGCAGGGCACGCGGGAGAGGCCCTAAAGGGTCAAGGAGGTCTCTGCAGAAGCAAAGGATCAGTGAGATCCAGGAGCAAGTTGCCTGGGGGCCAGTCCTGTCCCCACAGTGACAGTCAACAAACAGTTATTAAGAACCTACTCTAGGGTGCCCGGGTGGCTCAGTCGGTTAAGCGACTGCCTTCGGCTCAGGTCATGATCCTGGAGTCCCGGGATCGAGTCCCGCATCGGGCTCCCTGCTCAGCGGGGAGTCTGCTTCTCCCTCTGACCCTCCCTCCTCTCATGCTCTCTCTCTCATTCTCTCTCTCAAATAAATAAATAAAATATTAAAAAAAAAAAAAAACAAAACTTACTCTAGGGGCTCCTGGGTGGCTCAGTCGGTTAAAGGCCTGACTGTCTCGGCTCAGGCTCAGGTCATGATCTCAAGATGATGAGATCAAGCCCCACCTGGTTGAGATCCAAGCTGAGCGGGGAGTCTGCTTGAGATTCTCTCTCCCTCTGCAGCCCCCTCTCTAAAATAAATAATAAATCTCAAAAACAAACAAAACTGGGGCACCTGGGTGGCTCAGTCGATTAAGCATCTGCCTTCATGATCCCAGGGTCCTGAAATCAAGCCCTGCATCCAGCTCCCTGCTCAGCGGGGAGCCTGTTTCTCCCTCTTCCTCTGCCACTCCCACCTCTACCCCACTTGTGCTCTCTCAAAAAAAAAAAAAAAACTTACTCCACCATCTGCTAAATCATCCTTCTGAAGGTTTAATTAATTTAATACTCCAACTATCTGTGTATAAGAATGCCTGCTTCAGGGAGCCTGGGTGGCTCAGTCGGTTGCATATCCAACTCTTGATTTCGGCTCAGGTCGTGATCTCAGGGTTGTGAGATGGAGTGAGCCCTGTGTAGGTTCCAAGCTGGGTGTGGGGCCTGCTTGAGATTCTCCCTCTCTGCCCCTCCCCGCTCACACGTGCATTCTCTTAAAAAGAAAAAAGGCCTGTTTCATAAGATTCTCACCAATGTTGACTATTTAAATCGTATTCCATCTTTGCCAAATAGGTTAAAAATCATTCTTTCAATTCTTTTAATTTGCATTTCTCAGATTAGCAGTGTGGCTAAACATATTTTTGGGTTTACTAACATTTATATTTCTTCTTTCACAAACTGTCACTCTCCTTTGCCCATTTTGCTGAGATTATTCATTCATCTTTGTTCTTATTGGTGCATGTAGGAGTTCACTGTATGGTAAAAATATTAACCTCTCGGGGTGCCTGGGTGGCTCAGTCATTAAGCGTCTGCCTTCGGCTCAGGTCATGATCCCAGGGTCCTGGGATCGAGCCCCACATTGGTCTTCCTGCTCAGAGGGGAGTCTGCTTCTCCCTCCCCACTCCCCCTGCTTGTGTTCCTGCTCTGTCTCTCTCTTTGTCAAATAAATAAATAAATAAATTTAATTAAAAAAAAAATTAACCTCTTGTCACGTTACAAATACCTTCCTAATTAATCATTTGTCTCTTAATTTTGTTAATTGGTATTACTGACAAATTTTTTAAATAGAGGCAAAGTAAATATATCACACACTTCCTTTAAGGTTACTGCTTTAAGTAGCATGCTTGGAAAATCCTTCCCCACCCAGAAATTATAGAAATATATATCTTTATTTTCTTGCACTTAAAAATTTTAAATCTCTCATCTAGAATTTTTTTTTTTAAAGATTTTATCTATTTATTTGACAGAGAGAATGAGAGAGAGCACAAGCAGGAGGAGCGGAAGAGGCAGAGGGAGAAACAGGCTCCCTGCCAAACAAAGAGCTTGACTCGGGGCTTGATCCCAGGACCCTGGGATCATGACCTGAGCCGAAGGCAGACACTTAACTGACTGAGCCACCCAGGAGCCCTCTTGTCTAGAATTTGATTTGGTACAGTGTAAGAAAGAGAATCTAACTTTTAAAGAAATACTCAATTATCCCAATATTGTTTAATAAAGTCTATAAACTTCAAGTGTAGTCTATAAAAGATAAGAAACAGAGGTAAAGTCAAATATATCCTTTGCACAGGTGGCTACTACAGCTAACAAAATATGGGTGCCATGGATTTCTTCTCCTCCTTCCAACTACAACAAAGTCCTACCTACAGAGGACAGCAGAGCAGAAAGATACATGGAGAGTCTGAAACCCTACAGGCATCACTGAGCAGGAGCATGGGCCTCACACAGCTAACTGCCAGATGCTTTACGTGTTATTTGCCAAACCAGCATTGGTTGGACTCTTGTCATTTGCCCTAAACATCTCTATAACTCATCCACAATCCTTTCTTCCTTAATTTTACAGTAAGAATTGCTCAGATTTATTGTTGTCTGCTAGGCACCACAGTTAAGCAATTTGTTTTCATCCTTGTTTAATCTTCTCAACAACCTTCATTTCAAGGGGCGCCTGGGGTGGCCCAGTCGGTTAAGCATCTGCCTTCAGCTCAAGTCATGATCTTGGGGTCCCGGGACTGAGTCCCGCATCAGGCTCCCTGTTCAGCGGGGAGTCTGCTTCTCCCTCTGCCCTTCACCCTGCACACTCTCTCTCAAAAACAAAAACAACCTTTGTTTCGATAGAGTCTACAGGACTTCCCTATAATTATAAAAGTTTCAGTGAGGGCACCTGGATGGCTCAATCGTTAAGCATCTGCCTTCAGCTCAGGTCATGATCTCAGGGTGCTGGGATTGAGCCCCGCATTGGGCTCCCCGCTCCATGGGAAGCCTGCTTCTCCCTCTCCCACTTCCCCTGCTTGTGTTCCTGCTCTCCCACTCCCCCTGCTTGTGTTCCTGCTCTTACTATCTCTGTCAAATAAATAAATAAAATCTTAAAAAAAAAAAGTTTCAATGACACCTTTTTGGAGTAGAAAAAGACAGTGCATGAAATGCACAGATCAATGAGACAACTCTCTATTTTGGAAACATTAAAATAAAACAAAAGCACCATAAAATTGTATCATCTTTCTTTTACAGATGAGGATACTGAGGCTAAAAATACTTGATCAAAATCAGACCACAACTAGTCAGAAATAGTATCATTCTTTGCTAAATTCCTACATATATTTAGGTATGGTTTTGGATGTTTCTATTTTGTTTCATTCACCTATCCTGTGCCAATGTCACCATTTCTACCCCTTGGTAAAGCAAGTTTAACTTCACTACTGTCTTCTTTAAATTGTTTTTGGCAATTCTTATACATTTATTCTTTCAGAAAAAACTTTTTAAGGTCTCTTGTCAAGTCCCAATACTTCCCTTGGGGAATTCAGACTATGGAAATCATGTTGATTTCTATCTATCAAGTGCTGACTGTTCTGGGCATAGGAAATACAGCAATAAACAAAACCAAAAATCCTTACCCTCAGAGCATGCATTCTTGTAGTACTCATAACAGTAAAAAGTTGTAAGCCATCTAAATGCACCATAGGGGTGCCTGGCCGGCTCAGTGGGAAGAGCAAGCAACTCTTGATCTCAGGGTCTTAAGTCTGAGCCCCACGTTGGGTGTAAAGGTGGTTTAAAAATAAAATATTAGGGGCGCCTGAGTGGTTCAGTCAGTTGAGCATCTGATTCTTGGTTTCAGCTCAGGTCATGATCTCAGGGTCACGGGACTGAACCCCGCTTTGGACTCTGTGCTCAGCGCGGAGTCTGCTCAAGATTCTCTCCCTCCCTCCACTCATGCTCACATGTGCTCACTCACTCTCTCTCAAATAAATATAAAAATCTTTTAAAAATCCTTAAAATAAATAAATAAATAAATGCACAATAGAAGGGAACTGCTAGAGTAAGGTAATCCATATAACAAAATATGTATAGTTTGAGCACAGAGATTAGGAGCTTTGGCTCTGGGTGAGACAGACCTCAGTGTGAATCCTCAATCTGCATTTACTAGCTTCAAGGCTTGGGCCAAGGAGACTTATTTTCCTTATATAGAAAAACAAAGCCTACTAATGGTCCCTCCTAAAGAGCAGGTAAATGAGATACTTAATATAAATACAGTGCCAACACACTGTAACTGTTCAATAAATATTAGTTATTTGGGGGAAGATTAACACGGAAAGATGTTTGTGATATGGTAAGTGAAAAAAAAAGAGCCTATAAAACTGTAGGCACAGCAGACCATCTTTCCTTAAGTTGTATACATTCACAGAAAAAGACTAAAAATTCCTAATTGTTATCTCTTGATGATGGGTTTAATGGTTACTTCTGTTATCCTTTTATTCATCTGCATTTTCTAAAATGAGCATGTATTACTTTAAGAAGTTAACTGTAGGGGCACCTGGGTGGCTCAGTCATTAGGCGTCTGCCGTTGGCTCAGGTCATGATCCTGGGGTCCTGGAATGGAGCCCCGCATCGGGCTTCCTGCTCAGCAGGCAGCCTGCTTCTCCCTCTCCCACTCCCCCTGCTTGTGTTCCCTCTCTCGCTGTGTCAAATAAATAAATAAAATCTTAAAAAACAAAAACAAAAAAAACCACAAGAATCTGGAGATGGACTGCAGTTCTCATCTGCCCTGGGCTGGACTACATTTGTGCATGGTTCCTAACCTGGCCATTCCAGTGAGCAGGGCCTCACCTCAGTTCTCCTGAATCAGAGCTTCTTGGAGGAGATCCAGGTATCTGTACATCTAGTTCTGAGAGATCAACCTGACTCTAGTCTGGGGCACTGGTCTGACATTTCAGGACTGCTGGACTGGACAAGACTAGCTATTAACATTCTGTGATTTATCTAAACCCTCTGAAGTCAGATCACCCCTCCCCCTACCAAATGGGTGCCACCATGTCTGCCTTGCCCATCCTACAGGGAAACTAGTGCTCAGTGAGAGCTCCATGCACATGCAAGTTGTTGGTACTGCAAAGTGTCTGGATCCCAAGCATGAAGGACCTCTGAGGCCAGTTTTATAATTTCTACTTGGTTCTCAGATCTGTGTCAACATGAGGGGAGTAGGCAGGCTGAGGTTGGGCCCTTGCCTCAATAGCAAAGCCTGCTTTTCTGTCTTAGGTCTAAAAAGAAGCCTCCCTTTTCTTTTGCAGCTCTGTGAATGACAGTCTCTACAGGACATTTCCCCCCATCTTGAGTATAGTGGGTTGAAAAATATCCCCCCAAATCCATGTCTACCCAAAACTTCAGAATGTGACTTTATTTGGAAATAGGGTCTTTACAGATATAATTCGTTAAGGATCTTGAGATGAAATCATCCTGCATTTAGGGTGGGCCATAAATCTAATGACTGGTATCTTTACAAGATAAAGGAGAGAGAGATTTGGACAGAGGGACACAGAAGGATATTCGAAGATGGAGGTAGAGATTGGAGTGAGCCAAGGAACACCTGGAGCCAACAGAAGCTGTTAGAGGCAAGGAAGGATTCTCCCCGGAGCCTTTGGAGGGAGTGTCGGACTGCTGACACCTTGATTTCGAAATTCAGCCTCCAGAACTGTGAGAGGATACATTGCTATTGTTTCAAGGTACCCGGTTTGTGATAAATCTGCTAAGACAGCCATGGGAAACTAACACTTTGGGGCTGGAATTAAGGCCTGATCATTTTTATCTGGGGTTCTCTTGCTATGGCTGGCAGAATTCTAAGATGAACCCCGTGACCTTGTGTGTGGGCAGGACCTGTAAATGAGATACCACTCCTGTTACTATGTTACATTATCTGGCAAAAGGGATTTTGCTGGTGTTAGCTGACCAAATTCGTTGACCTTAAGATAGAGAATTACCTTATGTGACTAGTACTAATTAGGTGAGCCCTTGAAAGAAACAGGCTCTTCCTAGCAAAAGGGATTTGAGGCATAAAAGGATTCACCACGGGAGAAAGAGTAATTTTTCCAGTGTGGAAGTCTAGCAGACACCAGTTGGACCAACTTTTCCTTAAGTCTAAAATTAGTTCAAAATAAAAAGTTTAAAAGGAAATGGCTGCCTGTTATTATAGAGCCAAAAGGCAGACTAAATGCTTCAGGAGAAAGGCGCCTGGGTAGCTCAGTCGTTAAGCATCTGCCTTCAGCTCAGGTCATGATCCCAGGGTCCTGGGTTCGAACCCCGCATTGGGCTCCCTGCTCGGCGGGAAGTCTGCTTCTCCCTCTCCCACTCCCCCTGCTTGTGTTTCCTCTCTTGCTGTGTCTCTCTCTGTCTAAATAAAATCTTTAAAAATAAATAAATAAATGCTTCAGGAGAAATTTTGATGCCAACATAAGGGGGAATAAATACCCAATTGTATCATGAAAAATAATTACGAGGAAATAGGCAATCTGTGAACACGGCCACAGGATTACAGTCTTTTTCTCCAGTACTTCGTTATTCTCTTCTTTCCAGTAAGTATGCATTACTTTTGCTAATCAGAAAAAAAAAAATTTTCAGGGGCACCTAGGTGGCTCAGTCAGTTGAGCGGCTGCCTTCGGCTCGGGTCATGATCTCTGGGTCCTGGGGGGGTCCTGGGATCAAGCCCTGCATCAGGCTCCCTGCTCAGCTGGGGAGTCTGCTTCTCCCTCTCCTTCTGCCCCTCCCCCTGCTTGTGCTTTCTGTGTGTCTCTCCCTCAAATGAGTAAATAAAATCTTTAAAATAAAAAAAATAAAATTTTCAAAAATACCAAACAGTTGCTTGGGGATGCTGTGGAATAGAATTAATCACAAAGTTCCTGGAAGAGGCTTTTAAGGTAGAGAAGGTGGTGTTAAGATGGGATAGAAAGGTGTTCCCTGCCTCTGAGGGTTAAGAGGGGGCAGGAGGAGGTGGCAGTTTAAGCGGCCTGATGCAAAGGATCTAGATTTGGGGCCACAGAGTTCTAGATAAGAGCAAGCTGGACCCCAAGACAGAGGGCTGCTGAAACAGAACAGTTAAGTCTTTGACATGGAAACAGCTAAGGGTTCTCAGAGTATCAGTACCTTAGGACCCAGAGCCCTTCAAAACCTCTGGGTCCAACCTAAATTTCCAGGCATACCTGTCACCTGCCCTTCCCTCTATCAGCTATCAGCCTCTAGCCTATGCTGATCATCCCTGCCCCAGGATCATCCATCCTTGTGCTTCCTCACCAGGACTCCTCTTCCCACTTTCCTTTCTTCATAGCTTTCAAAATTTGGCTTAATTCCACCTCCAGGAAGCCTTCCCAGACCACTCCTGCCTAAGCACTTCATCTTCTTCCAGCCTGCTTAAGTATCTCACCTGCTTCACTCAACTGCCGCTTAGCAAACCCACAAGATAGCGCGTAACCTTCCACATGTCCTCAGTGCATCTCCGCACAGATTTTGCAAGCATCTTCAGCCCAGTGACCAGGTTTGCCTGTCTTTACGGGGCAGAAGCTCTCAGCTGAGCTCCACTGGCTTGGTCCCCACCTCAGTACATCCTCCAGCAAATCACCTCTCTGCTGTCACCAGCAGAGGTCACATTTAGCAAGTCTGCTGTGCCTATGCCCAGACCTCTTTATACTAGTTCTATTTGTTTTTGTGGTTATAATTTAATTAAAGAGTAACTAAAATGCAGGTGCAGAAAGAAAAAGGCTTGGTTTCTATGAAAATTAAGTGCTCTAGAACAGCAATTCTGAAATTCTGGTCTTAGAGGACACCTGGGGTCACTGAGACTGTTTTAGGAGGTCTATCAGGTAAAAACTATTTTCATTATAATATTAAGATGTTAAAAGCCTTTTCACTCTCATTTTTCAGAGGCTACATGAAGTGTGGTGAATACAGTAGTCTTGAGCTTTGTAAAGATTTCTAAGGTAGAAGTTTAGGGTATAAATATGTGTGTTCGAAGGTTAACTCAGTTTGTTCTCAAGACTTCAACTGAGGGGGCGCCTGGGTGGCTCAGATGGTTAAGCATCTGCCTTCGGCTCAGGTCATGATCCCCTCGAGTCCCGCATCGGGTTCCCTGCTCCTTGGGAGCCTGCTTCTCCCTCTGCTTCTCTCTCTCTCTCTCCGTCTCTCATGAATAAATAAATAAAATCTTAAAAAAAAAAAAAAGACTTCAACTGAGGGCGCCTGGGTGGTTCAGTGGATCGAGCACCTGCCTTCAGCCCAGGTCATGATCCCAAGTCCCACATCGGGCTCCCTGCTCAGTGGGGAGCCTGCTTCTCCCTCTCCCTCTGCTGCTCCCCCACTTGTTCTCTCTCAAATAAATAAAATCTTAAAAAAAAGACTCCAACTGAGTCTTTACCAGCAAACTTACATTATACCTATTACAATCTCTGCTAGCTCATCATCTAATAAATCATTATTTTGAAATCCTGTAGATCTACAAAGATGTAAAAGCAATGCCATCCTGTTCTCTGCTTTTTTTTAATCTTAGAAAACAGGTATTTTCATAAAAATATGCTTTTTAGGGGCACCTGTGTGGCTCAGTTGTTGGGCATCTGCTTTCAGCTCAGGTCACGATCGCAGGGTCCTGGGATCGAGCCCCGTGTTGGGCTCCCTGCTCTGCAGGGAGTCTGCTTCTCCCTCTCCCACTCACCCTGCTTGTGTTCCCTCTCGCTGTCTCTCTCTCCGTCAAATAAATAAAATCTTAATATAAATATATATGCTTTTTATGTTAACATGTAATGATCTCATATTTATTATTTTTAAATATGTTTTAATTTTGGGGGGAGGGACGGTAGGGGGAGAGGGAGAGAGAATCTCAAGCAGGCTCCACATCCAGCTTGGAGCCCAACATGGGGCTCGATCTCAAAATCCTGAGATCAAGACCCTAGCTGAAATCAAGAATCGGATGCTTAATTGACTGAGCCACCCAGGTGCCCCCAAATCTGTTTTAATTTTTAACACAGCAAATATCAAAAGATTTGGCTCATAAACAAAAGACAATATTAGGGGTGCCTGGGTGGCTCAGTCGTTAAGTGTCTGCCTTCGGCTCAGGTCATGGCTCCCTGCTCGGTGAGCCTGCTTCTCCCTCTCCCCCTGCTGCTCCCACTGTTTGTGCTCTATCAAATAAATAAATAAAATCTTAAAATAAAAAAAGACAATATTAAAGCTTCCTAGGATCAAAAAGTCTGAGAACCGCTCATCCAGAAAGACATGTTACAAATGAGGGGGAAAAGAGGCTCCTGGATGGCTCAGTTGGTTAAGCATCTGATTTCAGCTCAGGTCATGATATCAGGGTCCTGGGATCCAGCCCCGCACTGGGCTCCCTGCTCAGCAGGGAGCCTGCTTCTCCCTCTCCTTGCCACTCCCCCTGCTTGTGCTCTCTCTCTCAAATAAATAAAATCTTTAAAAAAAAAAAAGGATTCTACATGTGGACTGATAGGCTTTAAATTCTTTTAAATAGTCTTTTAAATTCTTTAAGAAAAACTAATGAACAGATGTATATGTCCTTTTACCCAGCAATCCCACTTCGGAGAATTTCTTCTAGAGTCATAATTAAACACATAGGAAATACCATTTGTACAAAGTTATTCATTGCAGCATTGTATGTAATAACAGAATAAACAAAATAATGGAAGCAACCCAAGTTCGGGGACAGAGAGAGATGACTTACGTACATTGGTTAAAATATCACTGTACTTCCATATCCTGAATACTGTGTGGCTACAATAAAAGAATGACCTAAATGTTCTCTGTACCCATATGGAAAGATCCAGTACAGCTGCTAGGTGAAAAGAGCAAGGGGCTAAACAACACGTCTAAAGTGCTAACTTGAACCATCTGTAAAAAAGAGGGCCAGGGGTAAGATGTTTCACTGAATACCAAGTGCGGGTGTGAATGTATACATTGTTTTTTTTAACCTTTTGATTTTTCAACTATGTGAATAGAGCCTAGTGAAAAAAATTTAATAAAAGGGGGCACCTGGGTGGCTCAGTTGGTTAAGCATCTGCCTTTGGCTCAGGTCATGATCTCAGGGTCCTGGGATCGAGCCCCATGCGGGGCTGGCTCCCTGCTGAGCAGGGAGCCTGCTTCTCCCTCACCCCTGCCCGCGCACCCACGTGCTCTGTCTCTCAAATAAATAAATACAATCTTTAAAAAAATAATACAATGTGAAAACTGCAGGTGGTATGTATAGGTATGATTTTTATACACAATTTGCAAGTTTAATTTGAGTACCCAGAAACCCAAAGAAAAAGCCTCAACCCTAAATCATAGTTTTGGTGAGTAAAAAAATACATGCATATGTTTTTAAAGTAAAATGAATTGTTTAAAACATGGATTGTTTTAGGGCGCCTGGGTGGCTCAGTTGGTTAAGCAACTGCCTTCGGCTCAGGTCATGATCCTGGAGTCCCGGGATCGAGTCCCGCATCGGGCTCCCTGCTCAGCAGTGAGTCTGCTTCTCCCTCGGACCCTCCCCCCTCTCATGCTCTCTCTCTCTCTCATTCTCTCTCTCAAATAAATAAATAAAATCTTTAAAACAAACAAAAAAAAACATGTATTGTTTTAAAACTCCCTACTTTAAGCTGACTTTTTATTAACCACTAACACCGAGTGCCTGGCCTAAGAGCCCCTATGGATCCAACGGTAACAAATTCAGGACGGTCACCTTTTCATTCCATCAAACCCCAACACTCTCCTGGGCCAGATGCTGGAGGAAGGTGGTTAGGAGGCATGAGAACACAGTTAGATCTTGAGTTTCCAAGGCAGGGAATACGGTTTCCCACAGCTGGGCATGCCAGGCTCTGTCCAGGCTGATTCTGTGGCTACTCTCCCTCCTGCCTTTGTGGGGGTCCCAGAGGGCCCACCGGGTATTCTGCCTCTGGGAGGCTCAATGACCACAGTAAGGGTGGGGACAAAGTAGTTGGGTCTCAGAGACCTTGTGGCAAGCCTGCCCTGCTGGCTCCCTGCGAGGGCATGAGGCCCCTGGCTGGCAGCAGACTCTGAACTCCTTATCTGCTGGCATTCTGCCAACCTGCCAGCCTCGAGATCATAAAAGTCCCACTGTAGACATCTAGTGAGTCCTGGCTGGGGCCCCAGCAGCAAGACCTTTCCACATCCACTCCCTACCCTCACATGTCTCAAGGCATTCTGGAAAAGAGAAGTAGAAGACTCCTGCAGAAGAAACTTCTTTCCCCCTAAATAAGCACAGGGGATATCTGGCTCCTTCCTTTTCATGTTTTCAAGGAAAGGACTAGAATTAGCAATTTCATCATCACACTTAGGAATAAAAAGAGAACATTTCTTTGGTCTTTGCCATTGAGCCTCTCGGTCACTAGCAAGCAATGTGACTTGGTTAATGTGACCAACTAACCTCTCCAGATCTAGTTTCTTTAGTTGTAAAACAAAGAGCCTAGACTGAAAGATTCCCCAGATCCCCGCAGTTCAACATCCTGTTGTCTGTAGTTCTGCAAAATGCCTAAGCATTACTTTTTTCATGCAAACAGGTTGAATTATTTTAGCACAGTGGGGAGAAGGGGTCCCAATTCTCAGACATATACAATCTATTCACAGCACTACTACTTAGATCCCAAGATCCTGTGAATACTGGACATGGATTCAGGTTCCTCCTGGAATAGAGTGGGATACGAGCAGGTAAGGAAAAAGGAAGACTGTGGGAAGGGTTTGAAAATAGAACCAGTGCAGTGACTGCTACATACCCGCAGCGCCCCCACCCCAACGTTAGGCCTTCCAGCCTATTATCAATCCAGAAAAGGAGTACTTCTATTACCTGAAATCAGAATAGCTCCCAAAACTAAAGGAGGGGAACCCCTCTTTTCCCTATGCCCAGTGATTCTGGGGGACAATCCCTGGCAGGGCACAGAAAAGCAGCCTACTCAGAGAGGCAGGGAAATTGTATCCATGTTCCCAAAGAGGAGATGAATCAACCCTAAGTCTGCACTCATACCACTCCTACAACCCAACCTACGTATCAGTTTCTAGGACCCCTAAATAATACACCCCATCCCACAGAGATGATGATGATGATGATGATGATGAGACCTCTACCATGTTCCAGGAACAATCACAACGTGCTTCACGGCACGGAGAACAGACCCACAGAGATTAGGAAACAGACCTCTACCATGTTCCAGGAACAATCACAACATGCTTCACGGCACGGAGAACAGACCCACAGAGATTAGGAAACCGCCCTGCTAGAAAGTAATGGGGCCAGGATTTGGACAGATTGATCTGGCTCAAAAGTCCACAATCTCCCACCACATTACACCATCTCTAGTAGAGTGCTGTCTTTTCTGAACTGAACTGAACACAACAGCATGGCCTCTCTTGAATTGCTACCTTATTCTTCCTGTCTGGATGTTCTCTCCTCATCAAGAGTCTGCAGGAGCCAGGCCTCATCCCCTCTTTGCACCTGGCAGTGGACACTGCAGAGCTGAACACAGACCGGGCCCTGTGTATTGATGTACTGGAGAGATGAGGACTACTAGGAGAATCATTGAGCCTACAGTTCTTATTCTTCTTGCCTAAATGACAAGGCCATTAATTCTGTTTGATGCCCTTTAATCATATCTGCAAACCAAAAGCAGAAAGACTACCACGAGTCTATCTCCTGGCTACCACACAATTTACGAAAAGCCCACCTCTGGGCTTCCAACAAGAAATGGAATAGGTAGTTTTTAATTACAGCTTCTAAAAATCACAATTCTGGACACTCTTTCTCTTGCTTCATCATCAAGTTCCTCTCAGTTTTTATGGCTCTTGTTTTAAGAGTTAAGGATTAATCACAGATGCTGTAGATAAGAGATCTATTCTGACCTTAGCACTGACCCCTTCCCAAGGTCACAGGGCAAGTTAAGAGCAGAGCTGGGACAGGGACCAGGATAACCAGGCCAGTCCCCAGTACATGTTATCACCACCACTTCCCAGCAGCCTACCCACGTGTGCCTGTGGTTCCTAGGGAAGAGTGATTCTAAAGTCAAAACCAAATTCAGGGTGGCTCAAGGAAGCAAAGTCACGTTCAAAGTGGCTCCTGCCCCCACCGCTCCTTACGCCCCAGGTAAGCATTCTGCCCTCATCAAGTCATGCCCACACGGTCCTATTGGACACCCAGACCCTGGCAGACACTAGATCCTCACAGCTGAAGCGACAACTCCGAGCTGAGAAAATTTTCTTGGGTTTAATTGAATCTCAGAATCACATGGTGAAACGGCTTGGATGGCTATTTTGTCCCATTGCCCTAACCCACCAAGAGAGGGCAGCCTGAGCCAGATCGCCCAACTTGGTCGGTAGGACCAAAAATAGCTAAAAAACCATGCCCAAGGGGTAAGCCAGGTCAGGGTTTAGCATAGTCCCTCCTTTGCCATTCTCCAGCTCTTGCTACTAGTCATCTGGAAGATTTGGGTTATTTTCCTTCTGCTGGTTGGCGATTACGTCCGGGGTGGGATGGGCTGGGGGACAGTTCCCGGAAAGCAAAGTCCGGGGACCAGTGTCCCATCGGAGCTGCCCCAAGAGCTGCCCACCAGATTTGCCCATCTACTCTCTGCTTTTTCGGTCCTCGTTATCTATGGGCTCCAGAAAGCCTTTCGGGCTTTTAGTGCGGCTATCTACGTTAGGGACACTCTTCTCTGGCTCCCACATCCCTCGATCTCCAGCCGAAAGGAGAGCGGCTGCGAATCCCTTCCCTCTCCACCAAGTAAGCCCCATCGTGGCACGGCGGCCAGGTGTCCCCTCCATCCAGCGTCCGGGTCCATGTGCGGGTCCATCGGGGCGCCTCCCTGGTCTAGCCCGAGGCTTCGGAATCCGGAGCCGAGCTCCCGGTCCTCCGCGCCGCCGGGCCCCCGCCCCCACCCCCACCCGGTGACCCCGACACTTGGAGGCGCGCCGCTTCTCCGCGCGATGCCCCACTCCTCAGCACTGCGCGGTCCCGCACGCACGTACGCCCTCCGCCCTCACCTGAAGCTCGGGCGGACGCCACTCGGGCTCCGCGCAACCTCACAAGCCAGGCCCTCGGGCGGCCCGCGGCGGTGGCGGCAGCGGTACCTCAGTCGGTGTGTCCGCGGAGGGAGCCCGCGTGCCCTAGCCCCACAGCCTGCGTCCGTCCCCGCCACCGTTGCGCATGCCCCGCTATAAGCCAGCGCGTCAGCGGCAGGGCCCACCCCCGGCCCTTGGCCCCGCCCCCGCCCTCGCCCTCGCCCCACCCTGCTCTCCCCAGGGCCTGCCACGTGGGAACCCCGCGGCGGTAAAGCGACGTGCGCGAGCTGTCAGCC
This sequence comes from Zalophus californianus, assembly GCF_009762305.2. NCBI lineage: Eukaryota > Metazoa > Chordata > Mammalia > Carnivora > Otariidae > Zalophus > Zalophus californianus. The sequence continues at coordinate 158,770,468 of NC_045596.1, forward strand.
GGCCGGCCGCCAGCTAGGCCCGGGCCCAGCGCTGGCGCCTTGCCGCCCCAGGCTGAGACCTAGTAGCTCGCCGGGATCCCAGCCCGACCAGCTTCGTCTTCTAGCCCTTCCGCGAATTCCATTCTTCATTCACTGAGGCCGCATAGACTCCTCCTTACCCTGGAAACTCCCGTAAAGACCTTTTTTTTTTTTTTAAAGATTTTATTTATTTATTTTACAGGGAGAGACACAGCGAGAAAGGGAACACAAGCAGGGGAGTGGGAGAGGGAGAAGCAGGCTCCCCACTGAGCAGGGAGCCCGATGTGGGGCTCGATCCCAGGACCCTGGGATCATGACCTGAGCCGTAAAGACCTTTTTTAACACCTGGCCTCCATCCCGTAGCAGTTAAGACTGCTACTCACCCGATATGTATGTATATATTTTAACACTTTTGATTGCTGTAAAAACTTTCTCACCCCCAGCTCAATTCTGAAATGTACCCTAGGAGGGGACGCACCCATAGACGATGTTTCTTCTACACCTTTCACCCCGCCAAAAGAACAAAAATTAAAAAAACAAAAATACCCTGTTGGAGTTCCAAATAAACCATGCTATACTCAAACTATATGTCGTATCTCACCCCCCCCCCGCCCCAAATAATCAGGCTCTCTAAGGGAGCTACATTTCTTAATCCCAAACAGGGAGAATGTTAATTTTGGGGTGAGGCGTGTCCTAGGAATCTCTTCCGGTGTGGGATAGTCCTATTGAGATGGATATCAGGCCTCGGAAATGCAAATTTCTTGAGAAAATAAGCCACCCATTAAATTCCCATTGTTCTATTCTGCTGGACATCGCGATTATTTCCTCTACAGCTAAACCAGCTGCCACCTGGGTCTAGGGGACCCAAAGGAAAGGTCTTGTAGCAGAACTGTAGCCAGTTATTACCCATGTCCCAGTTTTACCCCAATGACTGATGCCTCACTGGCACTTAGGGTGTTTGTGAATTTGCCCAGGGAAGGGGGACCATAGCCCATAGCCCACTCTGCAGAATTCTGGAGAGAGGAAGCCTCATGCTGGCAGTGCTAAAGATAAAAGGAAAGCAGACAATCCCTGGAGCACGCAGCAGGAAGAATCCGGGGCTCAATGGCAGCTTGTTCCAAAGTACTGGGTAGCGAGGGGAAAAGAAAGAATTGAAACAAAGCCAGAGCAGGCCAGAGTGTTTATGCCACTCTTGAAGAGACTAGCTGGGCCCTGGGTTTTTCTAAAGTTCAATTATCCTCATACTGCAATTACAGTGCTCCAGTTGGGTAAAGGGTGGGGTGATATTTCTCTCATTTTCCAAGTGATTTCAAAGTAATGGTATCTTACAGAATTCCCCTCAGAGCCCCTTCATCTTTGTAATAACCCTTTATATTTGTCTTTCTTGGTTAAGCTCGGGAGTATTTTTCAGACATTATGTCATCCACTGGGACTCAATCCCATCTCCAATGGACTGTCAGAAATGGTCCAGTCTATACCACTCCTTCCTTTCCTTAAAGTACTGGGAAAGGAATGAGAAACTCACCCAGAGATTAAACAAAACAAGCATGCTTCTAACACATACTGCTCTGAAAAGTATTAAGCCCATAAAGGCATATTACACAAGGGTGTTAATTTCTTAAACCTGAGGTCCAAAAACAATCCCATGACTTTTTCAGGCAAGGTGTCAGTACTACACACAGGGGAACAGGCTCCTTTCAGAGAGACAGGAGGGCAGGCAGGACAAGACATCCCACCACAGGGCCTATGGCAGCATTTCACTTGTTTGCAACCAGATGAAGGGTAGAGTTGCCAAAGTCCACCAAAACTGATAAGCTATCAGTAATCCATTAGGGGAATACAATTAATTATTAACACAGCTGAAAATCAAAAGGTTTTAACTCCCCATATCCACCCCCACACAAAATTCTGTAGCTGAACCCTAAGTCTCTCCTTGTTGCTGAGTAGTACTCAATTTTTTTATGCCTAGTGCCATGCTTAGGCCCCCAATTCTTTATTTCTTTTTACATAATATGCCCTTCTTCCTATTAGCCCTATTTCCACTTGTTAAAATTCTAATTCTTCGAAGCCACTTCCCTTCAGAAAGCTTCTTGATTCTTCTGTAGCATATTTGATCTACCCTTTCAAACTTTGACTGTAACCCACATTAAAATGCATTTTACACTCCAGTATAAATAAAAAGTCCCGCATAAATAACATCAAACAAGTTTTAAAAAACTTCATTAGTATATGCAATGTACTGATTATTTTATATTCTACTTCAATCTTTTTTTTAAGATTTTATTTATTTGACAGAGAGAGACACAGCGAGAGCAGGAACACAAGCAGGGGGAGTGGGAGAGGGAGAAGCAGGTTTCCTTCTGAGCAGGGAGCCCGATGAGGACTCGATCCTAGGGTCCTGGGATCATGACCTGAGCCGAAGGCAGACGCTTAAGCAGATACTTAACGACTGCACCAACAAGGTGCCCCTCTACTTCAATCTTTTAAAAAGTGGTAACAAGCCCACTAAATTGATTTCAGGACCCATTATTGGGTCCTGAATTAAAACATTTTATATGGTTTATGGTACTTGCATTTTCCCCTTAAAAATTATTTCATTTTGGGGTGCCTGGGTGGCTCAGCCTTCAGCTCAGACCCGAGCCCCCATCGGGCTCCCTGCTCGGCGGCGGGAATCCTGCTTCTCCGTCTCCCTCTGCCTGCCACTTCCCCTGCTTGTGCTCTGTCAAATTTTAAAAATCTTAAAAAAAAAATTACTTCATTTTTATCTCTAAACCTCATTAGACCTTATACTGTCTTGATTACCAAAGATTTCTGTATATACTGGCGTCTCCTAACATAACATCTTGCATGTAATAGATTCTCAGTATTTCTTGGATAAATGAATAGGCCAGCTCACTAAAAGTTTGTTGGACGATATTTAAGGGAACTAAGCACAAACACCAAGCATTTTCATGACTATTTCCCTTCTGACAAGTTACCACAGCTACCAGCCAAAAGATATGCAGATTACCCATAGCTGAAGTGAATGGAACAGGCTTGGGAAAGAAGTCAGAGAAATGAGACCCCAGCCCTGAGTGTGTAGAGGGTGGGACTGGGGACTCAGAAAATCAAACACCCTTCTGTGGTTTGTGTTCACAAGGTAGGCAACTTGATCAGCAGGTGGGGCAAAGATCCTCTTTTTGATTTGCAGCCTACAGGGCAGTTGAAAGACTGAAGAGAGAAATCAATGACCAGGTTTCTAAGACACTTTCAAGGGGAAAAATGAGTTTTCCACGTTTTGGCATGGTTTAATGAATTTAAGAGGGTCAGAGGGAACGTGAAGGCTCTTGTTTCCCCAAAATCATATCAGAGGACCAGAACCTCACACTCTGTTAGCCAAAAGATTTAGAATGCCTTGGGGGGGTGCGGGGATGGGTTAGCCTGGTGATGGGTATTAAAGAGGGCACGTACTGCATGGAGCACTGGGTGTTATACGCAAACAATGAATCATGGAACGCTACATCAAAAACTAATGATGTGATGTATGGTGATTAACATAACATAATAAAAAGATTTAGAATGCCTTTAGCTTCAGTCACTTCTGTTATCTAATTTTTTTTTTTTAATTTTACTTATTTGACAGAGAGAGAGAGAGAGAGAGAGAGCACAAGCAGGGGGAGCGGCAGAGGCAGAGAAAGAAGCAGGCTCCCTGCTGAGCAGGGAACTGGATGCTGGATGAAATCCCAGGACCCTGGGATCATGACCTGAGCTGAAGGCAGGTGCTTAAGGCTGAGCCACCCAGGTGCCCCATCTAATGGTTTTGGCAGACAAAAAAGACAATTGGTAAAAATAACATTTAAGTAGCAAACATAGGAATTTGCCCATTTCATCTAAGATAACTTAATTTCTTGGCATATAGAGGATTGATATTTGTCTCTAATTCTAACTGTTCATAGTATTCCCTTTACAATCCTTTTTATTTCTGTCAGGTCAGTAATCCCTTATTTCATTCCCGATTTTTGTACTTTTGAGTCTTTTTTTTTTCCCTTTGGCCAATCTAGCTAAAGGTTTGCCCATTTTGTTAATCTTTTTAAATAACTAACTTGTTTTTCTATTCTTTCATTAATTTTTGCTCTGATCTTTATTAGAAAATACCATTATTTTTGTCCTTGCCTTCAAATGAATGTTTACCTGGCAAGAGAATTCCAAGTTGGGCACCTGGGTGGCTCAGTTGGTTAAGCGACTGCCTTCGGCTCAGGTCATGATCCTGGAGTCCCTGGATCGAGTCCCGTATCGGGCTCCCTGCTCAGCAGGGAGACTGCTTCTCCCTCTGACCCTCTTCCCTCTTGTGCTGTCTCTCATTCTCTCTCAAATAAATAAATAAAATCTTTAAAAAAAAAAGAATTCCAAGTTGATGGTGCATTTTTAAGTTATTATTCCTTTGTATTAGGCACCTGTTGTGGCTGATGACAAGTGAGCTGCTAGTTTGATGACCTTTGTCAGCAATCTTTCACCTCTAACCATTGCTAAGATTCTGTCTTTGGGATTCTATAGTTTTACTACAGTATATTTAGAAGTGGACGTGCTTTTCTTTAGCCTCAGGTTCTTCAGATAGAGGATTGGTATTTGTCTCCAATTCTGGAAAATTCCGTCTTTATATCTTTCATATTTTGCCACTCATTCTTTCTCCTTTAACTTGCAGGAGCTCCTCTTAGACAAATATTGGAGCTTCTCATTCTCTCCTATCTCTTTTCTTGCACGGTTTCCATTTATACCTCTCCATGCTGCAGTCCAATTGACTGCACTTGTTTCTCTCACCAGTCTGAGCCAATCTGAGCCAATCTTCATGGTAATGTTTCAGCTTGTGGTCCTTCCACATGCTAGTAATATAAATTCAGACTATGTTTACCTGCATGTGGCCCAGGCTTTGGGATTTTTCATGAATGCCTTTTTACCCCCAAGCTCCTTGTTGCCGCCCCAGGATGGTTGACAGGGTCTCTTTCAGGCTCCAGCTCTCTTCATCTGGGAGACTTTACTCCTGTGGTCCAGCACCTCATAGGCATCTTCTATCCTTAACTGGAACGAGAATCCTCAGTGCTCCTGCCCTTGCCCTTTAGTCCATAATCCTGGGAGCTGTGTTGGCGTCAATTATTACCACTCTGGCTTGTACCTCGCTATTTTCTTTCCTTCTTCCTTCTCTCCCTTCTCTCGTTCCATTCCCCCAAATTCAGCTACCCAACAACAACAAAACATTGTTGTTTTTTTTTTCTATTTTGGCCAACATTTGTCAGTATGGTCAGTTTAGTCTGCCATGTTGCCAGAGGTCTCCCTAGTTTACTCACTTAAAAACGTATTTTATATTTTAGAGTAATTTTAGGTTCACAGCAAAACTGAGTGGGAAGTAGAGATTTCCCATTACACAGAGCTTCCCCCACTACCAACATCTCCCACCAGAAATGGTACATGTGTCACAACTGATGAACCCACTCTGACACATCATAATCACTCAAAGTCCATAGTTTACATCAGGGTTGATGCTTAGTGTTTCACACCCTACAGGTTTGGACAAATATAGGACATATATCCACCATTACAATATCATACAGAATAGTTTCCTTACCCTAAAAATTCTCTGTTCTCTGCCTGTTCAAACCTCCCTCTCCCCAACCCCTGATTTTTTCACTGTCTCCATAGTTTTTGCCTTTCCCAGAATGTCAGATAGTTGGAATCATACAGCATGCAGCCTTTTCAGATTGGCTTTTCACTTAGTAATAAACATTTAAGTTTCCTCCATGTCTTTTTGTGGCTTGATAGTCTTTTTTTTCTGAATAATATTCCATTATCTGGATGCACCGCATTTTATTTATGCATTCACCTACTGAAGGACATTGTGGTTGCCTCCAAGTTTTGGCAATTATGAATAAAGCTGCTATAAACATCTGCGTGCAAGGTTTTGTGTGGACATAAGTTTTCAACACATTTGAGCAAATACCAAGGAATGTGATTTTCAGAGAATATGGTAAAAGTAGGTTTAGTTTTTGATGAGTCTGGCTAAAGGTTTATCAATTTTGTTGATATTTTCAAAGAAAGATCCTGGTTTCACTGATCTTTTCTTTTTTTTTTTTTTTTTTTTAGTTTCTATTTCATTTATTTCTGCTCTAATCTTTCTTATCTCCTTCCTTCTTCTGGTTTTGGGTTTTGTTTTTTCTTCTTCTAGTCCTTTAGGTGTAAAGTTATGTTGTTTATTTGAACATCTTAAACAGCTTTCACTGCATCCTAAAGATTTTAGACTACTGTGTTATCATTTTCATTTGTCTCTCCAAGCATTTTTTAATTTCCTCTTTGATTTCTTGGTTGACCCATTCATTGTTTAGTAGTATGTTATTTAAACTCCAAGTATTTGTGGAGTTTTTTTAAAAGATTTTATTTATTTAGGGGCACCTGGGTGGCTCAGTCAATTAAGTGTCTGCCTTCAGTTCAGGTCATGATCCCGGAGTCCTGGGATCAAGCCCCGCTGTGGACTCCCAGCTCAGTGCGGAGTCCGCTTCTCCCTCTCCCTTTACTCCTCCCCCGCTCCTGCTCGCTCACTCACTCTCTCTCTCAAATAAATAAAATCTTAAAAAAAATTATTTGGGGCTCCTGGGTGGCGCAGTCGTTAAGCATCTGCCTTCAGTTCAGGTCATGGTCCTAGGGTGCTGGGACCGAGCCCCACATCGGGCTCCCTGCTCTGCGGGAAGCCTGCTTCTCCCTCTCCCCCTCCCCCTCCTGTGTTCCCTCTCTCACTATGTCTCCCTCTGTCAAATAAATAAATAAAATCTTTAAAAAAAAAGATTTTATTTATTTGAGAGAGAGTGTGTGTGCCAGTGCGGGGAAGGGGCAGAGGGAGAGGCAGACAATCCCCCTCCCTCAGCAGACTCGCCGCTGACTGGGAGCCCACTGTGGGGCTTGATCTCATGACCCTGAGATCATGACCTGAGCAGAAACCAAGAGTAGAACGCTTAAGCAATTGAGCCACTCTGGCGCCCCCATGTATTTCCTTTTTTTTTTTCTTTAAAGATTTTATTTATTCATTCGAGACACAGAGATACAGAGAGAGAGAGAGAGAGAGAGCACGAGCAGGGGGAGAGGCAGAGGGAGAAGCAGGTTCCCCGCTGAGCCAGGAGCGGGACATGGGGCTCGATCCCAGGACCCTGGGATCATGACCTGAGCTGAAGGCACATGCTTAACCATCTGAGCCACCCAGGTGCCCCTGTATTTCTGTCTACAGATTTTTTCTTTTCTAGTTTCATAACATGGTCAGAAGAAATGCATGGTAGGATTTTATAATCTTTTTGAATTTGTTGAGACTTGTTTTGTGGACTAACATGTGATCTATTCCGGAGAATGTTCCATGTGCCCTTGAAAAGAATGTGTTATCCCACTGGAATGTTTTGAATATAGCTGTTAGGTCCATCTGGTCCCATGTGTCATTCAAGCCACTGTTTCCTTGTTGATTTTCTGTTTGGATGATCTATCCATCGATGTAAGTGGGGTGTTAAAGTCCCCTGCTACCATTATATTGATTACTTCCTTTATGTTTATAATTAGCTGCTTTATGTATTTGGGTGCTTCCATGTTGGGTGCATAAATATTTACAATTGTTGTATCTTCATGATAGATTGTTCTCTTTATGATCATATAGTGTCCTTTTTTGTTTAAATTGTTTTTAGTAGGCTCCACACGGAGCCAATATGGGGCTTCAACTCACAGCCCCGAGATCAAGACCCAAGCTGAAACCAACAGTTGGATGCTCAACCAACTGAGCCACCCAAGTGTCCCTAAAAATTTTTTTTAATTGGAGTAAAGTACATAATAACCTTTGTCACTTTAACCATTTTATTATTTTAAGTAATCTCTACCCCCAACATTGGGCTTGAACTCATGACCCTGAGATCAAGAGTCCCATGCTCTACCAACTGAGCTAGCCAGGCGCCCCCTCCTTTATCTTTTGCTCTTTTAAAGTCTATTTTGTCTGATACAAGTATTGCTACCCCAGCTTTCTTTTCACTTCCATTTGCATGGTAAATGCTTCTCTATCTTTTCATTTTCAGTCTGTAGGTATCTTTAGATCTGAAGTTAGTCTCTTATAGGCAGCATATAGATGAGTCTTGCTTTTTTATTCATTCAGTCACCTTACCTCTTTTGGAGTGTTTGTAAAAAACTGCCAAACTGTCTTCCAAAGTGGCTGTACCATTTTTGCATTCTTACCAGCGAGCGATAGAAGTTTCTATTGCTCCACATCCTTGTCAGCATTTGATTTTGTCGGAGTTCTGGATTTTGGCCATTCTAATAGGTGTGTAGTGGTATCTTGTTTTAATTTGTAATTCTGTAATGACATGATGTTGAACACCTTTTCAATATGCTTATTTGCCAACTGTATATCTTTGGTGAGACGTCTGTTCAGGTCTTTTGCCTGATTTTCAATCAGGTTGTTTGTTTTCTTATTATTAAAAGTTCTTTGTTTTATTTCAGGTAAGTCTTTTATCAAATATGTTTTTGGCAAATATTTTCCCCAAGCCTATGGCTTGTTTTCTCATTCTCTTGATTTTCCTCATTTGTTTTTAAAGAAAGAAAATAAATTCAGACAGGAAAACTTACTAAGAAACTCAGGTAAAGCTAGGTATGGAGCCACAAAGCGAAAGTAGGGTCTTCTCCAGTAATCTTAAATCACTGAGAAATTTCAGGCACAAGTTTTGTTTTTAATATAGAAAGGTAGTCTATTTAAAAAACTGCTTCCTGGGGCGCCTGGGTGGCTCAGTCGTTAAGCGTCTGCCTTCAGCTCAGGTCGTAATCCCAGGGTCCTGGGATCAAGCCCTGCATCAGGCTCCCTGCTCTGCAGGAAGCCTGCTTCTCCTGCTCCTACTCCCCCTGCTTGTGTTCCCTCTCTCCCTATGTCTCTCTCTGTCAAATAAATAAATAAAATCTTAAAAAATAAAAAAATAAATAAAAAGCTGCTTCCTTTTTCACACCATTCAACAAAAGGTTGCCCTGTAACATCGTACAGAAATTAGGTTCTGTCTAGGGGTGCCTAGATGGTTCAGTCAGCAGAGCATGAGAATCTTGATCTTAGGGTCATGAATTCAAGCCCCACTTTGGGCATAGAGCCCACTTTTATTTATTTATTTGAGCCTACTTAAGAAAAATTAGGTTCTATCTAGAATGAGTTCAGAGGCGCCTGGGTGGCTCAGTTGGTTGAGTGTCTGCTTTCAGCTCAGGTCATGATCCTGGAATCCTGGAATCAAGCCCCACATTGGCTCCCTGCTCAGCGGGGAGTCTGCTTTTCCCTCTGCCTCCCCCCACCCGCTTGTGCTCTCTCTCTAATAAATAAATAAAATCTAAAAAAAAAAGAATGAGTTCAAGAAGCACTGCACCATTTCAAAATGGAGTTTCTAAATAAATACAAAGAGATGTAGTGGTGAAGCAAGCAGCCAGCGTGCTTTGGGCGTGCTTTGGGAAGGTATTTTTAAGGGTTACAGAAAGAAGGGCAAGCATTATTAGAAAAAGGGGAAGGGAGAGGCCACACTTGGAGCTGGCTACAAAGGTAATAGAAACTGATGGGAAATGGGAAAAGAGATTTGAAACACACACACACACACACACACACACACACACACACACACACGCACGCACGGAGACACATCCCTCAGTTGCCCCTAGAAGACTGTTAGTGACTTTACCAAGAAATCTTACTAGCAGGTCACAGTGAAATTACCTTGCTACTAACACTGGAGATGCATCTTCATACTGAATAATAAACTAATAATTCTAACAAGTGTTGCAGCTCTAGGAAGGAAAAGAACTATATCAATATATCAACAGCACTATTTCAAACACAAATTCACATTTATACAAATTTGTTTTTATTTATTTCCTACCCCACAGCCCAATCATTTCACATTAAGACTGAAAAACAATGCAAGAAAACAGGAATAAAAAGTGAAGAAATTTTTGTATTATATTCAAGCATTTGTCTTTTCTGATTATATAAGTGAAAATGAGTATTAGGAAATCCAACTTCAAAAGAGAAATTCAAAACTCAAAATGCTTCCAAAGAGAATCAGAAAGCTGATCAGTTAAGCCAGAGACCAGTGATCCAATTTGTTTTAAATTCCAGGTCTTAGCCTTACCCTATGTCCCGCACTCCAAATGAAACCACAAGTGCACTTAAGGACTATCAACACTCAAAAGTTCTTCAACAGAACTTTGAAGCAGAGGCTGGGCACCACAACAAACTGAAAACTTGCTTGGTTTTCTTCTTCTAAGGAGTTTTTTAAGCTAAAGTTTCTCTTCTCACACACTGTCATATAAAATGGGAATTTCTGCTTTGTCCTCTCCATGCCATCACACCAAAAAATAAATAAATACAAATTTGAAAGGGGTAAATAAAACTGGCTTTTAAAACCAGTTAAAGCAAGTTAAAGCTGAATTAACCCCAAAAGGGTTAGAAGATTTTAAAACAGGGAAAAATAAACACAAAAAAACCCCACAGGCCGAGTGACAACTTTCTAAGCTGAAATGGTCTGGACTTTGGCAGGAGTGTCATGTTTTCCAAAGTTGACTTCTGGAAATCTTAAGCTGGATTCAGAAAAATTCCTAACAAAATGAGCCAAGAGCCAGGAATAGGTTATTGAGCAAGGGAAATGAGTGATTCCATTTACAAACACATCAACGAAAAGAAGGCCACACATCCGAGAGAAAGGTTTAAGAAAGACTCACACTCTGTCATGAACCTTCTTAGCTGTTGAATTTCACCATGTTCTGATACTTAATTTAAAAACTGAAACTTATTAAAGTTCGGGGGTGAGGGGTGTAGAAAAATCAATATGGGACACTGTAAAGCAACTAAAACATACAGAAAAAAACTTTATCCAGCCTCTCTCAGGAGACCAAGGAATGGCTAAAGGCCCCTTTCGAAAGCTTCAAAGCCAACTCATGTCACAGGTGTCACAAACTCAATCCGCAGACAAGATTAGGTCAGAAGGGCCTGACGACGCCACCAGCTGGTTTTACTACATGCCTTTCACACTTGCCAGCAATAGCAGTATCTTGAAAAACTTTGCCTCACAGGCCTTTTTATTACCTTTCTCTGTTGCCCCAATAAAGTAACTCTCTACTTTAAGAAACGTGGAATGATTCATTCATTATCACCTCTGGCGCCAGAAATGGGAACTGCTTAGTAAGCAGAACTTCTAAGGTGTAATTGCTGCTTCTGCAGGTCTCCACAGCACATTGGGCTGTGGAGGCTCTTCCAGGTTCCCCTGTATTCACCTCTCCATCTATGCAGGAGCAGTACTGCCTCCACTTGGTCTACAAAGACCAGAAGGCAATTTCCAGCTGATATTTAGAATGGAACTTATTTCTTGGTGCTATCAGGTATAACAGAGAAAAAAAAAGAAGAAAAGATATCTTATTCTACTGGGTCGGTGAAAAAACCCACCAACACAAAAACCCCTCCCACCCCTGTTGCTCCCGCAGGAGTCGCAGCTGAGTTCAGAACGCTAACCTCCCGAACCAGCCCACATCCTGGTGGTCCAGTCACAGGAAGAACAGGTTCTCGCACAGCTGGATGGCTGGTTCATGATGCAAGATTTGTCCTGACAGGAAAGCGAGCTTGTGGGCGTACTTGCAAGGAGCTGGAACTCTGATGGTGCCAGGCCAATTCCAGTACATGTGGCACAGTTTGAAAGTCAACCTGTAGGCCAAGAAGAACATACGATCTGTATGACTCTCCACCTTCAATCTGGGACATGATTATGTACAAATGGGTGTATGACACACAGCATACTTTTCAAAAAACTGGGGGACTGAGAAATACATGATGCAACTTTTGGGAATCATTATTTCTAAGTGGATTTCCTTTCCACTATTTGTAAGTCAAGAGGACATGGGTAACATGGGTAAATCCCCTCACTTTAGGTGCCCCCGTTTTTAGATCCAAACAAGGTGGGGCACCTGGGTGGCTCCATCAGTTAAGCGTCTGCCTTCAGCTCAGGTCATGATCCCAGGGTCCTGGGACTAAGTCTTGCATCAGGCTCCTTGCTGAGCAGGGAGCCAGCTTCTCCTCTGCCTGTTGCTCCCCCTGTTCGTGCTCTCTCCCCCCAACCCTCTCTGACAAATAAATAAATAAATCTTAAAAAAAAAAAAAAAGAAACAAGGTAAACAAGAGTTTGTTTTTTTTTTCTCAAGAAGAGGCTGCAGAAGGGTAAGTACTCCAGCAAAGTACTGATATAATCTGAGCCCAAGGACATTGGGTCTCAAAACGCACTGTGTATCATAATCACCCAGGGTAGTTTTTAAAATAAGAATGCCTCCAAAAACTAATGATGTAATATATGGTGATTAACATAACAATAAAAAAATAAAAAAAAATAAGAATGCCTTACATTGCTTGGGGGTAAAGCCTGGGCATCACTATTTTTTTAAAGCTCTTCAAATAGGGGTGCCTGGGTGGCTCAATTGTTAAGCATCTGCTTTCAGCTCAGGTCATGATCCCAGAGTCCTGGAATGGAGCCCCACGTCATCGTCATCGTTGGGCTCCCTGCTCAGCGGGAGGCCTGCTTCTCCCTCTCCCACCCCCACCCCCGCTTGTGTTCCCTCTCTCGCTGTGTCTCTGTCAAATAAATAAATAAAATCTTAAAAAAAATAATAAAAGCTCTCCAAATAATTTTAATGTGCACAAGAAATACCAACCACTCTCCAAAAAGATACCATTATCATGAAAGACAAGAAGAAACTCAAAGGGTAAATTTAGCAAGCTGGCCAGAATTACAAGACAGAAAGAGTAAATTATCTATCAGTCAGCTCACCTCTGCATGTGATCAGGGCTCAGGTTTGCAGTGTTGAGAACACAGACGTAATGGGTAGGAATGCCACAACCCTGCCGTACATGATGAGCAAGAAGGTAAAAGTCCACCCTAGGAATGAAAAAGTACAAAGGAATGATATGGCCAGATCTGGCGAAAGAGAGCTGGAAAAGATCTTGGTGATGATTTTGGCTCCTCCACCTAAGGCTCAGAGAGGTCAAATGACTGGATCAAGGACACAGACCACCATGATTACAGCTCAGGTTTCCAGACTCAACAGGCTATTTAAGAGTGGTAGTATGAACTACCGAAACTGTATGCAGAAGGTTTAAAAAGTATGCACAACCTTAGGAAAAGAATGTGCATTCAATATTTTATACTTAAGAGGTAAAAGCTTTATTGTTTTCTTTTTAATCCTTTTGAAAATATTTTATAACAGCAAATCTCTGAGGATTCCATTCCACATCTCTCTAGGCAACCTCCCCATTCCAATACCCAGGGAACAGATAACTCCTCCAACCTATTCTTGTTGAAATATAATGTTTTCCCCACTTACCACTCACAGCTTGTTATGGTATGATCTACCACAGTCCCAGGGGAGGGAGTCACAAAGTGTTCAGTAGCAGCCAGGTACAGATTGGTGCTGATTTTCTTCTGAACTACAAATACTACCATCTTGGGCTGATAATTCTCAAAAGCTTCAAAACACTTCTGTAGCTGAGGAATCTCATAGTTGGCAACCGTCTTTAGTTGGCCATCAGACACTCCATCACGGTACACCACGATCTTCTCTGGGAGACAGTGGTTCACCTGCAACAGACACCCTGCTGAGGTGAACTGTGGGGTCTGGGGTTAATGACCGCAAGCAGAGAGAGGCTCACTCAGTACACAGCCTGGAGATGTGGCAGCAGATCCTTCTGACAGGGGGGACCAAACCCACCATGTCAGAAGGGAAGGGGGGAGAGCTTCTAGTCATTTCTAGACTTCCTCAGGGTAGTAAAACAGACCTGGTACAGCAAAGGTGTTGTAAAATATGAAAGCAAAAATAAGCCAGTGATGAGTCACATACTATGGCACATACTCAAAGTTAAAAGGAATGGTAGGAAAATTAGGGGGTGAATCAATCTTCCTATGTTTTGGATTTAACATGAATTACTGTCTAGGCAAAGAACAAGGTAAACTGTTAGAAAAATTCTATGACTGCACATTCTACAGATCTACCATCTTCATATTTTTATGTATAAGCAACATCCAAAGTTGCTAATTAGTGAAAGGGTCCTTTACCTTTACCAAGGACCCTTTACTATATTATCCTACAATCAGGTATAATGTGAAATATTTTTGCTTTAACTAAGTAATTAATTAGCAAAAAGTATAATGTGAAACATTTTTGTTTTTAACTAATAATTAGCAAAAAATTAGCAAAAAACTGATTGAATCAGTTTGAAGAATAATGTTTCCCATTTAGAGAATTATGTTCTAGCTGGGTTTGATTTTGGTGGTTCAAGAGAATAAGCTGTTCTTTTTTAAACTAGAAGTTCCCTGAAAAGTACTTTAGTTTGGTTCACAGTAAGTGGCAGTTTGATTCTAATTGCGTGGCATGGGTTATTCACAATTCCCCTCAAAAACCTAAATTATTACTGAATTAAATACACACACACTATACATTCTTATTTTTTTTTACACTATTCATTCTTTATACATTATTCTTTTTAAGTTTCAATTCAAAGAATACTTTTTAAACATAATCATTTAGAATATTTCTGGAGTTCAAGTTCAGAACTTAAAATATTTTATAAATATCCCTTTTTTTCTAAAACACCTCAAGTGTTCCATTTACTAATGTGTACTGATCTTCACAGTCCAAAACTGACATTATTACTCCAGTTTGTACTACATTTTTTTGTGTTGTCTTTGGCTCTCCAGCATCTATTCTACCCTTTTTGGTAAGAACATTTAGTTTTCTTTTACCTCCAACAGGATAAGTCTGGTAGGACTATTAATCCAGGTGCCTTCCCCTCATCCAAAGTTTTTCAGCACTTTTGATCTATGTGGCTAGATAATTCTGTTTTGCAGGGGCTGACACTATAGGATATTTAGCATTCCTGGCCTCTACCCACTAGATGCCAGCAGCAATTGATCCTAGTTATAGCTAAAAATGCCTCTAGACATTGCCCACTGGGAGGATATAACTGCCCCCAGCTGAGAACCACTGTACTAACCAAAGGACATAAAGATGACTCAAGTCATGCCAACATAATGTTCCTCCTTGCTCTGACTCGTGAGCAGAGAATGAAACTCACTTGGATTTTGGTAGTGTCTCTTTAGGTCCTTGCTTCTGGAACTTTAGGAGCTACCCTGACTCCTGTCCATTTCCCAGCTTGATGCTAAACCTTCTCACCAATCCTGAGACTCTCCATACTTTTATCAACTAATTCCCATTTTGCTAAAGTTAACACATTTCTGTGACTTCTCAAAGACAAATAACCTGTTAAAAGGTGGATACCACAGGTACTGAGATCAGGAAGAAACTCTCAATTCACAGATTAGGAAACAGAGGAAGGACACTGGATTGGGATCAGGAGATCTGGGACTGAGTCTGACTCTGCTGTTCCTTGGCTATGATCTTGAACACTGTTTCCTCAGTTGAAAAGTGGAGATCAACGACCACCTTACCTTCTTGTCAGGGTTGTTAAGAGGGATAAAGTAAAAAACATATACAGTTGACTCTTGAACAATATGAGTTTGAACTGTGTGGGTGCACTTAAATACATTAATTTTTTCAATACAGTACAATACTTTAAGTGCATTTTCTCTTCCTTATGATTTTAACATTTTCTTCTCCCTAGCTTACTTTGTTGTAAGAATACAGTATGTGATACATTTAACATACAAAAGATGTGTTAAGTCTACTGTTTATATTATTGGTAAGGCTTCTGGTCAATGGCAGGCTATTAGTAAAGTTTTTTTAATTATTATTATGTTAATCACCATACATCATTAGTTGTTGATGTAGTGTTCCATGATTCATTGTTTGCGTATGACACCAGTGCTCCATTCAATACGTGCCCTCTTTAATACCCATCACCAGACTAACCCATCCCCCCCCTCCCCTCTAGAACCCTTAGTTTGTTTCTCAGAGTCCATAGTCTCTCATGGTTCGTCTAGTAGTTAAGTTTTTGAGAAGTCAAAAGTTATACACTGATTTTTGACTGAGTGTGGGGGGGGGCCCCTAACCCTTGTTATTCAATAGCTAACTACATTTATCTTTAAAAGCTGTTGAGAACAAGCTAGTATATGTGCTGCCGAAGCGAGCACTGTTGAGAACGAGCTAGATCAAGGAATACAGATATTCTGAAGCACAGAGAAGGGACATAATGAGATCAATGGAGTGAAAAATAGAAACAAATTCATCTGAAGTATTCACTGATATCACCTCTTTCTTTAAAATTTGCTAACCAACCAGTGCGTGTGAGATACTACATACTTGGCCCTATATAAGCTGCCAGTAGAAGTGAAACACATGATTCCTGTTAACAAGGAACTTAAAAATCTTTTATCTTTAAAGATTTTATTTATTTATTTGACAGAGAGAGACACAGCGAGAGAGGAAATACAAGCAGGGGGAGTGGGAGAGGGAGAAGCAGGCTTCCCACTGAGCAGGGAGTCCGTCGTGGGGCTCGACCCCAGGACCCTGGGATCATGACCTGAGCCGAAGGCAGACGCCTAATGACTGAGCCACCCAGGCACCCCAAGGAGCTTAAAAATCTAATAATAGTTAACAGTGGCAACTTTTCTAGGTCATCTAATCCAGTCTCATTTCATAAATGATGGTTATGGTCTAGACAGGGGTCAGGACATAAGACAAATCACAACATTTTTTATAAAGATTTTACTTATTTGTCAGAGAGAGAGAGCATAAGCGGGGGGGAGGGGCAAAGGGAGAGGGAGAAGCAGGCTTCCGGCTGAGCAGGGAGCCCAATGAGGGGTTTGATCCCAGCATCCCAGGATCATGATCTGAGCCAAAGGCAGATGCTTAACCGATAGAGCCACCCAGGTACCCTGACAAATCACAATATTGAAACATAAACGTTAAATGTATATTATTAAACCACTCCAGTAAAAGAGTAAATACACTAAATAAATTAATGAGTACCCCGAAAGCAGGACTATGTTTGTTTGACTTGGTATTGCTAGCGCTGAGTATAATGACAAGGATCAAGTAGAAAAATCAGTATCTAATGAAAGTCTGAAATGTTTTTAGTTATGTCTCCATTCATTCATAGAACACTCAAAGCCACTAAATACAAGCAGTTGTGCTAGTCTCAGAAAATTAAAAAATTACTTTGATACAATCCAAATATTCATGGAACCCAAATTAAAACTGGGGAGACAGACACATAAAGTAAATGCTAGTGATAAATTATAAATAACATTATAAAGGTATAAGCAAAACACTGTAAGAACAGAAAAGTATAAGACGTTTGTCATCTGGCGGGAGAAATGAATGTTATGCCTCAGGAAAAGGTGTAATGAAAGATCAGCAGACAATTCGTGCAGGAAAGAAGGGTAATAGGATTCCAAGTAGAACACAAGCAAAGGCCTAGATTACAGCTGGAGAAGGGGTGAGAAAACAACTAGAGACCACTATATGATCAGTCACACATTTGAAAAACTACTCTGGCAACCATCTAAAAAACAGATCGGGGCCCTGGGCGGCTCAGTCGGTTAAGCATCTGCCTCCGGCTCAGGTCATGATCCTGGAGTCCTGGGATCGAGCCCTGAGTCAGGCCCTGTGTCAGGCCCTGTGCTCAGCAAGGAGCCTGCTTCTCCCTCTCCCTCTATTCCTCCCCCACTCGTGTTATCTATTGCTATCTCTCTCTCTCAAATAAATAAATCTTTTTAAAAATTTTAAGAAATAGGGCGCCTGGGTGGCTCAGTTGGTTAAGCGACTGCCTTCAGCTCAGGTCATGATCCTGGAGTCCCGGGATCGAGTCCCGCATCGGGCTCCTTGCTCAGCAGGGAGTCTGCTTCTCCCTCTGACCCTCTTCCCTCTCGTGCTCTCTGTCTCTCATTCTCTCTCTCTCAAATAAATAAATAAAATCTTTAAAAAAAAAACTGTATTAAAAAAAATTTTAAGAAATTAAAAACAAAAAAAAAAGATCAAAGATGATTAAGAATGGGTATTAGGACTAGAACACTTCCAGTTCATAATGTCAGAAAACACCAAAAACCTTCATTCTTATGGTAACACACAAAAACATCAAAATATAAAAATCACACTCCCAGGGGTGCTTGGGTGGCTCTCAGTCAGTTAAGTGTCTGACTCGTGGTTTCGGATCAGGTCATGATCTTGCAGTTGTGGGATTGAGACCCACACTGAGCTCTGTACTCAGCTTGGATTCCTTTGGGTTCTTTCTTTTTTTGCCCCTCCCCCTGCTTGCACGTGTGCATACACTCTCTCCCTCTAAAATTAATTAATTAATTAATTTTAAAAAATCTTAAAAGAGTGAGTGTGGGTAGTAGGAAGAGGAGGCCTGAGGCTGGAGAAATTTTTATCAAAAACAGACCAGACTGATGGAATTCTTGGGAGATGATGGAGGAGGAAGGACAAGGAATTTGTGTCCCCCCACCCAGATAACAAATGCACTTGCAGAGTCCACCTGATACAAACGATTTTTGAACTCCAGAGTTTGCTGAAGGCTTGCAACTTCCTGGGAAGACTTGGACAGCGAAGTGCAGGTTATTTCTATTCTCAGTACAAAATGAGCCCTATCCCCATGCTCACCCACACTGCAGGGCACTATCCTATAAATACTGGGAATCTGTGCTCTGATAGCTGTTTCTGATCACACATGTGCAAACAGGTAGGCAGCCATTCTTGTTACATCTACGTCTCTAGCAAAAATGACTTCCAGAGGATTTAATGATCAAGTGCCATCCTCCCCTGCCCTTCATTTTGCTCTTTCTCCTCTTTTGGGGGTCAGACACTGAAACTAGACATTCAAAAACAACTGAGTATATGTAAATAATCAGGAAGTGAAAATGCATGCTAGGACAGAGAAAAGCTCACAAAGGAACTTAGAAGACCTTATGTCCCAGCACAGTCCTAACCTAAAACAATAAAAAAAGAAAAAAAAGAAAAGAAAACTAACCCAAAACAGCAAAGCCCTAAGAAGGGGAAGAATCTGACTTCCAAAGTTACAATGTTATTAGATTCAAATGCCCAGTTTTCAACAAAACTCACAAGGCAAACAAAGAAACAGGAAAGTATGGCCCAAAGGAAAACATTAAATCAACAGAAACTGTTGCTAACAAAGACCTCATGGCAGTTATACTGACCAAAGACCTTAAAACAATTGTTTTAAAGATGCTCAAAGGGTGCCTGGGTGGCTCAGTCAGTTAAGCGACTGCCTTCGGCTCAGGTCATGATCCTGGAGTCCCGGGATCGAGTCCCGCATCGGGCTCCCCGCTCGGTGGGGAGTCTGCTTCTCCCTCCGATCCTCCCCCCCCATGTGCTCTCTCTCTCTCTCAAATAAATAAATAAAAATCTTTAAAATAAAAAAAAAAGATGCTCAAAGAACCAAAGGGCGATGTGGACAAAGTAAACAAAAGTGGAAATATTAATGAAGAGAACATCTGAAATGTAACCAAAAATAACTTCTAGAGTTGAAAAGTACAATAAGTGAAATGAAAATTCCCTAGACGGATTCAAATGCAGATCTGAACAGGCAGAAGAAAACCAGCAAACTTGGTGACTGTATAATGGATATTATTGAGACTGAGAAACAGAAATAAAAAAGACTGAAGAGAACAGTGCCTAAGGGACCTATATGACACCACCCAGTGGACCAACAGATGTATCATAGGACTCCCAGGAGAAGAGAGAAAGGGGAACAGAGAATATCTGAAGAAATAATGGCTGAAAACTTCCTAAATCTGATGAAAGACATGAATATAAACATTCTTCTTGAATGCTCAATGACCTCCAAGTAAGATGAATTTAAAGAGAACCACACTGACACACATAATCAAATCTTCAAAAGCTGAAAGATAAAGTCTTAAAAACAAGATAGAAACAAATCACATCACATGCAAGAAATGCTCAGTAAGATTATCAGCAGACTGTTCATCAGAAACTCTGGAGACCAGAATGTAGTGGGCTGATATATTCAAAGTACTAAAAGAAAAACTGTCACTAAAAACTTAGACCAGCAAATTATTTCTTCAAAAGTAAGAAATTAAGACATTCCCAGATAAACAAAAGCTGAAAGAGTTTCTTGCCAAGAGACATGCGATGCAAGAAATGCTCAAGGGAGTCCTATAGGATGAAATAAAAGAATACCTTACAGTAATGTGTAGCCATGTGAAGAAATAAAGATTTCAATATAGATTAAGTATTATTGTAACGATGGTTGGTACTACATTTTAAAATTTTCTACATGATTTAAAAGACTAGTAAATTAAAAAAAAAGTATTAGTCTAAAACCTAGTATTGTTTACCTTTGGTTTGTAACTCTAAATCTTGTTTTTTTTTTTTTCAAAATTTAAAGACAAATGTATTTAAAAGGATTATCAGTCTAAGTTTTGGGGCACATATTTATTTGTAAATAAAGACACATGTATTTTTTTACATCAAATGTCAAAATATATAATAAATTTTAGATACATTTTATATATATCTATACTTATATATAGATATAAAGAGGTAGAGATGGACCTGTAAAGGAGCAGAGTTTGTATGTTATTGAAGTTAAACTACAATACATTCAAATTAGAGTGTTAGAACTTTAGGATGTTACATGTAATCCCCATGTTAACCACATAGAAAATAGCTACTGAACACACAAAAAAGGAAATGAGAGTGCCCCCAACAAAATCAACCCAAGGAGGTCCACACCAAGACAATGAATAAACCTATTAGCTGATTTTTCAGCAGAAACACTGCAAACCAGAAGAGAGTAACATGAGATATTCAAAGTACTGAAAGGAAAAAACCTCCATCCAAGAATACTCTATCCAGCAAGGTTATCCTTCAAAATAGGAGAGATAAAGAGTTTCATAGACAAACAAAACTTAAAGAAGTTCATCACCATTAGACCAGCCTTATAAGAAACAATAAAGGAAATTCTTTCCTTTACCTGAGTGAATAGAAAAGGTTATAACAGGATTAAGGAAATTATGAAAGGAAAAAATTTCAAAGATAAATGCAAAAATATAACAAAAGTAGTAGATTAATCACTTATAAAACCTGTATGGAGGTTAAAGCACAAAAGCAATAAATCAATTATACCTATAAAAATCAGCCAAGGGAGTCACAAAATAAAAGAATGTAAAGTAAGACATCCTATACATCCACTGTGGTTGGTGGAGGGAAATAATTTATTGCTCTTAGAATGAGTTCAAACTTAAGCAACCCATAAGATGTTATATATAAACCTAAAAACAACCACAAATCAAAAACCTGTAATAGATACACAAAAAATAAAGAACATGGAATCCAGGCATATCACTGAAGAAGGCCATCAAAGCGTAAGGGAAAAGAGCAAGAGAAGGAAGGAACAGAGAACTATAAGAACAACTGTAAAACAAGTAGGGGCACCTGGGTGGCTCAGTTGGTTTCAGCTGAGGTCATGATCTCAGGGTGGTGAGATCAGGCCCTGTTGCACTCCACACTCGGCACAAGAGTCCACTTGAGATTCTCTTCCTCTCCCTCTCTTTCCCCTTCTGCTCCTCCCCACCATTTGCATACATGCATGTGTGCACACCCTCTTATAAATAAATAGATAGATAAATAAATAAATAAATAAAATATTTAAAACACAACCATAAAATAAGTAACAAATGTTAGGAGTATATACCTATGAATAATTATTTATTTTTATTTTTTTTTTAAGATTTTATTTATTTATTTGACAGAGGCACAGCGAGAGAGGGAACACAAGCAGGGGGAGTGGGAGAGGGAGAAGCAGGCTTCCTGCGGAGCAGGGAGCCCGATGCGGGGCTCGATCCCAGGACCCTGGGATCATGACCTGAGCCGAAGGCAGACGCTTAATGACTGAGCCACCCAGGTGCCCCTCAATAATTACTTTAAATTTAAATGGACTAAATGCTCTCATAAAAAGACATAGTGTTACTGAATGGATAAAAAAGCAAGACATATGTATATGCTGCCTACAAGAGAATCACTTCAGACCCAAAGATACATGCAGACTGAAAACGAAGGGATGGAGAAGCATTTATTAGGCAAATGGAATTAAAAAAAAAAAAACGGAGCAGCAATACTTATTAGACAAAACAGACCTTAAAAGACTGTAACAAGAGACAAAGGACACTACATAATGATAAAGGGAACAATCCAACAAGAGGATATAACCATCGTAAATAGTTATGCACCCAACATGGGAGCACCTAAATACATAAAGCAACTATTAACAGACATAAAGGAAAAAGTTGACAGTAATACAATAATAGCAGGGGACTGGAAAGACATTCCATGCTCATGGTTGGAAGAACAAATATCGTTAAAAGGTCTATATTATCCAAAGAAATGTATACATTTAGCATAATCCCTATCAAAATACCAACAGCATTATTCACAGAGCCATAATAATCCTGAAAAATTGTACGGAACCACAATGGACCCTGAATAGCCAAAGACACCTTGAAAAAGAAAAGCAAAGCTAGAGGCATCACAATTCCAGACTATTACAAACTAGTTATCAGAACAGTATGGTATAGGCACAAAAACAGACACATAGATCAATAGAACAGAATAGAAAACCCAGAAATAAACCCACAATTATATAGTCAATTAATCCTTGACAAAGCAGGAAAGAATATCCAATGGGAAAAGGACAGTCTCTTCAACAAATGGTGTTGGGAAAACTGGACAGCAACATGCAAGATAAAGAAACTAGACCACTTTCTTACACCATACACAAAAATAAACTCAAAATGGATTAAAGACCTAAATAGGTCTTAGACCATAAAAATCCTAGAACACATGCAGTAGTATCTCCGACATCAACCATAGCAACATTTTTCTAGATATGTCTCCTGACACAAAGGAAACAAAAGCAGAAGTAAACTATTGGGACTACATCAAAATAAAAAGCTCTGCACGGTGAAGGAACAATCAACAAAACTGAACAGCAACCTATGAAATGGGAGGGAATATTTGCAAATGACATATCCAATAAAGATTATCCAAATATATAAAGAACTTATAAAACTCAACACCTCAAAATAATCCAATTAAAAATGGGCAGAATATATGAACAGACATTTTTCCAAAGAAGACATCCAGATGGCTGGGGTGCCTGGGTGGCTCAGCTGGTTTAAACGTCTGCCTTTGGCTTGGGTCATGACCCCAGAGTTGTGGGATCGAGCCCCATGTCGGGCTCCCTGCTCAGCGGTCTGCCTGCCACTCCCCCTGCTTGTGCTCTGTCTCTCTCAAATAAATAAAATCCAAAAAAAAAAAAAAAAAGACATACAAATGGCTAACAAACCCATGAAAAGATGCTCAACATCACTCATCATCAGGGAAATGCAAATCAAAACTACAATGAAATATTACCTCACACCCGTCAGACTGACTAAAATCAACAACACAAGAAACAGATGTTGGCGAAGAGGTGGAGAAAAAGAAACCCTTGTACACTGTTTGGTGCGGATGCAAACTGGTGCAGCCACTGCAGAGAACAGTATGGAGGTTCCTCAAAAAGTTAAAAATGGAACTACCCTACAATCCAGCAATTGCACTACTGGGTATTTACCCAAAGAATACAAAAACACGGGGCACCTGGGTGGCTCAGTCGTTAAGCGTCTACCTTTGGCTCAGGTCATGATCCCAGGGTCCTGGGATCGAGTCCCACATCAGGCTCCAGCCCCACATCGGGCTCCCTGCTCGGCGGGAAGCCTGCTTCTCCCTCTCCCACTCCTCCGCTTGTGTTCCTGCTCTCGCTAACTCTCTCTCTCTCTCTGTCAAATAAATAAATAAAATCTTAAAAAAAATTTTTTTCTTTAAAAAAAATACAAAAACAGCAATTCAAAGGAATACATGCACCCCTATGTTTATAGCAACATTATTTACAATAGCCAAGATACAGAAGCAGCCCAAGTGTCCATCAATTGATGAATGGATAAAGAAGATGGTGAGATAAAGAAATTTGTATTAAATTTTTTAACATCAGCCATAGGAACATTTTTTCTTTATAGGTGTCTTCAGGCAAGGGAAACAAAAGCAAAGTTAAACTACTGCAACTAGAGCAAAATAAAAAGCCTTTGCACAGTGAGGGAAACCATCAACAAAAAAAGACAACCTACTGGATGGGAGAAGGTATTTGCAAATGATATATCCAATAAGGGGTTAATATCCAAAATATATAAAGAACTCATAAAAACCATAAAAAAGCCCAAAAAACAGATCATCCAGTTAAAAAAATGGGCAGATGGGGGCACCTGGCTGGCTCAGCTGGTAGAGCATGCAACTCTTGATTTCAAGATCATGAGTTCAAGCCCCACATTAGGCATGGAACCAACTTAAAATTTGAAAAAAAAAAAGAAAAAAAGAAAATGGGCAAAGGACCTGAATAGACATTTTTTCCAAGAAAGACATACAGATGGCCAACAGACACATGAAATGATGCTCAACATCACTATTCATCAAGAAATGCAAATCAAAGCCACAATGAAATATCACCTTACACCAGTCAGAATAGCTAAAATCAAAAACACAAGAAATAACAAGTGTTGGTAAGGATGTTCTCCACATCTAAGAAGGAACCCTCATGCACTATTGGTGGGAATACAAAGTGGTGCAGCTGCTGTGGAAAACAGTATGGAGGTTCCTCAAAAAAATTAAAAATAAAATTACCATATGATCCAGTAACTGCACTACTGAGTATTTATACAAAGAAAGCAAAAACACTAATTTGAAAAGATATAAGGATGCTTATGTTTATGGAAGCATTATTTACAATAACCAAGATACAGAAGCAATCCAAGTGTCCACTGACAGATTAATAAAGAAAATGTGGTGTGTACACACACACACACACACACACACACACACAACTGGAATATTACTCAGCCACAAAAACAGATCTTGCCATTTGCAACAACACGGATAGACCTAGATAGTATTATGCTAAGTGAAGTAAGTCAGTCAGAGAAAGACAAATACTTTTTAATTTCACTCATATGTGGAATTTAAGAAGCCAATGGACAAAGAAAAAAGGAGACAAACAAAAAAACAGACACTTAAATACATAGAACAAATTGGTGGTTGCCAAAGGGAAGGGGGGTGGGGAAGATGAGTGAAATAGAAAAAGGGGCTTAAGAGTATACTTACTTTGATGCACAATGCATGATGTATAGGATTCTTGAATCATTGTGTTAATTATACAATTTAAAAAAGGAAATGAGAAAGGAATTTAACCATTTTACTACAAAAAAATGAACTAAACAAAAAGATAGTAATACAGTAAATGGAGGACAAAAAAAGCTGTAAGTAGCATATACAGAAAACAAACAGGACAGAATTTCTCCCCTAATTAGTAATTACTTTAAATGTAAATGGATTAAGCTTTCCAATCACAAAAATAGAGACTGACAGAATAGATTAAAAACACTTGACCCATCTATATGTTACCTACAAGAGTCACTTTAGATCCAAAAACACATATAGATTGAATGCGAAAGAATGGAAAATGATATTCTGTGCAAATAGTAATGAAAAGAAACTGGGGGTGGGGGAGACCAGTTTTTTTAACTGGCTCAGTCAGTTAAGCATCCAACTCGATATAGGCTCAGGTCATGATCTCAGTGTTGTGAGATCAAGTCCTGCATCAGGCTCTGTGTTGAGTGTGGACCTACTTAAGATTCTTTTTCTCCGTCTCCCTCAGTCCCTCGCTGCCTTACCCCCCCAAAAAAGAAAGAGACTAGAGATGTCTATAGTAACATCAGACAAAATAGACTTGAGATCAGAAAGTTACAAGAGACAAAGAACATTATACATTAAAAAAGGTTCCAAAACTGCAAGATGATGTAACAATTATAAACATTTATACAGCTGATAACAGAGAATCAAAATATATGACAGAATTGAAGGGAGAATTAGCAAAATGCAAATCAAAAGTACAATAATATATCACCTCACATTCACTAGGATGGCTAATATAAATATACATACACATACACACACACAGAAAACGAAAATAAGTATTGGCAAGATTGTGGAGCCACTGGAATCCTTGCACACAGCAGGATTATTAAATGATACAGCTGCTGTGGAATACAGTATGGCAGTTCTTCAAAAAATAAGACTCACCATATGATCGACCAATTCCATTTCTGGATATATACCCTAAAGATTGAATACAGGGTCTCGAAGAGATGTTTGTACACTCGTGTTCACTGCAGTATTATTCACAATAGCTAAAGTGCAGAAGCAACCTAAGTGTCCACAGATGAATACATAATCATAATGTAGTGTATATATATATATATATATATATATATATATATATATATACAATGGAATATTATCCAGTCTTAAAAAGGAAAATTCTGCAATACAACATGGACGAACTTTAAGAACATTATGCTAAGTGAAATAAATCAGTCACAAAAAGACAAATACTATATGATTCCACTTATGTGAGGTATTTAGTCAAAATCAATAGAGAGTAGAATGGTGGTTGCTCAGGGGCTGGGGAAAGAGAAGAATGGAGATTTATTGTTTAATGTGTGCAGGGTTTCAGTTTTTACAAGATGAAAAGAATTATGGAGATTGTGGTAGTGATAACTGCACATTACAAATGCATTTAAAACCATGAACTGTATTAATCAAAAATGGTTAAGATGGTAAATTTTATATGTATTTTACTCAATTAAAAAAACTGGGAAAAAAAAAAAAAAGAAGAGGCCAGGCAAACTATGGGCAATTGTGGGTGCAGGAAGGGCAGGCTAATGTCTGGAAAATCCCTCCAAATATTAACCACTTGCTGGAGTTATTAGCACTCCACCCTAATCTCTTCCCAATTCTGCTGAGAAAAGAGAAGTGAAGGTGGAATTGAAAAGCAGAAAGAACCCATATTCACATATTCTACAGCTGCCTGAAACTCTTCACTCTAAAGGCAAAAGTTAAATACCAGTCGAAACTGGCCTAGGCCTATGTAGTCATAGCCATAGTCAGGACCACATCAGCAGCAACAAGGGTTGATCAGAGCAGAGTTCCAGCTTCTTAAGCTCAGGCCAAATAACTGATGAACTTAACATGTGGTGATTACTCATCATGAAAGATAAAGCTGAGGCAAGTGTCAAGAATGTAGCTTGTTTTTGATTTTCACACTTGAGTAGAAGGAAACACTGGCACTCAAACTCAAAACACTAGGTTTCAGTGGCCCCTGACACACCAAAGTAGAGAGGCCAAGCAGATAGTTGGAGATAAGTCTACAAGCTCAGATGAACAGTCTTGACTGAGTGGGTGTCCTCTGGGGTCCCATCTTTCCCTACCAGCAGTCTCTGGAACATTCTAGGGAGTCCATAAAGTAAAAAAATATTTTTATACTACTACTACCACTACTACATTACCTGTTATTTTCTCTGTAATTCTCTCATAAATACACACTAGAATTTTCCAGATAGTAAATGACACCACAAAAGACTAAATGTAAAATATTTACTTGCATTTTTCTAACTCAAACATTAAAGCCATTTGCAAAAATGTAAAACAATGGCTCTCCTCTCACTAAACATTTTGGAAGTAGTTATCTTTAATTAAAAATGTTGTTACTGGGGCATCTGGTTGGCGCAGTTAGTAGAGCATGCAACTCTTGATCTCAGGGTCATGAGTTCAAGTCCCATGCTGGGCGTAAAGCTTACTTAAAAAATAAATAAAATAAAAACAAAAATTTTATGTTATTAACATGTACTGAGTTTATACTTTTCTTATCCTATTTTTTACTATAGTTGACATAGGAGATTAGTTTCAGCTGTACAACATAATTATTTCATATTTATACATATTGCAAAATCATCACCAAAATCCATCTAGTTAACATCCATCACCACATATAATTACAATATTTTTTCTTTTAAGATCTTTTAAGATCTACCATTAGCAACTTTCAAATATACAACATATGGTATTATTAACTACAGTTGCCAAGGTATACATTACATCCCCATGACTTATATAATTCTAAAATTGGAAGTTTGTACCTTTTGACCCCCTTTAACCATTTTGTCCACTCTCTTCACTCCCCACCTCTGACAACTACCAATTTGTTCTCTATGAACTTTTTTTTTTTTTTTTAAGATGACACATATAGGGGAGGCTGGATGGCTCAGTCGGTTAAGCTTCAAGCCCCATGTTGGGCTCTGTGCTCAGCAGGGAGTCTGCTTGAAGATTCTCCCCCTCTACCCCTCCCCCCACTTGTGTGCATGCACTGTCTCTCAAATAAATATATCTTTAAAAATAGATGACACATATGAATAAACTCATATGGTATTTGTCTTCCCCCGACTTATTTCACTTAGCACAATGCCCTCAAGGTTCATCCATGCTGTTGCAAATGGGAAGATTTCATTCTTTTTTTATGGCTGAGTAATATTCCATTGTAATATACATACCACTATTTCTGTATTCATCCACTGATGGGTAATTAGGTTGTTTCCTTATCTTGGCTACTACAAATAATGCAGCAGATACCATTTTAAGTTAGTGTTTTCATTTTTCTGAATCATACGGTAGTTCTATTTTTAATTTTTTGAGGAACCTTCACACTGTTTTCCACAGTGGCTGCACCAATTTACATTCCCACCAACAGTGTAAGAGGGTTCCCTTCTCTCCATATCCTTACTAGCACTCCTTTCTTATTGTTATTTTAAATTCAAAACCATAAAACATTTCCTCAGTTTTAACTCTGAATATGGTAAATATAGATAGAAATATACCACTTAAATAAAAACTCACTATTATTTAAAAATGTAAAGGGTTCCTTAGACCAAAAATTTGAGAATGGCTGGACTAAAGATATAAATCTAAATACAGACATTAAATAAAACCATGGATGAGCTTAAAGCTTGCCTGTGAGACTTCAGGTGGTGGACCAGGAATTCTGAGAAACCTGACAACTGAAAAGCTGGACAAAGTACATAAATATTTAGGGGAAGACCTCAGATCCAGGCAACATCAGTGGAAGAATGGGGGCCTAGATAAATGAACCAGGCTTCTGTATCTGTTTTTCCCCTGGCATCAGTTTCTGGTTTTGCTGATACGACGAGGGTACCTACAAGGCTAGAAGGTTTGGAAGTGCTTTTTTTTTTTCCCTTTTTCCTTTTTTGAACAGCTTTATTTGGTTCTAGTTTGCTATACCATAAGGTCACTCTTTTAAAGATTTTTTTTTTTTTATTTGAGAGAGCGAGAATGAGAGAGAGAGAGCACATGAGAGGGGGGAGGGTTGGAGGGAGAAGCAGACTCCCCGCTGAGCGGGGAGCCCGATGCGGGACTCGATTCTGGGACTCCAGGATCATGACCTGAGCCGAAGGCAGTCACTTAACCGACTGAGCCACCCAGGCGCCCAAGGTCACTCTTTTATAAAACTCTAAGGTTTTATATTCATAGAATTTTGCAGTTATCTAATTTTTTAAAAAGATTTTAAAGAACCCTGCTTAAACCCTGTTAAAGAACCCTGCATTCAATCTTTTAAGGATTTTATTTGGGAGAGTGTGCATGCACTGAGCATGGAGCCTGGTGAGGGGCTCCATCCCAGGACCCTAGGATCATGACCTGTACATGGATCATGATGTACTCCCTCTGCCCCTCCCACACGCTCTCTCTCTCTTCTCTCAAATAAATAAAATCTTTTTCTTTCCTTTGAGACAGAGAGAGAATACAAGCAAGGAGGAGGGTCAGAGAGGGAGAAGCAGACTTTCTGCTGAACAGGGAGCCCAATGTGGGGCTCCATCTCAGGACCCTGAGATCATGACCTGAGCCGAAGGCAGACGCTTAACCGAGCCACCCAGGCAGTCCTCAAAGAAATAAAATCTTAAAAAAAAAAAAAAAAAGACTATTTTTAGACCACTTGTAAGTTCACAAAAAAAAACTGAGACAACAATACAGAGTTCCCACATAACCCCTCCCCAACCTACACAGTTTTTCCCCATTACCATATTAGGGTGGTACATTTGTTACAACTTGTTACAATACAAATGAGCAAATACTAACACATTGTTATTAAAGTCATAAATTTTTCTTTTGGACAGCATTTATTTATTAAAGATTTTATTTATTTATTTTACGGAGATAAAGAGCATGCACAAGCAGGGGAAGAAGCAGGCAGAGGGAGAGGGAGAAACAGGGTCCCTCCTCTGTGGGGAGCCTGATGTGGGACTCGATCCCAGGACCCTGGGATCATGACCTGAGCCAAAGGCAGTCGCCCAACCAACTGAGCCACCCAGGCACCCTAAAGTTCATAATTATATTAGGGCTCACACTGTGTTGTATTTTCTTTAGGCTTTGAAAAAATGCATGACATCATGTATCCATCATTACAGTATCATATATAATAGTTTCACAGCCCTAAAAATCCCCTGTGCTCCCCCTATTTATCCTTCCTTTCCTCACACTCCCAAATCTCTGGCAACCACTGATCTCTTTACTGGCCCCATAGTTTTGTCTTTTCCAGAATGTACTATAGTTGGAACCATGCAGTATGTAGTCTTTCAGATTGGCTTTTTTCACTTTGTAATATGTATTTAAAGTTCCTCTACGTCTTTTCAGGAATTGATAGCTCACTTCTTTTTTTGCTGAATAATACTTCATTGTCTGGATGCATCACAAGTTTACTTTTCAATTCACCTACTAAGGGAGATCTTGGTTGCTCCTAAGTTTTGGCAATTGCGGATAAAGCTGCAATGAACAACTCTGTGGAAGTTTTTGCACTGACATTTCAACTCATTTGGGTAAATACTAAGAAGTGCTACTGCTGTATCCTACGGTGAGAGTTAAGTAGGCTCTACGACCAATGTGGGGCCTGAACTCACGACTCGGAGATCAAGAGTCACATGCTCTACCTGACTGAGCCGGTCAGGTGCCTCAAGAGTCTTTTTTGAGGGGGAGGGGTGTGCGCCTGGGTGGCTCAATTGGTTAGGCATCTGGTTTCGGCTCAGGTAATGATCCCAGGGTCCTGGGATCAAGCCCCATGTCAGGCTCCTTGCTCAGCAGGGAGTCTGCTTCTCCCTCTCCCTGTCCCACTCCCCCTGCTTGTGCTCTCTCTCAAATAAGATGTATTTATAGTATATAATAATATATATAATGTATAATCTTATAATAAAATATATTTATTTGAGACAGAGAGCACGCACGCACACATGCACTGAGGGAAGGGTAGAGGGAGAGCAAGAGAGAAAATCTCAAGTGGACTCCATGCTAAGCATTGGGCCCAATGTGGGGCTAGATCCCACAACCCTGAGATTGAGCTGCCCTGAAACCGAGAGTCAGACCTTTAATCACATTGGGCTCTGTGCTGGGAGTGGAGCCTAAAGAAACTGCCAAATTGTCTTCCCTTGAAGTATCTGCACCCTTTTCATTCCTACCAGCAAAGATGAATGAGAGCTCTTATTTCTTCATATCCTCAATTGGCATTTGGTGTCATCTGTGTTTTGGATTTTGGCCATTCTAATAGGAGTGTAATGGTATCTCACTGTTTTAATTTACAATTCCCTAATGTTGTATTTTCATATAGTTATCTGCCATTTTTGTATCTTTTTTTGGTGAGATGTCTGTCAAGTCTTTTTGCCCTTCTTTTAATGAGATTGTCTTCTTGAGTTTTAGGAGTTCTTTGTATATTCTGGATAACGATGCTTTATCAAATAGGTGCTTCGCAAATATTTTCTCCCAGTCTGTAGTTTTCCATTCTCTTAGTATCTTTCACAGAGAAGTTTTTAATTTTTTAAAAAGTTTTGTTTATCGGGCGCCTGGGTGGCTCAGATGGTTAAGCCTCTGCCTTCGGCTCAGGTCATGATCCCAGGATCCTGGGATCAAGTCCCACATTGGGCTCCCTGCTCAGCGGGAAGCCCGCTTCTCCCTCTCCCACTCCCCCTGCTTGTGTTCCCTCTCTCGCTGTCTCTCTCTGTCAAATAAATAAATAAAATCCCTACACCCAAACCGTGAGTTTGGGGGCTCAAACCCACAACCCCAACAAAATCAAGAGTCGCATCCTCTTCCAACTGAGCCAGCTGGGCACCCTGAGAAGTTTTAAATTTTAATTAAGTCCAACTCATCCTTTCTATTATGGATTGTGCTTTTGTATCTAAATAAGTTCTCATCAAAACTCAAGGTCACCTAGATTTTTTTGTTACCTTCCAGTTTACCATTTTGCATTTTAAATATAAACTTGCAGTACCTTTTAAGTTAATTTAAGTAAAGGTATGTGATTCGATTCTTTTTCATGCAGGTGAACAGTTGTTCCAGCACCATTTGTTGAAAAGACTAACCTTTTTCAATTGCGTGTATGTGCTCCTTTATCAAAGATCACTGGACACTATTTGCATAATTCTATTTCTGGGCTCTCTTATTCTGTTTCACTGACATCTATTCTTTTGCGAAGACCACACCACCTGGATTACTGTAGCTTTAAAGCAACACTTCAAGTTGAGAAATGGCAGTCCTCCGACTTTGTTCTTCAGTGTTGTGCAGGTTATCCTGTGTCTTCTGCCTTATGTGTAAACTTTATAGTTTGTCGATCTCCACAAAATAACTTCCTGAGATTTTGATTGGAATTGCATTGGCTCTACAGATCAAGATGGGAAGAACTGACAATGATATTGAGTCTTTCTATCAATGAACATGGAACATCTCTCCATTTACTTATTTTTTATCAGTTTTGCAGTTTTCCTCATGTAGTGTACCAGCTTTGTTAGATTTATACTTTAATATTTCATTTTTTGCTGCTGATATAAATGGTATTTTTAAAATTCAAATTCCAATTGTTCACTGCTGGTACATACGAAAGAAACGGGTTTTTGTATGTTAACCTTTTATCCTGCAACCTTATAATTCTTGCTTATTCCAGATTTTTTAGTTGTTGATTCCATGAGATTTTCTACATAGACAATCATTCTATCTGCAAACACTTTTTTTCCTCATTTCCAATATTTACATATTTTATTTCCTTTTCTTGTCTTTTTGCATTAGTTAGGACTTCAGTATGACGCTGAATAGGAATAGTGAGAGGGGAAATACATGTGCCCAGTATTAGGGGAAAGTATATAGTGTCTCACAATTAAGGATAATGTTAGCTGCAGGGTTTTTGTAGACGTTCTGTATTAAATTTATGAAGTTCTTCCTCCACTGCTAATTTTCTGGGAGTTTTTGTTTTTTAAATCATGATTGGGAACTGAATTTTGTCAAATGCTTTTTCTGCATCTATTGATGTGATATGATTTTTATTCTTTAGCTTGTTGATGAGATGGATTACATTAATATATCTTTAACTGTTGAACCATCCTTGTGTAACTGGAATACACATGGTTGTTGTATTCTTTTCCAAGGGTTGCTATAACAACCAACCACAAATTGAATGGCTTAGAACAGAAATTTATTCTTTCACAGTCCTGGAGGATGGAAGTCCAAAATTTATTCTTTCACAGTCCTGGAGGATGGAAGTCCAAAATTAAGGTATCAGCAGGATCATGTTTCCTCCAAAGGCTCTAGGAAAGAATCCTTCTTTGCCTCTTGTAGCTTCTGGTGGTTGCTGGCAACCCTTGGTGTTTCTTGGCCTCTATATACATCACTCCAATCTCTGCCTACACCTTCACAACAACTCCCCTGTGCTGTGTCTTTGCTTCTTCACATGGCTTTCACCCAAGTCTGTGATCAAATTTCCCTCTTATAAGAATATCACTGATTGGATTACAACCCATCCTAATTCATTCCCTGCATATTAACTTGGCTGCATCTGCAAAGATCCTATTTCCAAATAAGGTCACATTCACAAGTTCCAGGGGGTCATAAATTTGGAAGGGTAATACTGAACTCAGTACAGTTAAGGTATATAATTTTTTAAATACAGTTAGATTTGCTCTGGTAATATTTTGTTGAGGATTTCTGCATCTTCTATGTTCATGAGAGATACTGGTCTGTGGCTTTACTGTAATGCCTTTATCTGATTTTGGTGTGAAGTGGTATCTCATTGTGATTTTGATTCCCATTTCCTAATTATTAATTATATTAAGTTCTTTTCATGTGTTCTTTTTTTTTTTTTAGGGGGAAGGGGCAGAGAGGAAAAATCTTGAGTAGGTTCCATGCCTAGCACACAACCCAATGCGGGACTCAATCTCACAACCCTGAGATCATGACCTGAGCCAAAATCAAGAGTCAGACCCAAGTTAAGCAGCTGAGCCACCCAGGCGCCCCTCATGTGTTTCTTATCTATTTGTATATGCTCTCTGGAGAAACGTCTAATCAAATGTTCCCTGCTTTTAAATTGGGTAATTTGTCTCTCTGTTGTTGAGCTGTAAGAGTTCTTTGTATGTTCTGGAAAGTAGACCCTTACCAGATATATCAGATGAATGATTCTGTCCCATTCCATGGTTTGTCTTTTTACTTTGATGGTGTCCTTTGAAGTAAAAAAGATTTAATTTTGATGAAGTCCAATCTGTGGTCATAAAGATTTACATCTTATGTTATCATCCAGAATTTTAAAGTTTTAGTTCCTACATTTGGGTGCTTGATCCTTTGGAGTTAACTTTTGTACCTTGTGTGCGGCAAGGATCCAACTTCATTCTTTTACATGTGGATATCCATTAGGCCCTGCATCATTTCTTGAAAAGACCATTCTTTCCACCCCTGAATGGCAACCTTGTGAAAAATTAGTTTACCACAGGTCCACGGGTCTTCCAATCTCCAATCCATGAACAAGTGATGTATTTCCTTTTATTTACATTTTCTTCAATTTCTTTCAAGACATTCTGCACTTTCCAGTATGCGCCTTGCCCTTCTCGTTAAAATTTTTCCGTTTCATTTTTGATCACTGCTAGTGTACAGAAGTACAACTGATTAATGTATATTAATCTTATATCCTCAATCTGGCTGAACTAATTTATTAGCTGTAATAGTTTGTGTGTGTGATCTTTAAGGTTTCCTATATGTAAGTTATCATCTAGAAAGATGTTTAGTTTTCTTTATTTCCCATCTAGATGTCTGCTGCAACTTTCTTGTGATATTTTTGTTTGCTTTAGTATCATGGTATTAGCCTCATAGTCTGAATTGGGAAGTGGTCCCTCCTTTCCAATTTGATGGAAGAATTTATGAAAAATTGGTGTTAATTCCTCTTTAAATGTTTGGTATAACCAAAAAGATTCAGTGGTTTGTGTCTTTCTTGGGGTCTGTCCATTTCATTTAATCTATTTTCGTGGGATACAGCTGTTTAGAGTATGTTTTATAATCCTTTTTTCCCGTTTGGTCAGTACTGAGGTCTCTTTTTTCATTCTTGATTTTAGTAATCTTATTCTATATTTCATGGGTGTTTTAGCTAAAGGTTTGTCAATTTTGTTGATCTTTTCAAATAACCAACTTTTGGTTTCATTGATTTTTTCTATTGTTTTTCAATTCTCCATTTATTTATGCTCTAATCTCTATTATTTCCTTGCTTTAAATTTGCTCTTCTTTTCCTTATTTCTCAAGGTGGAAACTGGGTTGTTTTGAGATCTTCATTTTTAATATAGGTGTTTACAGCTGTAAATTGCCCTCCAAGCACTGTTTACCTACATCCACAAATTTTGGTATGTTGCATCTTTGTTTTTATTTATTTCAAAGTATTTTCTAACTTACCTTTTAATCTCTTCTTTGATGCTTTGGTTATTCATGAGTATTTATGAATTTCCTGAATTTATCTCTCATTAAAATTTCTAATTTCATTCCATTGTGGTTTGAGAACATATTTTATATGATTTTAATCCTTCTAAATTTATTTGGTCTTGTTTTACATCCCAACAAAGTGGTCTATCTTGAGATAATGTGCCATATACATTTGAGAAGAATATGTATTCTGTTGGTGGAGTGTTCTATAGATACCTGTTATGTTTAGCTGGATCATAGTGCTGCTCAAGTATTCTGTTTCCTTGTTAATCTTATTTCTAATTGTTTCATCCATTATTCAAAGTGGAGTTTTGAAGTCTCCAACTATTACTGTTGAATTTTCTATTTCTGCCTTTAATTATGTCAGTTTTAGTTTCATGTATTTTGAGGGGTCTATTTGGGGTTAGGTTCACATATATTTATATTTTAGGTCTTCCTCATGGAGTGACACTTTTGCCATTATAAAATGTCCTTCCTTGTCTCTAGTAACAATTGTTATCTTAAAGTCATTCTGTCTGATAGTATAGCCACTCCAACTCTGTTTTGGTTACTATTTGTATATAATCTTGTTCTATCCTTTTACTTTCAACCCACTGTGTCTTTGACACTAAAATGTGTCTCTTGCAGAAATTATAACCATGTATTTTTCACTTAATCCATTCTCTAATTTCTACCTTTTGAATGGGATGTTTAGTTCATTTACAATTAAGGCAATTACTAATACGGTAAGATTTACATGTGCCATTTCACTGTTTTACACATGCTTTATATCTTTTTTTGTCCCTCTATTCTTCCACAAATGCCTTACTTTCTATTAAATACATATTTTCTAGTTACCATTTTAATTTCCTGTTGTTCCCTTTGTTATATTTTTCAGAGTTTTTTTTAAAGATTTTACTTATTAGAGAGAGAGAGAGAGAAAATGAGCACAAGCAGGGGGAGGGGCAGAGGGAGAGGGAGAAGCAGGCTTCCCGCCGAGCAGGGAGCCTGATGTGAGACTTGATCCCAGGACCCTGAGATCATAACCTAAGCTGAAGGTAGACACTTATCCAACTGAGCCACCCAGGTGCCCCTCAGAGTTCTTTTCTTAGTGTTTTCCTGGGAAATTACAACATATTAACTTGGAACAATGTCATTTGGTTAATTAATATAAAGTTACTTTCAGTAATATTAAAAACTTTATCTATGACTTCATTCCCTCCCCTCTCCTTTGTGCCTTTATTGTCACACCCATTCAATCTTTACACATTGTAGGCACATCTACTCAGATTAACATCTACTGCTTTATGAAGTTGTTTCTTAAATCAGGGAGTACAAAAAAAGTGACAAAAATACATTTTTGCTCTCATATTTATCTGTATGGTTACCTTTTCTGGTGCTACTTATTTCTTCATACGGACACAAATTACTATCTAGTGTTACTTCATTTCCACATAAACGACTCCCTTTAGTATTTCTCATAGGACAGGTGTCAGTGATAAATTCTTCCAGTTTTTACCTGAAAAGGTCTTAATTTCTCCTTCATTTTTTTGATTAGATTACTCACATTTTATTTTTGTTTATTCCTCTTTTCTTATTTTTTAAATTTAAATTCAATTAATATATAGTGTATTAATTAGT
Source organism: Zalophus californianus (assembly GCF_009762305.2). Classification (NCBI taxonomy): domain Eukaryota; kingdom Metazoa; phylum Chordata; class Mammalia; order Carnivora; family Otariidae; genus Zalophus; species Zalophus californianus. The sequence goes on from NC_045596.1 coordinate 158,807,797, forward strand.
TTCAGAGGTAGAGTTCAGTGATTCATTCTCCTTCATTTTAAAAAAAATTGACATATATCGCATACCATAAAATTCTCCATTTCAAAGTGTATAATTCAGTGATTTTTAATATATTCACCAAGCTATGCCCTAATCCTGTAATATTTTCATCACCCCAAAAGAACCCTGCACTCATTAGCACTTACTCCCCATTCTTGTCCACATCCCCACTCTCTGGAAACTAGTCATCTCTTTTCAGTCTTTATGATTTGCCTATTCTGGATAGTTCACTGAAATGGAAGAATATAAAATATAGCTTTTTTATATCTAGCTGCTTTCACTCAGCTTAATATTGTCAAGATGTCTCTCCTTTTTAAACAGTTTTTCTGGATACTGAATTCTTATTCAACCTTTTTCTTTCATTATTTTGAATATGTCCTCCCACTGCCTTCTGGCCTCCATGATTTCTGATGAGAGATCAGGTCTTAATCTTACTGAAGATGCCTTGAACATAGTAAGTTGCTTTCTCCTGGTGCTTTCAAAATGCTCTCTTTGTCTTTCAGTAGTTTTACTGTGACATGTCTAGGTGTGGGTATCTTCGAGTTTTTACTACTTAGTATTCATTTGGCTTTCATCGAATTTGAGAATTTGGGGCTATTGTTCCTTCCAATGTTCTTTCTTCTCCATTTTCTCTCTTTACTCCCCTTCTGAGAATCACGTTATGTTTATGTTGATATGATTAATGATGTGCCACAGATCTCTGAGTCTCTATTCATTTTCTACATTCCTTTTTCTTCCTTTTCCTCACACTGGATAATCTCAACTGACCTATCTTCAAGATTGCTGGTTATTTCTTCTGCCTAGTCAAATCTGATATTAATCTCCTCCAGTGAAATTTTCATTTATTTTACAACTCCAGAATTTCTCTATGGTTCCTAAAATTTTTTAAAACATCTTTTTATTAAGATATAATTCACATACCATATAATTCACCCACTTAAAGTGTAAAATTCAATGATTTTAAGTATATTCATAAATATGTACAACACATTTAGTATATTCACAGATACCAACTTTCCATCCTCTCCCCACCTCATCCCTAAGCGAACACTGGTCTACCTTCTGTCTCTCTAGATTTCCCTCTCCTACACATTTTTTATAGGATCTGTGGTCTTCTGTGACTGGCTTCTTTCACATGGTGTAACATTTTCAAGATTCAAGTATTGCATGCTATTTGTCTCAGCTGTTCCACATTCTTTTTTCTTTCTTCTTTTAAAAAAAATTTCTATTGTCTTATTTTCTCTTATCTTGATAGTTATATACTCTTTTATTATTTAGTATCTAATCTAGAAATTATACCAACATAGATCTTTAGCAAATCGAAGTGTAATATATATTATTACTTTCATCTTTTACTCAACAATTCAAGGAACTAACAGCATTAGAATTTCATTTACTTCTTCCTAATATATGTACTATTGTCATTAATTTGAAATTTATACACACACATGAATATATATCCATTAGGAATTATATTATTTTAGATGGTATGTATCCATTCAAATTTATCCCATATTTGCCATTTTTATTCCTGAAATCACTATGTTTCTCTTTAGGATAATTTGCCTTCAGGTGATGAATGCCATTTAGTGTCTTCCTTCAATGCGAGTTTGCCAGTGACAAAGTCTGTCAACTTTTTGTTTGCCATGGAATATCTTTATTTCACCTTATTAGAAGTTGTATTTCATGGATACTAGATTCTACATTGGCAGTTCTTTTCTTTTCTCTTTTAAAGACTTTATTTTTTTAAGTAATCTCTGCACCCAATATGGGGCTCAAACTCACAACCCTGAGATTAAGAGTCCCATTCTCCACTGACTGAGCCAGCCAGACGCCCCTTTAAGCACTTTGTAGCTATTATTTTATTACCTGTGCTTACACTTTTTCTTTTGACAAGTTAGCTATTAGTCCATTTGTTGCTCTTTTAAGGTAACGTTTCTTTTATTTTCCTTTGACTGATCTTAAGGTGTGGTGTGTGTGTGTTCAACAGTTTTATTATAATGTACACCTAAGTATACTTATCTTTTTATATATCCTACTTAGGATTTTTCAGATTATCTTGTATCTGTGCTCACTTTTGGAATATTCTTTACCATTGTCTTTTCAGATATTTCTTCTGTTCTATACCCTCTTTAAATTCCTTCTGGGCCAATTATGCATATATTTTATTTTAACCCCGTATCTCCCATGTCTTTGTATCTCAATGCTTCAGTTTTTTATCTCTTTCAGTTGACTTTTTCCTTCCTCAACTAAGTCTAAACTACTGTTACCCATTTTTATGCACAGAGTTATGTTTCCCCAGAATTTGTATGTTGAAGTCCTAACCCCTAGTAACCCAGAATGGGACTGTAATTGGAGATAGAGCTTTTAAAAAAGAGGTTATCAAGTTGAAATGAGGTCACCAGGGTAGGGTCTAATTAAATATGAATGTGTCTTTTTTCCCCCCGTTTTTTATTGTTATGTTAATCACCATACATTACATCATTAGTTTTTGATGTCATGTTCCATGATTGTTTGTGCATAACACCCAGTGCTCCAGGCAGAATGTGCCCTCTTTTGAATGTGTCTTTTTAAGAAGAGGATATTAGGACACATGAAGACCATGTGACAGAGAAAAGACAGTCATCTACAAGACAAGAAGAAAGGCCTCAGGAGAACCCAGCCCTGCCAACACCAAAATCTTGGACTTCCCGTCCTCCAGAACTGTGAAGAAATAAATCTTTGCTGTTTAAGCCACCTGGTCTAAGGTATGTTGTTATGGCAGTCCTAGCAACCTAATAACCCATCCACTGAGTATTTAATTTTGGTTGGCATAAATATCAGTTCAAGAAATTCCAACTTTTTCCTCATAGCACCCAATTTTTTGCTAAAATTCTTAATGTTGTCTTTTATCTCTTTAAACACATTAACTGTAGCTATTTTTTTTTTAGAGGGGGGTAGAGAGAGATGTGGGCAGAGAGGGAGAGAGAGAATCTTAACTAGGCTCCAACCAGCACAGAGCCTGATGCAGGGCTTGATCTCACAACCATGAGATCATGACCTGAGCTGAAATCAAGAGTCGGATGCTTAAGTGACTAAGCCACCTAGGTGCCCCAAGTGTAGCAATTTTAAAAAGTGTCTGATTACTCAATTATCCGAATCCTATGTGGATCAGAATCAATTATCTGTTTTTTTGTTTTTGTTTTTAGTCACTTCATTTTCTCTCCTTGTTATTAGTTATTATTTGGTTGGTAGGCATTGTGGAAACATTTTGATGCCTAAGATAATGTTACCTTTCTTCAGAGGATTTGTATTTGCTCTGGCAAGTGAGTAGTGAAACTAGCAGTCAAGTTCACCTAAATTCATATTCAGGGACTGACATGATTCAGAGTCAGTCTACCTATAGTTCTTTACTCCTAGCCTTTTAGGTTCACAACCCAGAGAGGGAAGTATACTCAGGACCACCACTGATTTAGGGGCCCTGGCCTCCTGTTTTTGATCCTTAGAGACAAATGTGCTAAAGTTTTTCAACATTTTAGCTGCTGCTTTCAGAATTAGCATATGCCCCTAGAGTTTCTGTCCTTTTATATCTTGGCTTTCTTATTCTTTTTTCTTCATTAAGTCTTCAATTAAACACAAGTAGATTTTATATATACACGTGTGTATATATATATATATATATATATATATATATGCATATATGTATGTCCTTGTGTATATGTATATGCACATATGTGTATGTATGTAACTATACCCATACACACACATATGTGTAGACATGTACGTGTATGTATATATAATATACATATATTCCTTTCTAAAAGTTGTATGCCAAACATATCATTTATAAATAGTGTTAATAGAAATGAGGTTAAGCCTGGAATGATGTTTTAATACAGAGAAGATTTAAGTTTGTTTCTTCCAGGAGTCTGGGGTATTAGCACTATGAGAAACTTGGGAACATTAGCATTCTGGGTCATTGTATCTGATTTCAGGAATAGAATAATTCAAAGATGAACCGTAGTTTGCTCTAAGGATTTATATACCACTGACTCACCCTTATTCCTACAGTGTAGCTCTTTAGGGCACCAAACCAAAATGTTGGAGGTTTCCTAGTGTCATCTAAACTTAGTGAGTTCTAGGGGTGCCTGGGTGGCTGAGTCGTTAAGCATCTGCCTTCGGCTCAGGTCATGATCCCAGGGTCCTGGGATAGAGCCCTGCATCGGGCTCTCTGCTCAGCGGGAAGCCTGCTTCGCCCTCTCCCACTCCCCCTGCCTGTGTTCCCTCTCTCGCTGTGCCTGTGTCAAATAAATAAAATCTTAAAAATACATAAATAAATAAACTTAGTGAGTTCTAGACTCTAATCACTGTCCACCTGGAATACTGCAAGACTGTCAAAAGTACTCTTCAGGGAACTGAATGGGAAAGAAAGGACCTTGAAAAAATCTGCTCCTCCATAAAAGCAAAAATGGTCAAAATCAAACTTTCTGGAATTGTGGATACTAACCAGAGGTTTGCAACAATCTGAGGAGCATTTACTCAATAAAACCAGCTGAATCTCACAAGCTTTACGGTGTTTTAACTTGCTCTACTCACATCCCCCTTTCTCTGCAGTAGCTGTCACATTTGTAGCCTCAACTACTATGGTAATTGTGAAAATAATGTAGCAGTCACTGGAGGAGGCAGAACACGTTCAAGACATTTAAAGAAATATCTGTTCAGTCATTAACTGATCACTAAGCTAACCAAGGGGAAATTTTCAATGCTACACACAATCTAGATTACAGAGATTATAGAATCAGGCCAGAAAAGCCATCAAAGAATAACAATAACAATTCCTAGGAGTGGAGATTTAATTTGCAGAGCTGCCACATTATATTAAAAATGTCTCATTTTCAACAAAAAATTATAAGACACGTCAAGAAAGAATAAAATATGGCCCATTCACATGAAAAAAAAAGTAGTCAATAGAAACTGCCTGGGATAAATCCAGTTGATGACTTTACTGGAGAAGGACTTTAAGCCAGTATTTTAAATACTGTTCAAAGAAGTAAAGAAAACTACATCTAAAGACCTTAAGTATAGGAAATCTCTCACCAAAAAGACCATCAATAAAGAGACAAGTTATAAGCAAGAACCAAAAAGAAATTTTGGAGTTAGAAAGTATAATAACTGAAAAAACAAATTCCACTAGATGGGCTCAACAGCAGATCGGATCAGGCAGAAGAAATCCATGAACTAGGAGATAGGTCCACTGAGATTATCCAGTATGAGAAAGAGGAAGGAAAAAGAAGAAAAATGAATGGAGCCTCTGAGACAGTAAGATGCCATCAAAAATACCAAACACAAATAACTGGAGTCTCAGTATCTCAATAGTACTGACAGGTGAGAGAGAAAGGGTCAAAAAGACTATCTGAAGAAATAGTGGACCCCAAATTACCAAAGTTGGTGAAAAATTCAACTGAACATCCGAGAAGCCTAAGGAATACAAAGTAGGATAAACTCAAATTTGATCTGCAACATCAGCTATTTTCTGGGTCTTCAGCCTGCTGGCCCACTCTGAAGATTTTGGACTTGCCAGCCTCCATAAATTATGTGAGCCAATTCCCTAAATAAATCTCTCTCTGCGTGCACACACACACAAACAGTCCTGATTCTATCTCTCTAGAGAACCCTAATATAGAATTAGCACACAAAAAGAGGAAGAGACTATAACTATATAAGAACAAAGTTTTTGTACATTACTGAAATTAATTTGTATTACTGTAAATAAGATTTTTATAAATTAATAAGCAGAAAATGCATTTGATAAAATCCAACACCTTTCAACATAAAAATGCTCATCACCTGTCAGAAAAAAAGAAAGAAAGAAAAATGCTCATTAAATTAGGAATAGAAGAAAACTTCCTTTTTTTTTTAAAGATTTTATTTATTTATTTGAGAGAGAGAGAGAATGAGAGAGAGCACGAGAGGGAAGAGGGTCAGAGGGAGAAGCAGACTCCCTGCTGAGCAGGGAGCCTGATGTGGGACTCGATCCTGGGACTCCAGGATCATGACCTGAGCCGAAGGCAGTCGCTTAACCAACTGAGCCACCCAGGCGCCCAGAAGAAAACTTCCTTAACATGAGAAAGCAAGTTTATGGAAAACTCACAGCTACCATACTCAAAACAATAACTTAAAATTATTCCCCTACAAACATCAGGAATAAAATAGGGTGCCTGTTTTCACCATTGCTATCAATGTTGTACTGGAAATTCCAACCAGAGCAGCTGTGCAAGAAAAAGAAAGAAAAGACATCCAAATTGGAGAGGCGCCTGGGTGGCTCAGCTAGTTAAGCATGTGATTCTTGGTTTTGGCTCAGGTCATGATCTCAGGGTCGTGGGATGGAGCCCTGCACTGAGCTCTGTGCTCAGCTTGGAGTCTGCTTGGGATTCTTCCCCTTTTCCTCTCTCTACCCCCTCTGCCCCTCCCCCTGCTCACATAGGTGTTCTCTCTCTCTCTCTCTCTCTCTCTCTCAAATAAATAAATAAATAAAATCTTTGTATCCAAATTGGAAAGAAAGAATTATAACTATCTCTATTTGGAGATGACCTGATTCCATAAATAGAAAATTCCAAGAGTTTTTGAAAAAAGAAAAAGCCCTAAACCTAATAAATTAAAAAAAGTGGTAAGGTTAAAGATTAATACATAAAAACCAGCTATGTTTCTGTACACCAGCAATGGACAATTAAAAAATGAAATTAAGAGAATTACATTTACAATAGCATCTAAAACAATAAAATTCCTAGGAATAAATTTAATCAGGGAGGTAAAATACTTGTACATGGAAACTATACAATTAATTTATAATTTTAGCAATTTAATTGCTGAAAGCAATTAAAGAAGACCTAAATAAATAGAAAAAATATCCTGTCTATATATTATATGCCTAAATATTATTAAGATGGCAACACTTGCAAAGCAATCTACAAATTCAGTGCAATCCTTATCAAAATTCCAATGGCTTTTTTCTTTCAGAAATGGAAATTTCATATGAAATTCTAAGGGACCCTGAACAGCTAAAACAATATTCGAAAAAGAAAACAAACCTGGAAGACTCACACTTTCAGATTTCAAAACTAACTAAAAAGAAATAGTAATCAAAACAGTCTTGTACTGACATTAGAATGACAAACACACATGGACAAAAGAAAAACAGATAACCGGACTTCATAAAAATTTTAAATTTTTATGCATCAAATTAATATTATCAAGAAAGTGAAAACATTCTACAGAATGGGACAAGATATTTGCAAATCATTTATCAGACAAGCATTCTGTATCCAAAATATGTAAAAAAAACTTTACAATTCAACAACAACAAGACACATAATTCAATTAAAAAAAGGGGAAAAGATCTGAAAGGACTTCTTCAAAGAAGATATACAAATGGACAAGCACATGAAAAGATGTTCAACGTTGTTGGTTATTAAGGAAATGCAAGTTAAAACCACGATGAGATACCACTTCACAGTAGCTATAATTAAAAATGGAAAACAAAGTATTAGCAAGGATTGGGGAAATTGGAACCTCTGTACATTGCTGGTAGGAATGAAAATGGTGTAGCCACTGTGGGAAAGTTTGCTGGTTTCTCAAAAAGTTAAACACAGAATTACCTTATGGCCCATCAATTTCTCCTAGGTATATACCCAAAAGAAATGCAAATAGGTACTCAAATGAATACATAGGCATATTCACAGCAGTATTCACAATAGTTAAAAGGTAGGAACAAGTCCAAATGTCCATCAATAATGGATGGATAAACACACACTGGAATATTACTCATCCATAAAAAAGACCAAAGTAGTGATATATGCTACAACTTGCATGAACCCTAAAAACATGCTCAACAAAAGAAGCCATACACAAAAGGCCACATATTTTATGATTACTTCTATATAATGCATCCCAAATCAGTAAATCCATAGAGACAGAAAAGCAGAGTAGACATTACCAGTAAGTAGAGCAAAGGGTGAATGGGGAATAATTATCTCCTTCCAGAATCAAAAAGAGGTTGGAACTAGCAAGCAGATATTTTGGTGTGCTTGCTTGAGGTGACACCTGGGTCCATGAAATGGACATTGGAGGCTGCAGCATTGCAGAAATGGACTGAATCTAGACATTTCTCTTGCACCCTCTGAAGTGCAAAATGCCAACAAGAATTGTTCTGACAAGAGGAGATACAGAGAATGCAGATGGCTCTGGGGTAGATTCCCTGAGGGGAAAGCCCTGCACACAGGTGGCAAGTTAGACTGACCCCGGTAGCTCCAGGAGGCAAGAAATAGTTCCTGACATAAACAGACATCTATTGTGGACTGGGCTATGCATACCTGCTGGTAGACATAAATGCTCAAAATACTAAAAAAAAAAAAAAGGTCTAAAACAGAAGATACTGCACCAATTTGGACAACTCACATTTCCTTGTGACAAAGGAACACATTTTCATCCTCAGAGCAACAGTTTGACAGAGAATAGAATGGACAATTGAAACTTTTTTTTGTCTAAAATGGAGGGAATAAAGGCATGAAGGGTTGACTTGCATGCTTTCGTGAGTGTGTACTGACACTCAACATGAGCAGGGCCCATAGGATGTCTCTCAGACCTTTCTGTGGGGGATCCAGAGAAGAGGGGGTGGAGGAAGATGCTAGTATAACAATACGTTTTTTTGTTTTTCCCATGTGACCTCAACACTCTTTTTTCCTACTGGTTCTCAGACCAGAGCTGCAACTGCAGGTGCCAGGACTGGGATGAACTGTGTATCCGTTCACTAGGGCTGCCATTAACAAAGTACCACTAACTGAGTGGCTTCGACAGCAGATATGTATTGTTTCACAGGGCTGGAGGCTAGAAGTCTGAGATCTGGGTGTTGGCAGGGTTGGTTCCTCCTGAGGGCTATGAGGGATAATCTGTTCCATGACTCCCTCCTAGCTTCTGGTGGCCTCAGGTGTTCCTTGGCTTGTAGCCGGCAATCTCCCTGTGTCTTCACATCGTCTTTCCTCTACGTGTATATCTGCCTCTGTGTTCAAATCTCCTCCTTTCATAAGGACACAGTCATACTGGATTAGGGCACCCTCTAATGACCTCATCTTAACTCCATCATCCACAAAGGCCCCATTTCCAAATATAGTCACATTCACTAGTGCTGAGGGTTAGAATGTCAATACCTTTTTGTGTTTGTGTGGGGGATATAATTCAATCTATAACAATCTCTAAGCAAAAAACTGTATATTTTTAAACCTTTATGATGAAATTCCTAAGGGCCTGATGGGGTAGATCGTGCTTTCACCCCTCTAGCAAAACTGAGGTTCACAGGAAATGTAGCTAAACCACCTAGTGGGCAAGAGAGCTCACTAATTCTGTACCTGTGTAGCCCTTCCCTATATGAATGGGAGTGGACTAAGGTGGAAGCACCTGCCAGACCAGCATTGCTATCAGCAACCTACACCAGCATAGGGGCCAAACCTAACATTCCTTCCAAAGGTAGAAAGGTTAGGGTATGAATGGAGGGAAGGAAGAATGGTAGCTGAGGATAAAGGAATGAATCAATGGTTATGCAATGAGGGAAATCTAATATTACATTCATTGGTATCTCAAAACAGGCTTAGAACAAGAGATAATATTATTGCCTGTAGCTCAAGTGTACCCCACGCCTGAAGAAGTAGAGCCATGTTGCTGAGACTATTCTTGCTTTTAGAACCTGACAATGTCAAATGAAAGCCTGCAAACTTAAGTGGCATAGCTCTGGGAGATATTTTGGTCATGTAGTATGACAATGAACTGGAGTAATTACTCATGACTGAGTGGAACTCTAGTAATGCCTCAGCATCCGTTGACTCATATTTCAGGTTATATTTACTACCATACTGCAATGTGATGGGACACTAACCTTGTTGGTTAAGAATCAGTTATATTACTTAAACAAGTCTTCTAATAATACTGATGTTGACAGTCAAACATATTGGGAAATTGGGTTAATGCTTCTTCAGGATGTAATACTGATGGAAGAATGAATGGCCTGAAAAAGAACTGGATTAGTTAACCACCAGCTAAAATCTACACTCAAGAGTTCTGCACAAATTTATTGTAAGGAACAAACAGTGGCAAATGGAGGGGGAAAATGTAATTAAATTAGTACAAACATGAAAATGTATGTAACAGCTTTATAGAGCAGACCCATTATTTAAATCTATCCCATCCCCACACTGGCTCCTCCAAATATTAGGCATATTCATAATGAGACTACTGGACAAATGGAATGCAGTGAAAGTGATACTGCATGACTTTCAAGGCTACGGTATAAAGGCAACATGATTTCCACCTGGCTCTAGTTTCTTGGAATGCTCACACCTTGAACCGTGTGCCACTATGCTGTGAGGAAGCCCAAAGTAGCTCATGTGGAAAGACCACATGAAGAGGCACCAGAGCCCACTGCACCCTGCTCAACTTCTTGACTCCTTGACTTCAGAATCATAAATGCTCGGGCGCCTGGGTGGCTCAGTCGTTAAGCGTCTGCCTTCGGCTCAGGTCATGATCCCAGGGTCCTGGGATCGAGTCCCACATCCGGCTCCCTGCTCCGCGGGAAGCCTGCTTCTCCCTCTCCTACTCCCCCTGCTTGTGTTCCTGCTCTTGCTATGTCTCTCTCTGTCAAATAAATAAATAAAATTAAAAAAAAAAAAGAATCATAAATGCTCACTGCATGTCACTAAGTTTTAGGGTAAATTTGTTACACGTCCATCAAGAACCAAGCAGTGCTCAAGTAATTCACAACCCAGAGAAAGATAAATAAGGATACCACTAACTAATACAAGGCAAAATGTAATAGCCACTACACAGAATATAAACAAGGGGCCTTGGAAAAAATTAATAAACAAACAAGGGGTCTGGGAAGAGGAAGGAACATAAATAAGTCTAAGGGAATGGAGCAGTAGGGGGAAAACGGAAAAGGCTTCAAAGAAGCAATCTTTGAAAAGGTAGGGCCTACAGAAGAGCTTGAAGGGAAAAAATAGCATCAACAAGAAAAAGGAAGGTGTGGTAGGACTTGGTGACAAAAGAGCATATATATAGGTCTCCTTAGACAAAATTCAACTTTTTTTTTACATGATCTCAAATACTGAAAGAATATTAAGCTAATTGAAGGACAGTGTAGGAAACATTAATCTAAAAAAAATAAGGTGGAGTTCTAGTGACTGACTGTAATCATATGAAATTATTAAATTTTTGCTGCTAATCTCTATGCAAAGGGCTAACTCTGACCCTAAGAAATGAAAGCCACTTATCAGCACTTCCTTTGATGTACTGGCCAAGGTAAAACCCAATACTTTGCTTGCTCATTGTGCCAGACCCAGTATCAGCTTAATGACAGCAATTCTCCATGGTTAGCATTCCTGGGAGTTCCAGGGGTGATTTATAGGGAGGTCTTTGTCTTGAACCAAAATGAAAAGTGCTTAATAATAGCCATAAAAAGCTGAGTAAATTCATAAGCTTCTTTAATTGGTGAAATTTACCCCCCACTTCCCTGATAAGGGCATGAAGATTATGTCTACAGGTATCAGGCTGACAACCTGGGAATAATCATTACTTACCGAACAAAATCAAAGATTTATCTCTTGTACAAGTAGAAGCCTGAAAGCAGTCCCTCTGAGCTGCCTGTTCAGCAATGACTAACTTTTCAATCTGTTTAGGAGACACCTTCAATTTGGGACCCCTCCCGCTAAATCAGAGTTCCTCCTAAAGTGGTCAGATAGGCAGTCCTTAAAAACCCTGAAACTTTAAGATTTCTGTTCTGGGGCGCCTGTGCGGCTCAGTCGGTAAACATCTGCCTCTGACTCAGGTCATGATCCTGGGGTCCTGCTCAGCAGGTGACCTGCTTCTCCCTCTGCCTATCACTCCCCCTGCTTGTGCTCGTGAGCTCTCTCTAATAAATAAATAAAATCTTCAAAAAATAAAATAAAACAAAATTTCTGTTCTCCTCACCTCATAAAACTTTTTTAAGGAGCCCACCAGGCACAGCTTCAGGCTATCCACAATCTCCTGATGAGGCATCTGGAATACCACTCGTGAGTACCACTTTGTGAGAGTGCTGGGGAAGAGGGGGTGAGAGAGAGAAGACAGAAAGATGAAGACACACTCGCAGAGGGAGGCCCACGGTCTGAATGTTATTACACACAGGCCCCTCTACGCAAATACAAGTACCTACTAAATGCATTTATCCTACAGGTAAAAACACATGGCGGTATGGGAAAAGATACACATATATATGGGGAAAGACACACATATATATGCGCCACACATAGAATGTAAAAATAAAGGCATAATTGTGGTATTTGCTACAAAACTGCTTCCAAATGAAAAAATTTAACCACCTAGTCAACAGAAAACTAGTTAAATAGTGCTCTAGCATACAACAAATTCCATGCAGCAGTTGAGAAGAATTGGTTGAGATTTATTTGTATGGATATGAGATAATATCAGCAATATACAATTTAAGTACATAAAACAAGCTAAGGAATAGTATACATAGTAATATGCCACTTTGTATACATACATACACCACCTATACGTGTTACTATGTGCATAAATGAGGATCTAAAAGTTTGATCTAAAATCAAACCTTTGGTGGTAGTTAATAAAAGATTGCCCATGAGGAAGTTTCACTTTCTAAATTTCTGCAGGTATCTGCATGAGCATGTCTTGTTTTTACAATCAGAACAAACAAAAAAATCCCTCATTCCTGGGGGGGGGGAACCACTTAAGACACAGCCTCCATTCTGAAGAAGATTACACCACAGCCAGGGGAACAAATTTACAGATCTGACATGTCTGGTAAATAAGACTGAATAAACTAATAGGAAGATAAAGCAGGAAAAAGTTTAGTATACTTTTGTAGAGTACACTTTTACCATAATACAAAATATTCAAAAAGTATTTGCTGGATTTATAGTAAGATTAGGCATCAAAATGAGATAACCAAACAAAATGGCACTATGAGTAGTACTTACAGATTGATGCTCGCAACGAAGCCAACCACAGAGCGCATGCCTCGGCTAGGATCATGGTAAACATCCATCCCAATCACCATTAATTGTTTCTGGGTTAGAAAACAAACAAACAAAAAACCCAAAACAAGCAATCCAACACCCCATCTTTTTGTTATCTGCACCCCAAAAGCAACATATGAAAATAAGTTCTGGGAAAGGAAGAGAAAGACTGACATTAACTTGACATTTTTTTCAACACTATGAACAAGTCCGAGATCTAGAACAGGAGCAGCACACTTCTTCTGTAAAGGACTAACCAGTAAATAACGTTGGGCTCTGTAAGCCACACAGTCTCTGCAGGAACTATTCAGTTATAGCACAAGAGCAGCTGTAGGTAGTCTGTAAAGAAGTATGGCTGTATGCCCATAAAACTCCATTTAAAGACACAGAAAATGGAATTTCATATAATTTTCATGTGTCAGGAAATATTCGTCTTATTTTGATTGGTTTCCACTATTTAAAGTTATAAAAACCATTCTTAGCACGTGGGCTATACAAAATCACGCTATGAACCATTTAGACCACTAAGCATGGAGAATAAAGATAACTCTGAGGAAAACCAGGAAAACAACTAGGTAGGAGTCTCTGGAGAGCTAAATTGAACGAAGATACATCTCAGCATCACTCACCAGAGGAATATCCACTCCCCAGAGCTCACCACCCAATTTACAATTAATCTGAAGTAAAATTTTCTGGGCCACACTCCGAAGCCTGGTCGGCTGACCAATGGTTCGGACATTGATGACCTATAACAAAGGGGCATGGGGAAAGAGGACACTATCAGTCTGTCAGACGATGTAAACAAGCCTGAAGTAAACACTACATTTGTTTAAGAAACCCCAGTCAGCAGATAATATACTTTGCCTGACTAGTTCTAATTCTAGGATTTTTAGGCAGGCATGCACACACACATACACACACCCCACAAACACAAATCAAAACAAAACGAAAAAAACAACCAAAAAACAAAAACTTTCAAAAGAATCTCATACAGAGTAATTTTTTTTTTTTAAACCTACTTAGGAAAAACAGCTTCCCCCTTTCAGAGTGAAGCCTATCCTCTCAGAACCCAGTCATGTGAAACCACCCACCACCCACTGAACCAGCAAGAGTAACTCATTTGAGAACATGAAGGCAGCATTTACAAAGAGCATCTGCTTTTAACCAGGTTACTCTAATAAGGGGAATGTTCCACCAGAAAGATTACACATGATGGCTTCTAATAGTTACTGCAGTCTTTCAGAACACCTGTATGCCTCTTTTCAAAGCCTCAAGGGAGGCTCTAGTTTCCATCTGTGCCTCCTGCCCAGCTCCCACTCACCTGTGAGGGTACAGGAGCTTGCACACAGCACAGCTTTTTAATGGCCCCATAGAGATCGTCACGTGTGCCCATGATGATGCAAACAACCATCTGTATCTTCCCCTTGAGGAGATAAAGTACATATAAATCAGGCTTTGGAACTCTCAGGGGACCATGATGGGGCTCCAGTTGGGGGCAGTCTAAGAGCCTGCAAAGTCATGGGACCTTTAAGGCAGAGGGGGATTGAAACAATGAGGGTAGGCATTCCAACCCCAAATAGGTCTTTGAACCGTTGTTGGGTTCAGGGCTTCCTTGCACAGATACGGAATATGATACTGTAAATTATCTAGAGCTGGTCCTGACTACCTGACGTCTTTGAGACTTAAGATGCCTGGAAAAGGCAGGCTTGAAAATTTGCAAGGGTTACTTAGTTGCTGCTTTCAATTCCCTATAATGCTTTTTACCACTCTCTTCAGTAAACTAAGTACCTTATTACATTCATACCACAAAACTGAGGAAACATGAAATATGATACCACAAGAAAGCATTCAGAGCCAAACACAAACAAATGAAGCTATTGCCAAATCCGTAAGTGGCTCTTCCTAACTCTCTGGTTAGGAGATAGAATGATATTGCCAGCAGAGTATCTCATATAAGCATCCTTGACCCCTCACTGTTTAATTAAGAGTTCCAACATTGGAAACATAGGATCTTTCAAAGTCTGAATAAAGAAAAGTAGCACTCAACTGAAATGAAGGTGCCAATTCTTTATGCCAGAAACAGATATTAATGGTAAGTCAATAGTATATTATTCCAAATCAAGATTAGTGTTAGATTACGATCTCTCCGAGGGACACCTGGGTGGCTCAGTCAGTTAAGCGTCTGCCTTTGGCTCAGGTCATGATCCCAGGGTCCTGGAATCAAGTCCTGGAATCAAGTCCCACATCTGGCTCCCTGCTCAGCAGGGAGCCTGCTTCTCCCTCTGCCTGCCACTCTCCCTGCTTGTGCTTGCATGCGCTCTCTCTCTCTGACAAATAAATAAAATCTTAAAAAAAAAAAAAAGACCTGAGAACACACATTCTAGTTATCACATCAAAGAACTTCCAAAGTCATGGAGAACACAGGCTGCACACTGGCAGCCTATGGGCTGGACCTATCAAACACATGAAGCTTTTTAGTCCCTATAGTAACTTACATGTGTTGTTGTTGTTGTTTATTAACACTTTTTAAATTTTATTATTATTATTATTATTATTTTTAAGTAGGCTCCATGCCCAACATGGGGCCTGAACTCATGACCCTGAGATCAAGAGATTGAGCCAGCCAGGTACCCGCCTTTTTTAATTAACATTTAAACATAAGGAGGGGAACATACACACAAATCCAGATCTTTTGCTTCTACTGAAAAAGAAATAAATTAAAAATTAATTTGATAATGCTGTGCTTCTGTCTGCAGTCATAGGGCTTACTCTCTTTAGTTCACTATAGCCCCCTCCTAGCCCAGTTCACTTGTTTGTGTTATTCACCTGGCTCCCGCAGACATTCTGAGTTTGTGACCCCTAACAAATAATAAAACAGCATGCCCTAAAGACGACAGAGACAAGACCAATATGAGTTAAGTTTGGTAAACACGATGAATGAACCTCATATCCATGCTGCATGAGAACTGATAGCAGTACACCCTCCTAAAGAGAACGTGGCAAGTGGTGAGATGGGGGAGCTGATGTACTACACGGGGTTATTCTTTTGAAAGCAGAGCAGAATTATCAATGATCAGGCCTAGGGGGAGGCCACGGCAGACTACAAGCCTGGGAAACCAGGAAGAAATTACAAAGAGAGAATACGAGGGTGCTGTTGTGGGTGATAACCCAGAGTTGGGGATCAGAGAGATCCCAAGATAATCTCATTCTAGCACTGATCTCACAAGAAAGGACTCTTCAAGTCAAAGACTAGTTACTTCCGAAAACTTTTCCTCTGCTTTTGTTCCCTCCTTAAGCTTCTTCCTGTGTTTTGTGTACAAACAGGTAAGAACTGCAGGCCTGAACTACTGAGTTACGAGTGCTATGACCTGCTCACCTCCAGTGGTCCTGATTGGCTGTCAGGACCGAGCCAATGGTCCAGGTGCCATGTTCATCGCCAGAGCAATTCAAATCTTAAGCCAGACCAGACTGTGACAGCTCAGTACAGAACTGTGCAAAATGGCACCGGGCCCAGAAAGTTGTTTTAGGAGCACAACATGTTCTATATAGATAAGAAACTAAAGTTAAGTCAGCTATTCTGTCAATTATGTGAAAAAAGAACCTAAGAGTGAGGCTGCCCACACAGAATGAGAGAAGCAGAATTAACCGAAGAGCATAAAGATTACTTACACTTAGCTCAGTATTCATGTGTACATGAGTAACACACAAGTTTCTGGGCATCATAAACAGCAGACTGATGACCAAGATAATTTAAGATCAAGTATTCAAGTATTTTAAAACAGGCATCCTATAAATATACTCAAATTAATTTATTACCTCAACTCCTAGCATGGATTGAATGGTTCTGACATAGGTTTCTATTCGATCATCCTTTAGTTCAACCCAGGCCGGTGGGCTCATGTGCATACCAATGGGGCCAGCTATCTTCTCCAACATGTTAACCAGTTCTCGGGCCTGATCCATTGCTCTCTTTGGGTAAAACAGTGCCCAGAAATGCATGGGGACCTAGGAATAACCACAAGCTATTTTTAGCACTTCCCACAACTTAGACACTCTGAAGTCACACCCAGGAGGTATTATTCTAGAGAACAAATTGCTTATAACTCTGCTTGAGTCCTTTCTGATCTAATTCCTGTAATTAACACAAATATATGTGATAAGTAAACTGGGGGACACTTTCACAGTGGAATACTATGCAGCAATGAGAATGAAAGACCTACAACCATATCTAACAACATGGATGAAACCCACCAATGCAAGGCTGAAGAAATTAAGCCAGACATAAAAGAATATATACCATATGGTTTCATGTATACATCAAATACAAAAACCAACTGAAATGAATCTGTGCTGTTAAAAGTCAGGATAGTGACTACTCATATAGTTTGTAAGTGAGAGGTAGGTAGTAACAAGGAGCTGGAGGGATGGCTTCTGGGGCACTGATAAAGTTCTCTTTCTTAACCCTTGGTGTGGATTACATAGATTTATGAACCTTTGAAAATTCATCAAACTTACAATTGTAAGTATACTTTTTCTTTAAACATATTTCAGTAAAAAGCTTTAGAAACAGATGTGAGTACTTTATGCATGGCCAAAAAGATGAGGTTAGCCAAAAACATCTAAAAATAATTATATACCATTTTGTTCTTTAGTTCCTTTGGTGGAGGCTGTTTTAATTATACTCCTTTCATGGATAAGAACATCTTTCAGGAACCCCCAGGGAAAAGCGGGGGAAGATAAAAGGGAGAGTGGGTAATAGGCTGGCACTATATGAATTACCATAGCAATCTATCTCCTTTTCCTAAGTTTATGGCCAACCAAAGTGCTTATTTCTAACAACTCATCAGTTTGCTCTATTTGGAGGACCCCAGCTTAATAGATAATTCAGGATGGGAATTCAGTTGGTAGTCTCCCTCAAAA
The DNA here is from genome assembly GCF_009762305.2 of Zalophus californianus. Classification (NCBI taxonomy): domain Eukaryota; kingdom Metazoa; phylum Chordata; class Mammalia; order Carnivora; family Otariidae; genus Zalophus; species Zalophus californianus. The sequence continues at coordinate 158,825,811 of NC_045596.1, forward strand.
AGAAGACACTGAATCATTCCTGCTTCTTAATTTCCATACTTATAGGAATACTGGTCCTCTCTTCACCACCTCAAAAGTCACTTACAGTCAAGATGGAAAGGTCTCTGGTTACTTCCTTAATCCAGTTTAGTTCCTGAGATGTGATAAATGAAGTATTTCTTAAGTTAATTCTTTCCATTGGCAGAACACGTCCTTCAATCTAAACACAAAACAAAGTACCCATGACATGAGCCATCTGCAAACACTACTGATACTGTTCTCTCTCAGGCCTGGTCAACTCCACTATGTAAACCTGTCCCTGTAATAACTTCCGAGAATGGCACAGAAATGAAACTGCTAGCAGTGAGTGAGTCTAGGCCAATAAAACTCTGGACAAATACAGGTAAAATTTTTATAGACATGGCTCTTCAATTATTGAAGCTTCTAACATGGTCTCCCAAGAAAGGGATTAGAAAGCATTGCCTCTTTAGAAGTAGAGAATGCATGTAAAATAACTATAATTTCAAGATAAATAGGAAAATAATTTTTTAAAAATATTTTAAGGGACAAATTGAAAGAAAATTAAAAGCAAAATTTCTTAATAAGGCTGAACATAAACTACTACACTTTAAAAAGAAAAACAGGAAGGAAAGACATAAATATAATGAAAGAACAAATTAAAGTTAGGAATAAGTCAATCAAATCTAAATATCCAAAAATAAGAAGATAATTAAGCTGATGATATAACAACATGATGGACTATTCTGTAATCATTAAAACTACTTTCTAACGAATATGATTCTGTTTTAAAAAAATAGTAATGTATGCATAATAAAAACTTAATGAGTCTATACTTAGTGGTGATTATCTCTGGGGATGCGTATTTTTACTACGATCTCTACCACTTGCTTATTTAAAAATAACAAATACTGGGGCTCCTGGGTGGCTCAGTCGGTTAAGTGCGCAACTCTTGATTTTGGCTCAGGTCATGATCTCGGGGTTGTGAGATGGAGCCCTATGTCAGGTTCTGTGCTCAGCGGGCGGTCTGCTTGAGATTCTCTCCCTCTCCCTTCTTCCTCTCCCCATGCTCTTGCACAGGAACTCATGTGCGCTCTCTCTCTCGCTCTTGCTCTCTCAAATAAATCAATCTTTAGAAAAATACTTTATAACCAAAAAAAACATTTAATGAGTTTATTAACATAAATAACAATAGCAAGAGTAAGGAATCAAACTCATGATGTGAAAGTAAAAAATTTTTGAACTTTTCTAGAAGGCAACTGGCAATATGTAATACAAGCACTAAAAACATAAATGTCCCCTGACCTAATAATTCCACTTCCATAAATCTATGAAAATAAACAACATTACAAAGACTTAGTTACAAGGCTGTTTACTGAGTAACTACTTCTTTTTTAAGATTTTATTTATTTATTTGGCAGAGAGAGAGAGCGAGCGAGACAGCAAGCGCACACATGGGAAAGCAGCATGCAAAGGGATAAACAGGCTCCCCGCTGAGCAGGGAGCCCGATGCAGGATCATGACCCGAGCCGAAGGAAGATGCTTAATGACTGAGCCACCCAGGTGCCCCTGAATAACTATTTCTAATTTAAAAATATTAAATTCAATTTTAATGTAAAAGAATAGAAAATTGTTTAAACTATCTAGCAGCCATTAAAATGTTTAGAAAAATATTAAATGACATGGAAAAACATTCTAAGTATACGGAGGGAAAAAAGGAAACTGAATACATGCCGTGCGTGAGTATGCATAAGCACACAAGCATGCACATGTACACACACACACACAAACCCACTGAAGGGTATATACCAAAATGTTAACAGTTTATTCTCAAATAGAAAGATGAACTTCTTTCTTCTTTGGCTTATATTTTCTACATTTTCAAATTAATAGTTAATAACCCAAAAACATGTTCAAAATACAATATTAAATGAAAAAGAAGATGTAAAACTATATACGATATAATCACAGCTTTGTAAAAAAAAAAGATTTATTTTCACAGAAAAATGTGGAGGAAGGATATACATTGAAGTATCTTTGATACATATCTAAAATAAAACACTGAGGGATGCCTGGGTGGCTCAGTGGGTTAAGAGTCTGCCTTTAGCTCAGGTCATGATCCCAGGGTCCTAGGATCAAGTCCCACATCAGGCTCCTTGCTCAGCAGGGAGCCTGCTTCTCCCTCTCCCTCTGCCTGCTGCTCCCCCTGCTTGTACTTTCTTTCTATCTCTGACAAATAAAGAAAATCTTTAAAAAAAAATAAAATAAATCACTGAGATATCATCTTTGGATGATAAAATTACTCATGTTTTTATTTCTTTCTTTACTTTTTGTGAGGTTTCAACAGTTTCCTTATTGACTATCCATTACTTTTATTTAAAAAAATTTTTTTTAACAAGGAGTCAATTCAGAGAAGAGAATTAGAGAAAAGATAGAATTAATTATTTTGGTATAACCTCAAAAGAAAGGTGAAAAGTAATAGTAGCTAATGTTTATTTAGCACTTGCTATGTGTCACATATTATGCTGAAGATGTTACCATTTACATTCTTATAATTCAATCATTATCCTCATTTTACAGATAAAAATACTAAGAGATGCTAGGCAATTTGCTCAAAGTAACTAAGATGGCAAGCGGTAAAACTGAGATTCAAAGCCAAATAAGTGGACATAGAAGGCCAAGGACTCCACACCATCTCACACTGCCTCTGCCCTATGGATCATGCTGCACAAAATACAACAGAGCAGACGCAGGCAAGATGCAGGCAGAAAGGGCCATAAGAAAATCAGATGGTGTAAATCCAAAACTCTCTATGCCTATGGAAAGAATGACAACAGTATATTCAAAGAATCACAAGTTATTTATTGGGAAAGAAAAAAACTTGGGGAAAAGAAAGGACATACAGAACCTTAAGAATTATCTGGATTGGAAAACTGAAAATGAGGTAATTTTTTTTTATAAAGACTTATTTATTTAGGGGGTGGGGAGAGTGCATGTGAGCACGGGGAGGGGGAAAGGGAGAGGGAGAAAGAGAATGTTAAGCAGAATTCCTGCTGAGGGTGGGGGGATGGGTTAGCTCGGTGATGGGTATTAAAGAGGGCACATTCTGCGTGGAGCACTGGGTGTTATGCACAAACAATGAATCATGGAATACTACATCAAAAACTAATGATGTAATGTATGGTGATTAACATAACAATAAAAAAAAAAAAGAATTCCTCCTGAGCACGGAGCCCAACGTGCAGCATGATCTCACAACCCTGAGATCATGACCTGAGCCAAAATCAAGAGTCAGACGCTTAACCAACTGAGCCACCCAGGCACCCCAAAAATGAGATAAAATTTAAGTCAATATTCCCTTTACTATCTGTTTGACTGAAAATTAACAGCTCAGATCTCTGTGAAATACAGAAGAAAAATAAGAGATACTAACAAATTGAGAGAAGAAAATTCAAATATTATGACTAGGACCCCCCCGAAAAAGTATAATAATAGAGCGAAACTCCAAAATAAAGACAAGAGAGGAAGCTATCACCTACTTCACTAAGCTCTTAAAATCACTGTTCAATGCTGTTTCCTACTCGGCCACATTCACTTTACCTTATGTACATCCTTCTGCAGACAGAGTCCCCAGCGTGCCAATTCATTGCTGGCTGTCTCATTCTTTGAAATTCTCTGGAGCAAGCATTCCAAAGCATTATGGTGCTGTTTGGGGCTCAGGTTGATCTGCTGGGTCAAATCCTAAATAGATTTAAAATGGAGATATTAAGTATTAGTTTCTCCAATATGAAGTTAAACCCCAATATGTCTAAAACATTTCCAAAAGAAGACCTCCTTTTCACTGAAATCTGTAGACATTTTTTTTAAAGTTTTTTTTTTTTTTAATTTATTTATTCATGAAAGAGAGAGAGAGGCAGAGGGAGAAGCAGGCTCCCAAGGAGCAGGGAGCCCAATGCAGGACTCGATCCCAGGACCCCGGGATCATGACCTGAGCCAAAGGCAGACGCTTAACCATCTGAGCCACCCAGGCGCCCTGTAGACATTTTTGAATACTCCAAAAATTTTAATAAACATCTCTCAGGAATGTAAATGAAGTATATGGTTAAAATTTTAATCATAAAAGTAAGAATTTGAAATGTTATTGTTTCTTTCTCCCACATGACAGCTAAATCTTACCTCTTTCTCAAAACCATGTTCTGAATTTAAAATTCCTAAGAAATTCACAGGTGCCTGGGTGGCTCAGTCAGTTAAGCATCTGCCTTCGGCTCAGGTCGTGATCCCAGGATCCTGGATCCAGCCCTGCATCGGGGTTCCCTATTCAGTGGGGAGTTTGCTTCTCCTTCTCCCTCTTCCTCTGCCCCCCCACTTGTGTGCTCTCTCTCTAATGAATAAATAAAATCTTAAAAAAAAAACTCCTTAGAAATTCTATGAAACAGGAGCAAAAGGGGCTTGATTATACCTATTTAATATTTGGGAAAAATAGGCAGGAAAATGTCCTGTGCCAGGCAGAGCCAAACATAACAGAATGGAAAACCAGATCCAGTTTTATACTTCATGTCATACTACTACTGTATTTAATGTCATCATAAGACAAGTTTTTTGTCCAGTGTTTGGTCCATAATTCATGCTTTCTAAATGTTACTGTTTTTTTTTTTTAAGATTTTATTCATTTAACTGACAGAGAGAGACACAGAGAGAGAGGGAACACAAGCAGAGGGAGTGGGAGAGGGAGAAGCAGGCTCCCCGCCTAGCAGGGAGCCTGACGCTGGGCTCGATCCCAGGACCCTGGGACCATGACCTGAGCCGAAGGCAGATGCTCAACGATTGAGCCACCTAGGCGCCCCACTAAATGTTATTGTTAAATGAAGACCCAAAGGTATACATGAAGATTCTAAATCACATATGTGAGTTCTTTACTCTTCTGGGACCAAAGAACTGTCTAGTTGTTGTTCCCTATGACGCAGTCATTACTGCCAGTCTGCAGGGTGGCACAGATAGCTCTGTGATCATAAAGTCAATGGGTGACTGACTGTTGTAAGGAAGGAGCCTTGACCTACATGCTAAACAGAGAAGGAACGAAGGTAGACATGAAAGAAATCTCTTCCAGATATGCTAAGCTTCACTTCGGGCTCTTTACGATGTTATTGAAAATAGTCTGTGGCATCGGAGACAGACATGGGTCCAAGGGTAACAGACACGTGCTGGGAGAGTGAGGCAGCACAGGAGCTCGTGTGTGGAAAGCCCCAAGCGCTGCAGACAGAGTGGAGGTGAAGTGCTTGGGCTCCAGACTCATGCTGCTGCCCACTACTGTGCTTCTCAGCTATTTCCTATGGGAATTCAGCCCAACACCTCCTGGACACTCCACACCCCACAAGATAAACTTCTATCCTTTTACCTCAGCCTCTGACTTGTTGATTACTTTGTGCTACATTATCTCCCCCACCCCTTTAAATAGACTGAAGGCTTGTAGGAATGCTAGAAAAACTCAGGGCTATCAAAAGAACCTCACTTATGATCATATGACCAGTTTACAGTCATCTATCTGATTGGTGGGGGTGAAGACAGAATTACTTGTTTCCTTCTACCTTATAATCCAGTCACTCCACTGTTTTGTTTTCAACAATCTTCAAAAAGGAGCTGATTGTGGGAAGGGACATGGAGCATGTTTTACATAGAGAACTGGAGCCTGGAAGAACAGACCTGCCCAGGTGATGACACAGGCCTGCCCAGATCTAGCTCAAACTGTTCTCAAAAAGGGCTTCCAATCAACACGGGCATTTCTCACCTTCATGGCTCTGAAGTCCTTCTTCATCTTCTCAGGGATTCCAGTCATGAACGAAAGCTCAGGTAGCAGCAGGATTTCGCCTTTTAGCAGCTTTGAGGAGAGAATGGAGAGGAAAAATAAGGCAGTAAAGACGGTCTTGTTCCTCTGACCTCACAGGACATGCCATGCCCAGGGCTGGGCCTGCAGGGACATAACTGGCACAATAAGGAACACAAAACCCCAGAAAAGAGGACAGTGAAACACTACAAGTATTTTACCCTTTTCCCCTCAGTCATAATACTTACAGCCTGCTATATTAGGTAAAGGGAAAAATGTTGAAATGGTCAAAAAAAGCGGAAAAACTATAAAGAAAGAAAGAAAAAAAAAACCCGTCCCTCTTGGGCCTCCAGACAAGCTAAGGGGATACATCTCATCCAGCTGGGGCCTCCAGATCTTATCTTAGCTGGTTGATCTTCAGCCTTCTCACTTAAGACAGAACAGTCAGTGTCAAGGTACTTTCCCCTGGCCCCAGTCCCTGTTAAATGTCTACAACTTTCCCAATGGATCCAGTGTTTTAATCTTTAGCAGAAAGTTCTCCTTATTCCTTAACCTAACTTGCTCATATGGATACTTAGCTCCTCATTATGGGGACTTCAAAAGCAAATCCTACCGCATGAAGTGACACCACTGGCTAGATGAGACAGCCCTGCAGGGTTTTCCCCAACCACACTGTAACCCTGCTCCACAGCTTCCAGCACCATGGATGAAGAGCTTAAGCTAGAAGTGCAAATCTGACACCCCCCCACTCACCATCCCTTGGTTATTCTGTCTCTCACTGGGCCTGTGGATCAGCAGTGGCTGGTCCTCTTCCTTAATTGTGATCCCATAGTTTTTGCTAGAGCAGGGCAGAGGCAGGAAAACATTTCAGAAGCAGCTTCACTACTGTATGGCAACACAGTCTGGGTATCTTAATCAGTACTGGGGTACATAATTTGCATAATACCTTTGTCAAGGATCCCCCAGAAACTCATTATAGCATATTTATAACTGGAAAAGGCAGGCTTAAGTTAACACTGCAATTAAATGGAGGAGAAAGAGTCTAACATCCAGGGAAAAATATGCTTAAAACTGCATCAGGTTGGGGGTGCCTGAGTGGTTCAGTCAGTTAAGCATCCAACTCCCAGTTTTGGCTTGGGTCATGATCTCAGGGTTGTGGGATCAAGCCCCACGTCAGGTTCCACGCAGAGTCTGCTTGGGATTCTCTCTCTCTCCCCACCTCTCTCTCTGCCCCTCCCCCTGCCCGTGTGCACTCCCCCCACCCTCAAATAAATAAATCTTTAAAAAAAAAAACTGCATCAGGTTGAAAGGCTTGGGCAACTGGAAAGACAAGATGACAGTCAAATGATTAAAGACTTGAATTTAATCTCTCCAACCAGACTTCTACCTAAACCAACAAAAGAAATGTAATTCAAAATCCTGGTATTAATTTATAAAGTAACTTCCAAAATTACTAAAAGAAATGAAACTGGAAGGGTAGCATATTCAGGTCAAATCCCACAAACAAGCTCATTCAATCTTAGGTGTGTGACCAATCCAATTATTTAGAAGCGTCCCACTGTATGCTACTATGGAACTCAATCTCCCACTACAGAATGGTAGCCTGTATCCCACAGCCACCCAAAGACCCAAGCCCAGTCCCTTCTTTCCACCTGTAGTATTCCAAGAATGTGATCTCCTTCCCATCAGACATTGTGAAACTATCTTTTGGTGTCTTATTCCAATCCACATCATCAATACGATAGGTACGATTGTTGTATCGGGTTATAACAATATTGCCAACCAGAAGCTTAGTGCACTCATCCTGGAAGTTTTCTTTGTTCTGCTGATACATGGCATGCCTTTGGAAAGAAACAAAAGACTTCTGAATCATATCTGTATACAGAGAGCACAATGGAAAGGATGGGGGATGCAAATAAGTGCTTCAGGGGTACGATCACAGCTCTATAGCACCAGAAGGCTCCGGTTGTCTCTTGTAAGAGTTAGGACTCTCATCTTTCTTTTTGAAATTACCAAAAAACCCAAAATCACTAAAAACAGTGAAAAGAGGGGTGCCTGAGTGGCTCAGATGTTTAAGCGTCTGTCTTCAGCCCAGGTCATGATTCCAGGGTCCTGGGATTGAGCCCCGTGCCAGGGTCCCTACTCAACAGGGAGTCTGATTCTCCCTGTCCCCCTTTCTCCGCCTCTCCCCTGCTCTCTAATAAATAAATAAAATCTTTAAAAAAAAATGTGGAAAAAATAAAAGTGAAATTAAAAACAGCAACTACAAATTAGTAAAATTCACAGTTTGCCTTCGAATTAGATACTTTAATCATCAAACAATTATTTTGTATCATCATTATGAGGACAGTCTAGGGAGGGACAACAAAACATTCTTTAAACTATATTTGCCCTGGGTGGCTCAGTTGGTTAAGTAACTGCCTTCGGCTCGGGTCATGATCCCGGGGTCCTGGGATCGAGTCCCGCATCGGGCTCCCTGCTCAGCAGGGAGCCTGCTTCTCCCTCTGCCTCTGCCTGCCACTCCCCCTGCTTGTGCTCTCTCTCTCTCTCTCTGTCAAATAAATAAATAAAAATCTTAAAAAAAAACCTATTAAACTATATTTGCCTTTTTTAGCTAATGGAAGGGATTACAAATACCTATCATTAGACAGCACTGGTGAAGATGCTAAAGATGCAGATGACAGACTCACCTTAGATAAACGTACCCTCGCGGTAACCTCTAAACAGTGCTGTGAACAAGCCAACACAGGAAACTTGCAGAAAGCATGTCTGAATATGCCCAGGGAGTCAAGGAACGTTTACAGAATGATGCTTGAAGGAGCAATCTGCCAAGCAGAAATGCCGGGGGAGAGGAATGAGTGACATTGCAGGCAGAGGCAGCAGCATGCAGGGGATAAGCAGGGATCTGGGGGTGGGGAGGACAAGGAGGCTGAAGAGGGACCGGCTGAAGATAAGCAGGGCCAGAGGTGCATATCCTTGTTCAGTCAAGGATCAGAGCTTGGACTTGTTTCTGTAGGTCAGTGTCACCCAGGGTAGATTCTTCAGGAACACTGGTGATCCCTTGAGAGGTTGTGAGAAGGTATGAAAAAGGTGCCACAATCAAAAAAGTGGAATCCATTCTGCAAATTATAAGCCCTGTTTAGAGACTCACAACATACATGAGCACCACAGGCTGCTAAAGAAACATATTTGCCTTTACCTCCAATGTATTTAACTACGGATTCCTCCCACTCTTTTCTTTTAACCTCACTGAATGAACATTTATTGCCATCCTGGGCAATTAGTATCCTGCAGAACTGTCTTAAGAAAGACTGCAGTAAGTGCTGAAAAACCATCAGAGAGTTTAAGCAGTTCAACACTGACAACAGAGCCAATGCCTGGGTTCAAATCTTGTGTCTCCCACTTACTAGCCTGTGAGACTGAGTAAGTTACAGCTCTTCGTGCTTTGAAAGTGGGGTCAGGGAAGCACCTAACTCAGTGTTGAGAGAAAGCAATGACTTTACATACATGGAGCACTGAGAACTGTGCCTAGCACAGAGAACAGAACTGTGTGTTTGCAAATATCATCTCCATCATTGTCATCAGCGCCTGATACATGCCAAATGTAGTGTGTGTGTGGCGCTTTACTCTGTTGGCAGGTTAAATACAGAGGAGAGATGGCTATAAAGATAGTTCATTACAGGGGCGCCTCGGTGGCTCAGTTGGTTAAGACTCTGACACTTGATTTTGGCTCAGGTCATGATCTCAGGGTCTTGAGATCGAGCCTGGTGTCAGGCTCTGTGCTGGGCATGGACCCTGCTTAAGATTCTCTCTCCCTCTCCCTCTGCCCCCGCCACTTGTGCGCTGTCTCAAAAAAATGTAGGTTAACTATACATATGTAGTTGTGGAAGTCAAAAGCAACCACTAGTATAAAATCCGTATTCAAACACTTTTTAACTTGTAATTTACTTTCAGAACTCTTTTTTTTTTAAAGATTTATTTATTTATTTATTTGAAAAAGAGAGAGAATGAGAGATAGAGAGAGCAAATGAGACGGGGGAGGGTCAGAGGGAGAAGCAGACTCCCCGCTGAGCAGGGAGCCTGATGCGGGACTCGATCCTGGGACTCAAGGATCATGACCTGAGCTGAAGGCAGTCGCTTAACCAACTGAGCCACCCAGGTGCCCTACTTTCAGAACTCTTAATGACAGTTTTTAATATTCTCTCATCAAATCCTTTTCCCCTAAATCACTGTCTTACATCAGAAAAGGTAGGAGGCTGACATGGAGGAGGAAGGCACAATCAAGAAAAAAGCTAAAAAGGGACTGAGGGACACAGGAGATAAACAATATAGGCCTATGTCTTGTTACTCCAATATTCAACATTGAAAAGTAGATAAAAATCAATGATTTTTAACTGCATCTATTTCACTTTACTTTTTTTTTTTAATTTTATTTATTTGAGAGAGAGAGAGAGAGAGCACATGAGATGGGGGAGGGTTAGAGGGAGAAGCAGACTCCCTGCCAAGCAGGGAGCCCGATGCGGGACTCGATCCAGGGACTCCAGGATCATGACCTGAGCCGAAGGCAGTCACTTAACCGACTGAGCCACCCAGGCGCCCTCACTTTACTTTTTTAAAAAAGATTTTAATTTATTTACTTGAGAGAGAGAGAACCAGTGGGAGCAGAGGGAGAGGAAGAAGCCGACTCGCCACTGAGCGGGGAACGATGTGGAACTCGATCCCAGGACCCCAGGATCATGACCTGAGCCAAAGGCAGACGCTCAACTGACTGAGCCACTCAGGTGCCCCTCACTTTGACTTCTATACCGGGATTGAAATAAAAAATTAAAATTAAAAAAACTCATGCTGAAAAAAGCCAGACTGAACAAAAAAACAAAAAATGAGTATATACCATATGATTTCACACATAGAAAATTCTAGAAGATGGACACTAATCTCTAGTGGCAGAAAGCAGAACAGTGTTTGCTGCCTATGGTGGACAGAGGAGAACAAAGAGAGAGGTCTGAAAGAGACATGAGTAAATTTTACATGGGCAATGGATATGCTCATTATCTTCACTGTGATGTTACATTGGTATGTAAGTTAAAACTCATCAAATTGTATACTTTAAATGTATGAGGTTTACTTTGTCAATTGTGCCTTACTAAATCTGAAAAAAGAAAAGAAATTAATGGAATAAAAGATCTCAATGAGACTGAAAGATTAGATTGAGTGTCCAATAATTACTAGTGGCATTTCAAGTTAGTGGGGGAAAAGGATTATTAAAAACCAGGTAAGAGGGGTGTCTGGGTGGCTCAGTTGGTTAAGCATCTGCCTTAGGCTCAGGTCATGATATGAGGGTCCTGGGATTAAGTCTCGTATTGAGCTCCCTGCTCACCGGGGAGCCTGCTTCTCCCTCTCCCTCTGCCATTCCCCCCAACTTGTGCTCTCTGGCTCTCTCTCTCTGTCAAATAAATAAATAAAATCTTAAAAAAAAAAAGTATAAGAATTGGGGCACCCAGGTGGCACAGTCAGGTAAGCGTCCAACTCTTGGTTTCAGCTGATCTCAGGGTCATGGGATTGAGCACTGCATCAGGCTCTGTGCTCAGTGCACAGTCTCCTTAAGATTCTCTCTCCCTCTGCCCTTCCCCCCCTTCACATGCGCTCGTGTGCTCTCTCTCTCTCAAATAAATAAATCTTTAAAAAAAAACCCACATGCTTAGGGGTGTTTGGGTGGCTCAGTCGGTAAAATGTCTGCCTTTGGCTCAGGTCATGATCCTGGAGTCCCGGGATCAAGCCCTGCTTTGGGCTCCCTACTCAGCAGGGAGTCTACTTTCCCCACTGCTCCTCACCCTGCTCATGCTCTCTCAAATAAATAAAATCTTAAAAAAAAAAAAACAACTTTAAAAAATGGGTAAGAAAACTTGCTATCCGTTTAAAAAAATAAATTCCTGGGGACGCCTGGGTGGCTCAGTCGGTTAAGCGGCTGCCTTTGGCTCAGGTCATGGTCCCAGGGTCCTGGGATCGAGTCCCACATCAGGCTTCTTGCTCAGCCGGGAGTCTGCTTCTCCCTCTGCCTGCTGCTCTCCCTGCTTGTGCTCTGTCTCTCTCTCTGACAAATAAATAAATAAAATCTTTTAAAAAAATTAAAAAAAATAAAAAATAAATTCATCAATTTAACATTAATGTGTAAGAAATTAAACAATAAAATCAGGTGAAAATATAAACATTCATATGTCCCTGGCAATTAAAAAATGACAAACTTTGTAAAAGATATATTGTTTTGTAGCCATGGTAACAAGCAGCCATAAAATCCAGAGGTTTTTTTTTTTTTTTAAAGATTTTATTATTCATTTGAGAGAGAGAGAGCGAGCAGGGGGAGGTTCAGGGGGAGTGGGAGAAGCAGACTCCCTGCTGAGCAGGGAGCCCAACACGGGGCTCGATCCCAGGAGCCCAGCATAAGACCTGGGCCAAAGGCAGACGCTTAACTAACTGAGCCACCCAGGCGCCCCCATAAAATCGTTTTTAAACCTACTTAATACGTCTATATCAACTCACCTCAGCAAACCTACTTTTGTAAGCTATCCAACCAGAGTCGTCCCCTTGTTTCTGTAAATTGGCCAATCAGGGAAGAACTTAATCCAATAAGCATCCCAGAGAGGAGTATTACTCAATCAACAACAGACTACCTGAGCAACCATGCTTGTGCTGCTTGCCCCGCTGCAAGACTGCTGTCCTGAACTCCATACCTCTCCAGTATTTGCTATAAGATCAGCAGTCTCGTCTCACTGCAGGAAGCAGTAAATCAGCAGCCTTCTCTTTATTTCAGAGAGAAAAGAGGTCTCATCATCCTTTGACAATTCTGGAGGTCTCACCACGGTAACTGTAGAAGCTCTTCCTTGGCAACACTCCAGGAGTTTCAGACCCACAGATGCACTCACTGGGCCCCTTGTGCTTAACTCCATTTGTCCTTCAGATCTACTGCCAGTGAGTCAATCCCAACAACTAGTTGAGTTCAGACTAGTTTCATTAGGCTTTAGCTGCTTATCTAATGAGTTTTCAGGTTAGAAGTCATTGTTTGGACCCAGGTCTTTGTATGAGGTCTTTGGGCTTTTTGTTTTGAAGGAATACCATTTGAAAATTATTTTTGCCATTAACTTGATTTCTCCCCATCTGCTTACTTTGCTTTTGCTGTTATTTGTCTATATTCATAAAATTTTTTCATGTGTTTTTGTTTTGCCCTGCATTTCCTTCTTTCTGTTAAATGTACAAGAGTGTTCTATAGGGAATGCATGGAGGCATAAGCCAGATAAGCCTCCAAACCAAGCCAATCTATTCCTAAGACATCATAGTTGGAGGTCCATTTGATCAGAGACCAATTGGTAAAAAAGCAAGTGGTCAAACGTTAGGAAGGCTCTTCTTGTCTTGTCAATTTGTGAAAGAAGATCACTGTGTTTATTTAGTTCAAATTCCAGGGTCAGGGATAGTTGGGTCACTGATCTCATGGCCCTTCCTATCTGTGTTTGGAACCTGAAATACAGTTCACAAACACACATCCTTAGACAACTTTAGTGCTTCTCCTTCTTGTTTGTCATATGTTTGCCTATGCCAAGCTCTCAAACTCCCTGGGAGAATTTCTGCTTCCAATATAAAGGTGTACCATAGTCCTAATTCTGGCACTTTCCTTAGTAAAAGGCAAAAAATATTTTAAGTTAAAATTACAACATCCAAAGTGCACACAGAACATTCTCCAGTATAGATCATATGCTGGATCATTAAACAAACCTCAATGTATATAGAAGGATAGAATAATACAAAGTAAGTTCTCTGTTCACAAAAGAAGAAATTCAGGAAACTCACATACATGTGGAAAGTAAACAACACACTCCCTTAAATCATCAAGGGGTCAAATAAGAAATCACAAGGGAAATTAGAAAATACTCCGAGTTAGATGTAAATGAAAACACAACATACCAGAACAGATGGGATACAGCTACAGCATTACTTACAGGGAAATTTATAGCTGTAAAAACCTATACTAAAAAGAAAAAATATCCCAAATAAACTAACCTTTCACCTTATGACACTGGAAAGAGAAGAGCAAACTAAACCTTAAGTATGCAAAAGGAAGGAAATAATGAGTATAAGTGTGGGAATTAATAGAAAACAGAAAAATACAGTCAACAAAACCAAACACTGGCTTTTTGAAAAGGTCAACAACACTGATAAAGCTTTAGCTAGACCACCTATGAAAAAAGGAGACTCAGATTTCTAAAATCTAGGGTGAAAGAGGGGACACTACAACTGGGCTCAGAGAAATAAAAAGAACTGTAGAGGAGCCCTTTGAACATCAGTAGGCCAACAAATTAGATAACCTAAATGAACTGGACAAACTCCTAGAAAAACACAAATCACCAAAACTGACCCAAAAATAGAAAATCAGAATAAATATCTAACAATACAAAAATTAAATGAGTGATTTAAAAACTGTACACAAAGAAAAACCAAAACCCAGATGGCTTCTCTGTCAAATTTCTACCGTACATCCAAAGGAAAAATGAATTCCAATCCTTCATAAACTCTCTCAAAAAAACAGAAGAGGAAGGGAATACTTCCCAACTCTTTCTATAAGGCCAATATTACCCAGATATCAACACAAGACAAAGGTATCACAAGAAAAATAGAGATATCACTTAGGAATATAGAAAAAAATCCTCAACAAAATATAAGCAAACCCAAACCAGCAACATAGAGAAAAAAATTATACACCACGAACCAGTGGGATTTATCCCAGGAATGCAAGGTTGATTCAATATCAAAAAATCAATTTAAAAAGCAGGATTTTTTTTTTTGACCAAAACCCGATTTCCTTTCATGATAAGAACACTCAATAAGCTAGGAATAAAATGGAATTTCCTCAATCCAAAAAAGGGCATCTACAGAAAACTCACAGCTAATATACTTAATGGTGAAAGACTGGATGGATATTTTTTCCCTAAGATCAGGAAAAGGACAAGGATGTGCACTCTCACCACGCCCCCCCCCCCACTGAATTGTCTTTATTAACAAAGGGAATATCCAAGGCCACTACATTAAGGAGGGGCGGGGTCAGGGCTTTTTTTTTCCCCTCACTTTCACCATGCCCATTCAACATTGTACTAGAGGTCCTAGCAGAATAATTCAGCAAAAAAAAGAAATAAAAGAGATCCAGATTGGAAAAGAAGAAGTAAAAAGTATCTTTATTTGCAGATGACATGATCTCCTATATAGAAAATCCCACAGAATCCATGAATAAACTTTTTTTTTTTAAAGATTTTTATTTATTTATTTGTCAGAGAGAGAGAGAGAGAGAGCACAAGCAGGGGGAACAGCAGAGGGAGAGAGGGAGAAGCAGGCTCCTCACTGAGCAAGGAGCCCGATGCAGGACTCGATCCCAGGACCCTGGGATCATGACCTGAGCTGAAGGCAGACCCTTAACGACTGAGCCACCCAGGCGCCCCAAATAAACTGTTTTAACTAATAAATGACTTCAAAGGGGTTGTGGAATACAAGATATAAAAAAAAAAAATCAGTTGTTTTTCTCTACACTTGTGACAAACCGAAAATGAAATTTAAAAAAAAAATCCATTTACAAATGCATCAAAAGAATAAAATACTTAGGAATAATTGCAAAACTTATACTCTGAAATCTACAAAACACTGTTGAATTAGTGGTAAGTACATATAAAATTATGTACTTAGAAAATGAAGATAATTTTATATCCAAAAGAAGCAATTGTGCAGAAAACAAAACCAATCCTACATACACTACATAACTCATCCATAAATAGCTTTTGTATAGTTATAATAAAATATGACAATAACTTTTATGAAAGTAAAACTTTAATAAAAATAAATTTCAATAAATGGAAAAATATGCCATATTTGTGAATAGGAAGATTCACTGAACATTCTCCCCAGTTGATGCCAATTGACTTTTTTTCTTGTTTTCATTAAATCACTCAAAGGATCACATGAAAGAATAAATGGGTGGCATTTACTATGAAAATTCTGAAAACAGGATTCCTTGACAAATATTAAAAGCTAATAAAATTACAATAACTAAAACACAGTATCACATTGATTTTAACCACTGGATCAAAATGAAATATTCAGAAGTAAATCAGTCTCTTGCTGCAGCAACGCAAGTGGGAGTACCAGGCGCCGGGCTCGGAGCGGAACTCCACGGATCGCTTTAAGAAAATGGCAGACAAGCCAGACATGGGGGAAATCGCCAGCTTCGATAACGCCAAGCTGAAGAAAACAGAGACGCAGGAGAAGAACACCCTGCCGACCAAAGAGACCACTGAGCAGGAGAAGTGGAGTGAAATTTTCTAAGAACCTAGAGGATTCCCCACCCCCGTCATCTTCGAGACACCCCAGTCGTGATGTGGAGGAAGAAGAGCCACCTGCAAGATGGACATGAGCGACAAGCTGCACTGTGAACCCGGGCACTCCGTGCCGACGCCACTGGCCTGCGGGTCTCTGAGGGGACCCCCCCCCAACCGGACTGCCAAATTCTCCGGTTTGCCCTGGGATATTATAGCAAATTATTTTTATGTTTAATGAAAATAAAACACACCTCGTGGCAAAAAAAAAAAAAAAAGTAAATCAAAGTACCTTAACATATGATAAAGATAGTGATTTAAATTAAAAAAAAAAAGTTTTCCAATAAACTGTGAGACAGTCCCAAGGCAATCATCATGATCCCAACATCCCATCAAGATAAATTCCAGAAGGTTTAAAACATCGGAAAAAATAAAACATAAAATAAGTTAGATCTATCTAAGAAGAAAAGCAAAGCAGAGACCATAAAGAAAGAAATAGTGCATTTGAAGACATCTACTCTTATTTAACAAATATTCTTGAACATTTACTATATGCTAGGAATCAACCAGAGCTGGATGTACTGTGAGGAAAAGAGACACGGCCCCCACCATCAAGGAGAGACAGTCTAGGAAAGATAGAATAACTACAAATTCACCCCAAAAAAGTGAGCCATTCTCAACCTCTCTCTTTATCTCACACCCCACGTCCAGCCAGGACACTGACTGAGCACTACTTTCACAATTTATCCAGGAGCCAACCACTTCTTGCCACCTCCACTGCTGCCATCTTCATGCCTCCCCTGGATTCCTGGTTGGTCTCCCCACTTCTATTCCCACCCTTCCAACTCTCTCCCCCATGCAGCAATGGGAGGGATCCTTTTATAATTTAAGCCACATCATGTTACTCCTTGGCCATAAATCCTATGCTTCACTCAAGTAAAAGCTAAAATCCTTACAACAGCCTTTCAAAGCTCTATCCTGTCATCTCCTCCATCTTCCCCATACTTCCACTGCCCTTGACTAGTCACCCTGGCTTCCCTGCCACTCCTTGAATGAACAAGGCATATTTCTGTCTTTTAAAGGCCTTTACTCCGGCTGTCCCTCTGCCAAAAAGTTCCTTCGCCCATATATTCACCTGGCTAACTCAACTCCTTAAAGTGTTGGCTCGAATGAACTTGGCCACTCTACCTAAAATTACAGCTCTCCACCCCCCCCCCCCACTCCTGGTACTCCTGATCTCTCCTACTCTGTGTTCCACTTTTTCTTCCTTCCAAAGCTCTCAACACTTCTAGTATACTATACAATTCACTTACCGTGTTTATTATTTACTGTTTATGTACCTGACTACATGAGGAGAGAGATCTTTGTTATGTTAACTGATATGTCCCAAGACTCTGGTATACAACGGGAGCTCAATAAATGCATTCGAAGGAATGAATCAATTCATCAGATAAGCAAAGATTTATAAGCCTGATAACGCCTAGTAGTTGTACACAGCTGGTGGAAAAATGAACTGAATAAGTGTTCTAGAGGGTAATCCGTCAATGTATATTTAAGTATCTTTTTTTAAAAAGATTTTGAGAGAGAGAGCATGTGAGACAGAGAGTGCACGAGCAGGGGGAGGGGCACAGGGAGAGAGAGAAGCAGACTCTCCACTGAGCAGGTAGCCTGATGTGGGGCTCGATCCCAAGATCCTGGGACCATGATCTGAGCCGAAGGCAGACACCTAACACTTAACTGACTGAAACACCCAGGCACCCTTACATTTAAGTATCTTATTATAGCAAATATTTTCTTAAAGTCTTTAAAATGTTACGCCTTTTCATTAAGTAATTCCACTTCTAAGTACATAGCCTCAAAAAAAAGAATCAATGAAATGGACACATATTTATCTATAAAAATGGGATTTCATGAAGCCATTACAAATTAATCACATCTATATTTACTATAGTAAGTGATTTACTATAATAACACATTTTTTTAGATTTATTTATTTATTCCAGAGAGAGAGAGAGAGGGAGGGAGAGAAATCCTCAAGCAGACTCCCCTCTGAGCACAAAGCCTGAAATGGGGCTCAAGTCCAAAACCCTGAGATCATGACCTGACTGAAACCAAGAGCTGGATGCTTAACCAACTGAGTCACCCAGGTGCCCCTATAGTAAAGCATTTAAACAAAAACTCAGGGTGTGTGTGTGTGTGTGTGTGTGTGTATTAAACCAAGCCTTCTTAACTACAGAGTTAAATACAATTCCTCCTCAGGGCACCTGGGTGGCGCAGTTCGTTAAATGTCTGACTCTTGGTTTCGGCTCAGGTCGTGATCTCAGGGTCGTGAGATTGAGCCCCGAGTTGGTCTCCACGCTCACTGTGGAGTCTGCTTGAGGATTTCTCTCTCTCTCCCTCTCCCTCTGCCCCTCCTGCTTGTAAGTTCTCTCTTTCAACGAAATAAATAAATCTTTAAAAAAAAATACAATTCCTCCTCAAAGTACAACAGGTCTCTATTCAAATGCCTATCTCTGCAAGACTTACATACATTTAGTATCCTTAATCTGTTCTATAATTTTTTAATATTTATTTATTTGACAGAGAGAGAGATAGTTAGAGCAGGAACACAAGCAGGGGGAATGGGAGAGGGAGAAGCAGGCTTCCCGCAGAGCAGGGAGCCTGATGTGGGGCTCGATCCCAAGATCCCGGGACCATGATCTGAGCCGAAGGCAGACACCTAACACTTAACTGACTGAAACACCCAGGCACCCTTATGTTTAAGTATCTTATTATAGCAAATATTTTCTTAAAGTCTTTAAAATGTTACGCCTTTTCATTAAGTAATTCCACTTCTAAGTACATAGCCTCAAAAAAAAGAATCAGTGAAATGGACACATATTTATCTATAAAAATGGGATTTCATGAAGCCATTACAAATTAATCACATCTATATTTACTATAGTAAGTGATTTACTATAATAACACATTTTTTTTAGATTTATTTATTCCAGAGAGAGAGAGAGAGGGAGGGAGAGAAATCCTCAAGCAGACTCCCCTCTGAGCACAAAGCCTGAAATGGGGCTCAAGTCCAAAACCCTGAGATCATGACCTGACTGAAACCAAGAGCTGGATGCTTAACCACCTGAGTCACCCAGGTGCCCCTATAGTAAAGCATTTAAACAAAAACTCAGGGGGTGTGTGTGTGTGTGTGTATTAAACCAAGCCTTCTTAACTACAGAGTTAAATACAATTCCTCCTCAGGGCACCTGGGTGGCGCAGTTCGTTAAATGTCTGACTCTTGGTTTCGGCTCAGGTCGTGATCTCAGGGTCGTGAGATTGAGCCCCGAGTTGGTCTCCACGCTCACTGTGGAGTCTGCTTGAGGATTTCTCTCTCTCTCCCTCTCCCTCTGCCCCTCCTGCTTGTAAGTTCTCTCTTTCAACGAAATAAATAAATCTTTAAAAAAAAATACAATTCCTCCTCAAAGTACAACAGGTCTCTATTCAAATGCCTATCTCTGCAAGACTTACATACATTTAGTATCCTTAATCTGTTCTACAATTTTTTAATATTTATTTATTTGACAGAGAGAGAGATAGTTAGAGCAGGAACACAAGCAGGGGGAATGGGAGAGGGAGAAGCAGGCTTCCCGCAGAGCAGGGAGCCTGATGTGGGGCTCGATCCCAGGACCCTGGGATCATGACCTGAGCCGAAGGCAGACGCTCAATGACCGAGCCACCCAGGCGTCCCTGTTCTACAATTTAAAACCTAAACAGAACAATGGCCAATCTGTATTCAGCTATTACTGAACTTTCAGAAAATTGTTAGCTTGTTAAAAGTAAATCCCCCCATTCACTCACATGACATCCAGTACTGAATCATTCCGAATGACCTTATGTGAGACATCAGCTAGGAGAAAAAGACCTCCATCTGTCCTTCGGATGCTAGCTGCATAGCCTGGCCAGATCTGCAACCTGAAGAGACAAGTGAGCTTTACCTCAGGGTTCTAAAAAAACCACAGATACTTCCATGCCCCCATTTGAAACAGCTGAGCAAATACCGCCCCCCTCCCCAGTAACAGTGAGAAAGCACCATGAAACAAAGTAAATCAACATCATTGTGAACTTACTAAAAAACTAAACTATGAAACAGATTTAACTGATAAATTATATTCACAATCATAAAATACTGTTGAGATTTCTGTACTACATATGGTAATCACAATGAAAAAATTCTTTCCAGAACATTCGAAAGTGAGGAAAAGAACACCACTGACCTGTGTTGCTGTAGTACCATAGCACTTGTAGGGTCATAAAAGTTTCTCCCCACAAGCTTCATATCTAAAAGTTTCATTACCCTGAAATGAAAAGCAAAAATGGGTCTTCTAGAGAATAATTAAAAAAATTCAAGCTCTACTACTCTTAACAATATTTTCCTTTTGAAGCCTGAAGTGTCAAAATTATTGGTGCCCTTTGCACAATACAGCTCTTATGCTGAGAACACCGTTGCCAAAAGAAAAAATTATCACTTATCTTGAGGTATATACAACTGACAATAGCTTGTCCTACATACCAGGTGACCAAAAACCAAGTTGATTTCCCAGGTTCAATTTACATTATTTTTCACCATTAACTAAAAAGAATGCAAGGGAGTCAATTCCTGTTTGTAAAGATCAGTCTGACATAAGAAGCTGTGTTCGTTCCCGGCAGTTCAACTTACTGGGTAGAAATTACGTTGTGTGTCTCATTTAAAAAGAGGTGGTGTAGGAATAAGTTTTATGAAAAATTGGGTCTTATAAAAAGTAAAAAAAAATTATGAGCTGTCTGAATCCAAAAATCAAGGGATGTGGAAAAAAAATTCTTCCAGCATAAATTTTTGTACACTACCACTCTGAGTAGCCCCATCAGTAACACCATGAAATTATGCAATATAAACATCTGCTTGATGGAATCCGAATGATTCCAAAGGAACCCAACCAGCCACCTCAAACCTACCTTCATTATACCCAAATCTGGCTAATCACTTGACATAATTTTTCAATAAGTTAGCCTCAATACCATCTATTTATTTATTAAATGTTTCTAAACTCCTATTTATATGTGCGTAGTATAATACCATCCAAGCTTCTTGAAGAGCACTGTTACAAATGTAAGACTGAGATTAAAGAAAATAAGCTGTTTTCTCACCGACGGAAAACAACATTGTAGAACGGAATGCACAAGTCAGAACAGGGCTCCAGGATCTTTGTCAACTGAATCTTAATGCTGATATCTGCGCCATCAGTTTTCCTTTGACTTTTTAGCTCAAGAACCTAACAAATAAATATATGCAAGTAAAAAAAAAAATGACAAAACTACCAAGCCCTAATCTAATCCAACTGTGTTCTGGAAAACACTAAAATGTCTTACATATATTTTCTACTTTCCCCTCATTTTGCTGTCCACACTGGGCCAAATCATAGCATGACAACTAGGATTTAAGAGAAGATTTGGTAAGAGGACTGACTAGCAATAGATCCCTTCCCATTTGAAATCTTAAACCATTCTCTGTCACTGAGGTCAAAGGCTTCCAACCACTCCTCTTATGTGAGAAGGAACTTCTTGAAGAATTCAAATGAAAATGTTTCTTAGTCTGACATTTCTTTGTTATGGAAAAGCCTGTCTTTCTTTAAAGAATAGGAAAGTACAACTCAAACATCAGGATGTCTATGATTTCCTACCACTCAAAGCACCAGAACTCTCTTAGGTTTCATTCCAAAATATATTTCCTATTTAGTCTTACTTGTTGAAGCTTAATAGGCAGATAGAGAATGGATCCATCAAAAGCAGTAACGTTTCCAGTGACAGCTTGATGGTCCTTCAACATGCCAAACCTCATGCTTTTGCATTCCACATTAGGGCTAGAAAACAATAAAGAGAATTTTACTTCAATTTGCTCAAATGGCAGGCAGTCTTCACTACCCCTGTTTAATAGGTTTGGTAGAGAACCAGTCACTTGTAACTACTGCTCCATCTAGTGGTCATATTAAAATTCAAATACATCTGACTACAAAAGGAGTATCAACCCAAGAATACCTGCCCACAGGAAAAAAAAAGCAACCACAATTCCACCACCCAAAGACAACTGCCTTAACATTTCAGCGTATGTTTTTCCCGATTTTAGACAAGAGGTCAGAAAACTTTCTCAGTAAAGGGCCTGATAGCAAGTATTTTAGGCTTTATAGGTCATAGAGTCTCCACTCAACTTGGCCAACATGCACGAAAGCATCATGGACAATATGTAAACCAATGAACCTGGTTATGTTCCAGTAAAGTTTTATTACAGAACAGGCAGATTTGCCCTGCAGGCCAGCCATATTTTGCCAATCCCTGATCTAGAGTCTGCAAAAATACACACTTTAAAAATAACTTTTTAAAAAGAGGATTTTACTCCAACTATTTTTCACTTGTGGCGATTTCTACTTTTTATTGATTGTCACAAATCTTACAGCTTTAAAAAGCTCCAGTAGCTATGTGGTACAATGGCTGTCCCATTTCATATCAGTAACACAGAGCCCTGTTGTACAACTGGAAAGTTTAAACATATCTAAGGCTAAAAAGGATTAAGTATGTTCAAGTACAAGATGAAAGATTAAAAAATCAAGTGGTAATCCAATATAGCTGTCCCCAAAACTAAACATTCATATGCTAGTATCACATTTCAAAATGCTTCTCCAAAAATTCATCTACATGAATGGCACTATGCCCTAAACACAGTATTTAAAATTGTGTCTCTGGACTTCCTTCACATAATACAAGGAAGCCCCAGGATAACCAGTCCACTATACTACATCTCAGTATCCTCTCAATGGTCTGGGATGCTCTTTATATTGTGGCTTCAAAGGTCCAGATCTACCATCTTGAAATTTACAGAATCCATGTCTTCTCCACTGTCCAGTCAATGCAGAGGCCTGTGAAGACTCACACTCCTTTCTGCTTCATTAACATTTGTCAATCCATTTCCAGAGAAAGGGTTCTTCCCTCTCATTAATGCTTATCTGTTTCCTTTACATTCCAGAGCAGGCTCATTTCCACTACCCTCCCTTCTGGGGGGAGGTTCAATTTCACCCTCTTTTTTAGCTCCTTCTCTTCACCTGCCACATGTGCTCAGCTTTAAAGCAATTACTCTCTTTATCGTTCCATTTCTCATTTCTCTTACATACTTTTTATGTGGCCAGTTCACTGGCTATTTCCAATGGCCTGTGCTCTCCTTGGTTCTTTTAGTCTAGTTTTTTTCTCCATAATTCTAACAAATCTAGTGGAAAATCAACAAGGGTGTTCTTCAGAGTAAATTCAGTAACTTTTTTTCCTGTGGCCAAAGTCAACCACCTCTTCCTCATTCAAAGGAGCCCTTCCTTTGGTCTTTATAATCTGTTTTCAAGGTATTTCCCCCTAACTTCCTTTATTTTCTCTTTCACTCCACTTATTCCTCTTATACATCTGTGCTTCAAAAATTCAGTCTTCCATCTTCCTATTTTCTCTCCACAGATACTCCAAATCACTTTCATTTTCACACTTCCAGCTAATATCCTCCAGCTAATGACTCTCCTGAGATTTTAAGCACGCGTGGAGCCCAACGCAGGGCTGAACCCACAACCCTGAGATCAAGACCTAAGCTGAGATCAAGAGTTGGATGCTTAACCAGCTGAGCCACCCAAATGCTCCCTTCCTGAGATTTGAAAAGAGAACACAAACTAATACGAATTCTTAGTTTTTAAGAAGTATGAGAAACCCTGAAGTTATTGATATAAGATTAAAGTTATTCTCTCTGATTTTCTCACCCTCAAATTTCACCCTAGACTGTCACTGGAGAGCCATCATGGTATGAGACTTATGCAAGGAGGATCCAGGTTTTGTGGGGTGTGGGTCTTACACCAGTGTCTGTGGGGGTCTCTCTTTAAGAGGAAGAATACAAAATTACAGATACAAAGTAAGTTAAAAGGTTATGGAAGGGGTCTATGCAAGTAAAAGGCCCTGACCCTAAGCTTCATCAACTTCACAGTAAATCCACCTTACAGGTGTATAAAATGGCACCTATTAAGTTAAAATTGGAAATGGTAATACAGCTAAACACAAATAATGTTAACCTTGAATTTATCACAAGGTTCTGAGTTTGTGTATTATTGTGGAGGGACGCTCATCAGGAATCACACAGAAAAATATCCAGTTATTCCAGGGAAACGATTTCATTACTGTTCTCTAAGAAGTGAATACAGAGAAAAAAGTTGTGAATACCTGAAAGTCACATGATATTGATAAACTGCTTCATTATGACACTGTATTTTGATAAGGTTCAATCCCAAAGACTGAGGTGTTCCTTTTGAGCCTTGTTTTACAAAAAGCTCTCTGGAAAATAAACAAAAGCACACATATAACAAAAACAAAAATGCAAACAACTCACGCCACAAAAAAATTAAAGAGAAAAAGAACACTGAGGGAAGTGATATTTTACACTTAGCTTACCCAAGTTACACAAAAGCAAGCTTTGAAGGCTAGAAGCTAAGTTCTTAGCAATCTCTAATTGGAGAAGTTAAGATCACCCTCTTTGCCCTGGTAATATCAATGGAATAATTGAGGCCAGCTAACCAAGAACACAAAAATTAGTTCCACCAAGAAAGCTGCAATATCTTTCCTAGATAATTTCCTAATCTTCGATGTGACAAACAACTGGCTGTCTGAATTGAGAAGGAAATGAAAAATCATTTGAGTCTACTCTTCTGGTACACACTATCTAAACCATCAACCCCATTTCACTTCATCAGGAATTGTCCCACCTCTTTGTCATTCTCCCCACTGGCAAAAACCCAAAAAACAAAATAAACAACCCTGCAGCACCTACCACCCACAAAGGCTTTTAGACACAACAGAAACAGTGCTTATAATATTATAAGGCCTCCTCCCACATCATTATCAAGCAGAGAAGGCGGTGCTCCAGACTTACTTTTCCTTGTGTTCTACAGTCCCAAGTAGAGGGTGATCCAGAGGGTGAGGTGAGGATGGGGGCAGAGGTGGTGGTGATGATAGCTGGGTAGGATCCCGAGAGGTTAGGCTGAGAGCACCAGGAGCCTTGTATACTCCTCTGCCTATACTACCAGTTGCTCTTCCCAAAGGTAATAAAGATGTATCCGAATTCCCTCTTCCAAGCATTCTGAAATGTTGAAAAGAAAAGCAAATCAGGACTTTCTCAACCATGTTCCTATCTAAATGATTCCTCCAAGTCTACATTCTTTTCCTGAAGGAGTCAGCAAAGGGAACAAAACCTTGGGATTCTCTTCAGATCCAAATATGCCTACCAGACTCATTTGCTAAGTGCTATTCATACTGACTCTCAAAGCCAATTTCCAGGGCAGAATTGAGGTGGAAGAGTGAATCAGCCAGGTTAAAGAACCACCACAATCAGGTTAACTTAACAGGGCAAATGGAGTTGTAAACTGCCCAGCAGAGAACTACTTTTTACCCTTTTCCAATGACTGATGGGAGCGGTGGCTGCTGATTATTTTTGGAAAACATCCATTCTTTAATATAAAACCATGTATTGTTTATAAGATAATACGACCCTTTTCAGAGTTTCCATTTGGGCTTATAGAGATATTTCATCTGAATTTGAATTTCCCTGGAAGGCAACTTTACCCACCTATTCCAACCAACGCAGGCCTCTGCTATCTTGCTATCCCCAGCTGCCAACACGGAAGGATCTGGAAATGTGGGATGCGGTTCTTCTTTGTCCTTGCGCACCGTACTGGTAAATAAGCCTCGACCTAAAATGCCTCTACCTGAATGGAAGGGCCAAAACCCACTATAACTGTGAGTTGAAGGTGTTGTAAAGTAGATATTTTTATGAAGATAAATTGTATGAATTTAAGAACAAAGAAATCATACATACATATTCCCACACTTTTTTGCAAGTTAGTTTTCCACATACCTAATGGAGGCACTTCACGTTTCAGAGGGATCTGGGACACTGTCTCAAGGCCCAGTCCTCGGAACATAGAGACCAAACCTACAGATTCCTATGGAAAGTTAATGAGTAGAGTTATTAAAAAATATATTTCGACAGTTATTCTAAGATGCAGAATGCTTTTCATTTCTAAGATGAAATAACAGTGTTATTTCAATGACTGCAAGTGACACACATTCTGTAACATGCGTAGTGAAGTGTTTTAGAAGACATAAGAATGATGTTTCTAACAAGACACCCAGAAACACTGATGGTTTTCTTAAAGTCTTGG
Organism: Zalophus californianus; assembly: GCF_009762305.2. Classification (NCBI taxonomy): domain Eukaryota; kingdom Metazoa; phylum Chordata; class Mammalia; order Carnivora; family Otariidae; genus Zalophus; species Zalophus californianus. The sequence goes on from NC_045596.1 coordinate 158,852,222, forward strand.
TAAGTAATAAAAATCATCTTTGAATTCTATACATGTTATAAGAATAAAGAATAAAAATACCTCATAAAAATTATTTAAGTAGTTTTTTTAGAGGGGGGAGGGGCAGATGGAGAGAGGGAGAGAGAATAAGAATCTCAAGCAGATTCCATACCCAGCACAGAGCCCAACACTGGACTTCATCTCACAACCCTGAGATCATGACCTGAGCTGAAATCAAGAGTTGGAGCTTAACCAACTTAGCCACCCAGGTGCCCCTTTAAGTAGTTTTCATAAACACTTTCAATAAACACTCTTAATACTTATAACAATATCATCTTAGGTTTTCAAGTGTAAATACAGGTATAGTCCATGAGTTGATGTACAGAATAACAAAGTGCCATTTTTCTAGTTTGTTTCCTATACACCCAAGGTAAGAGGGAACACTGTACTAGTTAATACATTTTCAGAAAAAAGCTGACCATTTAAAAGTACCTGAGGTTGGGTTTTTTAAAATAACCTCCAACAAAACTTGCTACTATTTTCTATGGCAGTCTTGAAAGTTTAGTGTTATTACCCCAATTAGGGCTGTCACATATAGACTCAAGCAAGTCATCAGAGAAAAAATACAACATAATGTCATCTTTTCTTCTGCCTATATAACTTTACATTACTCTACTTAAAATTGCCATAACTGCATTATCTGGTTCTTCCTGTATTTGTTAACACTTTATTCTTTGAGATTTCTTAATTATAGACAAATACCATTCTTGAAATTACTATATAATTAGAAAATTAAGAATGCACATACATGCAATTGTACACACATTAGAAGCAATAGCTGAAGATCTTTTTCTTTAAGATTTGGGCAAAGAGCCCTCTAAAAGGAACCTTCTTAATAATTATTACCTCAGAAGCAGAAGTGGCTGCTAATACCATAGAGTCAAACCCAATGCAAAAATCTAAACACTTAAAAGCCGTATCTTCAAACCTGCCATTTATGTATGTATGTTTATTTATATCTATAGAAGCTAGAGGGCTGAGGTCTATACCCAAGTCTATCTAGCATTCTTTACAAGGCACTTTTTCTAAACTCACAACTCTAGGATTTGAAATGTATGCCCAGAATGCAACTAAGAAAAACAAAAACAAAGCCCAACCAATCAACCAACCAAAAAAGCCCAAATCTTTTTTTTTCATATAGGGCTTCACAGTTATTTGAAATCTGTTATTTCCTCTGATGATAAGCTGTATGCTGCTACTGTGCATCCAGACATGGTCTTACCCTTTGTGCTGGCCCACTCCGTGGGCTTGGTTCCCCTGGCTTTCCAAACACATGGCCTCTGCCTGCAGGTCCTGCCCTGCCCAGAGCTGAGTCCAAAGGTTTAGGAGCTTGTGGCCAAGAGCCTGGCATCCGTACACACTGAGACAGGTGCACAGAAGAGCCCCTGAAGGGTGGTCGGACAGGATCCATTGAAAGGCTGCAGAGGATACGGGTGTCAATCCTGTTCTGATCAATTATCTGCCGGCATTTTATAAAGATTAAAGATTCCTAATTGTTTTCCTTTTCCTTCAAGACAGACTCACAAAGCATTAAAAACACAGTTTCCTTAGGTCAGACCAGTAATACCTGCTATATCATATTCACTTCTAAAGCTCTATTTAGCCTGGAATATTCTTTTTTTAAAATTTTTTATTGTTATGTTAATCACCATACATCAGTTTTTGATGTAGTGTTCCATGATTCATTGTTTGTGCATAACACCCAGTGCTCCACGCAGAACGTGCCCTCTTTAATACCCATCACCAGGCTAACCCAGCCCCCCATCCTCCTCCCCTCTAGAACCTTCAGTTTGTTTTTCAGAGTCCATCGTCTCTCATGGTTCGTCTCCCCCTCCAACTTACTCCCCTTCATTCTTCCCCTCCTGCTAACTCCTTTTTTTTTTCTTAACATATATTGCATTATTTGTTTCAGAAGTACAGATCTGTGATTCAACAGTCTTGCACAATTCACAGTGCTCCCCATAGCACACATACCCTCCCCAATGTCTATCACCCAGCCACCCCATCCCTCCCACCCCCCACCACTCCAGCAACCCTCAGTTTGTTTCCTGAGATTAAGAATTCCTCATATCAGTGAGGTCATATGATACATGTCTTTCTCTGATTGACTTATTTCACTCAGGATAACACCCCCCAGTTCCATCCACGTCGTTGCAAATGGCAAGATCTCATTCCTTTTGATGGCTGCATAATATTCCATTGTGTATATATACCACATCTTCTTTATCCATTCATCTGTCGATGGACATCTTGGCTCTTTCCACAGTTTTAACCTGGAATATTCTAAATACTCTCCATCAGCAAGCCTTAAAAGCCAAGCTCTCATCAAAGTTACTTATATTTTCTACCCAAACAGCCTCTCAGAGAACTTGGTCCTGTAAGTTAACTGCTTGTTGTACAGGAAACACTTTTTATGTATGAACATGATTTTGGTTTATGAGCAAGTTCACAGTTACCATGGCCATATTACAAAATTATTCTGTCAGTAAATACTTATGGATTTTGCTTTGTTTTTGGCCTATCTTTCCTCTACTAGAGTCCTCATTTTTTTTTTCCTAATCTATTTTCACTTTACACTATTCCATCTTCTCCTTGATCTCCATAGTTGCTTCTCTGAATCTTTATCCAATTCCTCTCTATCAAACTCTTCTTTCAAACTCTATCAGAACTGAGTTCTCTAGGATGTAGACCCTTTTGCTTTGAGCTTGCAATACCTGCTGAGTCTCATGGGTAACATTTAAATACCCTTTTTCGCACCCAGGTAACTAGGGATGAGGCTCTTCCTGCTCCTCAAATCTCAGGACCACTAAGCCTCTTCAAAATCACTTTATAACCTATAGAATTCAGGAGTCCTTCTTTAAAGAGCTCCCTTCATGGCCCTGACCCACTCGTGGTCCCCAAAGAATCCTTAACTGACAAATAAACCTCTTAACTTTTGCAAACCTGCCTTAAGCATTAGCTACAAAAATCACGCCATCTACGTAAAGACAGGACTGACAGAAATCCTACTATACTATAGGTGGAAGTAGTTCAGGATCTGGCAAAAATAAATTTTCAATTTTTACCTAGACTACCCTCTTTTACACAAAAATGGCAGGATATGCCACCCTTCCCTAAGGGCTACAGTAACTCTAAGTGCTTAAACTCCTTTTCAGTTAGCCTGGCCTCTTTGCTCACATCTTCCCAGCACCACCCAAAGAATCAGTTGCCTAACTGGTACACACTGAGGGGCGCTATGACACCTACCAATTACAAGATCTCTGGAATCCTCCCTTCTCCACTCCTCCCTCACCTCCATCATCACTGCTATGGATTCTGGCCCCTCCTCCAGAAGGCCCTCGCTTAATGTGGACTTCCTCCTTTGATAAGTTAGCAGAGAGTTGGCAGCCTAGAATGTGCAACAGGGAAAGGCCCGGGGCCAGGCCTGCCTTCCCCACCTCTCCAGGTGCCAGCTCTGGGCTGAGGCACTATGACTGGGGGCCTAACCAGAAGGGAAGCCCCCAGAGGGCAAATCCTACCCCCCTCCACCCCAGAGGAAAGTCCCCAAACCAGTAGCTTTGCTGGGGTTCCCACCCACTGTTGCCATCCAAATAACACTCAGAACCAGCAGGAATCCCCTCTCTCCTTGGGCCCCAACCTTTATACCTTCTCCAGGTCCTGCGTTCCTCCTACACACCCGGCGTGAAATAACGACTTCCCGCCCCTGGCCCGGCCCCACCCAGGGCCCACAGTTTCTCCCGCCTGGGGTGGGGGGGTGGGGTCCGCACTGGGCCGGAAGGAACCCCGCTCGCTACTGCAGGCGAGAGCCCGCCCGGCCTGCACGGAGGTTACCTGGGCCTCCCTGGCCTTCCAAACCTCCGTTCCGTCTGCACAGGAGGCTCCAGCCGTCACCAGGTTCCGCTGAACGTCAGCGGAGCACCGCACTCGACGCACTGACACGCCGAAAGGCCCACATGCTCCAGTCCAATTTCCGGTCCTCTTGCGGGGCCCCAGGGGCTGACCCCATTGGCCAAACGATACGCCACTCACAGGATGCATCCATCTCATTGGCTCGTCTGTGAAAAGACCGTCTCCCTTTCCAGCAGCTTCGTTCTACAGAAGATTCATCCCCAAAAGGGTGTTTGAAATGGGGATCCGGAAGTTAGGAGTAAGCGTTAGCATTGAATGTATTATGTTTCTATGATCTGGACTCTGTTCTGTGGGCAACTCCCATAAAAAAATTTGCTCAGGGATGCCGGAGTGGCTCAGTCCGTTAAGTGTCTGCCTTCCGCTCAGGTCATGATCGCGGGACCCTGGAATCGAGTCCTCTATGGGGCTCCTTGCTCAGCTGGGAGTCTGCTTCACTCTCTGCCTGCTGCTCGTCCTGATTCTGTGCTCTCTCTGTCTCTCTGACAAATAAATAAAATCTTTTTTAAAGTTTTATTTTGTTATGTTAATCACTACACATCATTCTTTTTTTTTTTTTTTTTAAGATTTTATTTATTTGACAGAGCACAAGCAGAGGGAGAGGGAGAAGCAGGCTCCCCACTGAGCAGGGAGCCCGATGCGGGACTCCATCCCAGGACCCTGCGGATCTTGACTTGAGCGAAGGCAGCCACTTAACCAACTGAGCCACCCAGGCTTCCCTACATCATTAGGTTTTGTTTTTTTTTTTTTAAGATTTTTATTCATTTATCTGACAGAGAGAGACACAGTGAGAAAGGGAACACAAGTGGGGGTGGGTGGGAGGGGGAGAAACAGGCATCCCACCGAGCAGGGAGCGCCATGCGGGGCTAGATCCTAACACCCTGGGATTAGGACCTGAGCAGAAGGCAGACGCTTAACGACTGAGCCACCCAGGCGCCCTACATCATTAGTTTTTGATGTAGTGTTCCATGATTCATTGGGTATAACACCCAGTGCTCCATGCAGAACGTGCCCTCTTTAATACCCATCACGGGGTTAACCCATCCCCGCACCCCCTCCCCTCTAGAACCCTCAGTTTGTTTCTCAGAGTCCATAGTCTCTCATGGTTTGTTGCCTCCTCTGATTTCCACCCCCTTCATTCTTCCCTTCCTGCTATCTTCTTCTTCTTTTTTTTAACATATAATGTATTATTTGTTTCAGAGGTACAGGTCTGTGATTCAACAGTCTTACACAATTCACAGCACTCACTATAGCACATACCCTCCCCAATGTGTATCACCCAGCCACCCCATCCCTCCCATTCCCTACCACTCCAGCAACCCTCAATCTTAAAAAAAAAAAATTGCTCGTAATGGCGTTGATGTGCCCCATCCTTCCCAGTTAGAGATTATAGGGATATAGGCAAGGGTAAGCTTGAGTTTACATTAAAACATCTAATTATGTGATCTCTGTACTTCACTTTCTTTATAAGATAGAAATAAAAGCATCTATTCATAGGGTGTATGGAAATGTACATACGTTAATGAGATGATGTATATAAATTACTTAGCACAATGAGAAGATTGCAATTAATGTTGCCTGCTGTTATTATTTATTGATGTCTGAATCTGTAAGCCAAGAAAAACTTTCTCCAAACTATATAAAAATATTGGTGGTTAATTTTGTAGTTACAGAATATTTTCACCCAAAGAAATACAGATTTCTCACCCTCTCCAATCGTTTTGGCAAATAACTACACCCCTTGCCAACACCAGGTTTTAGGAGGTGGTTGGGGTCAAGCTTCAAGAAACCTTGGCTGATGCTAGAGACAGGCAAATGCTCTGCATGGAATAGCACTAGAGGCTTTTCCAAACCTCACGTATCTCATACCTTGTTTTAATCCATACATTCAAGGACTCTCCTCTACTCAAATCAGAATAGAATTTGAAAAGTATTGGAGTAAGAGGATTTACAAAGCAGGGATCTAATTGGCGTGATACTCCATTACTCTTTGTAGATGTTATTTGTTTAACATTGTAACATTTTAAGTTCTTCTACTCTACAACCTTCCTACCTTTCAATGTTATAATGTCATGTTCTATTAACATATATAGTAGGCAGAATTTTGTTGCCCATGCAAATATTAGTAGCCAGTGGGCTCAAAAACAATAAAACAAATCGTTTTGTAAACTTGGTAAAGTCCCAGCTCCCTGTCCTTTTAGGTACTTTGACCAACTTTGCATGAAAGATTCATTCCATGCCCAGGAAACAATATCTTAGGGGGAGGATTTAAAAGATCTTCACAACAGCAATTCTCAGATAATGTTCTGAAGCTGTCAATTTTGGAATATAAACCAAGAGCACCATTGCAAAGAGTAATGGTAATATGCAGTACAAAGGGAGTACCTAGGGTTCCCTAGTTTTCTATATCTTGTCATGCAAGAGTAGGTAGCCTCTGTACAGTGTTTCTAGCCAATCCATACGTTATAAATACTACTTATTTCACCAAAGAAAAATCCATATGGTCTCAGTGTTGAGTGGAGATAAAGATGGTCGAAGCTCTCTAAAGTGTGGACATCTGCTTGGAATCTTTCAAAAACTAATCAACCTCTCCTGGAGTTTATATTCCCCACCAGGGTACTTCAGTTGCTAATTAACCATCCCAAGGATATTGATTAAAAACAGCACACATACATCATACTCTTTTAAGTATTTAAAATTAAATTACCAATGATATTTTCATAATGTGAAATTTTGTCTACTTGGCCCTGCCAGGCTCTAAAACTCAGTGTGAGGGTGACCCTCTGTATGCAATCCGGATTTTCCCGGGCAATCATGACTTCAAACACTCTGGCCCTTTGTCCCATCACTACTTCCATTCTGACCATGTTTCCAGATTATTTTTGTTCAGAAAATAAAGTCACCACAGCCACAGTAAGATCAAGGGCAGAAAATTACATTGCCTGTTTGGCCTAGGAACTACAAAGAGGATTTAATTGGAGATAGACCTATGTAGTACCTCTGGGTTCCAGGCAGAAGTAAATACATTAGGAGAAATGCAGCTTCAACCTGGCCCCAAAGCTCCCATAAAAAGTGTCAATAGATATAAGCTCACAAGAAAAGTAAATAAATCACAAAACACATTAGGATCAATAAAATGGGTGAACTGTTCTTTTGTTATTTGTAATTTAAATGTAAAATACACACGAATGCACATTTAAATACACGTACACTAGGCTCAATTAGGGGACAAAACACCCCAATAAAAAAGTGGGAGATGGGGTGCCTGGGTGGCTCAGTCAGTTAAGTGTCATGATCCTAGGCTCAGCAAGGAGTCTGCTTCTCCCTCTGCCCCCCATCCCCCCCCAGCTCCTGCTCTCTCTCTCTCAAATAAATAAAATCTTAAAAAAAAAAGTGTGTGTGTGTGGGGTAAGTGATTGAACTGATCTTTCACCAAAGAAGATATATAAATGGCTAATAAGCACATGAAAATATGCTCAATATCATTAGTCATTAGGGATATGCAAACTAAAACCACAATGAGATATCATTTCATACCCACTAGAATAGCTATAATAAGTAAAACAGATAATCCCTGTCATGGTTTAATTTTATGAATCAATTTGTGCCATCTCTGAAGTGCCTAAAGATTTGGTCAAACATTATTCTGTGTTTTGGATGGGCTTAACATTTGAACTGACGTACTGAATAAAGCAGACTGCCCTCTGCAATAGAAGTGGGCCTCATCCAATCAGGTGAGGGCCTGATTAGGACAAGAAGACTGATTCTCTCTGGAATAAGAGAATTCCTCTTACCTCACTGCTTTTGAACTGAGACAGCTGCTTTTCCCCCACCTTCAGACTCAAACTAAGACATTGACTCTTTCTGGGTCTTGAGCCTGTTAGCCTTCAGACTGGAACAACACTATATATGTATCTTAATGGTTCTGTTTCTCTAGAGAACCCTGACTAATAACAGATTTTGGAAACATGAAATGGGATGCTGATGTAACAAATACATAAAAATGTATTTAAGTGGTTTTGGAACTGGGTGGTTGATATAGACTGGAAGAGATTTGAGGTGCATGCTAGAAAAAGCCTAGATTGTCCTGAAAAAAACTACTGGTAGAATTACAGATGTTCAAGGTGCTTCTGGTGAGATCTCAGCCTGAAATGAGGACGTTATTGGAAACTGGAGGAAAAGTGATCCTTGTTAGAAAGTGGCCAAGAACCTGGCTGAATTGTGGTCTAGTGTTTTGTAGAAGGTTGAACTCATAAGCTATGAACTTGGATATTTAATTGAGTTTTCTAAGCAAAATGTTGAAAAGTGAGACCTGGCTTCTCCTTCCTGCTTCTAGTAAAATGTGAGAGGAGAGAGGTAAATTGAAGGAAAAATTAAGCAAAAAGGAACTTGAAGACTTGAAAAGTTCTCAACCCATCCATATTGCAAAAATGAGGAAACTTGTTCTGGAGAGAACACCAAGGGTGTGGCTAGACAATCCACCCCATTAGGAGATTATCCATGATTAACCAAATCAGCTATCTCAGCAGAAGCTAGGAGTAAAGATGGGATTATGCTGGCAGAGACACTGCCAGTTTGGACCAAAAGGAACAGAGAATGGATGAAAGAAAGGAAGGCTTTTGGACTTCTGGGATTTTCGAGGACAGGACAATAGAACTATTCAGCATGCTTTATCCTTTAAGAAGAGGGAAGAATAACCCCAAAGGTGACTCAGAGATCATCAGGGCTGGCACTCCCACCCCAAGCCTGGGAGGCAAAGCTGTTTCTTCTTCACAGGTTTGCAGCTGGAGAGGAATATTACCTCAAGATGAATCTGAACCTCAGTTGTCACCCATACCTGATTTAGATGATATCCAGATGAGACTTTGTACTGGGGTTAATGCTGGAATGGGTTAAAACTTTGGGGGGGTGGTATTGGGATGGGGTGCATGTGTTTTGCATGTGAGAAGGACATGAATTTTGGGAAGCCATAGGGCAGGAAGTTATGGACTGAATTTTGCCCTCCCTAAATTCACATGTTGAAGCCTGACTCCCAATGTCACTGCATTTGGAGACAGGACAGAGGTACTTAAGGTTAAATGAAGTCGTAAGTGTAGGGGCCCTATTCTGATAGGAATAAGAAGAAGAAGAGACACCAGAGATCTCTTTTCCTCCCCATGTGAGCAAAGAGGAAAGGCCCTTTGAGGACACAGAAAGAAAGTGGCTGTCTACAAGCCAAGGAAGGGTCTTACCAGAAACGAGTTTGCCAGCATCTTGATCATGGACTTCTTCTTCTTCTTCTTCTTTTTTTTTTTAAGATTTATTTATTTGAGGGGCACCTGGGTGGCTCAGTCGGTTAAAGCCTCTGCCTTCAGGTCAGGTTGTGATATTAGAGTCCTGGGATCAAGCCCCATGTTGGGCTTCCTGCTCAGTGACGAGTCTGCTTCTCCCTCTCCCTCTCCCTCTCCCTCTGTGCGCACTCTCTCTCTCTCATTGAGAGAGAGAGTGAGAGAGAGCACACGCACGTGCACGCACGAGTGGGGGGAGGAGCAGAGGGAGAGGGAGAATCTCCAGCAGACTCCCTGCTGAGTGCAGAGCTGGCTCGGGGCTCAATCCCAGGACCCTGAAATCATGACCTGAGCCGAAATCAAGAGCCAGCTGCTTAACCGACTGAGCCACCCAGGCGCCCCTTGATCGCAGACTTCTATGCCTCCAAAACTGTGAGAAATAAATGTCACTTGTTTAAGCACCACCTTCACCACCCCTCACATCTGTGGTATTTTGTTAAGGCAGCCCTAGCTGACTAATACAATACTAAATGTCGACAACGATGTTGAAGGGTAAATACCTGACATTAAGCTTCTGATTGCTGAGGTGCCCATTTCAAAGACATGCATCTCAAACAAACATATTGCCAGATAAACAACTAGCTAAGGAGCCAGGCTGTCTTCATCCCTGGAGTTCCCCTTTAGAAAGCCTTGTGGAACTCTGACTCCTTGAGTGCCCTTGCTTTTCTCTTCCCACCCCCTACTCCCTGCTCTTATGTTTTGTTTTTGTTTAAGATTTTATTTATTATTTTTTTTTTTAGATTTTATTTCTTTACTTGGGAGAGAGAGAGAGAGAGCACAGGCAGAGTGGGGGGGCGGGATGGAGGAGGGAGAGGGAGAAGCAGACTCCCCACTGAGCAGGGGGAGCCCCATGTGGGACTCGATCCCAGGACCCCGAGATCATGACCTGAGCTGAAGGCAGTCGCTTAACCAATTGAGCCACCCAGGTGCCCCTCCAAGATTTTATTTTTAAGTAATCTCTACATCCAATGTGAGGCTCAAACTCAAAACCCTGAGATCACGAGTCATGTGCTCCACCAACTCAGCCAGTCAGGCACCCCATTGCTCTTATGTTTTAAATTCACCAGATAGGGCGCCTGGGTGGCTCAGTTGGTTGGGCGACTGCCTTCGGCTCAGGTCATGATCCTGGAGAACGGGGATCGAGTCCTGCATCGGGCTCCCTGCTCAGCGGGGAGTCTGCTTCTCCCTCTGACTCTCCCCCCTCTCATGTGCTCTCTCTCTCTCTCTCTCTCTCTCATTCTCACTCTCTCAAATAAATAAATAAGTAAAATCTTTAAAAAAAAATAAAAAATAAATTCACCAGATAAAGAGTAAACCCACAAAACCCCCACCCTTGATCCTAATAAAGGCAGAACCCCAGGTACCCCCACACACACTCCGTCTCTCTTCTTCCTCCCTCTCCCCTAGACCTTGTTGTGTGGCCCTCAGGCATATTGTGTACCCTCCAGAACTTGTGGGTAATAAACTTTGGGTTTTTTCCAAAGTCCCCTAATGGTTGGTGCTGAGATGGGTCTTGCAAGAACCACAAGGGTTGGTCCAGCACAACATTGGCTCTGGTCAGGGAAATACCTGTGGGGGCTTGCCACAAGTGGTACGTGAATGTCAGGTGAGTGCCCCCAGGCATTCCTAGCTGATAGCATCACTATCAATAGGCTAAGACTGACACAAAACAGATGTGGCAAAACCAGAACCTTAATACATTGCTCCTGGGAATGTAAAATGGTGCAGCCAGTTTGGAAAACATTCGGCAGTTTCTCAAAAAGTTAAACAAAAAATTACTGTAGGAACCAAAAATTCCACTTCTTGGTAACTACGTAAGAGAAATGAAAACATTCGTCCACACAAAGCATGCATGCAAATGTTTATAGCGGCATTACTGACTAGAGCCAGAGTGCTCAAAAACAACCCACCTGTCCATCAACTGGTGAATGGACAAACAAAATGTGGTATACCTAAACAATGGATAAATTCAGCAGTAAAAAGGAACAAACTATGCCACATGCCATGGCTGAACCTCAAAAACATTATGTTAAGTGAACGAAGCCAGGCACAGACCACATATTATATGATTCCACTTATATGAAAAGTCTAGAAAAGACAAATGGGTAGAAACAGAGTGTAGAAGAGTAGTTACTGGGGGCTGGGAGGAATAATGAGGACGCACTCTTAATGAACCTAAAAGGATCTTATTAAGGTGATGAAAATGTTCTAAAATTGATTTATGGTGATGTCTGTACCACTCGATAAATTTACAAAAAATTATTAAACACTTGAATAGGGTCAATTTTATGATATGTAACATAGACCTTAATAAAGCTATTTTAAAATACACATTAGGAAACAAGCACAAACTGCAATGAACAGAATTCGACCCACAAACATCTCAAAACAGGGATCACTGGACACAATGTAAATGAATCCATAATATGTTTTAAAAAATAAAAATGGCAATTAAAATCATGAGTAAAGAGCAAAGACTACCAAAATTGACTAGGCAGACTTGAAAAGAACCAAAATAGAGCTTCTAAAAATGAAGAATATAAAATTTGAAATGAAATACCTAGGGGAAAAAATTACACAACAGAGCAGACATGGCTGAGGGGGGCCCATCATGAATTACAAGAGTAATCTGAAGTAATTATCCAGAATGTAGCATCAGTGGAAAATATGAAAGGTTTAGACACATGGAGAACAAAGTTAGAACAGAAGATCCAACAGAATTTGAGAAGGAGATAATATAGAGAAAAGAGGAAAGGCAATATTTAAAAGAGTTAACAGCTGAGAATTCTTCAGAATTGATGAAGGATACAAATCTCTAGAATCAGAAAGCCCAAGGAATCTCAAACAGAAAAGTAAAAAGAAACCTACACTTAGCATCATAGTTGTACTACAGAATATCAAAGCCGAAGAAAAGAGCTAAGAAGAAATACATTCTCTGCAAATGAAAGAAAATTGGCTCAATAGAAAAAGCCTGGAAGGCAGTGGTATAATATATCCACAGACCTGAAAGTTTAAGGAAAAAACAACAATAAATTGCTGTCAACCTAGAAATTGCACATCTAGTGAAATTTTCTTTCAACAAGAGTAAAATAAAACATTTTGAGAGAAAGAGAGATCACAAAAGAGAAATTTACCTCCAACAAACCCTGTCTAAAAGAATTTCTAAACATTAAATGAAGAAAAATGAAAAATAGGAGATGAAAAAAGGAGTCATAAGAAAGTAGTTGGCTGAATAAAGTAGTAATAATAATGTCTAATAGGTGGGTAGCTTAGCAAGGATTCCTCAGAAGGCTGAGTCTGAAATAGAAGTTTAAGTGCAAGGATTTTATTGGTCTGTGTGTGATCCCAGGGAACAAGAGTGAGGGATGGAGGAATGATGGAGGGCAGGAGCGCTCATTCAAGGATACATGATTAATTTGGCCACTGCTACAAAGGTCTGGTTGCCCCATCACTCAGGCTCATTTGAGAAACCATATGAAGTACATATCAAGACTACTTATCCTGGGGGATGTTCCCAGGGAGAGTAAGTGGGATGAGTGTATCCATTGATTCTCTTCTTTCCCTTGGTCAAAGGCTCACCTCAAGGTGTGTTAACTCCTTTTATTTTCTAGGTGCACCATGGTTTCCCAATGCTCTTCTATGCGTTGACATCAACATAGATGCCTCAGGATAGAAGGCAGGAGATGCACAGGGCAAGTCTGAGGCTAGGCATTATCAGATTCTATCTGTGTAGACCTGGTGAGTGCCCACAGAGATGTTCACCACAGAGCTGGCTATATAAAGAGAGGTAAGGCTGAGAGGATCTGTAATGAGGCATAGAGGTGTCCAATACAGTGAAGTTAAAAAAAAAAAAAGGTAGAGCCAGAAGGTTAAGAAAAATAACATTTAAGGTTTCCTGGGTGACTCGGTTAAGCCTTTGGCTCAGGTCATGTTCCCGGGGTCCTGGGATTGAGCCCTGCATCAGGCTCCTTTCTCAGTGGGGAGTCTGCTTCTCCCTCTGCCCACCCCCTGCTCTCTCTCTCAAATAAATAAGTAAGTAAATCAATAAAATCTTTTTTTAAAAAAAGGAATATAACATATTTTAATTAGTAATTAGAGTAATTAGAATTAAAACATTATAAAGTTTGCATATTAAAATTTTTTTAAATAATTTTTATGGGGGGGTGTGCCTGGGTGGCTCAGTCAGTTAAGTGCCTGAATCTTGATTTCAGCTCAGGGTTATGAGATCGAGCCCTATGTAGGGCTCCATGCTCAGCGGGGAGTCTGCTGAAGATTCCCTCTCTCCCTCTCCCTCTCCCTCTGTGCTCTCTCTCTCTCTCTCAAATAAATAAATACATTTAAAAAAAATAATAATTTGTATCGGGGGTGCCTGGGTGGCTCAGTCAGTTAAGCAACTGACTCTTGATTTTGGCTCAGGTCATGACCTCAGGGTCGTGAGATTGAGCCTTGCATGGAGCCTACTTAAGACACTCTCTCTGGGGCTCCTGGGTGGCTCAGCTGGTTAAGCACCTGCCTTTGGCTCAGGTCATGAGCCCAGGCTCCTGGGATTGAGCCCTGCATCAGGCTCCTTTCTCAGCGGGGAGCCTGCTTCTCCCTCTCCCTCTGCCTGCTGCTCCCCCTGCTCATGCTCTCTCTCAGTCAAATAAATAAATAAAATCTTAAAAAAAGAAAAAAAAAGATTCTCTCTCTTCCTTCTGCCCCCCTCCCACCCTCGCTCATGCTCTTTCCCTCTCTCTAAAAAGATACAATAATAATTTTTGTTGAAGTATAGTTAACATACAATTTAAATTTTTAATTAAAAACTAAGGTATAATTGAAATAAAACTTTATATTAGTTTCAGGTGTACAACGTAATGATTTGATATTTGTATACACGGTGAAATGATCACACAATATGTCTAGTTATGTCACCTTACATAGTGACAAAAAATAATTTCTTTTTCTTGTGATGAGAACTTAAATTTACTCTCTCAGCAACTTTCAAATACGCAATACAGTACTATTAACTATAATCAGCATGTTGTACATTACATCCTATGACTTATTTATTTGATAATTGGAAGCTTGTACATTTTGATGCCCTTCAACCATTTCTCCCAACCACCACCACCTTCCCCGCCTCTGGCAATCACCAGTCTGTTCTCTATATCTATGAGCCTTTTTTTTTTTTTTTTTTAAGATTTTATTTATTTAGGGACGCCTGGGTGGCTCAGTCATTAAGCGTCTGCCTTCAGCTCAGGTCAGAATCTCAGGGTCCTGGGATCAAGTCCCACATCGGGCTCCCCGCTCAGCGGGAAGCCTGCTTCTCCCTCTCCCACTCCCCCTGTTTGTGTTCCCTCTCTCGCTGTGTTTCTCTCTGTCAAATAAATAAATAAATCCTTAAAAAAAAGAAAGATTTTATTTATTCATTTGAGAGAGAGAGAGACTGAACACAAGCAGGGGTAGCGGCAGGCAGAGGGAGAAGCAGCCTCCCTGCTGAGCAGGGAACCCAACGTGGGGCTCGATCCCAGGACCCTGGTATCATGACCTGAGCCACGTCCTGAAGGCAGACACTTAACCAATTGAGCCACCCAGGTACCCCTTGTTTGTTTTTTAGATTACACATGTAAGTGAGATCATATGGTATTTGTCTTTCTCTGTCTGACTTATTTCAGACTTAGCATAATACCCTCCAGTTGCAACCATGTTGTCACAAAAGGCAGGACTTCCTTCTTTTTTATGGCTGAATAATATATATGTATGTATATGGAATTGCTGGACCATATGGATCATATGGTAGTCCTATTTTAAGAAACATTTAAAGAAATAAAATGCATATATTTCCAGTCAGTATGAGGAAAAATGAGAAAAAACTCAATCAATCCAAACAAAAAGTCAAGAAAGAAAAACAATAAATCACAGAAAAATCTGGACAAAGAGAAAGCACAAATTAAGTGGTAGAAATAAATCGAACAGTATTAGTAATTATGATAAATATAAATGGACCAAACTTTCCAAGTAAAAGGCGAGAATTATCAGGCTAGATTTAAAAAACAAAATCCAATGATATGACATTTAATTAGATAGAGATAGATGTAAAACATAATAATAGAGAAAGGTTGAAAGTCAAATGCTAAAAAAAGAAAAGAAAAAAGAAGCTCATGCTGCTGTATCAATTTCTGACAAAATAACTTTAAAGTAAAAGTATTATTAGGGAAAAAGTGGGTCAACTAATAGTGATGGAGGATTCAGAGTTCGGGACTGGCTGGGATTGCAAAAGGATCAATATGCCTTTGGCTAGAGATTTACTACACCCATCCTTGGAAGAGGAAAAGAAAAAACACAAAAAGAAACAGCTAGTTCAGAGCCCAAATTCCTATTTTATGGATGTAAAATGTCCAGGTTGCTACAAGATTACCACGGTTTTCAGCCATGCTCAGATGGTGGTTCTTTGTGTAGGCTGTTCAACAGTGTTGTGCCAGCCAACAGGAGAAAAGGCCAGACTCACAGAGGGGTGTTCATTTAGAAGAAAGCAACGCTAATGATCCACACGACCTCTTGAATTTGTGTTATATCACAGAAAGCCTTATCAGTTTAGTAATTCCAGTTAATCTACCAAGATAATGCAATTATGTTTAATTTTGTATGGTTTACAACAGTGATCTATTTTGATGTCAGTTTTTCAATAAAGTTTTGATTATGGGCAAAAAAAAATGATGGAGGATTCAAGAAGTTTTAACCATTCTAAAGTTATATGCATCTAATAACATAGCATCGAGATATGTAAAACAAAAAATGATGCATACAAAGAGAAATAGAAAAATCCACCGACAAACTAGAAGTTGACAACATACATCTCCCAGTAATTGATTGATCAAGCAAACCAAAAAAATCAGTAAGGTTAGGGAAGATTTGAATAACACAGACCACAGGCTTTATTGGTTTTGTTTATGTGCTTGCTGTTTAACAAATATTCATATAGAGTTTATTATGTAGCATGTGCTCTTCTAAAAGAATTTTTGTCAAGAACTCGAAAGAAAAGTGTTCTGATCTGAATACCTTCCAGAGTCAAGGTGCTGTCATTGACACTTCAGCTAAATTCAGGGACAAATTTCATAGCACTTTTTCTAACAGGACAACTCCTATCATGAAGAGAACTCCCCGCAGAACGCACATGAATAACAAGCTAGTCATCTCCAAGTAATGAAGGACAGCCTCGTTTTGAAGAGATCTCTGCAGTTGTCTAAGAGCTATGTGATCTACGGGTGCTGTTCTTTTTTTTTTTTTTAAGATTTTATTTATTTATTTGACAGAGAGAGAGATAGCAAGAGCAGGAACACAAGCAGGGGGAGTGGGAGAGGGAGAAGCAGGCTTCCCACGGAGCAGGGAGCCCGATGCGGGGCTCGATTCTGGGACCCTAGGACCATGAGCTGAGCAGAAGGCAGATGCTTAATGACTGAGCCACCCAGGCGCCCCTACTGGTGTTGTTCTTATGGTCTCTCATTACTCACCATTAAGTGCAAATCACCATGATTTGGGGAAGCAGACAAGTTAACGCTTGGCTTCCATGTACCAAAGGTGTTCACGGTGCTCCTGGGGAAAAAAAAAAAAAAGAGCAGATTTACAACTGCTGGATCCCCCAAGTAGGACCCTACATCAGTCAGGGGTACAGCCTGACAGCATCTCTAATGTGGCCTCCCAGAAGGATTGTAATCCTTAGGGTTCTTAGTATTGTTCAAAGAGCTTAGCCCTTGTTTTTGGAGGGACTGCTAAGGGGCAGTCAGTTCCCCCTCCTCTACCTGTCCACACTACCAGCCAAGTGGCATTCATCCATCCACCCATGGAATGACTGATCAATGGGTAGGGGAGTGATGATGAGATCCAGAGGTGCTGATGGGTGTTTTGTGTGGAAGGGGCAGAGCTAGGACTGGTTTCTGCTTTTTCTGATAGACCCTGGCTAAGATTAAAGAGAATGGTGATGGAACAGAAGGCCAACTGAGCAGTCAGTTCAGTGTCAAGGGCTTGCAACAGGTGGAGAGGAGCAAGGTGCTTTCCTTTGTGGGGAAGCTCTAGAGGCAGTTCTGCAAGACAAAGATTATTAACATCCTACGCTCTCCCACCCCTTCCAGGGGACCGAAGTGGTTCCTCCCTGGTGCCTAATTCATTATTCTCCTCCCACTGTGTTCCATTCCAGTAACTACAAACTTACTATTTGTCACACCCAGATCATTTGTCCAGAAGGATCAGATACAAGAGGGACAAGGGTATTTTCATAAATTTAATCAGTTGTGTTCCTAGTGTCTGAGTAATTTCTTTCACAGCAACTCAGGACAAAAGAAACACCTAAAAATCCCATTATTAATTTGTCAGGTCCAAATATCT
Organism: Zalophus californianus; assembly: GCF_009762305.2. Classification (NCBI taxonomy): domain Eukaryota; kingdom Metazoa; phylum Chordata; class Mammalia; order Carnivora; family Otariidae; genus Zalophus; species Zalophus californianus. The sequence goes on from NC_045596.1 coordinate 158,869,855, forward strand.
TAATATATATTTATGTTGTCACCGCTTTGTAGCCATTTGAAAAAATAATACATGTAAATTGAAAGAAAAATAATACTTTTATTCTATTTTTAAGTAACCATAATTACATGCTAATGGGATGTGCTGCGTGCTGTACGAGTTTTCAAACCTTGGCATCAGGGATTGGATATCTCCGTGCTCATTGCCTGTTCCACACTGATATTCACACAGTATGTGCTTTTTATCACAGCAACTGTAGGAAACCCAACTTTGCAAAGATATGACATTGTTAATAGGTTAATAATCCAATGTTGGAACCACGATCGACCTTATACTAGTGGTTCACACAGTTTCCCACAGATGTTGAGTATCACCGTGCTTCCCTTGAACATTTATTTTTATAAATTTTTAAAAAAGATTTTATTTATTTGTCAGAGAGAGAAAGAGAGAGTGCGTGTGTGTGCGTGCACACAAACAGGGGGAGCGGCAGGCAGAGGAAGAAGCAGGCTCCCCATTAAGCAGGGAGCCTGATGCGGGACTTGATCCCAGGACTCTGGGATCATGACGGGAGCCAAAGATAGATGCTTAACTGACTGAACCACTCAGGCGTCCCTCCCTTGAACATTTAAAATATTCTCTGGTGGTCCATGGGCTTACTGCTGCAGCACCCTGGCGTGCATGATACAGTTTGGGAACTGTGGGTCTCACACAGAATTGTTTAGTTTGGGGCAAAAATTCTTGGGGGGGAATACAAAATCAGATTGTCACACTTGATATTCCTTTAGAGTGTGAAATGTTAACAAACTGTATAACAATATTCTAAAAGCTTGATAATCAGCATTAAACTTGAATCCCCTTCCCCTAGGCCTCCTTTTGGCTGGGCAGCCACCAGAGGATGAAGCTACCAGGTCTGCTGGGATTGCCTTCAGGAGAAAGAAACATCATGTGCATCAGGGAATCTCAAATTCTTGAAATAGGTCTGTAGAACATCCCACCTTTCACCTGATTAGTACCAGGGAGTGGCCAAGAAGAAATGATTGCTTTCTAAAACAGTCAAATTTAGTGACCACACTGCCTTACTAATATGCCCCAACCAGGAGGAGGTGATGGAGGTAGGGTCAGAAATCATTTTGAGTTGATTTTTGAAGAGTCAATTCCAACGCTCCACAATCCCAGATGCTTGTGGATGGTGGAGAGTACAGAAGGTCCGTCAAACACCTTGAGTAGCTTGAGAGCCCACTGCGATCAAAGGTGCATCGTGGTCAGACTGTAAATGTCTGAAAAGCCAGAAATATAACAAATATCAGTTTCAAGGGCTACAAGGAGCTAGCCAGAGTCAACATGGCAGCAACATTGCAACCTGAAAAATGATCAACAGTGGTGAACCACCACCAGTAGCCCCAGGAGGGGATCAAATGTTCGACGGACTCAACTGCCTCGTGCAATGGGCCTCCCTCTCCGAGAGACAAACAGTTCAACATTTATTACGAGTTGCTGTCCTGGCATGCAGTAATGGCTGGTGCATCTGAAATACAGAGTCTTTACTCAGTGCCCAGTCTATGCTGGTGGGTGTGCTGCGTGTCTGCTTTAATCATGGGTCCAGGCAGCGAACGTGGCTGTGTGGGCAGTGCAAGCTTGATCTGCAGCTTGATTCTGGTCAGTCTCAGAGGATGGACCCTCACCGTGAACACCTACCTGAGAGACCCAAAGAGTTCCGTCAGCAGCCATAATTTGTTTCCATGGTTCATGACCCCAAAGAGGGAAGAATCTGCCAGTCTGTAGTTTTCCAAGTGGCAGACCAAACAGCTAGGTCACTGTCAACAGCCCAAGAAGCAGTAAAAATGTAACAAGATTCATCAGGGAGCACTGGCTGGAGCTGTGAGGATGGCTTTGAGTTCTGCCCACTGAGAGGAGTGAGTACATCCGTTCTCCATTCCACATAGCTGGCACCAACGCTGACCAGCCACAGACACCTGGGGGACATCATGGGTTTCAGCAGAGCCAGACCATCAGCGAGCCTGGCCCAGGCATTTAGGGCAACCTGTGTGGATTGAGCCACTGAGCAAGTGTCTTTGCTTCAGCTCTGGAGTGGAGGATAACCTTTCCCCCAAAGGGAAAGCTGCCTTTTCTTCATGTAAGGCCGAAAATGCCACTGAGGCCAGGTAGCTGTAGACTTAAATATACCATCTCCATCAGACAAGTGAGGCTTCTCAGGCTCTTTCCCACATTATGTGTTGTTGGGTCTGAATTAACCTACCCCCCCCACTGCCCCCAAGATCACAAGGTCTCTACGGGCATGTGTTTCAGCCCCATCCGGTGTTCAGCTTTGACAAGAACCCAATAGAAGCTAAAAGCTGCTTTTCAAAAGAGGTGTACCTTTTAACCACATGAGGGAGGCAACCCCCTCTTCCCCCCCCCCACAAAAAGGGGTGCCTCCTGGTGAAGGCAGCCTCCCTGGAAAACGATCAATCAGGAAAATGATGAATCAGAGAGATTTTTAGCTTCAAGGGGTCATAAGGTTGCAGAGTCCCCAAAACACTAGCACTTTCCTGATGCAGAATTCCAGATTGATCTAATCTCTTCAGGCATTTATGAGCATTCACAGTGCATTCATGGAAAACACCAATGCCAATTACACACTCAGCAATGAAAGCCACTAGAACAGTACATTGACTTGGCCCAAAGCCCTGCCCACAAGGTCAATGAGATCCTTTCTTCTCTCTGGAAAAGTGAGGGACAGTCTTCCCTTGGGAGGAAGCGAGGAGACTTGCAAAGTCCTTTTTTGCAATTGCTCAGAAATGTGGAACAATTCTTCAGCGCACACCTACAACCTACGTAAGAGTAGCCATTCCTTCATTCTTTCAACAAATATTCATTTGGTGCCTATTATGTGCAAGGAACTATTTCAAGTTCTGGGGAAACAGTAATGAACAAAACTGTCCCTACTGTCACATAGCTTATGTTCTAAGGGGAATATCAGGCAAAAAAAAAAAAAAAAAAAGGAAATAAAAAATATGTCAGATGGTGGTAGATGCTATGGAAAAAAGGGAGCAGGAAAAGGGGCACTAGGAGTGTGGGGGATGGGGCCTCATTAATCTATGCAGTACGGTCAGGTTCTGCAGTCTCAGAAACCTGAAGGAGTGAGGAAACAAGATGTGAAGTCGATTCTAGGCCAGGGGAAACCCCTGGAGAAGTGGGTTCTAGGTAGGGGGAAATAATGCCGAGACCCTAAAGCTGGAGTCTGCCTGTTTTGTTTCAAAAGTAGCAAGGCCTGTGCGGCTGGAGTTGAGTGACCCAGGAGGGTAGGACATGAGATCACAGAGGACACGCGAGGATCCATGAGGTCTTGGTAGATTGAACAGTCTTGGCTTTTACTCTGAGTGAGGTGGTAAGTGGCATGATATGGCACATTTCACCAAGATCTCTCTGGCTGTGTGTTGAGAACAGACTGGTGGCTGTGTGGGGGGAGGTGGGGGTGTGGGGGCTTGGCATCATAGAGGCAGGCGGATTGTTTAATAGGCAGTCATAAGTCCCACAAGAGAGGATGCTGGTTTGGTCAAGAGTGATAATGCTGAAAGTGTGGTGAGAAGTGACAACATTCCAGGTAAATCCTTTTTAATTATGATTTTGAAAAATAGAACTACAACACCATTACTTAAAAAAAACTAACGATAAATATTTAATATTTTCAAATATCTAGTCAATATACAGATATATAAGATTACCTCATGAGTTCTTTTTTTTTACATTTGTTAGAAATGTCAAAGATAAAGCTGGATATTAGTTAAAGCAGTGAAAACAGATTTTATTCGGTAACCACTGCCAGTAGGGAAAAGAGCTGAGCTCCATTCCGATTTGTGAAGAGGCAACAGAGCATTTTAAACGGAGAATGAAGAGCAGGGCCTCACGCTAAAAATTAGAAAGGGTTGGTCACTGTAAATGTGATTAGGCCAGCAGTGTCTGCTAGCTGGCAATTATGGGAAGTTAGGAATCTATCCTCCCAGAGACAGGGAGACCAAAGACCTCTCCTTCCTGATTATACTTCAGAGGAATGGCTTTTGGGTCCTTGAGACAGACATTCGGAGTTACAGAAGATACACATACATCTCAAGGAACAGAGGAGGGATTCACAATCGCAAGCCCTTTTTAGCGAGTGCTCTAAGAAAACGAGATGGGGCCGATGTCAGATACTAGCTACAACAAACGGCAATTTTTTTTTTTTTTTTTTTTTGACAGCTCTGAGCTTTTTCAAACAGGAACTCAAAAGGGGCTGGGTTGTCCCAGGGACGAGGCCTTAAGCTGCTAGAAGCCATGTTGAAGTTTGGTCAAGCTTCTTAGGGCAGGGGTTTGAAGGGAGTCTTCATGTTGAGAAGTTTTTGCAGTTCTCAGAATCTATATCAGGTAAGGTCCATATGCTGTAACTGATGGACATTCTGCCTTAAATTTCTTTTAACCTATAGGGTCCTCCTGATTCTTCATTTTTATCCCTTACAACTTGTTTGTTGACGAAATGGAGTCATTTGTCCTGTAGACACAATCAAGATTTTGCTGACTGGACTCTCATGGCTTATTTTAACGTGATTCTTGGTCCCTATATTTCCCCCAAATTGGTACTCAGGGTCAAGTCGCCTAGTGGGCATACAAAAAGAGATGGGAGGATAGGCGGCTGGATATATGGACGGGAGACAGGAGAGATCCAACTGGCAACAGTACAAAAGTCATGGGCATAGAGTTTAAAGCCAATTCCGGATGTGATTGCTGAGGGAATGAGAAGACAGGAGAAACCCTCTAAGGGTTTCGAGGTGTGGAGATGGGGCGACACCAGGAAGGATGAAGGGCACATCCGATGTGAGGGCAGTGACCCCGAAGCCAATAAAAGAAGGTACTTAAAGAAGGAAGGAGTGCTCAACTGTGTCAAATGTGGTAACAGATTCCATCAAGTGAGGATTGCAAGTTTCTATTGTTTGGTAAGGACGTCACTGGTGACCTTGAGAAGAGCTGTTTGGACTTAAGAGGGAATGAATGAGAGCACATGGAGACATGTAAAGACAGCTCTTTCAAGAAGTTTGACTGCAAAGGGAAGCAGAGGAAAAAGGTTAACTGGAGGCCAACTCAACCTTGAAGGAAAATTTGTTGTTTTCCAGATGGGTCCATACGAGCCTATTTGTAACCTGTGAAACTGATCTAATAGAGGGGGAAATTGGGGTATTGTATAGGGAGTTGCTGGAGCAATATCCTTGGAATAGGGAAGAGGGGATGGAATCTAGTGCCCCAGGGAAGGGTCTGGTCTCAGGGCGGAGCAAATCAATTCATCCACAGTAATAGGAGGTGAGGCTGTGCACCTGGACACAGATGCAAACCGACCCGTCGATGCCATGGAGGGAACATGTGTTCTAAGTGCTTCTATTTTCTTAGTGCAGTACAAAGCAGGGTTGTTAGCTAAGACTGAGAAGTGGAGAGGTGTTGGAGGTTTGAGGACACAGGAATAGGGGTTAGCTGTACCCTCTGGGGAGTGAGGAAAATAAATAGACAAAATGTGGATTATTGGTCTTAAAGTGAGACCATCACCTTGGCCGGGTGTTTCTCCAGCCAAGTTTAAGCTCTCAGAGAAAATGCAGAGTTAGCAGAGATTTAGATTTACCTAAAAGTGGGAGTTTTTCCAATGAATAACGCAGGAGAGAAGGGCAAGGGTGCTGAGAGTGTGTGCAAGGAAGTGGTTATAATGACCACGCATGGTATCTATAGAGGAAATTGTGGGTTTGCTCACATAAGTGATATGCCTTGGAAACTCTTCCCTGTCACAACTGGGACCAGCAGTTGTTCAGTTATTTATTTTTTTAAGTAGGCTCCACACACCCGGCATGGAGCCCAGTGCAGGGCTTGGACTCACAACCACGAGATCAAGACCTGAGCTGAGATCAAGAATCAGTGCCTGACTGAGCCACCCAAGCGCTCCTGTTCAGTTATTGTTAAAGTAAGTTGAATAGATGTGACAGAGGCTGCTCATTGTTCCACAATATCCTGTTTCCTTCTTCCATGGTCATGAACCTTGACTCTTAGGAGGGTATATGCTCATTCAAGACAAAGACCACATTTCTCGGCCTCCTTCAAGGCCAGGGGTGACTATGTCTCTACTCTCTGGACAAATATATATATTCATCAATATTATGAGACAGCTCCCAGGAACCTCCCTAAAAGGAAATATGATACACACCCTGTCCTTTGGCAAGGGGGAGGGCTATGAACCTTTCATTTATCTGGCTGCCTGGGGTGGAGATGCAATGACCAGAGCTCTGGTCTTCCACGTAGAACACGAGGATGAGGTCCATGCCCTAGATACCATAGGGAGATAAGCTGGAGGAACCTGAGGCCCTTGGGTCTTTGTGGTGCAGAGCCACCACACCAACTCAGACTGTGCATCTTTAGAGTTTTACAAGAGAGAAATAAAATTCCATGTGTTTAAACCAGTTTTTGGAGGGCTCCATTTCTCACAGCTGAATCTAATTTTAACTCATATTTTGGGGAACATTTTTAATGAAAGAAACATAGCTATTTTAAATATTTTAACTTGACACTTACTAATGGACATTGATCCACTTGGCTTTTGGTGTAGGGACAAGTCCTATTCTTTGCATGGGGTTCCACTAATTAGCATTCCACAGAAACTACACATGCCCATAACGCACCAAGATCACCAGTTTCGATTTCTTCAAAAGCAGAATGCAAAGGCAAAGCCTTCGGGAAGTTGTGAAGCTGTGTGAATGCAATACCCTGGATGTTTACAATTACCCCCATCTTTATGTCTTCCTTGCCTACACTTAAATTCAACAGTATTTTTTATTGACTCACTTTTATCAAGTCTTTCCACAGCATTTGCTTTGGTTTGGGAGAACTTTGTTTTAGCACTTACCGTTCATCAGTTTATGTAATATTTAATTACATATTTACCTTATTTTCATCAGAAATACTTTCTCTTAGCCTCATACTTTATTAGTTGATGAAATATTTTTGTTTTTGTTTTTTAAGATTTTATTTATTTGACAGGGACACAGCGAGAGAGGGAACACAAGCAGGGGGAGTGGGAGAGGGAGAAGCAGGCTTCCCGCAGAGCAGGGAGTCCGAGGCAGGGGCTCAATCCCAGGACCCTGGGACCATGACCTGAGCCAAAGGCAGACGCTTAACGACTGAGCCACCCAGAGCCCCAGTTGATGCAATGTTTAATTGAATCCCACAATTACGCCAGTGAAGACAACTGGCAGAAATGAGCACTGACCTTTGGAAAGCATATAATCCAACTGAAGAAGCAGTGCGTTCTTCCCACATCAACCCTCTCTGATGTTGGACGGAGGGAGAGAGGGAACGTTAGTTATCTCTTCACTGGAGTACGGGTCAGATCTGCTACCCATCATCACTTTACATTTATATAATTTAAAGGAATCTTGATTTTACATTTAACTTTACAAATGCACAAGCAACTCTTACACACTGTTGATGGGTGTGTGAATAGGTATGAGCATTCTGGAGGGCAGTATCTATCAAAGCCTTAAAAATGTCATAGAACTGACTTGGCAAAGCCTTTTTAAATAAAGAATCCTAAGAAAATAATTGAGACATTTCCAAAAGAATTCCTATGATTATCTTGCCTGGGGGAAAGGCTTAAGAGCCCCACTGAGTATGGCTAGTTTTACGTACCGACTGTGTTTTCATTTGGAATATACTGTTTTGAAGGAATGAATCAGAGAGAACTTTAACTTTGGATTGGCAGCATGACATGGTCACAGAAAGCTTTTATTAAAATTTTGGATCCTTAAGCCGACTGTGGCCAATACAGCTTGTGGGCACTCAAGTGCCACCCGATTACTGAGGCTAGAAAGGGAATACCACCAAAATAATAATTATAATAATAACAGTAATGATAATAATAGTAAATTAAAAATAATAAAATAAATTTTGAAAAAGGAAGGGAATACCGCATTTCCCCAAATCTCTTGTGCCAGGGTCTGGATGTGAATTAGGTTCCACCAATTGAGATCTGAAAGGTGGAAGGCAGGCCATTTTCCTACCACTTTAGCTGTTTTCTGCTGCTAAAGCTGTGGAGTCTGATTCTTCTCTTTCCCTCACACCCCACCTCAACTCTTACCAGCAGACCACGCTGGCTCTACCTTTGAAATAACTACTCAGAATCCATGCACTTCCCAGCACCTCCACTCTTCCCACTCCGGTCCACAGCACAGCCATCTGTTGCCGGGATGACTAGAGCAGCCTTTAACCTGGTATCTCTGCTTCTATCTTTGCCTCGACCTGGCAGCTCAAGTGAGCCTTTTAAAACCCAGATAACACTTGTGACAGTGAACCATTTCACTTAGAAGACAGCCCAACTCCTCTCCGTGGCCTAAAGCCCTGGCTGACCTGGACCACCCAGCCCACATCTCCTCCTCTCCCCTTCTTCCTGCTTTTAGCTCCAGCCAGTCTCCTTTGCTGCTCCTGATTCTGACCATCCTCACCCCCTATGGATCCTGCCAGCTCACTTCTTCAACTCTGACATGCAGAGCTACCACTCGTAGACTCCCCCTACCCTTTAAAAATAATTCCCAAGCGCTTGTCACCTTCTAAATACCACAAAACTTACTTAGTTATGCTTATTGTCTGTCCCCCTCACTAAAATGAAAGTTCTGTCAGGACAGACGTCTTCCGCTTTTGTCACTGATGTATCTATTCTATGCTGCAATGTGCCTAGCACCCAGGAGGCACTCTGTCTGTGGGCTTTTGTCTTCAGGTGTCCCAGGGTCCAGTCTGTAGCTCTGTGGTTCTCCAGAGGCAGTGGAGACTGTGGGGCTTTCGAGATCACTGGACTGCAGCTATGCAGTGTTCTGTAACTCAACGGCTCCGTAGCCGGATTCTCCACCCTCCCGACTATGGGAGAGGTCGTTGCACCCCTGGTGGGAGTTCTCGGGTGTTCTGATTCATGGAGGCTCAACCTATTACTTACTCCTCCAGCTTTCCGAAGAGTCTGTAAACACTTATTTTCCTGTATTAAACTCCTCTGCGTGAATAACTGGAATGGCTTTTATTTTTCCACGGAACACTGAAGAATACACGAGATAGTTGTCGGACCAATGATGATCAAGACTGCATTTTTTCCTGACTGACTGGGTTTTAGATGTAAATGAGCCAACTAGAAGAAAGCCCAGCCCCTACCTCAGTCCTTGGGGAGCTGGATCAGTGACCACTCCAATACAAGGGAACAGAAGAAATGTTTCAGAAGACCTGAGTCAGAAGTTGGCCACACAGGGAGGGAGTTACTAGAGTTGGCATTCTTTCTCCATTTTTTTCAGAGGATACCCCTGAGACCCAACCACACTCCAGTCCCTACCCTCTATTGGTAGAACTTTGGCAGCTGAACCATATCCAAGAGGAGCTGTAAATACCACATCTGTCACTAGCTACAGCCATCTGAAGAGGAGAAATGCCCTAGCTGTGAATGTCCTGCACTAGTCTGTGGGTGGGAGCACAGGGCGAACAGGCAGTGGACGTCATTTTTCACATCATACCTAAAAAATAAGCCTCTTTTCCTTTAAAGAGCCAAGTGTTAAGTGGTCAATTTAATTGGACCATGGGGGTAGGTCTAGGATTAAAAGACCCGTCTTTAATTAGTTCAGCTAGCTCAGACATATCTGAAGTACAAGATACTCATCAACAAAGAACTGTATGTGTTTTTAAGATAAAGCACATGATGAGACAACATAATATTTATGCCATCATACACAATATATACAATTTTAGAGTCTGAAAAAGAATATGTGCTAAAATGTTAAAACTGGTGTATTTAGAAGAAAAGGCAATTGAACATTTAAAAAATTCTACCTAGATATGCCTAGACTCTCTTGTCATTCCTGCTTCTTCCCTACTAACAAAACTCTGTCTCAGGCAGCAACAGGCTGCCAAAGGCCCGGGGACAAACTGCTCCATCCATCTCTTTGGCAGCACCGCGTCCAAGGGTGGGTATGTGACCCAGCTCTGTCAAAGAGACATAGGGGGCAAGTGTCTTTGGGCTTCTGAAGGATATTCCGAAGAGCACAATGGGGAGAAAGTTCCTTTACCACTGTCTACTTTGCTTCCTGCTGTGGCTTCGGACACTCATTTGAAGAAATGATGCTGGGCTGTAGCAGACGGAGGCCAGCAGAACAACTGGCTCTAAGGAAATCTTGATGACGTTTTGGCTGCCTCCCAACTCTGGAGCCCTTTATCACTAGACTTCTCATTACAGGAGATAACTAAACATCCTTACTGCTTATGCCACGGTCAGCCCAGCTTCCTGTCACACTTGTGCGGCTGCTCACTCCCTGCAGAAGCACTTTTCTGTCCGCCACCAAGTGAATGCTTTATGTTCACGCTAATCTACAAACACCCTATTAAACAGCTACTATGACCTCATTTTTATAGAAAACCAGTAAAACCAAGCTTAGGGAGGGTAAGGAATTTTCCCCAAAGTTACTGGTGGAGGTGGAGTCAAACCCAATCCTGGCTCTAGAGCCCACACGTGTCACTCTACTCACACAGTTAAAAAAATGAACAAGTCTGTAGTTCTCTCTTTTAGAAGCATAACAAAATGCCTACACGTAGATGCAGGTAGTAATAAATTGGCATACATTTGCACTCACACATAATGAATTTTGACTTTAGGCTTTTTCCTCCCATTATTTGTGTTTATTTGTTGGTAGAAATGTATGCTTCAGAGGCTCAGTCAAGAAAGCAGACTTGTTTCATCTTTTTTCCACACTTTCACTGGTGACATCCAGTCTGTGTATCGGGGATAGAGAGACTGGTCAGGGGACTCTGATGCAGGGTCATAATAGTCAATCCCCAAGACACCTGAAATGGAGAATGTGAAAGTGGTACATGCTCTTCCTCGAGCTTTCTTAGAAGAGCTAAAGACGGCAAAATACCAAAAAGCCAACAAGGCAGAGCCTTTGAGTTAGCCCAGAAAAGCCGAAGACTGTTTCTGAACCAAAGAAACAGAAGAGAAAGGGGATTACAATAGAGGCCTAGTGGCAGTGGATCGCCTATCTAAAAGAAGCAAGCACTGGAGCCCAGAGAACAAAGCTCAGATTTCGCCCAAATAGAACTTCCATGGTTCATGTCTCCACAGAAGGCTTCTGTCTCTTACAAGACACCAGAACACTACCAACGGAGCTCACGTGAGCTCTTAGCTACAGAAAGGCCAATGTTCAATCACCCCTCATTGCTGCAGGCTAGGCAGTTTGAGGGGCTCGGTATAGGAAAACCCCAGTCGTGATGAACAAAAAAAACAGACTCATGGGACAGAAAGGTGAGACTAAAGGAAGGCATATCCACCCCAAACCTCTGGCGCCACCTCAAAGTCGGGAAGAGGCACTCTTACTGAGCCTGTGTGGTCCATCGCCGGTCCAGAGGCAGCTGGCTAAGCTCACAGCAAAGGGAGCTATGACATTGGTGTCTAACGACCAGACACTGCTGCAGGCAGCCTTCCCGAACCCTTAAGATGTCTCCCACTACAAAACCAGGGAAAAAACCCAGCCCTGTGGACAGGGAATGAGGGAAGAGAAGCTGCTCCTCCAGGAATGACACACTGGAAGGATCAAGAGCATGATGATCTGGTAAAAGGAACAAGGTGACAGACCCATGAACTGAAGGCCACCCTGGCCAGCAGGGACTGCGATGCAGAGCTGGTGATGGTAGGACAGGAGGTACAGGGGAGCCTCTCAAACTCAAAGCTTTCGAAGTAGGAGGTCATCTGTCAAGTGTCAAAGAAGCCGCTACGCAATAAATCCCTAGATGCCGTCTTACAAGGTTGCTTTTCAGCAGTATTTGAGTGTGATTATAATTCTGAGTGCTCACAGGCTTCTGTTGGGAAACATTTAAATGGAAGCCAAGAGTACTGCTAGTCATTGCAGGGCTTGGGGGTGGGGGATGAGTCCTGGGACCCCGATGTCACCCAAAGGCAAGTGTAGGGTGCTGGGAGGAGTCTCTGAGTTCACCTCTGGTAGAACTTACAGCTAGTACCTCACGGCAGTGAACAGGCAGCACTTGGCTAGCAGCACTCAGGAGAAAATGGGCAGGGAAGGGCCCAAACCTATACCTTCAGAACTTCCGGCCCAGGGGGACGGCACATGGCATCAGGAGGCAGGGAGAGAGCAGCTCCAGTCACTTCTTCCGAGAGATTCTTGGCATCTCTATTTTGTTTGAAAACAGACTCAGGCAAAGGGAAGGGGAACTAACATTTATTGAGTGCCCACAGTGTTTATCTGGCCTTGTGCAAGGAGTTTTCATCTACGACATTCCATTTCATTCTCACACCAACCTTGCGAGGTAGGTATTATCCTCATTTTTGTCCCATGAGGAATATGAGGCTCAGAAAAGTTAGGTAGTTTGTCCAAGGTCACACAACTAGTAACCGATGGAGCTGGGATTGAGCACTGAGTCCCAGACTGAAAAATTCCCTGCTCTCTCTCCAACGCTGCTTCTTGGGAAGGAGAAGGGAGCAAAAGCGGCTTCCTACCCTGAGAACAAGACAGTCAGCAAGAGGAGGAGCCTGGACTTTCCCACAGACCCTCCCCTCTCTACCTGGGGAGGGTACAGTCACTTGAAGAGATAAGACATAAATATAAAAATAAATAGAAGGGACAAGTCCCCCAGCAGCGAGGATGTGCAGGATCCATCCCGTGGGTAGGCCACTGGGCCGTTCCCAGCTGCCGTGGGAGGCAGCCACGTGGGCCCTGTGGGGAAAACTGGGACAATGGCTGCCAAAGGCTGGAGTGGGTGGGCTAAACAGGCCCTTTCTGGGTCGCACAGATTTGAGAACAAAACGTCTGGAGCAGGCAGCAGCCGTGGGCACAGTCACCATCATCCTCCATCTGCTCATTTTACCGGTGTTTGTGATCCAAGAGGGACTCAAAATCGGGGGAACAGACAAGTTTGTGCTTTATATGTCCCAGGACGGTCATCTCACCAGTCCGACTGTCCCCAAGGCCCACGGACACCAGCTCCTGCCAATCAACAGAGACAGCGATGAGAACCAAAACCACACAGCCCACTACTCGGTCCTATGATTTTCACGTGAAAATCCCAAGAATGCTTCTCCCTTAGCACTGACTCCTCAACACTCCTTACCTCTTAAGGAGCCCCTACTGTGACCCTACAGGCTCTCACCTGCAGAAAGGAACAGGCAGTTCCCATGGTCACATCTAGGGTCACCTTGCCCAGGAGGAGTTGCACCTTTCCTGACTTGCGGATGAGCAGCTTGCCAACCTGACCCTCTGTCAGGTCAGCCAGGGTACAAGCATTCTCTGCCAGCCTGGCTTCCTGTGGAGAGAATCAGAAGATGGGAACTGGGTAAGGAGCTGCTTCCTCCATCCTGCACGAATGACACCCTTTTCCAAAGGAAGGCAACAGCAGCAGAGGTTAGAATGAGCTCCTCCAGAGGGCCTTTCCCCAGGGCTCCCTGCCATTGGCTGAACGACAAAACCCAGAGCAAACAAATGAACAAACGGACAAAATACTGATAACTGCTGCAGCTGAGTGATGGTACATATGAATTTATGTTCTCATTTGTGTACGTTCAAAATATTTCATTGTGAAAAGTAAACACATGTAATAGGGGTTGAAGTACAAAGCCCCACGTCCCTTGTGGGTAGAGAGAACAAATGGGTATTATTCTGACATTTCAGCTTGGGTGGCACACCTCTGCTTTCCCAACAGCTCACTGTTTCCCTTCCTGGTCCCCCCGGCATTTTCACAGAACTCATTCCTGAGCATACCCGGTCTTTCTCCTGCTTTATAACCACCATCTGTCCATCCTCGCTCTGCACCTCTGTCTTGATAGGCTTGATGTCCTGAGTGGGCGGCTGGCCAGGGAGCGTGTCTGGCAGCTGAAGGAACAGCAGCTCTTCTTCCTGGGTGAGGCTCAGCTCCCTGAGCAGGTCTGCCACAGATACGTCCTTTGGGAGGCCCGGGGTCTTTCTGGCTGTCCTGGGAGGAACCTTCATCTTGGCCTCCTCCTCCTCATCTCGGGGCTCCTCTTTCACTGCCCAAGGTAACACAAATGGAAGAGCTATGACGTGGCCATGTCGTCGTACGCAGCCCTTCATCCCCCTCTGCTTCACTGTCACTCAGCCACGAAGTGGAAGGGAATCACTGGTTACGAAGAAGGATCCAGGAGTTGTGTGACTTATCTAAAAAGGCTAGGCCCACGGATCCATGTCAGCACGAACCTCCTGAGAGTGAGAGTTTGGTGTCCCTGTTCGGGTAATGTATTTTACAGCTGGAATGGGAGAGGACCTGCTTCTGAATCTGGGAGGCTCATTCCTAAGGAGGATTCCTGGGGGGCAGCCACAGGGAAGGAGAGGAGACGCTAACGGACACAGAGTACCTTTCACAACAGGTACATCCACCTCCATGTCCTCTTCCTTGGGGCCAGCCAGCCAAGGTTTAACATCTGGCTCTTCATTCTCTTCCTTAAAAAGCCACCCTGAGTGAGCCAGCGGCAGCTGCACAGGCATGTTTCGAGTGTCATTCCTCAGCCCAGGGTCATCGATGAACTACCAGGGAAGAGTCAGCGGGTCACATGGTCTGGCTAGCATGCACACATACCTGGACCGCAGCCCACCTCAGCCTTTTCTAACTGAAGATTCCTGCTGTTCACAGGCCTCCAGGACATCAGAGAGCTCTTCTTCCCCCCCAAGCCTGCCTCCCCAGAAGCCCATTCCTCCCTGCCTAGTGGTACCTACATCATCCTTCTCCAGCATGCGCAGGATCTGTTTTGTTTCTTCATCTGTCTCCCTCTTCTCTTTTTTGATGTTGATGATATGAGAAGGCCCCATGTCTGACACATCCACTGTCTTATCCCAGTTCCCTGTGGGAAATCACTCAGTTCACCAGAGGTATGGAAGAGGCCAACAGCAAGGAAAACTAAACTGGGAGCAGGGGGATTTTACTGCCCTTGCCCTTCTCTTGGGCGGTCTGGACTGAAATCCACTGATTCCTTCCTCCCAGAACCCCAGCAGCTTTGTACCCTTTTTCTTCATCATTTCAGCTGGACCCTGCTCAAAGATGGAGTGGGACTGGATCACTTCTGGGCGGCCCCGGCCCCGTCCATGCCCCTCTCGCTGTCGGTCTCTCTCCCTGTCACGCTTCTCCTTCTTGATGGTTACTTCTTCCTTGGGCCTGGAAAAGAGAATGGAGTAAGGAAAACCACTCACTCACTCTGCCTCAGAGAACCGGTCTTACTCTGCCATACCACTCTACTCCACCTGAGTGGAGAATTAATGAGACAATAACTGTATCAGAAGAAGCAGAACCCAATCTTAAGTCTAGCACCTTGTCTATTTTCTTGATGGGGCAGTGTCCCTTCAGTTTGCTTTACTTTACCTTCTTGCTTGAGGGTATATATTAGAACTCAACTCAAAAGTTGAATTACAGAGACTGCCCCAAAATGTGGACTTTTTAGTGTTGGTTGAAAGCAAGAGGGTTGTAATACAAAAGAATGTAAGTGAAAATCTGACACGTTTTTGTCTAACCTAGTGGCTCTCAACTCCAGCTGTAAAAGATAATCATTCTGTTTCACTGCAAAAAAGTTAAAAATCACCATTGTCTAGAGATGGACTTCCAGGCATCAGTATTTTTTAACTTGCACATTAGAATTACTGGGAGTCAAGGTCCAAAATCACTAGTGAAAAAAATTAATACACAAATTTAGATTTCTGAGCCACATACCTAGTTATTTCCCAAAAGACCCAAATTCAGAACAATAAGGGAAAAGTTTTTAGAAGGCCCAGCTACTTACTCTTCCTTGATTTTCCGACTGATGATATTTGGGGTGAAGGTTTTCTGAAAGTAAAATATGGGAGTCACTGATTTGGTAAGTTCTGATCCCAAAGTATAGAGAAAAATGAAAACTCTCAAAGGGCATCTTGTATGGACCAAGACCACCGTTCTACAGTCCCCACTGTTGTCAATGATTTACACAGACAGACATGTACTTAAAAGGGACAAACATCTTGTCATGATAGCAGTGGACTTACACACAGAACAGGGCACCAAAACCTATTTAAGCTAGCAGCCTCAGCTTCTGCCCTCTGAAAGGAGAGCCCTCAGGGCTTTGAAAATTTATTTGTCTAATCTCACTTCCTATCATCAAACGGCTATAGAAACCATAGAGTATCATAGGAAAGAGCTCTAGCAGCAAGGCTCAAGTAGGAAGTTGGCCAGCACTCACAAACTGATGATACAGCTAGGCTGTCACCAGCATTTCCCAAGGCAAACAAGTCTTGAAAACTGGCTGCTTTATGCTTCTATTACAGCCCCTCCTCCCCCCACTAAATTTCAGGGCTATCCTTACATCTACAGTCATAAACACAACAGAAAAGGGCACAGAGCCTCCAGTGTCCTGCCTAGGATTCATTATACTCTAGATCACAGTCTGCCACTTTAATCCATGGCGAATACAGAGCTCTCTAAAACTACAGGCAAAGTTTATGCCTGCTGGCTTTCATGGGTTTCTTAAAGGTGTCCAAAACACATAAAAATGTAAATAAGCACTGCTCGAGTTGCTTGGGGAGTAATTAGGATTCTCTGCCCTTCAGCCATCTCTGAGAACCAGTCAACATCTTGTACCCAGTATCTAGACCTGAAGGTAGGCAGACTCCCCAGAATTTGTCAGCAAAGTCTGGGGGCGAGTTTCGTTAGGCCCAATACCAAGCCCGGCACACGGTAGGCCCTACGTGAACATCAGCTGAACCCCAGGGTCCTGGAATTCAAGGTCGTAGGGTTTCTTTAGAAAGGTGCCGTCTGGTACCTTCTTGACTCCTCCGAGGGTGAGATCCCTGGAGCGGATGGAAGGAAGGCGACCTGGAGTGAGTGGAGGCGCCGGCCGCCGCCCGATAAGCCCCCGTCCCCCAGAGAGGAGGGGGCGGGGACCTCCCGGAGCACTCGGCTCGCCCGCGGCGTTTCCTTGCGACATTTTGCCTGGGAGAAAAGAAGGAAAGGGGCAACAAAGTCACTCGAGGGGGCGGACACACGGACCCTGGGCGGAACCCCACCCACGTGGCCTCCCGCCCCCCAGTCAGTGCGTCCCTCCCTTTCCACGTGGCAAGACTCCCCGGACCACCCAGTTAGAGCACTTGGCTCGCTCTCTGCCCAGGCCCCCGGCCAGGCACAAGGCAGAGACGCACCCCAGCGTACCTGGGCTGTGGCTCCACACCACGCGCCTCCCGACTTCACCTCCGACGCGGCCCGCAGATTGCCCTGGGTCTCCGCGCCCGGCGGAAGTCTGCGTGGCAGGGCCCGGGGGCCGCCATCTTGCCGCGGGGCGGAAGTGAGGTCGGTGGGCGGGGCCGGGCCACAGTATTTATCCGGCGGTGCCTCGCTCCCCTCCGCCTTCTCTTCCCGGTTCTTCCCGGAGTCGGGAAAAGCTGGGTTGAGAGGGCGAAAATGGAAGAGGGGTCTGGTCTAGGTTACGCTGCGGTGCAGCGTTCGGGGGTCTTGGCCCGGGCCGAGGGGGTAGAGGCGCCCAGCTCCGGGTCCGTGGGCCGTGGCGGCCGCCACGACCCAGGATGGGGATTCGCCGTGATGGAGCCTCTGGGAGCGGTGGGGTCGTGGCTCGGGACGGGGCGAGGGGCGCGGGGCGGAGAGCGAGACCCGGACTCAGAGTTGGGAAGTCCCGGGCCGGGCCGAGCCGCGGCTGTGGGCTCGATGACGACCTTGGAGTGGTCACTGTACTCCGGGCTGCGGCCTCGTCCTCGTTTGGGGGTCCCTTCCCTGGACTGCTGGTGGGATCCTGGGGGGGGGGGGCTGTGGGCGCCGCGCTAGGGCAGCAACAGCGGACTAATTGGGTGCCTAAGGGCACCCGCCCTGGGCTCCTGGCTGCGGACCCTCGTGTGCGCTCTCTGGGCTCTTGACTGCGGACGCCTGTGTGCGCTCTCGTTCCAAGCCCGGAACCGAAAAACGAAGTTTGCTCGATTGGGAGGGACGAATTTAAAGAACTTTCATGGTGATTCCTTCATTTGTAATTTAACATAAAAAATGCCTTTACTGTTCTCCCCACCCCCAAACCATGTAAAAACCACTTAACATTGCGGAAAGTTTGAGGGGAGGAAAACATTTGTACTACTCACTACTATTAAAACTTCTGCAATGCAGTCCCCTTGGAGAGCTGTCATTGTACCACAGTTTTGAATCCTACCTTCTGAAATAACATTTCTTTGTTGCTGCATCAAATGTGTAATTCTTGGGTCTATGTCATGATTTGCCTGTTTTCCTATTTGGACACTTAGATTGTCTCCCCCACCCCCTGCGCGCACGCTGTTGTAAATAACGCTGTAGTGAACATCTGGTGCATTTAACATTTTTTTCTTTTGGATTATATCCCTAGAGCAACCTTTCAGACTTGTGATAACTGGCCAAAAGAAGATGTACTTTATTTTTTAAGTAAAATTTTTGAGATAATAGATACACATGCAGGTTTTTTTTATATTTATTTATTTTAGAGAGAGAGAGAGGGAGACAGAATGAGCAGGGAGGGAGAGTGAGAGGGACTCACAAGCAGACTCCACGCTGAGCGCATTGACCCCCACGCTGGGCTTTATCTCTTGATCCTGAGATCCTGACCTGAGCAGAAACCAAGAGTCAGATGCTTAACAGACTGAGCCAGCCAGGTGCCCCAGATACACATGTAGTTTTAAGAAGTAATACAGAGATCTCAAGTTTTCCCCAAGAGAAACATGTCCTAAAACTATAGTACAATATAACAACCAGAATATTGACATTGATACGGTAGAAATATAAAACATCAACGCAAGGATCCTAGGCACACCTCCCTCCCTTTGGTCCACCCCTGGCAAAAACTTATCTATTCTTCACTTTCATACTGCTGTTATTTCAAAAGTGGAACTCATTCAAAAATGGAATCATACAGTATGTGACTTCTTGGGATGGCTTTTTTCACTCAGCATAATTCTCTGGAGATTATCCAAATTGTTGCATGTATCACTAGTTCTTTCCTTTTTATTACTAAGTATCCATGGTTTGTTTAACTATTTGTTCTTTGAAGGAAGTCGGGGTTGTTTCCAGTTTTTGGCTATTATGGATAAAGCTGCTATGAACACACATGTACCAGTTTTGTTTTTTACAAAGATAACTTATTCATTGTAGAAAATTTGGAAAATTTTAATAAACATCCAGAAGAAAATGAAAGTCATCCATTACATACTTGAAGTTGTTTTTCTATGCATGTGGCTTTTTAAAAATTGAGGTGTTTTACATATGGTTCTATAATCTGCTTTTGTCTTAATAATATCCTATAAACATTTTTGGAGTTATCGAATATACTTCTAAATTATAATTTTTAATGCCTAAATAGTACTCCACATTGTTGTCTTGCACCATAATTCCTTTAACCAGTTTCCTGTTAACCAGAAACCAGTTTCCTTCCGGCAATGCTGATTGGATTTCTGCAAAATTTTTCACCCCAACAAGAAAAGAGGAGAGAAGACTTAAATCAAGACTTCTATCTTTAACATTTTGGGGTTTGCTTCCTAACAACAATTATTATAGTTTCCCATTAAGAATATTCTCCAGTGTTCCCTCTAATTAGGCTAATATACTTTTGGCACCATTCTCCTTTCTTTTCTCTCTCTTTTTTTTTTAAAGATTTATTTATTTATTTATTTATTTGAGACAGAGAGAATGAGAGAGAGAGAGCACATGAGAGGGGGGAGGGTCAGAGGGAGAAGCAGACTCCCTGCCAAGCAGGGAGCCCGATGCGGGACTCATCCAGGGACTCCTGGATCATGACCTGAGCCAAAGGCAGTCGCTTAACCAACTGAGCCACCCAGGCGCTCTCTCTTTCTTTTTTTTAAGAGAGAGAGAGTGTGCACCCACACGGGGGTGGGGAGGTGGGGTGGGGGAGGGAGAGAGAGAATCTCCAGCAAACTCCCTGCTAAGGGCAGAGCTACAGGCTTAGCACAGGGCTCAATCTTACGACCCTGAGATCATGACCTGAGCTGCAATCAAGAGTCAGAGCCTTATCCGACTGAGCCACCCAGATGCCCCACACCATTCTCCTTTCTTTCTTTATTTGCTCTAACACCTCCCTCTCTGTTTTCTTCCAAAGGGTCTATATTCTTTTATCAAGCCTCAAAAGAAACTAGTAAATCCTTACCAGCTGAACCCCATGTCATCGCATCTGTGATTCTAGCAGATCTTAATTGTTATTAATAACATTTTATTTCTACATATTTCATAGTAAAGTTGATAATCTTATTGTTGTCTGATAACTTAATGAAATTAATAATTAAACTCTTAAGAGCAAATATAGTTTTTTTGGTTCTAAATGCAGAATTCAGAAGGTGTAAACAGATTCTGTCAAAAGACTGTTTCTGTGAAATCTTGTTGGGCATTGGGAATACTAAATGAATAAGAAACTGCTTTGAATATGTATCAGTAGAAGAAAAGGAATGTGTGGTATGAAAATGCTATCCAAGCTCAAGCCATTACATGTTCTCTATGAGTAATTTCTCCTGATTTGTTTGCATCATTTTGCAGGCCATTATTTGCTGGTTCCTTCTCATCTCCTTGATCTCGGAACATTGGAGAACCCTAGTATTCAGTCCTCAGATCTCTTCCCTTTTTTCTTTATACTTACTCCTTTGGCTCTGGTTCAGTTTCTCAGCTTCAAACCCTGTGCTGAATGCTGATGACTCCTCGGTGCTTATCTCAATATGGACCTCTCTGAACACCAGATGTGTATTTCTGCCTATCCCACCCTTCCACTTGGATGTCCACAAGGCATCTCAAACCTACATCCACACCCAAACTTTTGATCTCCCTCCTCAAACTACTTCGAAATGTTCCCCATCTCAGTACGTGGCAACCCCATCCTTCTAGCCGTTTAGTCAAAATTTTGCAGTTATTCTTCACTCCTGTCTTTTTCTCATGTGACGCATCCAGTACATCAGCTTTTCCAGAATCTTGCCACCTCTCACCACATTCACTGACATGCCACCCTGGGCCTGGCCACCATCTCTTCTTCTTTTCCTCTTCCTCCTCCTCCTCCTTCTTCTTTTGCTATGATTATTTTAATAGCCTCCTAACTGGCCTCCCTGCTTCCATCTGGGTCCCGTCAGTTTAGTTGTAACATAGCATAATTAACATATTTCACATCAGGTGACGTCTCTGCTCTTGACTTCCCAGAGGCTTCCCATTTCAGAGTAAAAACCAGATAATTTAGACTGGCCTACACAAGCCCTACATAATCTGTCCCTCCACCCACCATCTCTCTGTCCTTAACTCCTACCACACACCTCTCACTCACTCTGCTCCAACGGCACCGGTCCCTTGCTCTATCCAGAACTATCTGGCATGCTCCCTCTACAGGGCCTCTGCATCTGCTACCTGGAATGCCCTTCCCCCATGTAATTCTGCGTGGCTCTCCTCCTCTCTTCAATAATTTTTTTTTTCTTTATCCCAAAGTCACTTTTTCAAGGAGGCCTTCTTTGATGGCATTATTAAAAATTATAACCTCCCCCATGACATTCCCTATCCCTATTTACTGACTTTTTCTCTATGACACTATCACCTAATAGACTCTAGAGTTTGTTTGTCTCTCCGTCTTCTCCCCCCCCCCACCACCAGAAAGAAAGTCCCATAGGAGCAGGGACTTATCTTCCTCCTTCACTACAGTATCCTCACTGCCTGAAACAATACCTAACACAGAGTAAGCACCCAATAAATTTTTGTTGAATGAACGAATGAATTCCAGTTTGTGTTGAGACCAAGTAGCAAATCCAGATGTGCATTAGAGAAATAAAAGGGTGTATTGTTTCCAGGTGGATTGTACAAGTGATTTAACTTTAGCACCACTGATGTAAAAGCCATCCTTGCATTGCACACGTCCATATGTCTTCTCTATAGGTTCTCTGTATGCAAGTTGCTTAATGCAGTAAGTAGTAAATAAGTAAGCAAATACTGAGCGAGTGGAGGGAAGGCTTTGTGGCATGGTGGCAGTTTGTGTATCTGTTACATTTTCTTGTCCCTGGTATCTTGCCAAGAAGTGCCCAGTGGTATTCCATAGCTTCTACGTTGTGCTCTTCCCTTTTGGGTATAGCTCGGTGACTATTCCAGTACCGTGGATTCATCCTATCAGTCCTTCCACTTCTTACTGAGCTTGTGATTCTTTCGTCATTGTTCTTGGTCTTTGTCCCTTGAAGTTTCTTTTCGCCCCTCCCAACATTTCATTAATGTCTCTTCTATAGCTTTTCAGTGTGCTTAAATATAATTCAGCATTTTTCCCATCTTAAATTTGTTAAATATTTAAGTAAAAAACAGCTAAAAAAAACTTTAAAAGTTCAAAGTAGGGAGGGTTGTAAGAGGTCTAAATATAATTTCAAAACGATAAATGAAATAAGTACTGAGAAATCCATACAGTTCTTATACACAGTCACTGCCCACTCTTGTCATTGCCAACACGTGTAAATGAACACAGTGGTTTTTATGAGCTGTCTGGATGTGTCTGCATTCATTGGCCCTGGAAATCCCCGCACTTAGCTCAACCGTGAGGAAATACAGGTAAACATTTTGAGTCCATAAAATTCACAAACAGTATTAAGACTGTAGGTCTTTTTCACTTACAGCTTCTATCTATTGCCTCACACTCTATTTGCTCTATGTCCTTCTACCATGAAGAACCCAGCCCTTGTACTCAGACATGATTTTGAATATAGCTTTTTTTTTTTAGATTTTATTTATTTATTTAAGACAGAGAGAATGAGAGAAAGAGAGAGAGCACATGAGAGGGGGGAGGGTCAGAGGGAGAAGCAGACTCCCTGCCGAGCAGGGAGCCCCATGCAGGACTCGATCCAGGGACTCCAGGATCATGACCTGAGCTGAAGGCAGTCGCTTAACCAACTGAGCCACCCAGGCATCCGATTCTGAATATAGTTTTGCCTTTATGGGCTGAGTCTCATTTCCCACCACCGACTCTTTTAAGATAAGGTTGATAGTTCCATCTTTCAAGGCTGTGGTGAGAATCCCATGCATAGGGTCTTGGTGCTTAATGGTAAAATAATAAAATTGATAATAATAATAAAATTGCTTTTGTTATTATTGTAATCATACTCTAGATATAATATTAAATATGGAAACTTCCAAGCATGCACAAAAGTGCAGAGAATAGCTTATTGGATCTCCAAGTACCCATGCCAATCTTGTTTCACCTGTCCATGCCCCTCCAGATTATTTTTATTTTTTTATTATTATTTTAAGATTTTATTTATTTATTTGACAGAGAGAGACACAGAGAAAGAGGGAACACAAGCAGGGGTAGTGGGAGAGGGAGAAGCAGTCTTCCCGTGGAGCAGGGAGCCCGATGCTGGGCTCGATCCCAGGACCCTGGGATCATGACCTGAGCCGAAGGCAGATGCTTGAAGACTGAGCCACCCAGGCGCCCCTGCAGACTATTTTTAAATAGGTCACAGATACCATGTCATTCACCCATAAATAGTATATATCTCTGAAGGATATTCTTTTTAAAAATAACCATAAAATATCATTATTAGAGTATCATTCTTAAATACTATCAAATACCCCCTTAGTATTCAAATTGCCCAATTGTCACATAGGGTTTTCTTCTTTTAACAGTTTAAGTCAGTATCCAAATAAGGTCCATACCCTTGAATATTTTATTGGAGATATAATTAAGGTGTGGGCAGAGTTTTGCTGTAAGACTGTCCATTGCAGTGTTGTCTAGAATGGAGAAAAAGCAAAATATTCATTATAGAGTAGGAGATTGGAGTATGACCTGACAATAGAACCATACACAGCAATTTAAAACAATACTGTAGAAAGACTATGTAATGAACAGAAAAGGTATTGGTAAGTGAAAAAGGCAGGTTATAAAACAGTATTTACACTTTCTATTTTTGTTAATAAAATACATATCTGAATGGCGGGGGAAATGAATGATTTTCTCTCTTCAGTTTTAGAATCAGAATTTCTCATCTTTCTATAGTGATCATGTATTCCTTGTGTAATAAAAAGCTATTAAAAATAAAACTGCAGCAGAAGGGCATCTGGGCGGTTGTCTGGTTTCACATAGCATTCGTTCTATTTGAGTTGTTAAGCTCTCTTCTCCCCATGTGTTTTCTCATGTGATTTGAAGAGCAGTCCTCAGAGGTAGGAAGCAGCAGAAGCCCTGACAGGGTCTGTGCCTTCCCCTGAGGCTATCACACAGCTCCACAAAAGCGCATTCAGATGGCTACTGTTCACCCTTGGGACACATGATCTCATGCGCACTCCTCGTGCCATCCTGGGAAGGTGGGAGGCAGAGCTGTGCTAGGACACGTCTTCCTTTTAAGGGGGCATCCGAGTCTCAGAGAACCTGACTTTTGTTCACACCAACCCTCAGGTTAGTTGTAGGGCCAAGTTTTGGTCCAGATGTCTGGTGCTGGCCATAACCATGAGACTACATTTTGCATCCCTTCAAAATCACAACATTTCAGTGTAGGTGTGCGAGGGGCAGGACCTACTTATGTTTGGCCAAGGGAGTGCTTAATCCTGTCTCAATGTAACGCACCACGCTGCATTCTGTGGTTCAGAATCTGACCAAACTTGCTCGGGTTCTCCACACCCATTTAGGGAAGGATGGGCTTCTGCTTGTCTTTGCTTTCTGTAAAATATTCATGTTCTGTCCACTGTCTAAACTTTGGTGCTTGCTGATGTCTGCAGCCCCCAAGTCCCTCTCGGTGAGTGTCCCTTGCACTCAGCTCATGCCTTCTGTGGCACTCTGAGCCCTCAGCCAGAACCTGAGAGGTCCGCCTGTTGCCCCTGCACCAAGCCCTCCCCACACTCCACCACGTTCCTCTTTCCACGGTCACCTCTTGGCTGTGCTCTGGCTGGACTCCAGCTGGTTCTGACGCCTCCTTCTCTGAATCCTTATCTGTACCCTGCAATTTGGTTGTATATTTCTTGTTCTTTATGTCCACCTTTCCTCCTCCTAAAAGACCACGGGCTCCTTGCAGTAAGACACTATTAATAATGATGGCAATGACAACAGTTCTGATGGGTCACTGGGCCCTTCTTGTGTACCAGGCCCACAGCTGAGTGATTTACATAATTTCTCAGTATTTATTACTCACTTGACAGATGAAGAAATCGAAGCTCTGAAAGGTTGAGTAACTTGTCCAAGATCACCCAGCTAGAAAGTGATAGAACTGGAATTTTAACCACATCTGTCTGACTATAAAGCCCATGCTTTTCCAAACTGTGCATACTCTTTGTCGCTGTTGGTTGTTTGATTCAGATTTCCTTGAGTGCTCTTCACAGTGGCGTCTGAGGTTTTCATCTGGTGGTAGAAAAGCCTCCTGTCAATAAGAGAGCAGATAGTATTCTCCATAGCCCAGATGGTTGGTTGGGATGAGAACACTCCAAGCTCCCTGTGTGTTCTTCCCACCCCCACTTTCTTGCCTCTGCACACCCTTCGCTGCCCCACAACCTCTCTCTCTCTCTCTCTCTCTCATTCCTTTCCCTGGGGATACCCCAGCAGTCAGAGGACTCTCCCTAGATGATCGGGGATCGTCTGCGGGTCTAATATCTTTTGATAGAGTTGGTAAGAAAATGGAGCCATGGATCGGCCAAAGTCCCCGCGGAGAGAATCCGGACTGAAGACGGACCCCCACCCCTGTACCTCTTTCCCGTCACAGCTCCCCTTCCCTTCCCCCAGTCAGAATCCTTGTTTGGGGGCTCCCAAGCCTCTGGGCTCAGCCCCACCCCTCTCCCAGCATCCTAAAGTTCGGGGGCTGCATTCAAGTGAGAGATTTCCAAGTTGAGGTGTGTTGGAGGGACTTCTGAGGGCGGCTTGTCCTGGAAGAACGGGGGTGGGGTGGGGGGGGAGTGGCAGCCACCGCCGCTGTCTCTGAGGACATCAGCGGAGCTTCCTGGGAGACCCTCTGCCCTTTCCCCTCCCACCAGCCCAGGCGAGCAGGGACCAAGCTTGCTTATTGTCACCTGACGCTGGGCAGCCTCTGATCCCATTGGTGGAGCCAGATTCGGTCTGGCTCTCCCGTTCTTTCTCGCCTTCTCTGCCTCTCGCTCTCCTCCACGCTGCTGTGATTTCGCTCTTGCCTCTCCTTGCGCTCAGCTGGGAAGATCGCCTCTCTGGGGGCAGCAGCCGTGTGCTGCAGAGCCAGGCAGGAGCTGCCTGCGGGGCATGGAAGAAGCCTCTTTGGCAGCCTCGAGAGGAGCGGGAGGAGCGAGCGAGCGCCGCTGCCTGTGACCCCAGTGTCGCTGCTGCCCCTCTCCCTGGGAAGAGCACGTCCACACAGAGGGCTCTCCCTTCCCTCCCTTCCAGGTCTTCCTCTGCAGAGCCCCGTGGAGCCAGGTGAGTGCCCTTCCTCCCCAGAGCATCCCGCTGTCAATTCTGAGAGGGACTGAGGCAGCAAGGGGCTAGGAGCTGGGGGCACCAGGGGCCTGCCACTGCCCACGGTGCCCACCTGGATTGCCAGGGCCAACGACCTTGTCCCCTGTCCCCCAGGGCCTTGGCAAAGGGATTAACAGCTGGGTCCCGTCCCCAGGGGCACCACAGTTAGTCACCCCGTGACCATTCTGCTGCAGTCAGCGATGCCAACAGGGAGAGTGGGGTGGGGGAAGATTCCCCCCTGGCTTGTGGGTGGCTTTTCTGGAGGGGCATGGGCAAGGGGTATCGGTGTGTACGGCACGTATGCATGCTTGCGAGGACCCTGGAGGTTTGCTTGCGTAGACAGTTCTGTATGCACACACTTAGGCTCTTGTGTGGGTTTCCACTGCTGGGTGGCATGTTTAGGGACATATGTTTCTTGTACACGTGAGCTACGTGTGTGGGGGGATCACTTATCTGAGTAGCCTCTGGGTTATGTGGGTGGGGGCAGTGTGAGGCAGTATATTTATGGGGTGGACATATCACTTGTCACGGGTGTGGGAGTACATGTTGAGGGAGGGAGTGCATGTAACCAAAGGATTTCTATGTCGGGAGGGGCAACTCCAGAGCAGAAAGGGGTAGGTAGGTGGAGAGTGTGGGCAGAGGCCACTGTCCGTGCGCAGACCCATGTAGGTGAGCAGACCTGTCGGCATGTGGAGGATCAGGGCTGGCAGAGGGTGGCTAGGGACAAAACATGTTTTCAAAGTCTGGGTCTTCGAGCCTGGAGAAGATTTGAGAGATAATACCAGAATCTGGGCAGGGGTTGAGTTGACGTGTGTGTGAGTGTACATGCGTGTGCAAGCCGGCATATGGGTCGCATGCCTTCTGTGGAGGTAGCACACGTGCATGTTGGCGCCTGTGGCTTTCTTTTCTTCCCCAAATATGGCTTTGCGAGAAGGTGTGCGTGCATATGTGTGTGCGTGAACCTCTGGACTCCAACATGTGTGGGTCTGTGTGGAGGCGACAGCTTGTAGCGGGAAAACTGTGGGACATTCTTAGAATGTGGAAGGGGGTGGAGGCACCTGAGTGCGCAGGTGAGTGCGCGAGACCGAGAATGTCTGAGGAGATGCGTGCAGCCCTTGTGTGGCGGGTGTGGGTGGGCACATTTGGTGCATGTGTGTATGTGTGCGTATGCGTGTGCACTCATGTTCCTGCCTGTGTGTGGGTGTGTAAGTGCTTGTCTTGGCAGTGCGGGTGTTTCTCAGGTGCTGTCTCAACCTGTCCCTCACACCCTGACCTTCCCCAGTCATGGACTTGGAGAACTGGGGCTCACACCCACCCTTGGTCCACCCTGGCATTGCTGTTCTCCCAAGTGTCACTCACGGCCACTCTCCCAAGCTAGCATGGGGGAGTAATCTTAGCTCTTCCAGAACTGTAGAAAGGAAAGGATGAGCCAGGTCCTAGGGAGCCCCCCCCAAACATGGCTGCCCCTGTCTCTGGGGAGAGTCTGAGGAGAGGAGTACTGAGGCAGTAATAGGTGCCCACCTGTGGGGTAGGCATAGATTGAATCTGCTGTGGGTGGGAGGTGGTCACTCAGGCCCTCTCTGGGGTGGGAGTGTGTCTGTGTTGGTGTGTTGTGTTGGTGCGTGTGTGTGTGCATGTGGGTGCATGTGTATATCTCCCTGGGGAGCTCCTCACTGGGAGCCCAGAGGATGGCAACCCCCCAGTCTCCACATCTGTCCCCATGAATTATAAACTGGTTTATTACCATACAGTTGTTTCCCAATCCTATTTTGCTTTATTTTGGGATGGACCTGGTAGCACCCCCATGCTTGTTTACCATAGGATTCCCTGCGCACAAGCCACGGACATTTGGCTAAATTGCACGACAGGCAGGCTCATAATTTAGGGTAGGAAGCCAAAATGAAACACGGGCTCAGGGAGCACCCTGGAACAGGTAAAGGCCATCACCCATATCCGTCTCCCTGTGCCTGCCACTCAGGCAGCCCACGGATGAATTTAGAGATACCAGGCTCCACAACAGACTTAACTGACAGGCAAGTGTGGGTTGGATCTTCTGGAAGCTATAAATAGAAGTACCTGCTTTCGAAGGCACAAGGTACCCTCACCCTTAGCGCCTGGGCAAAGAGAGGAGCAGAAGCAGAAAGGGGAGAAAAGGAAACAACATTCCAGAAAGCTGAGGTGTGCTGGGACGGGGCTTGAGAAGGAACCGGGAAACCACGAGCTCCCCTGGGCACTAAGCAAACGCCCGGGAGCAAGTTCAACCCACGTTCGTGTTCTTGTCCCAGAGACAGTCCCGCCCCTCTCCCGCCCCCTCTCTCTTCCCACCCTGTTCCCCAGAGCCAGGCCACAATCAAGGCCAGGGTCGGCTCCTCCTAGCTAAAGCACAGGTGACTGCCAGGGGTGTGGTCCTTTCATACTTGGAAAAGCAGCCCAGGTGGACGCGAAGGGGTGAGAAAAGAGGAAGGTGAGAGAAAATGTAGCTACTGGAAAGGGAAGGATAGAAGGAAGTAAAATAAATAACAGTAAAACCACGCGCACCTACGCATATACACATGTCACACACATATCACACACACTCACATGTGCGGATACAGCCTTTGCTTAATGATAAAGAGTTTGGGCTCTGGGGGCGCCTGGGTGGCTCAGTGGTTAAGTGTCTGCCTTCGGCTTAGGTCACGATCCCAGAGTCCTGGGATCGAGCCCCGCATGGGGCTCCCTGCTCGGCGGGAAGCCTGCTTCTCCCTCTCACACTCCCCCTGCTTGTGGTCCCTCTCTCGCTGTGTCTCTCTGTGTCAAATAAATAAAAAAGATCTTAAAAAAAAAAAAAGAGTTTGGGCTCTGGAGTCAGATGTGAGTTCAAATCACTTTATAGCTGCATGACCTCTGACATCTCGGTATCGCCCCAACCTCAGTGAACTCATCTGTAAAATGGGGATAATAAAAGTACCTACCTATGGCGAGGCTTGCATGGGATGATGCTTGGGCGATTATGGCCACATATCGGCCTGTTGTAGATGTCAAAGGCAAAATGAATTATTCAAACGAGTCAAGAAACGGAGGATCAGCTGAAAGGAAAGAGTGATAGTTGCAAAGTTAGGGGTGGAAGAAGAGCTGTGGCCCATACTGCCCCCTCCCACCACTGGCGTATCCACGTGCATCTCCGTGGCGCTTGGACTCCCAGCCTTGGTCTTGGTGACCCTCCCTGAGTCACCCCGAGGGAGGAGGGAGGCCTGAGCCTGAGCGACCTGGCACCCTTGGCCTCTTGGCTGCCAGGGCCCTCTGCCCGCCTCAACCCTCACACGGGTCTCCTCAGTGGGTGCTTCCTATCTCTCCTACCCCGCCTCATACAGTTCTCTCCACCCCCACCCCTTCCTCTTTTCACGCCTGCTGGCTGAGGGCCCCCCTCCTCGGCTCCATCTGCTGCGAATCTGTCCTGCCCGGCGTTTGCAGCATTCCCACTGCCTCTGCCACCTGTCAGGTGCCGTCTGTTCTGCAGACCCCTCTGAGGAGAGCCAAGAGCCCCCCGAGGGGGGAGACCCCATCCCACCCTTGGTCCTGCCCCTCCATCTTCCCATGCACTCTTCCCATCTGATTTGTTGAGGCAGGTGCGATCAGTGGATTCCCAAGGTTCCAATTTGCAAGGGATGTTGGGAGCAAGACATTCCAGAAAACTCTGGTGGGGAGGAAGGGGCTACTGCTTCCTCTCCCCTCAGTCCCCACAGGAGCCAAGCCAGAGGGGAGCATGGAGCTGCTGTCCACGCCCCACAGCATCGAGGTCAACAACATCACCTGTGACTCCTTCCGGATCTCCTGGGCCATGGAGAACAGTGACCTGGAGAGGGTCACCCATTACTTCATTGACCTTAACAAGAAGGAGAACAAGAACTCCAACAAGTTCAAGCACCGGGTGAGTGGAGGGTGCACAGAGGGCCCGTTGCTCACACTCCTCCTTGAAGGAGGCAGGGTAACGGAGCGCTTGCCGGTGGGTGATGGTTGGGACTCTGACAGGCCTGGTTCAAACCCAGGCTCTTCTCCCAGTGTAATCTTAGGAAAGTTATTCAGCCTCACTGAGCCCAAGTTAAGTAAAAAGGGTATAATAATGCCAGCCCCCGCAGGCTTGTGAGAGGCTTCAGTGAGGTAATGTTTGCGTGGTGTCTGGCTTGGGGCCCAGCCCCCGTGAACGCCATTATTGGCATCATGACTGGGGCTTCAGACGGGGAGGGAAAACCTGAGGGGGGCCACAGACATCACACCGGGGGCTGGTGTCTCAGGGTATGACAAAGCCCCTGACTCAGGAAGCAGCTTTGTTGTTGACTGTGTGGGCAACGTGGGCCATGGGAGGGCTGGGGCCCTTTGCTTGGTCCTCATTGACCCCTCTTGGGCCGCTGTGATCCTCTCTGCCCCTGGCTCTCTGGCCTACAGGTGGCTGGGTTTAGGAAAGCAGCATGGGAGAGTCCTCTGCTGGCTGGGGTGTCCTTTCCCTGGGTTAAAGCCGGGGAGGGGGTGGGTGGGAAGAAGGCTCCCATCTCCTCAAGCTGGCAGAGAGGAAGGGGGAAGAGTGAGGTGGGAAGGAGCTGGTTCCCACGACGACTGCATCATGTGGGTTGCTCACCCTCTCTCTCTTTGGAACTGGTTCTCCCGATCTGGGTGTCTTTTGGCAGGCCAGTTGCCACGGTGACGTGAATGTTCAACACCACCCCCTTAACCCTCCCCCCCAAAGAATAAGGCATATTTTCCCTTCCTCCCTGGCTCTCGGCATTTGCCGTTGCCGTGGAGACGGCACTGCAGTGTGCAGAGCTCTCGAAGTCTCCCTCAAAAACGGAGGTCTCGCCGCCCTCAACTTTTCGGCCTCCACCCCCGTGGCCTTTCTCCTTAATTCCCAAGAGAACGGGCATCAGGGGGCGTTACGGAGGGGTGGAGGCTGGGGGGTATCTGTATGGCCTTCCCAACGGCCACTGCTTGCTTCTGCAGGAAAATGGTGGCCAGGGCGCCGAGCCATTGAATCTCTGAGATTTTGGCCCTCCTTGGGCAGCCTAGGGGCCATCTGGGGAGCGTGAGGTCTGGCGGAATGCCAAGATTGGGCCAGACCCCCAGTTTGACTCTTGGCTCTCTGCATCCCATTTCTCAGGATGTCCCCACCAAGCTTGTGGCCAAGGCCGTGCCATTGCCCATGACAGTAAGAGGCCACTGGTTCCTGAGCCCCCGCACAGAGTACAGCGTGGCCGTGCAGACGGCCGTGAAGCAGAGTGACGGGGAGTACCTGGTGTCCGGCTGGAGCGAGACGGTTGAGTTCTGCACCGGGGGTGAGGCCGTGCTCTCTTGCTGCTTTGACACATCGGTCTTAGTTAGGGTCGGGAGGGGGATGCGTCTTAATCCAGCAGACGCTTATGAGCACCTGCTGAATGCGGGCACCATGCTTCAGCCATCAGAGAGGCACCCCAACGAGACCCGCCCCTGCCCCCGCCAAGCCCGCAGTCTGACACGGCAGGGGGGTGGGGCAGACGTCATCACTGCTAGTTGGGCTGCCAATACCGCTTCCGAACAGGGATGCACTTCCTTTTCGGGCTCGGGGCAAGCATGCTGTTTTTGAATCGTGGTAAAATACCCATAACACAGTTTCCCATTTTAACCAGTTAAGCGTATGGGTCAGTAGTATTAAGTACGTTCACAGTGGTTGTGCAACCAATCTCCAGAACTTTGTCATCTTCCCAAACTGAAACTCTACACTCACTACACAACAGCTCTCCTCCTCACTTCAGCCCCTGGCAACCACCATTTCACTTTGTGTCTCTGTAACTTTGACTCCTCTCGGTAGCTCCTGCGAGGGGAATCACGCAGCATTTGTCCTTCTGTGACTGCAACATGAGTTCCGTTATTTCACTCGGCATCATGTCCTCAAGGTTCATCCATGCTGAGCATGTGTCAGAATGTCCTTCCTTTTTTTTTTTTTAAAGATTTTATTTATTTATTTGAGAGAGATAGAAAGCACATGAGAGGGGGGAGGGTCAGAGGGAGAAGCAGACTCCCTGCTGAACAGGGAGCCCAATGCGGGGCTCGATCCCAGGACTCCAGGATCATGACCTGAGCCGAAGGCAGTCGCTTAACCGACTGAGCCACCCAGGCGCCCTGTCCTTCCTTTTTAAGGCTCAATAGTATCCCATTGTATGTATAGACCACACTTTGTTTATCCATCATAGGTCGAAGGACAGTCAGTAAGTAATATTAATAATAATCCCATTTGCTCATCTTGAGCCTCCACTTAGCCTGGGAACCTGACCCCTACTTAGGGGTCCTGCAAACCCTCTTAGCAGAATTAAGTTGGCAAATTCCAGTATGAACAAGCACCAGGCTTACGTGTACCTGGTAATGGATGACCCAGGATCTGCCCCACAAATAGTCCACTCTTTAGGTGTCCACAGGGGGAACTGCTCCAGATCTCTCTCTGTCACAGGGAAGGGGCAGGGAACATTCCTAGCCCCGGGCCTCTGAGGCTGCTGGCTCCATCCTCTGCCAAGGCCCATGCCCTAAGTCTCCTTGAGTTGCCATTCTTTCCCGAGCAGTGCTTTTTCTTAGCTCGGCTGCAAAACCCCACTCTGGAGGTGCTCCCACTCCTTGCGGGGAAAGCCTCTTGGTTTACCCCAGAACTCCACACCTAGTGGGAGTTTAATTCAAACTGGGGAGCTGCGGATGGCTGCAGTCCAGTCCCCACTACTCTTGCCAAACCCAGCACCCTGGCCAGGGCTGCATCAGCAAGGAGGAAAGGGCACCTTTTTCTAATTTGTACAAAGGCCCTGTCTTTGCTGGCAGCAGCCCTTGCCCGAGCCTCAGGGCCCCAGAGGCTGGTCCTGGCCCTGGGAGGTGTCCGGTCTACCATCCTGTCTCCAGCCTTCCCTGCTTCTCTCAGGGTGCCGAAGCAGTCACTGCCTCTGACCCTGCTCCGGCTACCCACTCACATCAGTGATCAGCAGGCTCCTTGTGAGCCCCTACCTATAATGACAACTGGCTTCCGTGTGGGTGGTATGGACGGCCTTCTACCTGCTGGATTTGGGGGTCTCCCCCTAGGGGACCTCAAATTCTCCCCTCTCAATCCTTGTTTTGCTTGCTGGTCTTCTTCACATGAGGATAGCCAGGGATCACAGCTCCTGGGGCCCCCGGCATGACTGTCTAACTGGGCAGCCCCTATCCCTTTCTGACTCAGAGAGCTGAGCCTCTGGCAATGAGAGTGCAGGGGTGATGAAGACAAACAGCATCCAGCTGTCCATGTTCCCAGCTGGGCCACCTGGCTTGCTCCTATGTGGTCCAAGGTGCTGTGACTGTTTGGTGTCCCCTGTTGCTCTGAGGACGGAGGTGGGCTGACATACTCCGTGTGCAGTGGGTGAGTGTGGGGGCATGACGCTGTGAGACCCAGCCTGGCCCTGGGCTTAACCAGCCGGGACTCTTGCAGATTATGCCAAGGAGCACCTGGCCCAGCTGCAGGAGAAGGCCGAGCAGATCGCAGGCCGTATGCTCCGCTTCTCCGTCTTCTACCGCAACCACCACAAGGAGTACTTCCAGCACGCCAGGTACGGCGTGGCCCCTGGCAGGGGCCTGGGTCTCGCCTTCTGCCCCTGACTCTGCTTTGCCCAGACAGCCGTGGCTGTCTGACATCACGCCCACCTTGTCTTTGCCAGACCCTCCTACGGAGTATCACAGGCTGGCTCTGGGGGGATGGCTCACTGCTGGGGATTGGGCTCCAGGGAAGGAGAGGGCTCTCGGGATGGGGATGCTTGGGGGAACCATGTGAACTGGCCTGGGTGAACAAGATCTTGGGTTTGCTCCTCCTTTTGGACAGTTCCTTTCACTGGCTTCTAATGCCCAGAGTCAGCTGTCTCTCCAGTTCAGGCCCTGGGTCCCAGAGGGAGATGGTAAGGGGAGCACAGGGTGAGAGGATTCTGTGTCTGAAGGGTCCTAGTTTTCAAACTGTGTGCTGTGGAGGCTGGAGGCTCCAGGGAGGTGTCACAGGGCATTTTAGGGGGGTATTAAGGGGTTGTTGAGGAAATTAGGGTGAGGCTCGGTGGGCCCCACATCTATCAGTCAACTGGAGCAGCTTCAGTTGCACTGCTTATCGACTGCCTATGTATAATATCTTTTGGGGAAGAAAGAGAGGGGCTCTGTAGTCCAAAAATATTTGATCCAATTGATGATCTGTTCTAACCCTCTCAGCCTAGAGATGGGGAGCCTGAGGCGCAGAGAGCCAGTAGGTCACTAGTCACCTGGGACATCCAGGACCTGGCAAGGGTGAAGCCGGGTCGGGGGCTGCCCACCCTCCCCAGGCCTGCTGACACCGCCCCAAGTCCATGTCCTTCTAAGGCTGGGCTAGGGCAACCTGCTAGTCTTACTGTCTTTGTCATTGCATTCAACTGGGGGTGCGGTGCTCCCACCCTACTCCAGCATGGCAGGGAGCTAATGGGCTCTTTGGTTTTTGTACTAAAGAAGAGAGGCAGCCAGGTGAGTGGTGAGCACACTGGCCCAGTTCCAGGTCCTCTCTCAGCAAGCACGCAAGAGAGAGAAAGCACCCATATGTGCCAGGATGTAAAGATGAATAAAGGGTAGAGTCCCCCCTCTTGAAAACCTCAGAGTCTATCAGAGGGACAGTTCAGACAGATGGAATGTAAGAAGTACATGTGATTGTTGAGTAAAATTCAGTACCTGCACGTAGCAGGCAAAGTTTTGTTGAATACAAATGTGCCTGATGTTCCCCGAAGATTTTGGAGAGGAGGGGACACCTGTGCTGGGCCTGGAAGGATGATTAGGAGTTTGGTGGGCCAGGTGAAGAGAGGTCCAGGGAAAGGCAGTCCAGGCAGAGGGAAGAGCCCTGCAAAGGCACAGAGGCAGGAAAGTTGGGGGTTCATGTGTGGCTGGAGAATGTTACTTGTGGGTGTAGGGGTGGTGGGAGGTGGGGTCAGAAAGACCAGACCTTGATGGCCTTGCTTTTCATGAAAGCTCCATCAGAGGGTTTTAAGATGGGGAGTGGAAGGTTCAGACCTCTCCTCTGTGAAGGAGTGGCTTGCATCAGTCCATCTCCAGGGCTCTCCCTGCTCTCACATTCTGGAATGTTCTATTTGCGACCGATGGAGGCAGCAGCTGGTGGGAGAGCTGGGAGCTCGGCTGGCTTCCTTCTCAACCCCACACAGCAGCCAAGCCTCAGCCCAGCTAACCAGCGGCATTTTCTCTTCCCTTTGGCATTTTTCCCCCGGGGTGGGTAGGACCCACTGCGGGAACATGCTGCAGCCCTACCTGAAGGACAACAGCGGCAGCCATGGCTCCCCAACCAGCGGCATGCTCCACGGGGTCTTCTTCAGCTGCAACACAGAGTTCAACACTGGCCAGCCTCCTCAGGACTCCCCCTACGGTCGCTGGCGCTTCCAGATCCCTGCCCAGCGCCTTTTCAACCCCAGCACCAACCTCTACTTTGCGGACTTCTACTGTATGTACACAGCTTACCACTATGCCATCCTGGTGCTGGCCCCTAAGGGCTCCCTGGGGGACCGCTTCTGCCGTGACCGCCTGCCCCTCCTGGACATTGCCTGCAACAAGTTCCTGACCTGCAGCGTGGAGGATGGGGAGCTGATCTTCCGCCATGCCCAGGACCTCATCCTGGAGATCATCTATACCGAACCCGTTGACCTGTCCCTGGGCACCCTGGGGGAGATCAGCGGGCACCAGCTCATGAGCCTATCCACTGCTGACGCCAAGAAAGACCCTAGCTGCAAGACCTGCAACATCAGTGTGGGCCGCTAGGGACTCCTGGGGAACTGGGGGGCTAGGGAGAGATGACAGGCAGGGTGGCAATGGGTGGCATAGGTTCAGGGAGCTGGCTTTCTCTCCCCTGCCCCCCCCCAGCTCCCTCCACGCCACAGCCTTCCCCTTTCCCACCCAGTGGCATTAGAGGCAACAGAGGGTGTCCCCTTGGTAGGCGTGGCCTATTCACCCCTGGTGGACTTGGTAACGCTTCTTAGCCTCCGTAGGTTGGTGGAAGGAGGGTAGATTTCTGGAGATTTCCCCATTCCTGGTTTCCCTGTCCTGCTGTTTCTTGCTTCATCCCGGCCTCCACCTCATGGAAACTTACAGCCTGGGGGCTGTCGCTGAGCAGCCTCCCCGGGCCAGAGCCCACGTGTTCCTTGCCTGCCCCCAGAGGCGCTGCAGAGAGCCGCGGGTGCTCCTCTCCAGCCCCGCCCACCCCACTCAGGGCCAACCACAGAATACCCCTCCCCTCTGTGCCGGCCCGGGGCCGGGGGGGGGGGGGGGGGGGGGGGGGGGGGGGGGGGGGGGGCTACCGACTCCAGGCCTGGCCCTTTCCCTTTATACATAGTCTCCTGCACCGCTCTGACCCCCCAGCACCCTCTTCCTGCATGGGGAGAGCTGTCCCTCCCCTTCTCCACCTGCCCTCTAGAAAGGGGCCCTCTTTTTCCTCCTGGCTTTGGGGGCTCCGGGCTGTTGGGACTTTTCCTTTCTCCTCTGGAGATGATGTGTACCCCAGCGTACCTTCTCCGTTGCTCAGAGCACCGAGGTCGGCAGTGGCAGCCACTGGGGTCGAGGAGGGGGACAGAGACCCCTGAGACCCAGAGGTAACCCTTCTTAGCCCGAAGGGGGCCGCCTCCTGCCCCGAGGGGACCCAGTGTGGAACTAGAATCGAGGGCTTTCCGAAGAGCCCCAGCACCCTGCCTGACTGTGCGCTTTGCTCGCTCTCTCTGCCACGGGGCCGTGACTGCACCGTGCCTGCGTGTGATCTGGACTGTGGCTTCCCTGCCACCGCACCTCACGCTCCGCCCACCGGCACCGTCTGCTTCCCCACCGCCAGCCGGTTGGCGGAGAACCCCTTCCCTGGGGAGTTCTTGGAGACGGCTTCCTGAGCCTCCCAGCGTTTTCGCCTATTTCTTACTTTGGTACGGGTCATGAGGGTGGTGAGGGTGGACCCCCAGGTCGGGGGGCAGGTGGAGGTGTGGATGGAGGCAGCTAGCTGTTCAGGGGATGGTGGAGGCGATGTCAGGCAGAGGACAGCAGCCCCCACAGTGACAGCCAGATCCCCGTGATGAAGTACAGAAGGGGCCAGAAGGCCAACAAGGCCATATCTCAGTAAGGGCGCAGGTGGGACAGCTGGTCGCCTCTTGTGTAGCCACAGGGAGTGGTGTGGTCAGCTGTCTCTGTGGCACGGAGCAGGTCTGGGGGCCCTGGGAGAAGCATGGAGGAGAGGACATGGGCCCCCAGGCCTCTTCCCCCTCTGCTGACTGTGTTGCTCTGGGGGGTGGCCCACTGCTCTCCCCCGGCCCTGTGTCTGCCCTGAGCTGGGGGCACACCCGCCTGTGTTGTGCTTGCGACGTGCATCAATAAACCACCATGGCCTGAGAGCCCCGACTCTCTTTGAGCTCTGGGAGGGGTGGGGGTAGGCAAGTTGTACAATCACAGAGGAACTCAACTGGGGATGTCCCCCAGGACAAGACATCTGGAACTGTCTCCAAGGGTGCTCCAAATCTTGCTGTGGGAGGCAGGGCTCAGAAAGCGGAGCCGTATCTCTAGCTTAGAAGGGACTTTGGAGGTCTTTTGGTGCTACCCTGCACTTTGCGGAAGGGGAAACTGAGGCCTTATGAGAGGGGAACCTGTGGCAATCTGAAGACCTTAGCAAGGTCCCCTGTTTGGAGCCCTTCCCAATGCGACAGCCTGCCACTGCGTCAGACCCAGATACTCCTAAATTTCCCTCGCCCAGAGCCCAACTCTCCCCTCCCCAGCAGGGCTCCTCATTTGCAGATCTGAGTCACCTCTGCGTCTATTATTATGGACTTATTAAAATGATCTGCTGGAGTAGAAAAGTTCCAGAAAAATTAGAGTCACCTCACTGACACTGCCTGGCTCAGGACCAAATGAACATGTGTCATCCAGAGCTTGGGGCACAGCCTCCTTGGGCTAGGGGAAAGCTGAAGGGCAAACGACCGCTTCCTGAGGGCCTACTATGGGCCAGGCATTTGGCTAGGTGCTTTCACACACATCAGCTTATGTAGTCTTCACAATGGCCCTCCGCCATAGTATTCCTATTTAACAGATGAAGAAATTTTGTGAGGCACAAAAAAGTTAAATAAAAGGCTTGCACATGTCTTACAGCTGGTAGGCAACAGTGCCTGGATTGGATTCAGAAGCTGGAATCTTCCCATTCCACTGTCCTGTCTCCCCTAGTGTCTGCCAGGAGCCGCCCGAGCGGTAAGACATGGGCAGGCTGGTCTCAGCACTTGGCCCTCTCAAGGGTCTCCCCTCTACATCTCTCCTGGCTGACCAAGGCTGCACCTTGATCCTGAATAACACCAGGGGGGGCTGTGGAGTCACAAATGCCAAGGAGCCTTCTTTTAAAGGAGTAGTGGGCAGCACTGGGTGTCCAGAATTCCACAGACGGGGAATGATCTTCAGGGCCCATCCTTCCCTCCTCTGGTCAGGAGACCCCCACCCCACGCCAGAGGGGTTTTCAGAATTCTTCAGAGGTGCAGGCTTCAGTCTTCCTTTTGTGAACCCTCTGAGTTTCTTAGGGAAAGATTGGCTCCCAGTGTCCTCTTTAGTGGGGGATGAAGGCAGCGTACTGAGGGGAGGTTGGGGAGGGGCCACACGCAGGTTTCCCCAGAGAGCCTGCTTCTCATTGCTCTCTCCAGATGGCCGCTCTGCTCTGCTCTCCGGTTGCTGGAGGCGCTTGTCAGAGCTGGGTCAGGGCACTGGCTGGAATCTGCCCTGAGGTCCTTTCTGGCCCCTGTCCCTCTAATCTGACCTGGTGGAGGGAGAGAGGTCTATGTGCGAGTGCGCGCGCGCACACACACACACACACACACACACACACACACACACACACACACACACACACACCACCTCCCTAGACTGGATTTAGAAGACACACATGGCTGCCACAGAGAGCCACAAAGTGAGGGACAACCCAGGACTGTAGCTGCCACCATCCAGCTGAGGGGCCCCGAGTTAGCCCTGCTCCAATGCAGTCAGGGAGAAAAAATGAGGCAGTGGCCACCAAGGGGTGCCTCCAGGTTACAAGCGGGGTGTTCTGCCGTGCGGGCACCAATACACAGACACACCCAACACATACACGCGGCTACGTGCCCTCAAGCCCCCAACTGTCTGTCTCTGTCTCTCTGCTCTGCCCATTCCTTCCCTACTGGGCCAGCATCTTTCTTTTCATCTTGGATGGATGACAGTCTCCCCAGAGTAGTGGGTGGGGAGGAGCCAGCTCTGAGGACCCTCACAGTTTTGTATGGTTTTGGTATGTGTCTCTTCTCCATGTTAGGAAAGAAGGTGGCTGGGGTCCCAAGGAAAGGGATGAGGAGGGACCATTCCCCCAGACGGAGGGAGGCCTTCAGGAAGCTGAGCTGAGGTGATTGGCCATAAAACAGCTTGGCCACAGCATCTGGAGGAGATTGGAACCAGATGTTCCTGAGATGGGGGAGGGGAGCGTGTGGGACTGGGAGGAGGCTGGAGCAGGAGAAGCAGGCTGGTCAGTAGGAGGCTGAGTTGGGGGGCCTCGTGGCTCTCCGGAGAAAACATCTGGCTGCCCTCTCCCCACTCCCCAAGTCAGACACTACTATTTTTGCAAACTGGAGCAGCAAATCTTTTCACGGATTCTAGAATCAGCCCTGTGTATAGGGACAGTCAAGCACAGGGTGTGACTTGGGAGGTGCCCAGAAAGGCTACCAGCTAGCCAGAAATGTCTCCTGCTGCCCCACAAGCCCCGCCTTGCTGTGGGCTAAGCATGGCCTTCTCTGGCAGGAATCCTTCTGCCCTCAGCAAATAATGCTCAACTGGAAACTAGTGTACCCAGAAGTTTCCTTTTTGCATAGAAAGAGAGTAGTCCAGGAACTGGAAAACTGTCTGGCAAAGGAAAGGAAAAGAAGGCCCATTTATGGAGAGCCTCTTATTTGCAGGCACTGTATCGGGATCTCCTCAAAGGGTATCTCATTGCTTCCTTGCAACCCTGAATGTGTTGTCATTCCCCTGTCTAGATGAAGAAACTGAGGCTCAGAGATGTTAAATGACTCACCCAGGGGCACACAGCCACCAGATGGTAGAGCTTGTGTTTGAAACCGGCTATGTTTGCATGCAAGCTTTTGAACTTTTCATGACACAGAAGCAGATGGGGGAGGGGGAGGGGAAGGGGAAGGGAAAAGGGGGAAAGAGGAGGAAAGTGGTGGTGCAGGGCATGTGACTTTCCTCCTACTATAGTGGAGCCACACTTGGCCCTAGAAGATCCCCCACCCCCCTGCTGGTGAGGAACCCCGCCCTCTGGCTGCTTGGAGACTAGACGCTGGGTTTTCTTGTCCACCTCAGCTGTGGCAGGAAGGGTTGCCGAGGACAGGGGAGAGGCTTGGGGAGCAGAGGCCCAGGGAGGAGGCAGCTGGCCAGCACCACTGGACAAAGGATGGCAGAGCCACGTCTCCTGACTGCCAGGCTGATGCTGTTGTCCCCGCCTCTGCGGGCTACAAAGGTGCTCCCAGAGGCAGGAATCTGAAGCTCCAGGGTGTGCGCTAATCTCGCTCGAGCTGGGAGCACAGTCAGGGGCAGGTCCATCCCGGCTTTTCTATTCCTGGCCATGCCCTCAGGACCAAGAGGGCCCTCAGGGACTTGCAGACAGTTGTAGGAGCAAGGGTACCTTCCTCTGACATGGAGTCAG
This sequence comes from Zalophus californianus, assembly GCF_009762305.2. Classification (NCBI taxonomy): domain Eukaryota; kingdom Metazoa; phylum Chordata; class Mammalia; order Carnivora; family Otariidae; genus Zalophus; species Zalophus californianus. The sequence continues at coordinate 158,910,969 of NC_045596.1, forward strand.
CTGAGCTGCTGGGCAGCGCTGCCCTGGAGCTGGTCTAATCTAGAAACCTGAAGCAGCCCGAAGGTGAGGGTGGGTGGGGTTCTGAGAGCACATGCATTGATTAAGTTCTGGAATATGTATGTATCAGTGGCCTGCACCCAGCTCCTGAGCAGCCTCCACCACCCAGAGGCAGCCTCTGAAGATGGGCCCAGAGCCGACAGGGAAGGCGCACCAGCACGGTCCCTGCGTCATTAGAGGGGTCTGAGTCTACGGTGGTGATGGAGTCTTGGGACAGGGGCCTGGGGTGGCCGCATGAGCTGCCTCTGGCTGTGGCATTGCTGTTCACAGAGTGGAGGACTGGCTACTCTCTGTGGGCTGGAACCCTTAAGTCTGGATGGGGTTAGGATCCTGGCTCCTTCTGGACATATGGCTCGTGAACTGGGAGTATGGGCCTCTGAGCTTCAGAACGTGGAGGGCTGGTGAGAGAGCTGTGACCACTGACTACAAATTCTGCTGTGGAGGAGCTGATGCCAGGTCGATTGGCCAAGTGTCCGGGTGAGATGCCCAGGCAGCTCCAACGGTCTGGGGGCCTTTCCATCCCGCTCAGGGCCTCCAGGCTGTCCGGAGCACTGAGGTCAGAGGAGGTGGGGGCAGGGAGCGGTGGCTGTGACATCACAGCCTGTGACCTCACTGGAACAATAGGCGGTAACCCTTCAGCCCATCACCCCCTCCCTTGCAGGACCTCCCGGGCTCATCTGCCGTCAGGACTGGACGAGAGAGCCGCAGCCTGACAGTGGGAGCAGGCCGGCTTCCTGGAAGGAAAGGGTCCTGCCTACACATCGGATGCCAGCAATGTGTCTGGTTTCTACTACTGCATTCTGCTTAAAGGGCCCGTCTGGGGTGCACCATGCCATGCTGCTGCCTGGGGGTAGGTCCCCTCCCACAGTCCAGAGAGCATCTGGCCCAACACGGGCCTCTGCAATAGGGAGAGGCTTGAGGCCAGTAAAAGACCTACAGACCCACTGAAGGATCTCAGGGAGCCCCAGGGCTGGGAGCAGGATGCCTGGCCCTCTCTGAAATAGGGGAGTGGCCAGCCCAGGCCGAAGAACCCAGGTCCTCTCTCTGCTTTCTTGCCCCTTGAGATCCATGAAGAGAAAGGGGAGAGAGAGGCTCGTCTGAGTGGAGGGAGCAGGGATGTGACTTCTCTCCTCCTGGCCTCTGGGAATCAGGTCTGGGCCTCACTGCTGGCTGGGGAGGGAGAAGGCCACGGCAGGAAGGAGGAGGCCCGCCGAGACACAGCCTTGGGAGAGGGGGCCAGAGCTGGAATGTTTGCTCAGTGGCTGCTGAGTGTCTGGCTCTTGTCTGCATGGGAAGAGAAGGACCCGCAGGGGGCCAGCACTCAGTGTTTGACCTTCAGGAAGGCAGAGTTTCAGGGCCAGTTCATGGATCTGTTCAGGCTGATGCCAGTTTTCTGGCTTCTGGTGGGCTCCCCGGGGACACACTCCAGCCCACCCACCCCTTTCTCTAGACAGAGACAGAAAACCCAGGTGGACACCAGCTGGACAGACAACATGCCTAGCCCCTTTTACATACCTCCCCCTCCCCGCCCCCAAACAGCCTCTTTACAGAATGTTCCACTCCTCACGTTGTGTGGGAGGGCTATGAGCCCTGCGTGTACACTGTATGCCTACAGGCTGAAGTGCGCAAGGCGGCTGTGTTTGTGTGTGCCCGAGTGTGAAATCACACCCTCAGGGGTCCTGGAATCGAGGGATGGAAGGGCAGCCAGCGAGGCCCGGTGTCCCAGCTGTGGGCCGGTCCCAGACACAGCAAGCCTGCACATCTGGAATGAGATGCCCACCCCCCACACCCCCTCATGTCCCAGACAGCATCTGGCACAAGATACTCGCTGTAACACTTTCTGTTTATTGGCTGGGGTGCCCTGGTGTGGCTGACCAGCCGCTGGGCCTGAGAGAAGCCCTGTCTCGCTCCCCCACCCCCTCCCCTGCATCTCCCCACTGTGGCTCCTATGGGACTCATATGGAAACTCCGGCCCCAGGAAGTGGGGAAGTGGGGGCTTAAAAAAACCAAATCGAGGTTGGAGAAGGGGTGGGAAATGTACATTACAATGAAGATATGCCACCAGCTATACATAATACAGCGCGTAGAGAGGGCAGGGAAGATGGGCAGGTCTGCTGACAGACGCTCTCCCCACCAGGCCAGGCCCCCAGAGAGGAATGGCTACTTCAAGTGTCTCAGTGAAGGCTCTGGCTCCCGGCCCCGGCCCCCTTGCTCTGGTGGGGGCAAGGAGGAAGGGATCGTGAAAGAGTCCAGTTCCCCTTGCCTCCTGAGGACAGCCTCGCCTGGACCGTCGGCCTGCAGGTCCCGGCGCTTCGGGGACAGGGTGCCCACCTCCTGCCCACCTCCCACTGTGCAGTCCAGGTGACTGAGGGCAGCAGGCCTCCCGTCCCCAACCCCCCCCCCCCCATGAGGGCAGGGGTCATTTTCTGCTGTGCAGTGTGTCCTGGAACTTGGTGCTGGTGTACCGCAGGTGAAAGCCTTTTTTGGTGATGGTGTCATCTGAGTGGAATTTCACCAGGACAGAATCTCCCGCCGAGTACACCTCCTCAGGAGGCTGACAGAGGAAAGGAATGGGCATGAGGCTGAGGCTGCTGTTGTTCCTCCCCAGGATCCCCTGCTCTAAGGAAGCCGGGCGGCTCCCAGACATTCAGCAGATTCCCCCAGCCCCTTGAAGCAGGAGGAAGACTATTGCCAGTGGGAGTTTAAGGGGGTGCCTGGAGGAGGGAAGAAAGCAGGGGATAGAAGAGCTTGTCCTAAGTTCAGAGTCACACTTCATTCTAAACCCAGCACTGCTATTAACTAGCTAGTTGGGAAGTCTTAGCAAGGCACTGCTCCCCTCTGGGCCTCGCTTCCCTCGAGGGCAAATGGGAGAAATACTCCCTGCTCTCCAAGCCTAGAAGGGCCGGTGGGGGCGGCAAACGAGAGGATGGTTGTGAAAGGATTTTACAAAGGGAGTGGGTTCTCTGAGAGGCTGCCTTCTCACCGTCTCAGCTGTCTTCTGGGGAAGCCAGGACAGCTGGGTCCCCCGGGCACAGATGTGCCCATGCCCCTCCTGTCCTCCCCCGGTTCTGGCCGTGGTCAGCTTCAGGTGATGCCCTTTCCTAGGCTCCTGCGAGCCCCTCCTCACCTCTGCCTGCAGGCCCTCCGAGTGAGAGCTACCCGCAGAGCATCAGCACACAGATGCCCTGGCTCTCAGGGCATAGAAAGCATCATTTCCGAGAACCTTGCGGACATTTCCAGCAACCTTGCCAGGAAGCCCTGACGGGATTGGGTTCCTTCCCCAGGTCCCCTCCCGTTGGCTCCAGCCCGGTGGAAGTCTCTGGAAGAAGCCACCTGGGAACACTGGATTTGATGTGTGGCTCACTGGAATGTGCCAGATCAAGGGAGTTAACAATGTGCAAAGTGGAGAGGGGGTGCTGGCTTGGCAGCCAGGGGATTCCAGAGTGGTGAGCCAGGCAGGCGAGGGGCCCGTGTGCTCCGCTCCCGCCCCACCTCCCTACCTCTCCACCCTGTCCCAGTCCTACAGAGGCTGAAGCTCTGTCCTAAGGGCACATTCAGTAGACTAATGGTGGGTCCAGTGGATGCTGCAGCTCTGGGAAGTTTAACCCTTCCTAGGGTGCCCAGGCTGCCCTGGAGCATGGCCATGAGACAGGTGAGGGACCAGGGAGGGGACAGAGGGAGGGCGTGTGTGTGTGTGTGTGTGTGTGTGTGTGTGTGGTGTGTGCATGTGCCCGTGTGCAATGGTGTGTGTGTGTGGTGTGCATGTGCCCGTGTGTAATGGTGTATGTGTGTGCACCTGTGTGTAATGGTGTGTGTGTGTGCGCACTCGTGTGTAATGGAGAGGGGAAGACGATGTTCTCTGAAGGGGGAAAATATTCACAAAAACAAAAGAAAAAAAAAACAAAAGAAGCCACAAGCTCTGACTGAGAGGAAAATAAATCCACCTTTGTGGTTTTCCCGTGACCTCGGTTAAAATCCCATGGAGCAAACTTTTGCCCACTGCCTCTGAAAGTGCCATTTTTATGGACCAAGAAGCAGTGTCCCGCATCTGCTTAGACAGTAGCACCAAGGGCTTTGGGACCAACTGGCCTCCCGCCAAGAAGGGCACCTGGCAGTGGAAGAGAGGAGGGTGTCTTTATGGCTCAGCCAGAATGACTGCTTAGCACAGTTCGGCTCCAGGTTCCTGGCTTTTGCCCCAGCCTCTGCCCCTGATACTGGGCCCTGGTAAGCTGCCTTGGGACTGGAACAAGGGATGGGGCGGGGGGCAGAGGGAATTCCATCCCCCTCCCCAGATGCAGGCCACCCTGTAGGTCCAACCGAACTAGTGCTGAGCAGGCTTGGGTCAGGGCAGGGCCTGTCCCAGAGGCTGCAGAAACCACAGTGTTGGCCAAAAAAGGACTGAATTTCCTGGGTGGGGATGGCCCGGGCCAGGGCAGGCCTCCATGAGCAGCCACCCACCAGGCAGGCTCTCTTGGCTCCTGCAAAGGACCGGGCCTGGGCTACCACCCATACCGGCACCCCACACCTGCCTAGGCCGCATGGGCGCTGGACCGGGGGGGGGGCAGGGTCTCACCCCTGAGCCGCAGTAGCGCCCCAGCCTGGGGGCTGTGCTGTCATAGCCATCGAAGAGCTCCATGTAGTCGTAGCCACAGTCGGCCTCCTCCTCCACCTCGAAGGTCTGGAACACCAGCTCCACGCCGTAGCCTTCCTCTGCCACGATGACCCACTCACAGTCCACGCCGCCGGGGTAGTTGTTGTCGCCAAACTGGGCGTGCGAGTAAAGATCCTTTGTCTTCACCTCTGCCCGCACCTGGCCTCCACACTCTGTGGGAGGACAACAAGATGAGCCAGCGCTCCCTGAGCGCGGCCGAGGGCCAGGCGCTGCACCTCACCACGCCCACCCCTCGCGGCTGGATGGGGGGCCACGCGGCTAGTGGGGGGCGGGTGTGCACCCGGCCCAGGACGTGCGGCCCACGACAGGTGCTCTGCTGCTCCGCCTCTGGACCGATGCCCACACAGGCCCGGGGACACACGGGGCTGTTAGGCAGCTCTGAGCAGAGGCACCGGCGGTGGGGGGGGGGGGGAGGGCACGCTTGTCAAAAGAGGACATTGCTAATTTGCTCCTTCTGACGGCTGCCCTGGAAGAATGTGGGCCCTGCGTTGCCAGAGCTTCCATTCTTCGGAGAGAAGAACTACATCTGGATTTTCTGTGAAAACTCTTGATTTTTAAATGTTGGCTCACATTTTTAAAAAACACAGTGTGGGCCAAACAGAGCAGGTCTGAGGGCCAGAGAGAGTTCTGGGCCCCCAGTCTGTGACCCTCTGCTGGGAGGGGCAGATGAGAGCACGCAGGGCAGGGCCAGCGGAGCCCATCCTCCTCGGGAAGCCCTCCGGCCCCTAGGACGCCCGGTGCTTATGCTTCCCTGGAGGGGTGGCGAGGGGGTGGGACGGGACCCGGGGCGGGAACTGAGTTGCAAGGGAGGAGGGGAGGCTGTGGACCCATCAGTCCTGGGGATGCCCCAACAGGGGGCTCAAGGCCCACAAGGAGCCTGTGAAGACCCCATCTGACACCCTTCCCAGCCTGGGCTCCAGCCTATCTCTGCTGCTGCTTTGTTTCCACTTCATGGCTCTCCTCACACACTCGTTATTCAGGCCAAACGAAATGACCTGCGGTCACTTGTATACACCCCAAGTTATCCTGGGGCTGTGGCTGGGCCTGGGCTCCTCCCCCGGCTGGAATGACCCCACCAAGTCCCATTCAAAGCTAGAGCTTATCATGTTTTGCCTCCTGTTCTCGTTATCTGTGCATGGCCCAGCTCACCTCTGGCCTGGGAGTTCCCGGGCTGCGGGTGGGGGAAGGGCTCCTGCCTGATTCATCACCATGTGCCCCTCCGAGGCTCACATGGGGCCACAGCTCAGCAAAGGGTTGCTGAATAAATGGACAAGGGATCACTAATTCCCTAATTCCTGATTCCCTCCAGGGCCGAAATGTTTGCTTCATTTTTGGGACGGGCACTTACAACACTGCCTCAAACATGTTATGTGTTAATAAATATCTGTAGAATGAATGAACGAGTGACTTTTGGGGGTTGGAATGTGGGTGGGCTGCTGCATGGTCAGGCGTCCTACGGCTGCGGACTCTGGGGCTTTCCTCCCCATCCCTGGCTTCCCCCACCCACTGTCGTCACTGCCCTCTGTTTTCCAACTTCACAGCCCCTAATCAGGATCTCCCCCACTCTTCTTTTAGTGCTCCCTCTCTGCTCCCCTGCTCGGCCCTTGGAACACAGTCTCTCTCCACCCAGGCCACAGGCTTGGTCTAGCTGTGCCTTCACATGCTCTTCGTCACCCTCCCCGTGAGCCTCCTGAGCCTGGTCCTGCCTTTGGGACCAGGACCAGCAGATGCCTGCAGGACAAGACAGCATGAGGGCACTGGCTGCCTAGCGCCTTGGCCAGAGGCGGCCTCACCTGTGGAGTGGGATGCCTGGAAGCCCTTCCTCTGGACGGAATTGTCCGAGTAGAAGCGCAGGAACATGCGGCTGCCCGTGGCCAGGACAGGCTCCGGCTTCTTGCTCCCACAGAAGCGGCCCAGGACAGGGGCCTTGGCGTCACGCCCGTCGTACACTTCCAGATGGTCATAGGCACACTCGGGCTGGGACTCGATGTCCATCTCCACGAAGGTCTGGAGGGCACAAGGGAGAACAGCAAACTCAGAATGTGGCTGGGGGGGCGGGCAGCAGGTGGCCCCAGACCTAGGCCTCTGGACCCCAGCTCCTGGAGACCCAGGGAAGTGGTCACTGCTGGTGGCATGGCTAGAAGCAAGGAGGGAGGGCCTGGGGCAGGCCGCAGGTGGCCCCAGATCTAGGCCTCCGGACCCCAGCTCCTGGAGACCCAGGGAAGTGGTCACTGCTGGTGGCACGGCTGGAAGCAAGGAGGGAGGGCCTGGGGCGGGGGGCAATGGCAGGCAGGGCCTCCGTCCAAACCAGATAGGGGGCTCACTAGGATCCTCAGAGGGGTGACAGCCCTGCGGGCTCAGCCAGGCCAACAGCCTGCAGTCTGCATCGCTCTGAGTCACCCAGGGCTTTGGAGCCGATAGGAAATAGGCAGCGGCCGGATGGCACGCAGGAACAGGGGCGCCCATGCGGGCTGGGGTGTGGGCGCCTTACCAGCTTGACCCGGTGGCCGGGGGTGCTGGAGATAGCCCAGGTGCACTCCTTCTTGCTGGGATATTTGTCAGGCCAGTTGGGGCTGGTGATGGTGCCACTAGTGGATGTCACCTTGTGGTCACAGCCGGCTGTGGGGAAGTGAGGGGAAGGAGATCAGCAAGGACCCCGGGGCTCCAGTGCCCCCTGTGAGGAAAGGAACAAAGCCCTTCCCTCCTGCCCTCCTTGCTTCTTTCTCCTGTCCCTCACCTGCCAACGGATGGAAGGCTTACATGACTTCTTTTCTGTTCCGTTACCCACAGGCGGGGAAATCTAGCTGCAGGCTTCCATGCGGGGCCCTGCCTGGTAGCATCCATGGAAGCCACCCTCACAGCTGCCCCTGTGCAGATCCCTGCATCTCTGAGGCCATCTGGCCACACCCCCTCTGCCCTCCACGATGCTGTCATCCTTTGGTCTCCTGCCACACTTCCACGTTCACAGAAGACTTTGGCACCTGACTCAGTTCTCTACCCCCTCCCGCTGCCATCCTGTCCCTGATCTCAGCTCTACTGGTGCTTTATCTTCTTCCCCTCGAGGTGGGCTTGCTTATGACCTTACCAGGCCTTGCCATTACCCACCATTTCCTCATGCTACAAATATCACCTCTCTCTGACCACCTCTTGTTCTTCCAGGGTGCTCAGGCCCTCACTGTCCGTTCACTGCTTCTTCAGCCTTAGAGAGCCCTCCATGGCCTCGATCCTTCTGGTTTCTCCCAATATTTCCTCCTTTGTTGACTTAACTTCCCTATCTGGCTGGACCACGCAGCCGATCACCCCTGCCACTCAACACACTGTCCTTAACTACGGCATCTTGGAGAACCCCATCTGTGACCCCAACCACTGGAGACCCAAACCACTTGATACTCTTGGATCTGTCCCTCACCAGCTCCACCTCTCAACTCCTCAACTGGCTCCAAACCCTCAGCCCTCTCAACTCCCAGCCCCTTCTACCCAGAAGACCAGCTCACCTCCTGCCTCCTTGAGAAAATCAGGGCCTCAGATAGGAACAACTTCAACTTCCTGGCCCCTACCTGCAAACTCACCTCCCCCTTTCCTTGTCTCTAAGAAGGTGCCTCTCCTTCTGTGAGCTGGAGCTCACTACCACCCACCACCTGGGGACCTTTGTACCTCACATCCACCCTCACTCCCTGTGCCAGCTCTGCCAGCCTGTGGGCCTTCCTAAGCTTTGCCCCATCCTAAAATAGTTCTCCCATGGCCCTACGTTCCCCTCCAGCGGCTGCCCGTCCCTCTCTCATTTTCTTCTCAGTTGACCATCAAGAAAACTTGCTGTCACTCCATTCTCACTACTTAAGGCTCCTCGATCCATTGCAATCTGCCATCTGCCTCTGAAAGTGTGGCCTCCCAAACAAATTTAAGAGCTGATGCTCATTATTTATTATCATCCGATCTGACAGGTGCCTCCAGGGAAAACGGGCAGCCGGTGCACTGCAGGCTGGGGAGGAGAAAGGGACGGGTGGCTGCCTATGGTCAGTGGCTCACAGGACGAACCCACAGCCACGAGGCCCTGAGAGCAGGGGGCGGGCCTCGAAGAGGCTCTGGTTGGTGGAGGCACGTGGAGCCCCTGGCTCCCCACGTTGGACCTGTGGGCTGTGTCTGTCATCCTTCTGTGGTTCCCCACCGCCACACTTACTGCCGTCCCCCATCTCTACACTGGCCTTCCCTCCAACTTCTGTGTGCACACGCCCCCATCTCTACACAGGCCTTCCCTCCAACTTCTGTGTGCACATGCCCCCATCTCTACACAGGCCTTCCCTCCAACTTCTGTGTGCACACGCCCCCATCTCTACACAGGCCTTCCCTCCAACTTCTGTGTGCACACGCCCCCATCTCTACACTGGCCTTCCCTCCAACTTCTGTGTGCACACGCCCCCATCTCTACACTGGCCTTCCCTCCAACTTCTGTGTACACACGTCCCCATCTCTACACAGGCCTTCCCTTCAACTTTTGTGTACACACGTCCCCATCTCTACACAGGCCTTCCCTTCAACTTCTGTGTGCACACGCCCCCATCTCTACACTGGCCTTCCCTCCAACTTCTGTGTACACACGTCCCCATCTCTACACAGGCCTTCCCTTCAACTTCTGTGTGCACACGCCCCCATCTCTACACAGGCCTTCCCTCCAACTTCTGTGTGCACACGCCCCCATCTCTACACAGGCCTTCCCTCCAACTTCTGTGTGCACACCCACTTCTCCCCCAGCTAGACTTGCAACCTCCTTGGGGGCAGAGGGACCCCCCTCTTGAGCCCCCTGCTGAACTCTGCACCGCACCGTACCCTCTGTAGGGATTCAGGAAATACTGACTCGTAACTCGCCTAGCGTGTGAGTAGGGCACCTGAGGGCTTCTAAAGTGACTCTGCGCAATGTACAGGCTGTCCGCCCAAAAGTGTAAACCTGGCTCACCCTATTGGTGTTGATGTACTCTTTTTCACACAGTACAGAGAGAGAGAGAGAGAGAGTGCACTTTGGACAACCTCAAAATAAGGTCCCCTCCAGCTAAAAGACGTGGAGGCCCTGTGAGGCAGCAACTCCATATTTGGGAGCCTGCACTGATGGGGTTGGAAGCTCTTGAGCATCTGTTGGGTCACTGTTGAGTGCTTCAATTCTGTTTATTTTAGCCAGAAGTTTATTTGTTGGTCCCTTGGTTGTCCACCTAATAACAGTGAGAAGAGGCATTTGCCAGGCACTGTGCTAAGTGCTCAAGTGAGTTCTATAAAACTTAGCATGCAGCAAGGTAGGTCCCATGGTTTATCATCTCATGGGTGAGGAACCTGAAGCTCAGGGTGGTGAAGTGACTCGGCCAAAATCACACAGACATTCAGTGGCAGAGCCAAGTTGATGTTGTGCTGCTGGGATAGTGTGTCCTCAGCAGGCTGGGAACACTATAGAATTAATGACCTGGAAGGCCAGTGTTGTATCACGTCCACAGAGGTATCGGATGATATCGGTGATGGTATGAGAGCTGTTTCCAAAGCTCTGCAGGGCTTGAGTGTCGGGGAGGTAGTCACCCTGTTCTGAGTGTCCCCGGGGGTCAGAAGTGTGACCCGTACGGTTGACATACACGACTGTGCTTGCTGGGAGCCCCATGCCCTGATGAGGTGGGCCTGTGACCACCTGGGTGTCCCGCAGGAGCAAACGGAGGCCATCGGGGGCATGCAGCCGGCCAAGCAGCAGGGCTGGGCCAGGCAGCCTGTGCTCTGAACCACCGTGCCATCTCGCCTCTGCCAGAGGACTCTCGTCAGGGAGAGAGGGACCGGGACACAGGTTTTAAGAACCAACCACCAGATCAGTCTCAAGATGGAGGTCGGGGACAGGTGAGAGCCCCTCCTCTCCTGATGGGCACAGGGAGAGATGGGAAGTGGGGGGGAGTCTGTGGACCCGGTGGGAGGCTGAACAAGGTGGCCTCAGAGGCCACTCACGTCCTTGAGTCTACATGCAGCCAGATGGCGGTGGCACCCACCCTCCCCCGCCTCCTGGGCCCCGGCCTCCAGTCCCTGGGGCCCCGGGTGGGCCACCCTGGTAGTGCTCACCTTCCTTGCAGTCGTGCTTGTTGTCGTGGAGGACGAAGCCGCTGCGACACTGGCACTCGTAGCTGCCGAACGTGTTGACGCAGTCTTGCTGGCAGCCGCCGTTATCCTTGGAGCACTCGTCCTTGTCTGCAGGGGAGCAAACAAGGCGGGGCCCGGGTCTGTGCGGGGCTGAGGGCCGGGTGGTCGCCCCAGGGGCAGCGGGAGGCTGGCTGGGCTTCCTCCCCCCGGGGGGCCCAGGCCATGGTGGTGGTGGTGGTGGTGGTGGTGGTGGTGGTGGTGGTGGTGGTGGTGGTGGGTTCCCGGGCGGTGCCTCCAGCGGAGCCAGCCCAGCGGCCCAGCTGTGGGGAGAGAAAGTAGAAGTGGGGTGGACGGAGGGCTGGGGGCTGGAGCTGACCAACGTGGGCACCCTCTACCATTACCTGCTTACTGGACAGACGGACAAGTGGAAAAACAGACACACGGACAAGCAGACTGCAAGAGAAAGGAGCAGGACGCAGGGGTCCCTCTTTTACTTCACAACAGGAAATGTCACAGACACCATCAAAATGGGAGGGGGTGGGGGCGGGGAAGGTCCCCTGTCCACGGGAGGGGGCACAGGGGGAGAGGAGAGCACCAGTTCTGTCCGGCCAGAGGAGGGCAGGCCGGAATGGCAGAGCGGAGGTGGGGGGTGGGCGGGCACTGAAGCCCCCATCCCATTCCGTCCAAGATGAGGTTCCTGAGTAACAAAGGGTCCGGGAGGCCTGGCAGGCCTCACTGGGGGGTCCGGTTTCTTTTCTGCACTCGGAATTTGAGCTGGTGGGGGCGTCCCCGAGGGGGCTGCAGAGCCGGCCTCTTTTCTGAAACGAGAGAGAGAAGGAGAAAAGGGACCAAGGGGTGGGGGTGGAGGGCAGGGGCCAGGGAGGGAGAGCAGTGAACACCAGCTCGGGCCTCGGAGGCGGAGTCACAGGGCAGTGCGGGGAAGGCAGTGGGAGACACATGCGGGGCGGCCATGTCCGGCGCAGCCAGCTCAAAGAGGAACAGCAGGTGGGAAGAGGCACAGCGACAGGGGACAGATGGGGAGAAAGCCTGTGGCAGGAAGAAGGCCTGGAGGGGTTTGGAGCCGTTGTTGAGGAGGTGAGAGGTGGAGCTGGTGAAGGACAGATCCAAGAGTATCAAGTGGTTTGGGTCCCCAGTGGCTGGGGCCGCAGATGGGCACGAGGCCTGCACACGGGGAAGGAGAGAGACAGATCTCCGCTAGAGGGGGGCAGCCCGCAGAAAGGGTGGGCCTGGCTGACAGCTCCGCGCTCCCACTCCGGCTGCTGCGGGTTTAGCTGTGCACACTCACACCAACATGCCCACAGACACAGGATCCCCCGCAGGGACGTACTGCGCTCCCAACACGGCAGCAGAGACACCGACCCACGGAGACGCGTACACCCACGCACAGGATGCTACTCGGTGCCCGCGCGTCACTAGCCACCCACCGCACTCCTCACTCCCACACCTGTGTGAGAAGGCGTGCACAGGTCCCAACACACAGGCACAGGTGCATCTGCAGGCGCTCAGGGGCCAACACGTGGGTACGAAGACACACACACATGCGGAGACCACAGGCTCTGCAGCAGACCGGTGGACTCAATTGTGCCCACACATGCGGCTGCTCAAGCTTGGGTCAACCCACACACACGCACTCCCCCACAAGCACACCCACACGCACGCACTGACACACAGAGAACACGTGGTTCCGGGCACGCGTGTGTCACACCCACATATTCTCCAGTCTGTCTGTGCTCACTTTGGGGACTGTGTGCCCGGCACAGAGGCAGGTATTCAGGGAAGGCGTATAGACTGAATGGACACCCAGAATTCCACAGGGAAACCTCGAGGTAGAAAGATGCCCTCTGCCATTCAAATGGCCAGGTGGGGTCCTCGACAAAGGGAGCCCTGTTCTTGCTCTCCATCAGCAGAGGGGCTGAGAACTGGAGCCCTGCTTCTCCACTCCATTCTCACATGGGCCAGACCCCTTGGGCCCCGTGGGTACTCAGGGCCAAGAGATGGAGTCCCCAAGTCCCTCCCAGGGCTCCTTCTCAGTTAGAACCTCACAAGGGACTCTGGCTGAGGGCCCTGCAGGAAGGTAGGGGTGAGGGGCACCCTATGACTTGGGGGTTTGCCCAGGAACATGCCTGTGACTATGCTGGGAGTTTCAGGGGTCCCAGCTCAAGAACTGAGCAAAGATTTCCCAGAAATGTTTTGATCTCCACGCCTTCCTCATACTTGTACCCTAACCACCTAGTACAGTGCCTGGCACATAGGAGGGGTAAAAGAAATACTTGCCCGTGAATGAGTGCGTGGGTAAGTGGGTGGCTGAATGGCCGAGTGATAGAAAGGTGAGTCCTGAGGAAGGCCTGCTGCAGCATCCCAGGCGGCGGGGGGGGGCGGGGGGGGGCTCGGGCGTGGGTGGGGGCGGGAGTGGTAGCCTCACCTCGGAACCAGGGGAGCAGGCTGCAGGAGGGACAGGAGCAGGGAGGGTGGACACGGGCCCGGACAAGGAGATGGCACTCACCCTCCAGTGCCAAATGCCCCGGAAGGTGGCTGGGGTCAGACTGAAGGTCTTCAGGCTCTTTCTTCTCCTTCTTGGCTTAGGGTCTCCTCGCTGGGTGTCCCAAAAGTCCAAAGAGCCCCCCTCCTGGGGGGCCAGAGTCAGATGCCCCATGCCCTGAGGGCTCAACCTTGATGCCCACCGGTGAGGGTCCACTGCAGGTTTCTTGTGCCGCAGGGCATCGCATGTGTGTGCGTGTGCAGGTGTGCAGGTGTGTGTGTGTCTGTGCGGGGCTGAGGGGTGGTTGGTCCAGTGTCATACCAGGGCAGGGCAGTACCCGGGGGTGGAGAGCCCTGGGCTCTAGGCCTGATGGATGTGGTGTTGGTCCCCCTCCCCCCTCCAAGACTGGAGCAACAGAAGGGCAGGAAGAGACAAGAGTAAGCAGGTAATGGTTTCCCCAGGACCGAGCCCACCCCCGAGTAGGTGTTACATCCCCTCAGCCCTCTGGTGAGCACCCTGTAGGATTTCCAGGAGGGCACAGGGAAGAAAAGGATTCGCGTTGCACGGGGAGGGGTCTCAGCAAGCAGTAGGGGGCAGGGGCTTGGGGGGGACTGTAAGCAGAGCAGGATGGCTGGCAGTGCCAAGCAGGGACCAGGGCACAGGGGCAGTGCATGGCATCCAGGTGGGGCAGGCAGGGGTGCAGGGCCACAACATAGGGGGCTCGAGGATGCAGGATCCTGGGCAAAGGAGGGGAGAAGGAAGGCAGCATGGACTAGGCCATGGGCTTCCTGCCTTCCTGCCACCCCATGCCTGGCCCACCAGGCCTGCTGGGGATCAGGATCCCTGGGCCACTCCCCCAGAAAACCAGCCGCTCCAGCCACTCCCTCTGCCTCCCACCACCCCCCCCCCCCACTCAATTTCATGGAGTCCCCACCCCACACTATCTATGTCCCAGGTCCAATTGCCTCCGAAAGACCACCAGCCTCACCCCAGGATGAAGGACAGAGGGATGACTAAAGCAGGGAAAAGGTCTCTGGGACCCCTGGAGGCCTAGCTCAGAGGGGCTGGCTACCTCTCAGGCCACCCAAAGATGAGGCCATCAAAGGGACTTGATCCCAAGCCTTATGTGGGGCAGCTCTCAATAAACGTATGCTGGTTGGATCTGAGTCCCCCACCTGTGGGCTGAGGCTGAGTGGGAAGTCTTTGGTGTTGAAGAGAGGGAGGCTCCTCATCTTTTCTGAAGGCCCCGGCATGAACCCGTTTGGCATGTGTAGGGTCTGATCGGAGATGTGGCCGCTGCCAGATCATCTGCCCCACACAGTGCAAGGCAAACACCCTCCTCTTCTGCATGTACCCCGCATTCTCTGGCCGCGATGAACTCCCTGTTCCCAGGGCCTGCCCTCTCTGGGACCTCGGCATAATGGCTCCTGACACCTGGAAAGCCCTCTCCTTTTGATTCTGCATGTCTATGTCCTGCCCATCCTCAGGCTGGCTCCCATATAGCCCAGAGGATTCGGGAGTAATGGGGTTCAGGAATGGAGGGGCTGGCCTGGTGGTGGAGGGCTGGTGGGGGGAGGAGGGGACAGAGCCTGCTGGCCTGGCAACAGGGAGGGCTAGGAAGTGCAGGGGTCCAGTGGCAGGGAGGAGGGGAGGCAGGCTCAGAGCTGGGGAGTCTGGGTTACCTGAGAAGAAGTGGGCCTTGAAGCCCTTCTTGGAGACTGTGTTGTCGGACTTGAACTCCACACGCATGTTGTTGTACTGGGAGGTGATGACCTCGGGTTTCTCGGAGCCACAGAACTTGCCATGTAGCTTGGAGTCGGCTGTGAGCCCACTGCGTACTTCCACGAAGTCATACTTGCACACCTGAAGGGCAGGGCAGCTCCAGGCCTGCCTCCTCCAGGAAGTCTCTCCTGACCACCCCTACCTGGGAAGGCTCCCTGTTGTGTGGGTCCTTTTGTCTTTAGTCACCCACTTTACAGACTCTAATAACTCAAAGAGGTGCCACGTCAACCCCATTAGATCCTCTTGTGCTCTCCACACAAGCCCCAAGTCTTGCCTCGCTCCACATCGCCACGTGCGCGCTGCCTGGCCTTCAAGCCCTCCTCCCCAACCCTCCCCTGCTTCCTGGAATTGGGAGCAGTCTCTCCTCCTCTACATTCTTTGGGTATTTCTTTTATAGGGAAGGAAGCCGGCTCCCACGCCTCAGACCTTCCTGCGTCTCCTCAGCCCAATGAGCACTTACGTCATTGCCCTCGGTCTCGAAGAAGTCGAACTGCAGGGAGATCCGGTACTGGGTGGGGGCCACCAATTGCCAGATGCAGTTTTTGTTTGGGGGGTACTCCTTGGGCCAGCCGGGGCTGGTGATGGAGCCATTGAGCTTGGTGAGGAAGCCACCACAGGCAGCTGGGGGGACAAGAGAGGTGCCATCACCCACCAGGAGCCCCCACTCTAGGTACGGGCCAGAGACAGGCCCTGAGTGCACTGGGGAGATGGGGATCTTGGACTCCCTTGTGTCTCGTCTCTCAGGAATGGGAGGGAAGCAGGCAGGGTGGGGGGAGGGTATCTTCAGAGTATGAGGAACTGAGGAGTCGTATGTGTGAACACTTCTACTTTCTCTGCAACAGAACCACCAGGACATCTGCTGAGAGGGAGGAAGGGGGTGAGGGGCTCAGGGAAGGCTGGGCCGGTGCGCAGGGAGGACTGGAAGCGGGGCGAGGCAGGGAGAGAAGCGACCAGGCAAGACCAGGCTGAACTGGAGGCTCTGACAGGGAGTGCTTTCACCAGCTTTCACCTTGGGCCGGGTGTCGGGAGAGGCCAAAAAAATCAGTGTGTGTCTGAGGACAGTGGTTTCCAAACTGGGGATCATGACCTTCTGGAGGGTGACGAATTCCATCAGTCAGTCAAGATCAGCATTTTAAGCGAATAAAAATGAAAAAAAAAACCCCAAAAACCCAACCCAGAGCGCGTCACACTTGGTAAGTGTGTTCTGGGGGACTGCGGGATAGAATGTCTTCCTCGTCCCCCCCCGTCCCCCCCCCTGTCGTAAAAAATGTGCTAGGGAGTCCCAGCCACTCCAGGGAGCGGAGTGTCCAAGAGCAGGAGAGATCTTGGCTTAGAGGCCTGGGTCCCGGGGAGGGGGGGCACTCACCCTCACAGCGGCGCTTGTCCGGAGCTAGCTCGTACCCGGGGTCACAGCTACACTTATAGCTGCCCAATGTGTTGAGACACCGCTGCTCACAGCCCCCGCGGTTGGGCCGCGAGCACTCATCCACCTCTGCCAGTTGGAAGGAAAGGGGGTCAATGACTGCCAGGCCAGGGCCTGGGTCTCTCCTCCCGCCCTCTGCTTGCGAGTCAGGTCCAGGGTCCCTCAGGCTTCCTGTGACCACCTCCAGCCCCAATGCAGGGGCCAGCAGTTGGCTGTGGACCCCTCAGAGCTCTGAGGCTGTGGGCCTCCCTGCCCCACCCAGCCCCCACTCAGTCCCCAGGGGACCCTTCTCCTGAGAGCCCCAAAGGGACAGGTTATGACCTGAAAGAGGGGACAGGCAGACCCCCACAGAGCCTTCTTCTGACCACAATGGCTGGGCTGGTGGCCGCCACCATGGACTGGTTCCTCTTGTGTGCCATTCCTGGCTAAGTACTATTTCCTCCTTTCTCCTTAAATCTGACATGACCTGTGATGGAGGGACTGTTACTATCCCCATTTTACAGATGAGGAAATGAGATTCAGAAGATGACCTGCTCACCGTGACACCAGTTTAAAAAAAAAAAAAACACCCACTCTGTCTGGCTTCCTCCCCAAGCTTCTACAGCACTTCCTGCCTCTGAGCCTCATTGGCACTTCTTCTACACAAACTTCTGGACTTTAAGGCAACTCTTGAATTATTATTTCAATTCAGAGTTGAGCACCTACCATGTGCAAACTACTTTTATATAAGTTTGTCATTTACTCAATGAGATATGCAGTTTTTCAGTGGAATTGACCTTTTCTCCCCATTTAGGCCATAAATTCAAGGGAGGGCACCAGGTTCTGTGCATCCCTCCTAGAGCCTCTGTGTCAAATGGCTGGATAAAGACTGTGTGAAGTCACCGCAGCAATGTCAAAATAGCCAAGATGTACAAACAGCCTAAATGTCCACCAACAGATGAGGGTAAAGGAAAGCCGGTGCAGGATGGGAAGAATTAATCCGGTTACAACGTCCATAGCCCCAAAGCAATCTACAGATCTGATGCAATCCTGATCAAAATACCATTTTTCACAGAGCTATAACACGTGATCCTGAAATCTGTTCAGAACCACAAAAGATTCTGAACAGCCAAAGCAATCCTGAGAAAGAACAAAGCTGGAGGTAGCACGCTCCCACATTCCAAACTGCACAACAAAGCTGTAATCAAAAACAAATAAATCAAAACAGTATGGTACTGGCACAAAAATAGAAAAATAGATCAATGGAAGAGAATACAGAGTCCAGGAAAAACCCTGTGATTATATGGTCAATTATCCTATGACAAAGGAGGCAAGAATATACAATGGGGAAAAGACAGTCTCTCTCTCTCTCTCTCTCTCTCTCTCTCTTTTTAAAGATTTTATTTATTCATTTGAGAGTGCGAGCAAGACACAGAGAGAGAGCACAAGCAGGGGGAGCGGCAGGCAGAGGTAGAGGGAGAAGTAGGTTCCCCTCTGAGCAGGGAACCTGATGCAGGGCTCAATCCCAGGACCCTGGGATCATGACTTGAGCCGAAGGCAGACGCCTAACCGACTGAGCCACACAGGGGCCCCCCGACAGTCTCTTTAATAAACAGACTGGACAGCTGCATGTCAAAGAATGCAACTGGACCACTTATCAACACTATACACAGAAAGAAACTAAAAATGGGTTAAAGACTTAAATATAAGACCTGAAACCATAAAACTCCTAGAAGAAAACACAGGCAATAAGCTCTTTGACATTGGTCATAGTGATATTTTTTTTGGATCTGTCTCTTCAGGTAAGGACAACAAAAGCAAAATAAACAGATGGGACAACGTCAAACTAACAAAAGCTTTCACACAGTGAAAGAAACCATCAATAAAATGAAAAGGCAACTTAGTGGGAGAAGATATTTACTAATATTATATGCAATAAGTAGTTAACACCCAAAATATATAAAGAACTCATAAAACTCAATATTTTAAAAAAACAACTATTAATTTAAAAATGGTAGGAAGATCTGAATAGACATTTCTCCAAAGAAGACATCCAGATGGCCAACAGACCAACATCACTCATCGTCAGGAAAAATGCAAATCAAGACCACATTGAGCTATATCACCTCACGCCTGTCAGAATGGATAGTATCAGAAAGGTAAGAATAACAAGTGTTGGCGGAGGAGTGGAGAAATGGGAACCCTTCTGCACTGTGGGTGGGAATGCAAATTGGTGCCGCCACTGTGGAAAACAGTATGGAGATTCCTCAAGGCGTTAAAAATAGAATTACCATATGATCCAGCAATTCCACTTTTGGGTATTTATCCAAAGAAAATGAAATGCCAATTTGAAGAGATATACACACCCCGATGTTCACTGCGTCGTTATTTATAACAGCCAAGATATGGAAGCATCTGAAGTGTCCATCGACAGATAAATGGATAAAGAAGATGTGGGAGAGCCATACAGTGGAATATTACTCAGCCATAGAAAAGAATGAAATCTTGCCATTGGTGACACCATGAACTAAGTGAATTCACACTAAGTGAAATAAGCTAGACAGAGAAAGACAAATGCCATATGCTTTCACTTATATGTGGAATCTAAAAACAAATGAACAAATGAAACAAAACAGAGACAGACTCATAGATACAGAGAACAAACTGATGGGGAGGGGAGGGGAGGAGAGGGGAGGGGAGGGACGGGAGAGATGAACAAGAGAGGTGAAGGGGACTAAGACGTACAATTTTCCAGTTATAAAATAAATAAGATGGGGATGCAATGTACAGCGTAGGGAATGCAGTCCAATCACTATGTTGTATTCTTGAAACTAATAGGATACTGTGTGTCAATTATCTTTCAATTTAAAAAATGTGTTCTGTACACACAGTGGAATACTATTCAGTCTTAAAAAAGAAGGAAATTCTGCCATATGCAGTATGGATGAATCTTAAGGGCATTATGTTTTTTTTTTAAGATTATTTATTTGAGAGAGAGAGAGAGAGAGAGAGAGAGAGAGAGAGAGCATGAGTGGGGGGATGGGCAGAAGGAGAGGGAGAGAGAGAATCTCAAGCAGACTCCCTGCTGAGCATGGAGCCCAACACGGGGCTCGATCACAGGACCCTGAAATCATGACCTGAGCCGCTTATCCAACTGAGCCACCTGGGTGCCCCTTAAGGACATTGCGTTAAGTAAAATAAGCCAGTTACAGACAGACAAGTCCTGCGGGATTCCACTTACATGAGCTATCTAAAATAGTCAAATCCAATAAATAAATGAAGTCAAGTTCAAAGAAATAGAGTGGAATGATGTTGCCAGGGGTTAGGGGAGGGGGAAATGGGATCAAATGGGAAATGATCAATAGGCATAAAGTGTTGGTCGAGCAAGATGAGCAAGCCCTAGAGATGTGCTGAGCGAGCACTGTGCTTATGGTCGGCCCTACTGTCCAGTGCGCTTAACATGCTTTCGGAGGATGGATCTCAAGCTAAGTGTTCTGACCACAATACAATGCAATTTTAAAAGACAGAAAAAGGAATGAAGGGGATGGATTAGCCATGGGGGTGGGCTGGGTGGGGGACGGGAAGGAGCACCTTTGAAGAAGTTGACAGCAAAGCCGGCTTTGTTAATGGATCCGTCAGAGACGAATTTGAGCCAGAGGCGGCTGGATGTGCTCTTGATGTCATCGGGCTTCTCGTAGCCACAGTAGCGTCCGATGAGGGTGCTGCTCTCACTGTGCCCGTCACGCACCTCCAGGTAGTCGTAAGCACAGCTGTCGTGGCGCTCGATCTGAGGGTCGGGGGCTCGGTCAGCTGGAGGAGCGCTGGTTGCCAGGGCCCAACACCAGAAGCCCACGAAGAGGTGGGACCGAAGGGTCTCTGACCTACCTCGAAGGACTGGAAGGTGAGGCCCACGTGGAAGCCTTCGGACACCTGGATCCGCCAGATGCAGACTTTGCTGGGCCGGTAATCGTCAGGGTAATTGGGCGACTGGATGTGGCCATTGTCCTTTTTCACATCTCCCCCACAGATGGCTTTGGGGACACAACGTGAGGTCAGTGAGAGGGCCCCCCTCTCCCCCTCCTCCAGACCTTCCCACGCCCCCCCCCCCAGCTTCTTAGTGCCCCCGGGCCTGGCCAATCCCACCGGGATCTCTGCATCCTCCCTCATGGGCCCTCAACCTCGCCCCTGCGGTGCCAGGAGCAGGCAGTTCTGGGATGCTCAGGGACCCCATAGCTGACTCCTCCCTGTCACGCTTCCACAGTACCTTCATAGACGGCAAAGAAGCCCTTTCCGACCCAGTTGCTGCTGCTGCGGAACTCCACCCAGAGGCGGCTGTCGGTGGAGACAATAGGCTCGGGTATTTTGCCCCCACAGAAGCGGCCTGTGCAGACAGTGTGCACAGAGGGCAGTGAGGCCTGAAGCAGGGCGCTCTCCTCTCCCTGCACCAGGAAGCCCGCCCTGCTGCTCCAGGGGGCTCAGGGGCTCTGGCCCTGCTCTGCACTTGGCACAAAATCCCAAGACCCTGCAGGTGGCCTGAGTCTGGTCCAAGATCTAGCGGGGCCCTGAAGAGCCAGACTTCTAGAGGGCTCTGTGCACCTGAGGGATGGAATATGAGTTCGGGGAGGAAAGGGGGCTCCTCACAATAACCAGCTGTATCTATGTTTTATTTACTTTTTCTTAAAGGAGCATATTGCCATCATTACTTTTTTTTTTATCATTATTTTTCTTATTTGATCTCCATGCAAACAAGTAATCACCAAGAATGAACAGAGCTTTCTTTGTACATTACAAAATGTTTTCATTTGACCAAATGCAAGAGATGCCAGAGGACCCCAAGTAAATCCTAGAATCTAGGGACTGGGTCAGAAAGTGTCCCCTTTGAAATAAACCCTGACAAGAATCCGTGTCAGCAGATGAGGCTGGCCATTTGTGGAATCCTTTGTAGTCAAGAATCAATGAGGGATGACTTGTGTGTTCCAAATAAGATTGGGTATTTCCCAACCTTTGGCAAGGGTCAGAGGGTGCTGACCGAGGAATGTAAGTTATGAAAAAGAAAGTGGAATCTTGGACACGCTACCACGTCTGCAGGAGGAAGTGTTGTAAAGACAGCTGCTTTGGGTGACTAATAAGAAATATTCAAATATCAGAAAGAGATGGTTAGCAACGATTTGTCAGCCTGCTTCAGGCCCAGGATGTGGAACAAAGGTTCTAATGTTAATGGGCGGTCCTGGGCTTCCTAGGAGTATGTCCTGATTGGAGGAGGAGAATGCACACAGCTCCTCAGGCTTGAAGCAAAAGCCTCTCTTGGCCCTAAATCTATGCCATTGAAGCACCTTCTGCCCCATACTTCTGACCACTCACCCCCCACTTACTCACCACTCCCCTCACCACCAAGGGACAAAGTCTCCTGTGCAAACAAGTTGGGGCCACTGTGCCAAGAAGGGAGCCCTCCGTGGTGTGCCAGGCTACCCTTAAGCCAGATCTTGCAGAGGGAGAAAATGGAGCCTCTGAAAGTGCCCAGATGAGGAAGAGAGCCTGGAGCTGTAGAGTTGTGCCTGTCTGTCTCCCTCTGTCACTTGTATGACTCCCACGACCCACACACTGAGCATCACCTCTGTGGGAGGCCCAGAAGCCTGTACCGAGGACCCTGAGGTCCAGATCAGGGAAGGGACTAGAGATGGAGCTAGAAGGCACTAATTCTACCGGGACTCTTGGCTCCCACACCAGGGTGGCCAGATCACCCTTGGCCAGGCTTTGAGTTTCAGGGGAGGAAGAAGAGACTGTGATCTAAGTAGTTCTAAGAAGGAATTAGCCTGTGCAATTCTGTCAGGTGAGGGAAACTGTCAACAAAACAAAAAAGCAATTTACTGAATGGGAGAAGATATTTGTAAATCATATATGAGATAAGGGTTTAATATCCAAAATAGATAAAGAATTTACACAAGTTAGTATCAAAAAACCAAACAACCCAATAAAAAATGGGCAGAGGACCTGAATAGACTTTTCTCCAAAGAAGCCGTAGAGATGGCCAGTTGGCACATGAAAAGAGGCACAACATCACTCATCATCAGGGAAATGCAAATCAAAACTACCATGAGATGTCACCTCACAGCTGTCGGATTGTCTGGTGTCAAGAAGACGAGTGAGAACCGGTTTGAGGACGTGGTGCTAAGGGAGCCCTGTGCACTGCTGGTGGGAACGTCAATCTGGAAAACAGCATGGAGCTTCACCCAAAATTAAAAATAGAGCTGCCCTATGATCCAGCAATCCCACTTCCAGGTATTTATCCGAAGAACGTGAAAACATCAATTCGGAGAGCTATGTGCACCCTCCTGCTCATTGCAACATTATTTACAACAGCCAAGAGACGGACGCAGTAGAGGAACAGATAACTAAGGTGTGGGATAGCCATACAGTGGAATATTACTCGGCACAGAAAAGGATGAAATCTTGCCCTTTGTGACAACATGGATGGCCCTAGAGGGTATGGTGCTAAATGAGATAAAGACAAATACCGTATGATTTCATTTCTACGTGGAGTCTAAAAACAAAACAAACGAACAAACAAAGCAGACTCATGGATACGAACTGATGGGTGTCCGAGGGGAGGGGTGGAGGATAGACGGAACAGGTGTAAAAGGGTTAAGAGATACAAGGTTCCAGCGACACACTTGATCGTAGCCAGAAGGCCGAGAAGCGATACAAGCTTCCGGTTATAAAATAAATGAGGCATGGGGGATGTCAGATACAGCACAGAGCATATAATCAATAATATTGTAATAACGTCGCCTGGTGACAGATGGTAACTGTCCCTAATCCTGGGGACCATTTAGTGATGCATAAAAATATCCAATCACTATGATGTCCACCTGAAACTAAGAGGATATTGTATGTCAGTCAGAGTTCAATTTAAAACCCCGAAGGGCTCAGCCGCAGAGGAGGTGGGGGGTGGGCTAGTGCCGTTACCTCGGAGGGGCGCCTTCCTCCAGAAGCCGTCCCGGACCTCCACGTAGTCGTACCAGCACAGGCGGCTGCGATACAGATCCATGGACGTGAAGTTCAGAATGATCTAGGGGACATGGGAAGAGGAGGAGCGTGACGCAGCCCCCCACGCCTCGCCAGCCCATGGTGGCAGCCTGCCTTCCCCTCCGTGAATAGTGAAGGGGTTCCAAAAGTGAGCTCTGGGCACAGAAACGTCCCTCCTCTCCCCGGCTGTCCGCCAGTGACGGCCAGCATTCTTCTCAGACATCCTGGCTCTCACTTAACATATGTGGCCTGATGGAATCTATACAAAATGTCTCATTTTACTGATACCCTTCGTGAGGAGCCATTGCTTCTGGCTAAACCCAGCTCTCCTCGCCGTGGATTTAAGTAACACGAATCCAGCACCTTTAGAGGGATGAGGTCTCAGTGAGAGGAAGGGCCCGGGCGGCATGTGGGTAGCGAGGGCTCTGAAATGAGAATGAAGGGTCCAGAGAGGAGAGGCAGAGAAGGGCTGAGTCACCCGTGGTGACATATTTATGAACGCCGATTCCAGGCGGGGGGTCATGCTAGCAGCTGAGGGGAATACCGGATCCGATTCCTTCCTGTGAATGGGTTTAGGGTCTGTCCCTGTCAAGGGGCTTAGGATTCAGAAGGATATACACACCTGAAAAGCTCACTTAGTGAAAAAACTCAGACTCCACACACACAGGCCTGAGTTGGAATGTCACCTCTGCATTTCCCGATGTGAGTCCTTGGGTGAATCACCCAAGCTCTCTGACCTCAGTGGCCTCGAGCATAACATGAGGAAAGAGCACCTCAGCCTGACATGGGAGCTCATGGCTACAGGCGCTGCCCTAAGTGCCTCCTGAGCATGAGCTCACAAACTGGTCACATAATACCGGAGGGATGTTTGATACTTCGGTAAGGTCCAACTCTCCCCAGCAGGTGGGCATATTAACAGGTGGAGAAGCACACTTTCCAGGAGAGAAATTGCTTTAGTCGTTTCCAGAATGCACCCCAAAGCCTCTTGTGTATTTAGAGTCCAACAAGCAAGGACTCCAGGGAACAGTTCATTGTGACCTAAGAGGTGTGTACAGAGGACACACGATGGCCCAGAGGGCCCACCTGTTAGATCTAGCTGGCTTTCCTGCTGGAGGCAAAGAGGATAAGGAGATCTGTGTCCCCCATGGCACCCTGAAGAGTTAGAGGCAGTCAGAGTGGAGGCGAGAATGAAAACGGTCCCAAAGCCGGCACCGGCGATTGCAGTCCATAGCCCGTGTCAATGCTGCGATGGTCGAGGTTCAGTGGAGAACTCTGGCTCGCAGTCACTTCTTGACACGGACAAGGACTGCAGAACGTTCAGTGATTTCCACATCCACCCAGACGACCCTTCCTGTTTCCTGGCCTCTCCGCCATGACCTCCTCTCTCTACCTCTTCTCCACCACACCCAGCACATCGTGCCCTAGACCTTGTTATCACCACTAACTGTGCACCGCCCCCCCACCCCCACATAATCTCAGGTTCAAGGACCCCACTGTCCAACCACGGGCCCCCATCTCTCCTGGCCCACCGCTCTCGACGGGAGTCCAACAACCTTCCAATTCACCATGACCGTCAACCTGAGCCTACAGGGTTTTCCTGCGTTTTACCTTCATGTACTCACATCTCTCCTTGCCTAGCTTGGAATCCACAACCCATCCTGCTTCTTTTCTTTTGATTCGTACGTGGGCTGAAAGGTGTTTGCGTTTGGGGAAGTGTTTCTTAATTGTGGTACTCTGAGATGTAATCGAGTAAGACTGTGTTTTGAAAAGTGCACTATGTTACTCTTGATGATTATTATTAGTCATCATTGAGAGCTATTGTTATTGTTAAGATAAAAGTCCTCATATTTTGAAAAACTGACATTGAAAATCTGTTCTGGCTCTTGCTCTGGAGACAGACAGTGTGCCCAATATTTCATCTTTCTAGAAAATGCCCAAAGTAGGACACAGAGGAAGTGGCAAAGGCCCGGGGCAGTCATCTCACTTCAAAGCAAATCCATGGTCTAGCTTTATCATCAGCTCCTTACATAGGACCTCAACTCTCTCGCTCCTCTTCCTGAAAACTGCATCCCTGGTTAAATCCGACTTTCTACCTACTCGGTGCCTCTTCCTGGATGGTCAAATGTTGTGGCTAGAGAAAATACAGGCCCGTTGACTGTCTCACTTGAAATGTGAGACCGACTGGGCCCTTCGTGCTGCCAGGCACACCTTTTAAATCCTCCCCTTCTCTCCTCAAACCACCTGTTCCCCTTCTTGACTCTCAGTCCTGGTCCTGCCATCATCTTTTCTCAAGATTAGTTCAATAGTCCCTACTCTTGATCCTACCTCTCACCACAGCAGACCTTTCACAATGTAACCGGATCTTAATTCCCCACTGCTCAAAATCCTTTAATGCTTGTTACTCAGAGTAAAATCCAAAGTCTTCACCATGTCCTCTAAGGTCATTTGTGGTCTAACCCATCTCTTTGACCCCATCTCCTACCGATCTCCTCCTTGCTTACTTGGCTCTGGCCACATTGGCCTTGCTGGTCCTCAAACACACCAAGCCTGCTCCTGCCTCAGGGCCTTTGCACTTGCTGCCTAGAAGCTCTTCCCAGCTATCTGCCCAAAGTGTTCCCTCATTTCCTGTCTATTTCTACTCCAACTCATCTGATGAGAATGAGGCCTTCCCACATGGAACAGTAACCCCCACTTCACTCCTTTATCTCCTACTGCTGATTTCCTTCGTGACATTTATCACCATCTAACCTACTGCGTTTACTTTTTATTTGCTTGTCCGTCCCCCAACCCTGCCAAAATGTAAACCCTATGAGGACAGGAATTTTGTTTAATTCACTACGGAATCTTTGGTGCATGGCATGTAGCAGTTGCTTCATAAATATTTCTTGATTAGAATTTTGCTTTCAGGAATCTATTTTACAGATATACTTGCCCAAGTGTGTAATGATCTAAGTCTTGAGATATTTATTGTAGTGATTTTGGTAATACTAAAAACTTAGGAAAAACTTAAATGAAACATCCATCAGTGGAGACCTGCAGGAGATGGCCAAGCAGTGAAAAGGGGATGACAGCATGCTAAGCAGCCATGAACATGTCTGAGGTAGAACTTGATTTGTGGACATGGAACCCTGACCACAATTAACTGCTGAGTGAAAGGCAAGTAACCTAAGACCACATATCCACACACATGCACACACACATTCTTGGAAGGGTCTGGAAGGACATGGCAAGTGTTACTCATGCCTAGTCACCTCTGAAGAGTGGGATTTGGAGGAGGATCCAGGGGAAAATATTCATTTTTTACCTTATGAATGCCTCTATTTTTCAAAATTCTTACAACATGGATATGTTATCCTTGTAGCTGACGAACAACAAAACTATCTTTCAAGGAGTTGCTGGACGGAAGAAGGAAGGCAGAGGGCCCAGGGAGGACACTCTGGTTCCTCAACTTATGCCCTTCACCACTATTCCATGTGGCCTCCCCGGGGCTGCCCATCAACTTGCTCAGCAGCTGTGCTGAGAACAGCAGCAACTTTCCCTTCATCCTCGGAAACAACTCTGGCTCTGTCCCAGGCGGATGAATTCACACCCTCTGAAGAGACCACACCCAGCCGGCGCAACCCCAAAGGGCCCACCCGAGACCTCCAACGGGGCAGGAGGAACCAGTGGTCACCTCACTCAGGAGGAAGAGACCTGCTCTGGCGGTTAGGGGCATCCTCCAGGGAGGCACAGCCGTGGCTATATTGAGACCAGAGATGTCTAATTAAGCGTTGTAACAACTTCTGTCGTGTGG
The DNA here is from genome assembly GCF_009762305.2 of Zalophus californianus. Classification (NCBI taxonomy): domain Eukaryota; kingdom Metazoa; phylum Chordata; class Mammalia; order Carnivora; family Otariidae; genus Zalophus; species Zalophus californianus. The sequence goes on from NC_045596.1 coordinate 158,938,297, forward strand.
AAACAGCTGTGCTCTGGTGGCAGGGCCACCACCCTTTGCCAAAGAAAACCTGGCCGGCTCTACCACTTCCTGGCTGGTGACTCTGGGCCTGTGGCTTGATTTCTTTGTGCCTCAAATATGGGGGCGATTCTAAGGCGCTGCGGGGTTAAATGGGATAGAGAGTGCGGAGTCTCCAAGTGCACCCCGCATATGGGAAGTACCCCTCACATTTGTTGGCTGCCGTCAGGGAGAGATTGGGACAATATGTCGACTCTTGGGGACCCACAGCCTGGCTTCCGTCTGCCTTTGCTGGACCACCTGAGGCTCATCATTTCACACCTCTGTGCCCCCATTTCCTTACTTGTAAGATGACAATGGTAATAGTACCTACCTCAAAGGACTCAGGGAGTTAATATACGTAAGGTTTATAACACGGGCACATGTGTGAGTCACACGGACAGCAGACATACATGCCACACATATATACCACATACATACACTACAGTGTATGCCACTTCAAAAAAGTTAGTTGCACTACTGGAGCTGAGTTTGCTTAAGATTTTGAAATCTGGAACGGTTTATTCCAGAATCTGGAAGTAGCAGGAGGCGGATGGCGGATGGGGGAACGCAGGGAGGTTGACCAGGGATTGCTCCGTCAATAGATTAAGACTACAGAATGATAATAACAGCTAGCCTTGATGGAGCTCCCACCACGTGCTAGCGCTGCTCTAACCACTTCACGTACATTAACTTGTCTAATCCTCGTATCATCAGCCCCATGAGGGAGGCATTACCACCAGGCCCACGTTACAAATGGGGAGACGGAGGCACAGAGCGGTTAAGCAACTTCCCCGAGATCATACATCCAGTAAACAGCACGGCAGACCTGAGTCAGACCCAGGCACTCTGGCTGTTAAACTCACACCCTGAGCCACCACTCCATGTGGCCTCCCCAGGCCTGCCGCTCAATTTGGCCTCACAGCTGCTCAAAGAATGAGGGTCAGCTTTCCCTTCACCCTCCCACCACCCACACCCTTCAGCACGGGGAAGCAGGCACTCAGGGGAGGGTCCAGCACAGGCCTTGCGGAGGAGGGAGGGCTCATCTCTGCCCAGCTGGGGGACGGGGGTGGGGGTCAGGGAAGGCATTACAGGGGAGGCGGGATTTGGGTTGGAACTTGAAGAATAGGCAGGCTATCACAGGCAGGGATGGGAATGAGGGTGGACACTGCCAAATCCAAAAGACATCTTCAGTTCTTATCTTCTTGGCTCCCCTGCAACAATAGGCCATGATCTCCTGAAACCACTTTCCTGCTCATCAGGGGCTGGTTCGTGGCTTGGGAAACACTGTAAGTCCTCTTTGGGGCAGCTGCTAATGACGTGCAGTGCAGAGACTTGGGGGTCCTAAAAGAAACCTTCCCAAGTGGCTCTTTCTTGTCTGACATCTCCCTGACTTGCATAACCGTGTAAGATAAAATTTACACATCACTTGCACTTCTGGCAATAATCAGAGAAGTGGAGAGCGAGGCAAAACAACCTCTCAGCACAGAAGAGACATCAAAGTCCACACCCGAATGCAGGCGGGTTTACTCCAGGATGACTGTTGAAAGAGCGTAGACTTTGGAGTCGGGCAGTCCTGGAACCCCAATGCTGGTTCCACCACGATTGGCTGTGTAAACTTGGGCAGAGTTACGCTCGCCTGCTGAGCCCCGACTCCTTCGTCTATACAGAAGGGACGACTGCCCCTGCGCCACAAAACTGATGGGAGGAATAACGAGGCCGTGCGCACGAGATGTCTACTACTCTGCCTGGCAACTAATGGGTGCACAGCGAAGAATGGCGGCTGTGATGTCCCAACGCCATCCTCCCCGGCTCCCCAGCCTCCATGAGCCCTTAAAGGGCCCCTGTCCCCCGGGGGGCCCATCTCTGGCTCACTTACAACTCTACAATTGCATCCAGGACCGTGAGTGAGTCTAACTTTTTCTCTCTCTGCAACCACGCACTGATGAATCTGGAATTTTTCTCTGTAGCCTTCTTCTCTCCCCGGTGGGGAGCCTCCTGGGAGTTGTGGAGGGAACAGGCCCAAGGCACAGGGAGGCGCCTGGGGCCCGGCCATGTGTCTACTAGAGACCAGGGCCAGCCCGTTCCAGGTCAGAACAACAGAGAAGGAGACCGATCCCTGCTGACTGAGCAAATCTTCTGAAGAGGAAAGACGGCAACGCTCTACCCTACTCTATGCTCCTTGGGGCCAGGACTATCTCGTGCCTCTTTCTGGCCGCCTGTGCTGGGCGAGTAGTGGGCACAGTGGTCTGTGGAAGGGTGCTTTAGCAACTGTTGATATGGGACAGGGCTTTAGAATACACAGTATTGCAATCATGGATTTTTGTGTCATAATCCAGTTTCTTGGGCAAGTTACTTAATTTTTCCAAGTTTGCTCTCTCGTATGCAAAATGGGGATAACATTAGCACCAGCCCAGAATGTCATTGTATTAATTACAAGACATAACACATAAAGAATTTAACACATGCCTGGCTGATAATGCGCTCAATAATCGTTAGTCGTTTTTATTGTTATCTGCTGTGAGATCTCCAAAGGCTGCAGCAGCAGAGACCTTTGGCAGAAGGATAAAGGAAGCCAGGGCATGGTCAGAACAAGGCAGCAAAAGGACAGCAATTGTTAAGTTCAATTCAGAATAATAATAAAAAAAAAAAAGAACAAAGAGGGGATGGGTTCACTTTTGAGGGAAGATGACAGAATGTTAACTGAGAGAGGTGATGGAATTACTCAACCCTCAATAGAAGTCTAGCACAAATAAGAATGATCTTTAAATTGCAAAAAATAAAATAAGCACAGTTTGGAAAGGAAATGGAAACCGAATCACAATGGAGGAGAGTCAGTGAACACCTCTTTAAACTGGCTTTTGCCTCTAGGCTCAAAAATGACATCAGAGGACACTCAAATAACTTACAGATGTGATCAGTGTCTATAATCTTGAGAACTCGGAACAAAAGCTTTGCCAATTTTCAAAAGGGGTGTGTGTGCGCGCACGCATGCGTGTGTTGGAAGGAGGGTTTGGAGTGAATTCTGGGAATCGCAAACCACTGAGTTGAATGTCAATGCCCAATTAAACAGTCTGCCGCCATTTAGAAAGGAGACACTTGATTACGAGGAACCAGTTCAGGTTCACTTGAAACAAAGCATATCAGACAAATGTCATTTCCTTTTTTAAAAAGGCACTTTCCCAACTGGTGGAACAGTAGATTTGATTTGGTAAGGCAGTCCGTCTACATATTCAGCATTTATCAAGATGACAAAGGCATGGTCTGAGAAGCTCACTTCCCAGTCAACAAGGTCGTGGTAGTGACATTAAGTGGTGTCTCAGCCAGTGGAATAACTCTGCCCAAAGTCTGCAGATGAACCATGTCAGCTCAGAAAGGGATCTTGGATCTGCTTTGATTCGTGTCCTGTTCAATGTTTCTATCAAAGACCAGGTTCCAAAGACCCAGAAGATATGCTTATCAAGAGCTCGGGACATAGTAAAAGGGACGGCCACCTGCAAAATGGTGGACTCGGATTCCAAATGGTCTTGAGAGCTGTTGGACTGAACGACATGACCAGGAATAAAACCTAGTTGGGCTCGAGACTGCACTAGTACATTAAGTGCCATGTTCCAATCAAGGGAAATAAAGTCTTAAAGCTGACTCCTGGAAACAATCAAAATGCATGGAAGGACATGGAAAGTACAGGGGTGGGTGAGAGGTCCAGATTCCACACGAAAACCCTGTGGGTGAACCTGACAAGCGCTTGGAAAAGTGCCTCTCGTGTAGCAAGTGCTCTCTGCGAGTCAACCTTTATTTACAATGATTGCTAGAAGCCCCTCCTTGAGGCAGTGCTCCATTTCTTATGGGGTGAATGGGTCTACGTTTCCCAGGTGGGTCATTCACAGCCACAACCGACTATGCTCTCCTACTCTGGGATCCTGGCAGAGGAGGGGACGCTCAGTTACCTTCTCCCCAGGTGTGACTGAGATGCGCCATACGCAGTGCATGTGGGCGGAGTAGCCATTGGGGTACTCAGGGGAGGAGAAGTTGCCTGTGCTGTCTTGTAGGGTCTCTCCGCAGGCTGTCAAGGAAAGGAAATGACTGAACTGCTGGCTGCAGATGCCCAATCCCCCCAGCCTTCTGGCTCCCCGCCCAGAACTCTTGCATCCTTTGGGGGCGAGAAGAACGGCTGAGGAGGGGAGGGAGTCCAGGATGGTCCTGTCCCTTTAAGATGCCCTCCCTGCTCCTCACATATAAGCTCACACCTCTGACCTCTTCAGCCTAGTGCTACAGGATGCGCTGTTGTCAAGGCAACATGGTTTCCAGAGTTAAGGTCAAGCTCCTTCTGCAGGCCTCACTCTACCTCACTCCCTGAGAACTGCTCTGCCAGCCCTCTTTCCAGCTCCTGCTGCCCTCTTCTCCCAGACGCCTGGAAGGTGTGGGGCTCAACATCTCACCACCACCCAATCCCAGCCCCAGTTTGGTTCCTTAACTTGAACAGTGCCCCTGCCTGGGTGCCCCCACCCCCAACACCAGGCAGCCTCTGGCCTTCTCTAAGACTCCCAGCTTTAACCTCCTCAGCCCCAGGCCCTGGCCCACTGGCTGCTTCAGGCTCTGTCCTCCACCCCTCCCTGGCCCGTCCCTCCCTGCCCCGACCTGGGCATTTGTAGAGCTTGCGGGCCTGGGCGATGTCCCCCTTGCTGAGCCGGGTCCTTTGACCGATGGGAGGTTTCACCCCATTGACCTCGTACTTGGGAACAATGGTGTCCAGGAAGATGCCCCTGAGGAGGAAAAGCCCGACCTGGGTGAGAGTCTGATGGAAGGAGGGGTGGCGTGCCTGTGTGCACCCAAGGTCACGACCCTGCCAGAGCCCAGACATTCCTCCGTAGGGTCAGGGACGGGTGGAGAGATCTCACCCTGTCATTATGCTGCCCACTGACCAGCAGCCACCCTGCTCCGTGGCAGCCACACGACTGGAGCCTGGGGGAACCCCAGGAATACTCTGGGAAGTCAGGGATGCAGGGTCCGCATGCCCCGGGGACCTCCCGGTGCCCCGGCTCAGTCTGGGTCCAGTCCCCAGCCTCAGAAGAGCTTCGGGCCCCTAGCGATCATGGGTCCAGCTTCTCCCAGCCCCTGCTTCCGCGGCCCCTCATGCTGAACCTCTCCTAGGACTGCCAGGGCCAATGCGTATCCTACCACAGGCTGGTCTCAACAAGTTCCAGCGTGGCCGGACCAGACCCTGGGGACAGCCCCGCAACTCCCGATCCATCAGTGCCTCCTGTCCCCCCGAGTTCCTGCCTGCTAAGTCCTGGGTGTTGCCATCTGGGAGGAGCAGGGCGAAGGGAAGCAGGCGGCCCTCCACCTCCCCTGGGCCCCTGACTCACACCCAGCTGGGTGGAACTCGGCAGGGGGCAGAGTAGGATGTGGTGGGAAATGTCCAGGGGAGGTCTGTGGCCGTGGGGGGCGGGATGACCTCACCACCCTTCCTCGGTCTCTGTTCCCTCAGGTCTGGACGCGGGCGAGACTGAGGAGGGGCACTGTGTGCGGGACAGAGCAGGAGAGCAGACAGAGGATGAGGAAAGAGCCAGGCATGGGAAAGGCCAGGCCGGGAAGGGGAGCCTGAGGAAGAGGAGGGAGGGGCCGTTTCCCACACTCTAAGGAGAAGCTGTGGGTGCGGAGGCTGGGCCACTACCTCTGGGAGTTCTGACTGTGATTTCTGGGAACGTGGGCCCAGGAAAGGGAGTAGGTGTGTGTGCGCTTGTGAGCAGGGGAGAGAGGCTAGTTCAGGGTAAGAGGGAGCCTTTGTACAAATTAGCCAGTTACAAAAAGCCAGACTGATTAGAAAGGATGCCCCCAATTAGAAAAACATGCCTCTTTTGGCTGACAGATGAGAGAAAAGCTCAGCTCCACTGGGCTGATACAGTTCTGGAACCACAGCATATATCTGTGTGGCAGGCAGAGCAGCTGGATTTTCAGCCTCTTGGGCCAGGTGCCCTCGGGGTACACGGTACTAGGCTTTGTGAGCCCCGGCCGGGCCATGGACCCGCCATGGAAGAGGACAGCAAGGCAGGTGGTTCCCACGGGTCCTCTGCTTGGAGGCTGCGGCCACCCAGAAGTCCACTCTTGTCCTTGGTGACTGCCCCAGCAGGACAGCCCAGTGCAAAGCGAGAGGCCCAAAGAGAATGGCCTACAGAGGGCGGGATCGGGCTGCCCCAGAGGAGGCCAGGCCCCATCTCTCACCTGGAGAACGTGTTCCGGGCATAGTGCATGATACTGTCAAAATCATAGGTCTCCCCCAGGGACTCCACCTCCTGGAGCTCCATCTTCAAGAAGTTATACTCCTGCCCTGCGAAGACCAGGAAAAAGGTGTGGGGGGTGGGAGGGGTGGGTCTGTGTGGGGTGCAATGCCACCTTTTCAGGGTGGGGACTGGGGTCCTCCCTGCACTTGAGAGGTGCCCCCCTACCTGAGGGTCCGGGGAGCAGCCAAGGGAAGCCTGGGGGTAGGGGTGGGTCTCTAGAGAGTCTGTCCAGCAGAGGGGCAGGGTCAACGAGGACTGGCTGGAGGGAAGGCTCAGGGAGTATGGAAAGGAAGCACCCATTTCTAGAACCACAGGGAGATGAAAGCAGGGAAGTGTGGAGGAGGCCTGGGGAGGGAGGAAGGAAGCAGGAAGGGAGGGGGGGAGGTAGCCAGGAGAAACAAGAAAGAAAAAGCCCTTAGAAGAGAGACCAGGCAGAGGGCAGAAGACTGGGGAAAAGTGAAGAGAAATGCTGAGATGACTTGGGGGGTTGTGCCAATTCCCCCCCAGACTCTCTCCCACCCCAGGGCAGCTGGGCTCTGGCTGCTCCCGATGGCCTCTGTGTCCAGGACCAGGATCTCTCCCAGCCCCGCCAAGCAGCTCTACAACTGATCAAGGGCCTCAGAGATGCTGCCGGCAGGGAGCCGATGTCTCAGGGCCGCGGTCTGGACCAACCTGGGCCCTGGACAAGGGCTGCCCACTGAGCTGACCAAAAGCGATGGCTCCAGGCAGCAGCTCCCACCCCCACCAGAGGCCCTGGAGCGGGTGCTGGGGCAGGTGCCGCACACAGCTAGGCGCCAAGGTCAAGGTGCTACCTGGCTGGATGTTTTCCCGAACGATGGAGACGTGGCGGTCCCGGTCTGGCCGCGTGTGCTCGTGCCAGAAGCCGATGACATGGCCCAGTTCGTGGACAACGATGCCGAACTTGTCACAGTTCTTGCCAATTGAGATGGCCTGTGGGCCCCCGCCACGGCGACCCACGTAGGAGCAGCACCTGGAGGGCGGGGCCAGCTCAGGGGGGCGGTCCCGAGCTGGGGGAGTGCATCCACTCAGGGGCCGGGCGAGGCTGCCAGGGGGGCAGGGGAGTGAGGCGCGGGGGAGGGGCCTGAGCGTGGGATGCCCAGGCTGTGTGCAGGGGTCATAGCCACATCAGGGCGGCTCCTGGGGAGATGTCCCAGGGTAAGGGGGTGGGAGGGAGACAGATGACGCAGTGTCAGGCCCCGCTGGGGCAGCAGCGGTGCCCAGGGCAGAATATGGGTTGGGGTGGTGGCCGAGGGTACAGTGCCCAGGGGCCCCTGCTCACCCGCAGGGTCTATAGGTGAATACAATATAGCTGTCCTCGTCAGTGCGCTCCAGGAAGGTGACACAGGTGTGCTTCTCCCAGTGCCTCATGGCTTGCCGGAAGACTGCCCTCTGGCTGCCTGCCAGGATGAAGGGGGCCAGGTTGTCACAGTGTCCAGCTGGGCCCATCTCCACCCATTGCTAGATGTCAGCCTCTCGTTGGACAGGTACACAGAAGGTGCCACTCCTACCACAACACATGACCCAGCTGCCCCATGGCCAGGCCCAGATGCAGGCTGCTCCCCTGGCCCCCCAACATCACACGCACCAGTGAAGTTTCCCCCAATGACAAAGGGGATGACCCCATCGGGCCACACACGCTCTGGTCTGGATGTTGCTGCCCGCCGGCTCCGGGACCTGCCTCTCCATCTCCCACGGCTTCTCCTCTGCAGCTGCCCACTAGTGCTCTGGCAGTTGAAGGTAGAAGAATTTCCTTGGGTTGGAAGAGGAAGACATTGTAGCAAGTGAATGAAGGGGTGGCGCAGGAAACAAATTATATAATCTATCCTCATTTGGGGGGAGTCCATATTTCCCCACTCACTAAAAGTTATTTGTAATCCCAAAATCAATACCCTCAGCTCTCTCATGGTTATTTGCTGACATGCACAGAGCAGGGAAAAGTGTGAGTCACCCACATGCCCAACTGAGGGGGAACAAGGTGACACTCTGCCTTCTTGTTTCAGCTCTTGTACTGTCAATAAGTATCTTTTTCATAGTCTATTTAGTGCCAATTTTTTTTTGCATTTGGGGCTTTTTGCTGGTGACTTTGCTGTTTAAAATGACTCCCTTCCACCCTGATGTGCTGAAGCATTGCCGTGCTGTCTGGTGTCCCGAGTGCTAGAAGGATTTGATGTTCCTTATGGAGAACATACATGTCTGTTACATAAGCTTCGTTCGGTCATGAGTCATAGTGCTGTTGGCCATGGCTCAATGTTGATGAATCAACTGTGTATTAAATCAGGGGTCTTTAAACAGAAACACACGTAAGACAGGGTCACACATTGATCAGTTGATGAAAATGATATGATGAGAAGCTAGCAGGAAGTGAACATTGTGTTTCTCCTAGGAGTGATGGATGGCTTCGGATTTGTGAATTCAGTGTTTGCAATGACTTTATGGAACAAGGTTATCCTATAGCTCTATTCATAACTACCATGGATTGGGGCGCCTGAGTGGCTCAGTTGGTTAGGCGTCTGCCTTCGGCTTGGGTCATGATCCCAGGGTCCTGGGATCCAGCCCTGCGTCGGGCTCCCCACTCAGCGGGGAGTCTGCTTCTCCCTCTCCCTCCGCTCCCCCCTCCCACTTGTGCTCTCTCTCTCTCTCTCTCAAATAAATAAAATCTTTAAAAAAAATTTAAAAAAAGAATAACTACCACGGATAGTGAGAATTGACCATAACTGAAAAAGAAAACCATGGTGTCCTAATTTCCTAGGGACTGCAGGGGGCTTGAGACGAGGATGTGGTCCCGTCTCACTTAATAAAACTTCTTCCTTGTGGAGCATATGGAACTTGATGTCTTTCAGTGTTCCCAAATACACGTTCTCCAGTGACGTAGCAGCTCTCTCGGATGCACTGGGCAAGCGTCACTATGTATATTTGACGGATGAGGAAACTGAGACCGAAGATTTGCCCAAAGTCACCTGGTGGGCTTGTGGCGGGCCCAGGCGCTCCAACCCCTCCATTCTGCTGGTCCCCTCTGAGGCCCAGGAAGCCTTGCTAGTTATCAGGCCACCACGTCCCCCTCCAGTGCCAGCTGCTCTCTGGGGTTAGTGTGACCTTTACTCCACGGCTGCCCGAGCCACGAGCCTCCCTCATGCAAGACAGGGCAAGGGCTTGGCACAGAGTGCGTGCAGAATGGGCTCCGGGTGAGAATCCCTGTCCCTGGCAATGGGAGAGCTCCCTGGAGGCAGCACCACGTTCCAGAGCACTGACAAGGCTGGACAGAAACGAGGCAGCCCATGCCCTGACTCTTCCTCTTCTCTTACCCATTCACAAGGTCCAGGTGGGTTGCTAGCTGCTTGGGCCACACTCGGAGATGAGAAGGACCCATCTCTGACCTTGAAAAGCTTTGAGTCCAGCAGGGAAGATAGACGTATTAAAAAAGAAAACCATTGAAATATGGTTCACTGAGTGAGATACTAACATGGTCAACAGAGAGCAGAGAGAGAGCAAATGGAGGTACAGGCATGGTGGGGGGACGATCAGGGAAGGTTTCACCAGAGAGGCGCCGGAGATGGGCTTGGAAAGATGCGTAAAAGCTTGCAAAGTGGGAGCACGAGGAGAAGCCAGGAGGGACTGGGATGTTGAGCCAAAAGCCTCAGATTTAGAGTGAGAAGGCTTGGGTTCCTGCCCGAGATCTGCCACTGACGAGCTATGTGACCGTGAACAAGTCACGTTACCCCCATGGGTCTTAGTTTCTGTATCTGCAAGGCAGAGGTTGTCCTGACACCTACCTTTGCAGGTGGTTGGGGACAGTTAAGTTAGAGAATGCTTTTGAAAGTCCTTTGTAAACTGTAAGCAAAAAGAATGTCCATTCTGGCTCCTGGGTTTGTCTATACTTGCTGTTCCTCTGGGGGAAGGGATAAAGGTATCCCAAGGGAAGACAAGCCATTATGCTGGGTTCAAGCTCATAGCCTCTGTACCGAGAGGGCCTGGCTGGGAAAGAGGGAGGTTCCTTGTTTCTCCAATTCTGGAACCCATTTCTGGGACATAGGAGACCCAGCCTGTGCCCAGTGTACCTGCAGTTTTGATGGAAGACCTGTGCGTTGCCCGCTGCCTGAGATCTGCAGCCTGCTGCGCCTGGAAGGCCCTCAGGTCCTCCTCATCCAGGGCGATGTCCCCAAGGAAGGCAGCTAGAGAGAAAGGAAGAGGCCGGGGGAGTTGATCCTTCTACCCAGCACAGGCAGCCCCAACGCCAGGGGCTCCCCTATAGCAACTTTAGTCGGCAAATGCCTTCTGAGGAAGAAGGCAGTGGGGCACTGGCTTTGAGAATCCCTCGGGAGACTCGTGCTCACTTTGGAGTTGGGAATCCAGCAAAGCTGATACCCACCCCCTACCAGAGGAAGACACGGCCATGTCACTCTTCTCATCACTCTGAACACTTAGTAAGCACCTTCTGTGGGCCAGGCACTAGCCGAGTGATGAGCAAGATAGAAGAGGTCCCTGCTTGTGTAGAGCTAACCTTTGACAATACACAAATAAACAAACACTGAACTCAAGAATGGTGATGCGTGCTATGAAGAAAGCAGAAGGGGGTCAGTGTCTACTCTGTGGGCCCATAACCTTGGTGCTGCACTGAGCATGTGGTATTCACTCAACAAATGCTGTTTCAAAGACGGAGGGGAGCATGTGAATATGAACAGAGCCGAGAGGCATAGGAGGGAAACCAGGACACATAATGGAGCTGCCCTGCTAGGAGGAAGAAGTTTAACTGTTCTCAGGGGACTCCTATTCTGAGTCTCAGGGTCCCTTCTCTGGAGGAAGAAAGGCCGGGGGGTCATAGAGCCCCCTGAATAGGCCATTTGGACTTCTGGATCTGGGGAGAGATGTTTTTGGAGAGATGGGCTCAACAATCCGCCTGCCTTTTGAGAAGTCAGGAGCAGGAGGAAGCTGGGGAGCTGAGTGCTCTGGAAGGAGCTCAGAAGTGAGCTTCACACTGGGCTGGGCTGGGGGAGGCGGGAGGCTGAGCTGGATGGAGGTGGAGCTCCACCCATGGCAACATCTGCTTCTCATCCTGAGTGCTACACAGGCCTGGCGGCAGCATTACACAAATTGTTTTAACCTTGAGGCCTTGCACACAGGTTTCTCTGCCCCAGATGGCCCACTGGGTGAACACACACACACACACACACACACACACACTTCATCATACACAGAATCAGGCACATGGTGACATCCACAGCCGTGCCCTCAAACACAGAGCTATGTAAGTCACAGAGATATACTCCCCACTCCCATTCCCCCCAAGCAGCGCCCGCACCACCCTTGCAGGTGGAAGGCACTCCAGAATGTTTGTTCAAGTCAAATATCACATTGATATTCTTTGGGCCTGCAAAGACACATGCCCATAGACACATACTCTGATGCAACCTAGACCTGGATTGACAGAACGTGGGAGTCCCTCTAGCAGTTATCCAGGCCAACATTCCATTTTAGATATGGAAACTGAGGCCTGGAAGGGAAATGGTCTCCCACACTGCTAGTCATTGGAGAGGCTGGATTTGTAACATGGGCCTCCTGATTCCCAGTCTAGCACTTGTTGTATTCAAGTGCATTACGGCTGTAGAACCCATATCGTAAATACCCATACACAAAAATAGACACTCATGCAGACACACATTCACACACACACAAAATGCACCGTCACAGACAATTCTAAAAAACACACATGCACAGGCTCCAACGCACACAGACTAACTGCAAGCTCTGAACCCATTAAGCCAGTAACGGCTACCATTACTGGCTACTACACCTTCCCAGGCGACAAAGTGCTTTCACATTAATGAATTCATTTAATCCTGGCCCACTCAGGGCCCATTAAATCATGCTCTCCCTGTGCATTTGCCTACGAGTGTGCAATTACAAACTCTTCGAGAGATAACCTCGTGGCTGGATTCCAGCCCACCTCCCTGACTTCAGAGATCAGAACACTTGGGCCTAAGAAGGAAATGACTTGCCCAAGGTCACCAGCTGGTAAGTGGCCCAGAATCTCTTCCACCACATGAGAAAGATTTTTTTTCCAAAAAAGGTCACCGTCGGGGGACTTGGCTCAGCAATTGATTGGATGGCAGCGGGAGACATTTCTTAGCTGACACGCAAAGGTCGTGGGATGAGAGGTACACTCCGAGAAGATAATGCCAACATTCACACAGGCACACACATGCCACACGAATACCCTCATACCTTGACACACTTTGCACCTCTGCACAGACACTGGCACCTCTGGGCTCACGTGTCCACACCCACAGGCACCATCATCCACACACGTGGCTGGACATTTAGACTCGTCTTTGGACATGGCAGCAAAAAGCAAAGTCTTTGTAGGCAGACAGACCTGTCTTTGAATCCCAGCTTGGCTCCTATTAGCTGACAAGTCACATAAACTCTTCTAAACCTCAATTTTCTCCTACATAAAAAGGAGCTAACGATAGAATCTGTCTCCCAGGATGACTGCATGAAATAAGGCATGTAAACAAAGCACCTAGCACAGAGCCTGGAACACGGTAAGCACCCACTAAATGGTCACTGTTAATCTTACCCCCAAAACAGCCCCATAAGCTCAAGATCAGCTCTCCACTTTCCAAGGGCATATCGGTTCACCCCCATTAGCCTCTTGACTGAGTGAAGCCCCAGAGTGCTCAGAAGCAGAACCTCGAATTCCAAGTACAGAGGCCACGGAATCGTGCTGGCCTGTGAGACCAGGACAGTGTGGGGGGGCAGGGCAAGTGGAAGGCGGGACAGGCCCTAGGATGGCCACAGAGCTCTTCTGCCGAGCGGGCGTCCTGTGGTGGGGATGTCATGGCTGAAGAATGTGTGGGAACAGAGTGGGGGTGGGGAGACATGGGGTGGGCAGGGGAGCCTTCTGGCCAGGAGTTGAGCCTGAAGGCCCTGCCCATTTAGGATTCCCCCATGGGGAAGCTAGGGAATCTAGATGCTGGAGAGTCCAGGACAACCCCCCTTAGCCGGAAGGAAGTCCTGGGGTCAGGGTCAGGGTAGTAGTTGTTTTCAACACAGGATCAAAAGTTTGTTTTGTTTTCTGGCTGTAAACCAGCCGGGAGCACTCGTGGCCACTCCATAGTCAGGCTGGGGGCAGGAGAGGAAAGAAAGAGTAAGGTGGACTTTGTGTGCCCATCCTCTAGGTAGGCCTCTTGGCTCGAGTCTCGTCCCCTGGGGCATGGCAAGGCATCCCTGTCTGGGGAGAGGGTGAGGAGCTCGCTGGTGTGGTGGTGCCCCAGTGCCATGTGTACAGGGCATACGCATGTCCCATCACACAAATGCAAGCTTCTAGCTGGGGGAGAACATACTCAAGCTCCCACAGACATGGGCATGTACTTAATCACAGCTGTACGCTGCTACACAGGTGCACATTTTGCGCACACCCTGACGTGCACTCAGGAGTACCCACATGCACAGTTTGCTGGACTTGCCCTTAAAGCAGGGGTATACCCACAAATGTGCCCAAGCACTCCCTTGACTATTTCCCTGTGCAAGCCCTAGTGTATTCAAACACAAATTATTGCATATACACATTTCACAGGCTATACCCCCCAAAGGTGAAGGGCACCCTTAGAAATGAATGGGGGGCGTGGAGAGAGCGACAGAGAGACAGAGAGATCAGCTGACTCCCCTGGATATCCTCAGGAGGCCCTTAGTAGGCTGAGCGACACATTCTCCCTCCCAATCCTCCCCCAATATCTTCTGGAGAAACTAGAATTCTTGAGAGTTCCTTCTTCCTGGGGAGTCCCATTGGTCCCCCTCCATCTGGAACCCAGGGAGATTCTAAGTCTTTTCCTCCTCCCTTGGGGCACCTAAAAGAGAAGGTGACTCAGGGAGCAGGGGCATAGGTGGGTGGATGACTCATTCAGAGTGTCTGGAGGGGGAATGTGGTCTGGCAAGAGAATGGATCACTTCTCAACCTCCAGAACTTGTGGCTGAGGCCCCTTGAAGTCCAAACCTGGGCCACGATGCCTCTGGGGTGGGGACAGTGATGAGGGTTGGTGAGCTACTAGCCCAACTCATCTTCTCAGACAGAGCAAGCAAACCTCTGAGCTGCCAGCTAGGGCCGAAGTAAGGTCCTCACTGGCTCAAGGGCACTCCCCAGGTGCTTCTCTGCCTCTGGGAGCAGCTTTGTCCCCATTCCTGCCTCCCACATCTCTCCCAGAGCCCCGAGGCTCACTGCCAAGAGCTGGGAATCTCAGGGAAGATCCCCCTTGATGGTTTGGCATCCTAACATATAAGAAATCAGGGCTGATTCGCAATCTCCCTGGGCAAGGGGGAGAGAAGGAGAGAGAGAGAGACAGAGAGAGCTCATATGTGAACGTGAGAGCCTGCACACCAGAGCATGAGCTTGGTGGAACCAGCTCTCGGCACACACATAGAACAACTCTGCTTCCCGCCTATTGTTCTAGTGTTGCCTAGAAGATCCAGGAAACTCTCCAGGGTATCAGGGGTCTCAGTTTTGCCTTACTGCCCTCAATTTTGCCCTACCTCTGACAGTAAGTGCAGGAGATAAACTCAAATGAAGGGGCCTGGTAATCCTGAAAGGTGAGCCAGGGGATTCAACAGGACTTTCATTCTTGGTCCTCTGTGTGCAAGGAGGAGAGGAGGAGAGAGCTGGAAAGGGTGAAAGGAG
Source organism: Zalophus californianus (assembly GCF_009762305.2). Lineage (NCBI taxonomy): Eukaryota > Metazoa > Chordata > Mammalia > Carnivora > Otariidae > Zalophus > Zalophus californianus. The sequence goes on from NC_045596.1 coordinate 158,953,303, forward strand.
CAGAGGTAAGCAGGCAGATCAGGGGCATCCAAAGGAGGCAAAGCCAGGTGTTCCTGCCACCATCACGTTTAGCACCTGGATGGCAGGGCTCAGAGGAGGCAAGAGGGCACAGCAACACAAACAGAGAGAAGAGCCTAGGGACGCAAGGCGTGAGGCTGTTGGCGTGGGGTCTTAGGGAGTCAGGGTGAAGGTAGGCAAGGCTGCAGCAGTCACCCCCAGGAGGGAGGCCTGATCTGACCCTGACTCTTGGCCTCATCAGGCTCTCGGGTCCTCTCGGCCACCCCCAGGCCTGGCCCAGCTCCCCACCAGCCTCACTTCACCCTGGGGCAGAGGCTTCCCCAGAGCCCTTGTTTGAAGTTCCAACTCAGCCAGCCCCACCCTAGCATGAAATCTGAGACTGGGGATAGAGCCTCAGCCTCCTGCCGCCTCCTCCGAAAATCACTCCAAATCCCTCCAGGAGTGAAATACATCAGATTGACTTCCTACCCATTCTTCAAGGCCTTCCCTCCTCCATGACGAACCCCCAAACCTTCCCAGCCTGCCGTGAGCCCTGGTTCTCTGCCACCGCCACCGCCAGGCTGCAGAGGGGTAAGGGGCTCCTTGAGCCTTTAAGCCCTTTCTTCCCAAGGTGGCACAGAACGCATCTTGGTTGGTGCGGTTGGTTACATCCCCACGCGTCTTATGTCCCTCCCAGACTGGAAGCCCTTTGAGGGCAGGGGCCATGCCTTACACTTTTCTGTATCTCCCCCAACATCAAGCCCAGGGCCTGGCACATATTATTAGCATTCAGTCCATGTAGATCAGCTGAATGAATAAGTGACACAAGGACAGGGACAGGGAGACACTCCCTTTTCCAGCAAACCCAGCCCATTCCCTCAGAAAAAAATGAAGTGAGAGTGTGAGGCACAGGAAACAGGGGAGTAGGCAGCAAACATTTATTAAGTGCTTACTGTGTGTTAATCTCTAATAAGTGTTTTATATATGTTCTCATATTTAATCCTTGCCATCAACTCTACAGAGAGACATATTATCAGTTCCATTTTACAGGTGAGAAAAGCAAAGTTCAGAGATGATAATTAACATTCCCCAGGCAGTAGAGCTAATGAGTTGTGGGTCCAGGATTGACAGCTTAGGTCGGCCTGCCTCCAAAGCCCAAGCTCCATCTGCTTAGCCTCATGCCCACTCCAAGCCCAGGGAGAAAGATGATGGCTAACGTCTGGTTTACCCACAGCCCAGCAAGGGTGGTGAAAGGCCGAGATTTGGCTTCTGCTCCTCCCACTGGAAGAAGGGTCTACCTCTTCTGTAGCTTGCTGTGTGTGATCCATTCACCCAAAGCAGGGAGCCCAGAGTCAGGACTAGAGGGACCCAAACCCTTATGCCACATACAGGCACTCCTAGAACTCTAGGAACCGGGGCATTACCCCTGGCCCTGGTTATTTGGAGACAGGCTGAAATCAGAGGCAGGAAGTTGAGGAAAGATTCTGATGATATCTTATGGCCTGTATGTTCTCTTGTCCCAGGCAGCCTGTTCAGGGTCATCTGATTAGGCAAATGGCCTGAGTGCCTGGCCATCTGGTCACTCCAGGGGCAAGACCCCTCTGGGCCCAGCAGGAGTGAAGGGGTTACATGGGGTCTTCATGGACAAAGAACACACACACACACACACACACACAAACATACACTCCGGGGCCCTGACCTCAGCTAATTAGCCTCTAGTGTCTGTGGACTAAGAGAGCTGATACACAGTATTTGAGTTCTCTGTGTTTTTCCCCTTTCCACCCCAACTTGGCCTTGCTAGGTACTTCTGACATCTAAGGGCAGAGGGAATCCCCCCTCCCTGGCTGGCTTCTCTAACTTTGACAGCTGTCTCCTCTGTCCCAGCAGGCCGCTGTGTCTGGTGGGGGGGACCATGGGACACCCAGGGAGCATGACATCAGAGGATCCCTTGAAAAACTTTCTTCTTTCACTTGGGCTGGGTGGGGGCCTCAGGAGACTTGCTCCTTGGAGATGCAGGCCTCCCGCACCCCCTGGGCAGACAGATGTGCAGCCTGGGGGCAGCCCAGACAGGCTGGAAAACAGCAACGTCCTGGAGCCCGAGATGGGGGACAAGGGAAAAGTGCGCGCACACACACACACACACACACACACACACACACACACACGGGAGTTTGGCCAGAAAAGTTTCCTGCAGGAGGAAAAGCCTCCTTGGCCGCAGGTTTCTCCCTGGACCCAAAGAGTTTGCCCCAGGAATCGTCTGAGAAGAGAGGGCAGCGGCAGCAGCTTCCACAAATAGCAGCACAACTTCAGTCCTAAAAGTCCCCCAAACTTCCCCCTCCCTCTCTCCCTCTTTCTTTTGTTCCCCACTGCATTGCCAACCAGGCAGCTCCCGGCTTCCCACACTGGACTGTCCTCCCCCAACCCCAAACCCTCAGCAGCCCGCGCCTCCCCGCCGGGCCCGCCCGCGCCCCGGCCCCCGGCGCCCCGGCGCCCCGGCCGGTCGGCTGGATGGGGGGCGCCTACCCGCCTTGCAGGGGTCTTTGTAGCCGACGGGCTCCGAGTCGTCCTCCTCCCCCAGGTCATAGGTGTAGTCGGCCAAGTCCAGCGGCCGGCCCGGGCGCAGCAGCAGCAGCAGCCAGAGCAGCAGCGGCAGCGGCAGGCGGGCCACGCCGGGCATGCTGGAGGGCGCGGCGGCGGCGGGCGCGGTGGCGGCGGTGGCGGCGGTGGTGGCGGCGGCGGCGGCGGATTGCGCCCGGACGCGGGAGCCGGCGAGAGGGGAAGCGGAGGACTGGCGGCGAGGGGAGGGCGCTCCCCTCCGCTCGCCCTCGCGCTCCCTCCCCGCGCTGCCCCCCCTCGCGCGTCCCTACCTCTCCCTCTTCCCTGTCCTCGCCCCCCTCCTTCCTGTCTCCCGCCCCCTCTCCGGCCCGGCTCCTCGGCCCTCTCCCTGCGCCTCCAGCCTTCTCCGCTCCCTTCCCTTCTTTTCCTCTTTCCTTCTCTCCTCCCTCCCTCACCCCCCCCTTTTAGGGAAATGAGCTCGCTGGAGGGCGGGTTTTCGCCCGGAGCTCGGCCCCCCTCGGGTCCGGGACAGCGCACGGCCGGGCCGGGCGGCGCGCCAGCGGGGGGCGGGGACCGCCGGGAGCAGGCCCGCCCCGGGAGGGGGCTCGGGCGGCCCGGGGCGCGGGCCGGCGGGGCCGGGGATGGGGCGCCGGGCCCCGAGGTGCCCGGCCGACGGCCGCTCCCGCGAGGTGCCCTCTAGCGGCGGCTCGTCCCGCGGGCGCCGGGCCCGAGCCCCGTCCGGGGCAGCGGGACACGCTGTCAGGTCGCTCCGCTGCTTCTGCCCGCCTCCGCCCCCGGTCTCTGCGTTTCTCTGCCTGCGTCTCTCGGTCGCTCGGTCTCAGCTTTTCTCGGACCCTCGCCCATCGCGATCCCTGTCTCTCTAGTTCTGTCGGTCTCTGGCTGTCTCTGTCTCTCGTCCTCCCTCGGGAGACACCACTGGAGGGCGCCTAAAGCCTGTGGATTGCCCAGTCCCCTCGCCACTGCCCCCTGTCCCCCATCACGCCCTGACGGGGGGGGAGGGGAAAGCCCCGTCGCTTCCCCAGAGCCCTACCCTGCCCCTAACTGGCCCCACCAGGAGCAGGACTGGGGGCGTGTGGGAAGATGGAAGAGGCGCTCCCTTTGTTTTTCAATCAGGCTGCTTTATTCTTTCGTGGTAGGAGCCCCTTGGCCCTAGGAGCCGCATCTCTTCTGCCCGCTCCCACCTCTCCCCACAGCTCCCATTTCTCCAGCTCCAGTCCCTGTGGTGTGGGTAGGAGCAGCTTCCTATCTCTCTGCGAAAGACCCTTAGCGCATAGATCTTTCCTCTTCACTTGGGGCTTCCACAGGCCCTGAGAAGCAAACACACACTGTTTATTATGTGAGGGAGAGGGACCGGGAGGGGGCAGTCTATGAACCTTCCCTCCCCTGAGCTCCCTAGATGGCCCCGCTCAGTGGATTCCCCAGTTCCTGGTCAGCTGACATGGCAAGGTGGCGCAAGCCTTCCTGGGCCACTGCCGCTCGGTGCCCTGGCAGTCACACCTGCTCACCTGAGGGGTCCTAGATGTAGTAGAGGGGCACCTCGCCACACAGGGTCCTCACTGTGGTGCCCAGGAAGTCCAGGGCCCCAGGGGATTCTGAGCCAGCATCATGGCCCTCCTCCTGGCCCAGCTTAGAGGTAGACCCTGCAGGCTTGACCTGGAAAGAGCACCTAATTTAGAGCCTGGGAACTGAGTTTCTGTCTCACCTATGGCATTACTGTGGGACCTCAGGCATGTCAGGCCATCTCTCCGAGCCTCCTAAAAGCCTTGCTTTCCTCACCAGTGAAGAGGGGGCTGTGCTGGAGTCAGAAGCCCCCGGGGAGTGAGGTTCAGCTGAGGCCAGCAGCTTGGCATCAGGGAAGGGCTGGGGAATTGGTAGGGAAGATGTGGTACAGGTGAGTTTAGAGATGGGCAGCCCCCACGCTTTACAGGTGACAAACAGCTGTCATCTCAAATGCTCCTCCCAGCAGCCCTGGGAAGGGGACAACCCACTCCTCCTCACCCACACAGACCTACCTGGAAGTTCTGGAACTTTCTAGTGAGAGCCTCAAGACTTGGGATGTTCTCCGGAGCCATCTTCATGACATAGCAACAGGTTCCTGGGGCTGGCTTATAGGCGATCAGGAGCTGAGCACAGGAAGCCCAGAGTTCATTCAAGAAGGCCCTGCCTTGCTCACTCCCTAACCCTGATCCTGGGCCATCTCCCTCTAGGTTAGGCACCTGAGGGAGTCCTCTTGGAATCTGGGGCTCAGCCTGGGGAGGCAAAAGGGCTAGGGGCTGGGGAGAGCTGGATGTGCATGAAGTGGCACAGCTGGGTGGCCTAGCAGTCTTGTCATCGGCCCCCAGCCCCAGCCCCAGGGCCAGGAGGTCCGGTATACCCACCCGCTGGTAGTCATACACTACAATACCACTGGAGCCAATGGAGAAGGTGGCGGTGGTGCCCGCACGCTCCTGCACGGCCAGGCGCTGCTGGGCTTCCGGTCCCCCAATGCTCATCTCCAGGACCTGGGGGAGGGCACAGGGTGGCCTGGTATTTCTCTTTCCCCACTCGTCCCTTCAGTCCCCATGTCCACCCTCAGCCCTCTTTACTAAAATGCAATCCCTTCTTCCCTGGGAGCCCAGACAGGCTGGGTGGGACCGGATGCTGGAAGGAACAGGCTGCCAAGCCAGCGAAAGGCCTGGTGGAAAAGCCTAAGCCAGAGTTGCCACCCTGTTCCTGCTTCTGTCCTTTCTTGAGGCACCCCTTGCCTCTTCCCCTCCATACCCCCCGACCCCGGACAGTTCACTCTCTGCCCAGCCCGCCCAGCCCCTTTGTTTGGCGTGTCCTCTACCCACTGCCCACCCCATTCTGGGCCTGCTCACCATCTCAGTGTGTTTCTGGCTCATGTGAAGACCCATTAGCAGGGCCCCTACAATCACCACGACCACAAGGACTATCACCACGACCACGATGAGAAGGCGTTTGAGGCTCACAGGGAAGCAGGGGATGCCGAAACGGCCCTGGGGGGCTGCCGAGTAGTCCTGACATGGTGGGACAGGCAGGGAGACAGGTATGAGGTCATGAGCGGGGCCCTTCTTCTCTCTGCACAAGCTAGACACCCTCCCACAGCTGGACACCAATACTATGGGTTTGCAGAGGAGGGCTGAGACCAGAGAAGGCTTCTTGAGGAGGTGGTCTGGATTCCAACAGAAAGGCTTAGACGTGAATTCTAGCGTGGAGAGACCCAAGGGAGCATGCTTCGCCAGTCTCATCTCCTGCTGTTTCCTCCAGACCCTTGGCACCCCAGCCATCCCCAACCCTCTCTGTTCCCCCAAATAATCCATGCTCTCTCACACCTCCCTGCCTTTACACATTCTACCCCTTCTTCCTGCAATGCTTGCCTTCTCCACCTAGTGAGCTCCTACCTATTCTTCTGGAGCCAGCTCAAATGTCCTTTTCTCTGTGAGGCTTCCTGTGAGTCCCCGCATAGTGTCTGCTTATGCAGTGCTCTCTGCAGCTCTTTCCACTGACCACTATGGTGGCTCTCGGCCCCTCACGTTGGAATGATCAGTTGCCATGTCCATCTCCCCGAAGGACTCTGCCTTAGTGGTCGGTGTCCCTGCCCTAACTTAGCGCGGTCCTAGGTTAATTAAGTGAATGAAGTTGGATGAAAAGACTGGCTCAGAGAGCTTGGATGAGGCAGGGCCCAGCTCACACACATGTACGCACACGGTCATACTCACTGGCGGGCTCTCAATCAGGACCTCCTTGCTGCCAACATCCATCTTGCTGTAGGCGTCTTCCCCACTCATCTCCCAAGTGTGACTAGGGTCTTATATGTGCCGGTAGGGAGAGAGGACAGAGGTGAAGGATCCGGCCTCCTTCTGCCAGCCAAGCCCTTGGCTTTGAAGCCTGTTTGTTCCTGGCCCTCCAGACCTGAGGTCCCGATAAGCCAGCTGCAAGGGCGCCTGAGGGCCCTTGGCCCTGGCCCATGAGTCCTCCTGGCCCCCGCCAAAGCAAAGCTGGGTGCGCTAAGCAAACTTGCCCTTGGGCAATCTGCGCCTCCCACTGTAGGTGTCTTCCTGGCGTTGGCCACCTTTCTTGCTGGTACCTGCCCCTGCAGTCTTGTGGCTTTCCCTGTTCCTCTGCCAGGTTGAACCTCTCAGGCAGCCAGGGGTCTGACCCAATGGGGAGTCCACCACACTTCCCAACAGAATTCCCCCCGTGCAGAGGGATGAGCTCCAGGAAGGGGAGTGAGAAGGCAGTGCCTGTGGACCCAGGAGGTCCTGCTGAAGGCAGGTGGGTGCTTTGGCATCAGTGTGGGGGTTCATATGTGGCCATTTCTTAAAGAGCCTCACATTTTCACTTCAAGTATGCCACCTGCCTGGCCTCCTCCCACACATCTGGTACCTAACCTCAAACTTGCCGCTAGTCATTCTTTTCCTAATTCTGAAAACTCTTCCCCTCTGGCTATAAATTTTTACCTACTAATGTGTGGTTTTTCATCCTTTGCTATGGGCTTGTTTGGAAGCTAAAGGCTTTCCCCCCCCTGCTTTTACTTTTATTCACATTTATTTTATGCTGAATTTATTCCCAGGCCATACGTTGTTGTTTCTCCAGTTTCTTGTGGGCTATCTTTCTCATCTGTGCCACCTCCTCTTCTGGGTTGGGAACAATCTGCTCTGTTTCAGGAAGGATCATCTCAATGTGGCAAGGAGAGCTCATGCAGGGGTTAATCCGACCAGGAGCTCTGTAAACTTAATGGCTCATTTGGGGGCTCTGTTCACCTGGATGTGCTCGATGACCAAAGAATCTACATCTAAACCCTTAAGTTCAGCGTTACTCTCTGCATTTTTAAGCATGTGCAGCAACAATTCAGCACTCTTCAGGTCGCTGGCCCTGTGTCCAGACCCACTGTTTGGCCCCGGGCACACCTATCAGCTCCACCATTATAATGATGGAATGGCCCACATTGCTTCTGTAAAGTGACTCCAGATACTTGGTGGCTTTGGGGATATACATGCCCTTGATGATCTGGGCAGTTTCATGAGTGCTCTTAAAACGAATGTGAAGATTTGAACCTCTTGATGGGAATGATTTTGTCGGGTTTTCTGCATCAAGTAAACAGTGAACCATTTTCAGAGATCAAGCGGAAGGCTTTTGATAGCAGATTCCACACCTGACACTCCTTTCTTGTGCCCAGACAGCCTTGCGCAGGGCTGGCTGCGGTGACTGATGGGATCCGCATCTCCTCATTCTGGAATCTCACCTGCTTGGTGCTGCCTATGACCCTATCCCTCTAGGCTCCTCTGTTTATACCCTCGGATCCTAAATTTGCGCTGAGAATGCTCCTCACCCTAATGTGATGCACTTTCTGGGCCTTCTCCTTCACCCTTCCATCTCTTTTACCTCCTTCCTCAAAGCCACTTCTGTTGCTTGGTTGTACTAAACTAAATCGACCAATGGCTGCATCCTCTCTTGAGCTTTCCTCCACTTGCTGGGCCAGGTGGTCTCTACAGTGCCTTTCCCTTGGAACTTTCTAAGTGTCTAAGTCAGAGCCCCACCCTCACTCCTCTGGGCCTCTCTTAGCCTCCTGATACTTAAGCTCCAACACTTCACCCCAGTTCCTGTCCCTGGCCTGGGGGCTCCCTTACACCTTGGCCCTGCCCTTCATTCATGAGCTGGCCCCCAGCTCTCCAGCCCTGGCGGGTTGCCCCGTCCCCACAAGGACCTCCTCTTCAGCAGGAGAGCCTTCAGCCTCCAGGTTGCACAACAGCATGGCATCTGAGCTGAGAGTGCCTGAGAAGCTCAGGGAAGGAGAGAGGGGAGGGGAGGGAGTGTTTGCTCCCACCACCCCTTCCTCACCCCCCACAACTACCCCTTTAAATATTTGCTGAAACCTCTAGCAGCAAGTGTCCTAGGAGCAGTGGGCGGGGGGGGTGGGGGGGTGGGGGGGTGGGGGCGGGAGAGGTGGGGGTGGTAGTGTCCAGGGAGGAGGGGGAGGCATTCTCCTCTTAACTGTGTGCAGCCTCCGCTGGGGTGTGCAGGTGCCAGATGTAGGAGACAGCTGCCTGTGGTGCCCGCCCCCAGCGCCCCCAGCGTGCCCACCCCACTCCCGCCCCGGGGTTGTCCTGGCAACGCTGCGATTGATTGGCTGACTCACACACACTGGGCCTGAGCCAGGTGGGCAGTGGGCCAGCAGGAGAGCCAGGGAGGACTGCAAGCATCTCGGGGTCCCTGCGGGCATCTCAGGCGGCCGCATGGCCCAGCTGTGGAGCTTGTTCTGAACGGGCGCTGTGTGTAGGGCTTGCCGTCATCAGCTGGTGCTGAGAAAGGAGTCTCTCTTGGAAAGAAGCCTCTGCTCTCTCAAGTCCTCAGTCTCCCCTGCAGGCTGCCCTTTGGCTGTAATTCTCGCAAGCTTTGTGGGTTTTCTTTTCTTTTTCTTTTTTCTTCCACTTGTTTTTGCCTGTTTGGAGGTTGGGGAAAGAAGGTTGCCCTCAAGTTTCACAAGGGGAGTTCAGATGCTAGCACCAACCCCTCTGGCACTGACCCAGTAGAGGTCTTGGGGTCCTTATCTTCGTTTTCAGGAAATGAGGAGGGACCTTTAGCTGGGCATGGATAGCTGTCCCCCGTCCTCCCCCCCCCCCCCCCCCCCCCCCCACCGCACACCAGCCCTCTGCTGCAGACTTTTCACATCTTGGCCTTTACTTAGGCCGTTTCTCCCTCCTGGAAATCCCACCTTCAATGCCCCTCCACCTCTCCGAGTGCCATCAGCCCTACAAGGCCAGGCAAGAGCCACCTCACTGGCCCAGGCTACGGTGCCCCCTCCCTCCTCCAAAATCTCCCGGCCTCCTGCTGCCCTTTCACCTGCCATTTAGCACGCACCGCTGTTCTCATCAGCTATGCGGGAGCTTTTCGTTGCCCTATCTTCCCTGGGACTGGCCCTGAGACCATGCTTTCCTGAGGCTTCTTTGTACCTGCTGCAGGGCAAGGGGCACGACACAGCCAACATGTAATTATATTCAAGGATAGGACGGTCACCAAACATGAAGGGGCTCCAGGTGAGCGGTCAATAGTTCATTTCTTCAGCATGTGGAGGTCTTGGTGCTTCACTGGCCAGCTCTGGGATCCTGAATGAATCCATCTTTCTGCCTTTCCAGGCTTGAGTGTGTTCAACTGTGAAATGGGACTAGTCTGCCCATCCTGTCCCCCTTTCCAAGCTGTTGTGAAGATCCAATGACATCATCAATCCAATCGTCATGATTATCATCATCTACTTCATCCCCCAAAACACCTCTTCTCGCTAGCTGAGAATAGGGCCCAGACTCCCCCTTTCTGTCTGTCTCCGGGCTAAATCCCTCTGGGAGAACTGTAGGTGATGGAGAGCCACCCCTTCCATGTGAGCCTCTTCTTTTCCCCCTTCCAGCTCCTCAGCTGCAGGGGCTGGGACAAGATTCACTCTGCCCTTTGTGCGCTGGGCAGAGCCGTGCCAGGGACGGGTGGGGATGGTACCCAGCTGCCCTGGCCACCCTCCCCACCCCCATTGCTTGTCTTCCCACACGCTGGCATACAGAGGGCTGCACGGGCAGCTGGATGGGCAGTGGCAAGTGAGCATCAGAGGGACAGGGCATCCCTGCTTGAGAGAACATGGACAGATGTAAGCTCCAATCAGAGAAGCCCCTGCTGGCAGAGGCTGGGGACAGCTGGGGACACATCTGAAACGCAGTGATCTCAGTTTCCTGGCCTGATATGGACAGAACACTAGACTGGGAGCACATTCACCTGACTTCCAGGCTCCCCTAGTCCTGTACCCCCGGACTTTTCACACAGTCAATCCTGCACACAGACTCCCCCAGGGAGGTAACACAGCGGAGAGCAGCAGTTCTCAAACATTTTGGTTTCAGGACCCCTTAACATTCTTAAAAAATATTGAGGACCCCCAAAGAGCTTTCGTTTATGTGGGTTATATCTATTGATATTTACCATATGGATATTTACTGAGAAATTGAAAAGTGTTAATTAATTAATGAAAATTGCAATAATAAACCCATTCTATGTTTTAAGATAAATAACACAAATTTTAAAAAATTATTTTACAAAGCAAAAAATTAGAGACAAGAGTGTCATTGTTTTACATTTTTGCAAATCTATTTTTTTAAATGTTTATTTATTTAGAGAGACAGCACGAGCGGAGGGAGGGACAGAGGGAGAGACTCCTCAAGCAGACCCCCTGTTGAGCGCTGAGCCGCACACAGGGCTCGATCCCCGGACCCTGAGATCATGACCTGAGCCAAAATCAACTTAACCAACTGAGCCACCCAGGTACCCCTTGCAAATCTCTGTAATTTCTGGCTTAGTAAGAAGATACATCATGTAGCCTCTGGACAATTCCAGGGTATTTTCGTGAGAGTGTGAAAGTGAAAAAGTAAAATTAAGTTTTAACGTTCTTAGGACAATTGTTTTGACCTCAGTGACTCCCTGGAAGGTTCTCCTGGACTCCCTGGACCACACTTTGGAAACCCCTGGTATAGAAGTCCGACTGTGGGGCGCCTGGGTGGCTTGGTCGGTTAAGCGTCTGCCTTTGGCTCAGTTCATGATCCCAGGTCCCTGGGATCAGGTAACATGTTGGGCTCCCTGCTCAGCGGGGAGCCTGCTTCTCCCTCTGCCTGCCACTCTCCCTGCCTGTGCTCTCTCTCTCTCAAATAAATTTAAAAAAAAATAAAAAAAAAAGACGTAAGACTATGAACTTCGGAGTTGGGCAGAGTGGGTTGAAATCCCTGTTCTGTCTCTTTCTTCGGGTACTATCAGCCTCACTTCTCTTATCTGTAAAAAGGGATTCATATCATCCACCTTAAAAGTTTGGAAGGATTAAGTACATAGAATACAAAACACACAGTCGATGTGACATCAAGCTGGGCTGCCTTCCTCTTAGTTTGGGCCTCAGTTTCCTCATTTGTGACAAAGAGCTGGACTGGAAAACGTCCAGGGCTCTACCCAGCTTCAACAGTCTGTGGTTGGGTAGGGAGAGATGTTCCAGAATTCCACACACTCCCACTCCAACTCAGTAACAAACATTTCCCTTTTCAGCTCACAGAGACACAAAGGCACATTCTGTTCACGGGCTCGTGGACACACATGTGAACACAGCTACACACATGTCGCTGATGACACACCCATGAACTCTTGTTTAGAGGATGTGTCCCCCTGAGGGCCACGACAGAGGGACAGGCACACAGAGGCACGTGGATCCACAATGCGGAAATGCCCCCACCAGGGGATAGGGGCCTGAGTGCAAGTGGCCCTGCAGACGCGGAGGAGGCACATGCACACCTGCACTCACGACAGCCTCCCTGGGCGCCGGACATGCAAGCGGACGGCCCCCGGGAGACCCGAGACCGCTGCTAGGGCGCACAGCGTACAGGGCCGCAACCACTCCTTTCTCGGGCTACTCCCAGCTGGGGACTCCCCCCCGCCCCCGCCCTGCACCCTCCGCCCTCCGCCCTGCGCGCGCCCCCGCCGCAGTCCGCGTGCGCCCCCGCCGCAGTCCGCGTTCGCCCCCGCCGGTCAGCCCGCGCTCGGCTCCGGGCCCGCGCAGCTCTCCCTGCCGGCTCGCGAGAACGAGCAGGGGAGGGGACGGAGCCGGCGCCCCGAGGGCTGGAGGAGTCCGCTCTCCGCAGCGGGCGGCCGGGCCCCTAGCTGCGGCAGCAGCCGGCGGCGGCGGCGGCGGCGGGGACGTGCCAGCCCGCGCTGGGTGGCGGAGAGCCCGCGGGGCGGGGGCTGCGGCCGGTGGTCCGCGAGAGAGCTTGCAGGCAGCATGGCGGGGCTGCGGGCCAGGCGGAGCTCCGGGCTCCGGCTGCTGGCGCTGTCCGCGCTCGGCTTCTGCCTGATGCTGCAAGTCAGTGCCAAGAGGCCCCCCAAGACGCCCCCCTGCCCGCCCAGCTGCTCTTGCACCAGGGACACCGCCTTCTGCGTGGACTCTAAGGCAGTGCCCAGGAACCTGCCCTCCGAGGTCATCTCTCTGTGAGTGTCCTGCCCTGGTTTGGGAGGTGGGGGGAGCGGAGAGAGGGAGCAAGGCAAAAGCCCTCTGAAAGTGGATGCATGCTCCCCCTCTACAAAGTGTGGGGGGCAGGAGGACTCCAGGGGTCCTCAGGACTGGAGATTCAAGGCATCAGCCGGGCAGGGAGTTCTGTAGTCATGCAGGCTCAGCAGCCATGGCTGCGGAAAACAGGAGTTTATGGCCAAGAATGAATCATCACCATCAGCATCGGTGAGACCTACTGTGTGCAGGGCTCTGGCCATGGGGGGAGGGGTTGTTTACAAGAGCATGTGGGCCCCTGCCTGTGATGTCACACCAAGGGCAGAAAGGCTTCTTGTGGGGGGAGGGGTAGAAGTGACATGCACCCACACAGAGCCCTGGCACCAGGCAGCCGCCTTCCACTGGTCTTCCATCCACTCTGCACTGGGCCAGCCAGCCTGTCGCTTGCAGTAAATGGCCGCAGGGACTAGATGGGCTGTGTGGTCCTTAAGAGCAGGATGCTAATCCCCCACCCCCATCCCAGTGCCCCATCCCTCAACAGCACCCAGCACACGGTGGGTGTTAGGATGGTCTTGAAGGTGTGGGTACTGGAACCTTCTTTTGGCGGAAGGGGAAGCTCAGCCAGGGGCCCCTGGTGCTCAGGGAGGCAGTGGGGGTGGGGTAGTGATGAAGGAAGGCAATGAATTTTTCATAAAGAGAAGAGAAGGGTAGCCTCAGGTAGGGGGCCTGGGCTGGTGAAATGGGGAGTGTCCAGGCTAAGTGTGTGTAGAACCATTGCCCTGTTCACCTTGTGTGCCCTTCCACCCCCAGTCCCTGCATAGTCCCCACAGCACTGACTCCACTGTCCCCTGCAGGACGCTGGTGAATGCTGCCTTCTCGGAGATCCAGGATGGAGCATTTTCCCACCTGCCACTGCTACAGTTCCTGTAAGGACAGGGGCTTGGGGTAGGGCAGGTAGGGGGTGGGGCAGTGGAAGGGGACAGACCCTGGACTGGGGAGAGGAGAGCAAATGCACGTAGCCATCGCAGGTTAAGATGCAGGTGTCCCTTACTTTTGCTGGCTAGGAGAGCCACAAAAGGTGGAGCCGCATAGAGTCAGGAAGGGTGCAGGGAGCAGCAGGGGGAGAAGGAAGGAGGGGGTTGCATGCAAAAGCCAAGAGTGGGTATTTGGGGCCCAATTAGGAATGGAGACCCAAAGGAATTGGGCGCAGTAGCTTGGGCTGGTGCCAAAAGGTGGACATGGCAGGGGAGAAGGGTCATCTTAGAGACAGCTGACCCCAGGGACCAAGATTTGAAGAAAGCTCGGGGTCGAAAGGGAGGGAAGTGGGGGGTGTGGAATTTTAACAGGGGCTGTTACTGTTTGAAGCCCCAGTCGCAGGAGAGAGTGCCTTTGAGTTACCCCAACTCCTGTTCACCACGGGTTACCCTCGAACTCACCAGCAGTCTGAGAGGGACTGAGTGAGCTGGGGTGGGGGAGGGAGACAGACAGACAGTGGAGATGGAGACAGAGACAGAGAGACACAGTGGGGTGACAGGAGAGATCTGCCCCTGACTGTTTCTACCCTTGAAGCAAAAAGCTTCTGGGCCCAGAATAGGCTCCTGGCTGGTCTTGCTGCCGGGCTGCTCTGGGGTCCCGAGGTGGGACAGCAGGACCCCGCGACTGTGAGGAAGGCCCAGGGTGAGGCTGCAGGCTGGGGGGCTGGCACAGCGGGCACACCCTTGGAAGCTCTAATTCCCCCTCTGTCTCTCCAGGTTACTCAACTCCAACAAGTTTACACTGATTGGAGACAACGCCTTCACAGGACTGTCGCACCTGCAGTACCTGTGTGTGGCAAGGAGTGGGGAAATGGGAACCAGAAGGGAGGAGGGAGCCCGGCCTGGGTGGGTTGAGAGGGCAGGTTGAATGAGGAAGGCTGGGGGAAGGGGGGGAACGGGGAGGGAGAGCCCTTGAATCCTCTGACTGCAGGACCCAAGCAGAGGGTCATTTCATCCATCCCTCTGCCTAAACCATCCTGCCTGGATGCCTGGTCACCACAGGCTTCATGTCACCAGAATCAGAATGGAAGCCTGTCTCAGGACCATGGGCAGGAATCTAGGTGGGGCAGAGGGAAATAGCTCTGGGATACTGAGTGGCATCTAAGACAAATTCTCACTGTCTCCAGCTTCATTGAGAACAATGACATCTGGGCACTATCCAAGTTTACCTTCAGAGGACTCAAGTCTTTGACACACTTGTGAGTACATCACGGATACACACACATGGGACCCAAACCCCACATCTCCTGTGGCCTTTGGCCTCAGTCAGGTGACCCAGGGGTCTCTTGTGAGATCTTCAGGTGACCCAGGGGTCTCTCTTGCAGATCACTGGCCAACAATAACCTGCAGACACTGCCTAGAGACATCTTTCGGCCCCTGGACATCCTGAGTGACTTGTAAGGCTGAGCCCTACCTCTTTCGACAATGCCACAGAGGGGTGCATCTGGGGAGAGAGTGGTGTGGGAGCCAGAACTGGGAAGATCCTAAGGTCTTGGGAGGCTGGGAGGGCTTGGGTTTGGGGATGCCTCCTAGAAGGAGATACACAATGTATGTTTCTTAAACATGTACATTTTAAATGTATGTTTGATTTGAATGTACATTAAAGTCCTATAGCAGAGCCACAATCATTAATCAGTATTTACACAAGAAAATAAAAAAAAAAACAACAACCCAGGATTGTGGAAGGTTTGAAGGAACTGAGATGCAACATAGTTGTGCAGGTTATACCCTGCAAAAGGCACCTGACCCGGGAGGCCAGTAGGGACTAAAACTCGGCCCCTACTCTGCTGGCCAAGCACATGTCCATGGGGTGGCATGTAGCCCAAGGGGAACTTTTCTCTAATCTGTGCAAAGATGCCATGTGAGCAGCGAGGAGCAGCCTTGATTATACCCACTTCCAAAAGCCTAGAGAGCCCGGGGTGGGGGGGTGGGGTGTAGAGCCGTTGGGAACCTATTCATCTCTGGGTTCCCTCCATCCCCCTCACGAGCCAGGGACCTGCGGGGCAACTCGCTCAACTGCGACTGCAAGGTGAAGTGGCTGGTGGAGTGGCTGGCGCACACCAACACCACAGTGGCCCCCATCTACTGCGCCAGCCCGCCCCGCTTCCAAGAGCACAAGGTGCAGGACTTGCCGCTGCGGGAGTTTGACTGCATCACCACGGGTAAGAGGTGCCCCCCCCCCCCACCGCAGGCCTCCCCAGGGCAGCTCCTGGAAGCACCCCCAGCCTCCGCCTTGCCAGTCCAGCAGCCCTTACCCCCCAACAAGCTTTTATCCTTCTTCTTCCCACCCCTCACCTCTTGTCCCTGCAGATTTCGTGCTGTACCAGACCCTGTCCTTCCCAGCCGTGTCAGCCGAGCCCTTCCTCTACTCCAGCGACCTCTATTTGGCTCTGGCCCAGCCAGGTGCCAGTGCTTGCACTGTCCTCAAGTGGGACTATGTGGAACGGCAGCTTCGAGATTATGATAGAATCCCAGGTACCTATCCCTGGCCTGGCTGTGGTGGCCCCCACAATGCGCTGGGCTCCATTGTTCCTCCCCATTGAGTTCCTAGGGGTAGAGGCAGAGATGAGACACTGTCTCTGCCCATAATAACTTTCCGGTCTTTGGGGAGAGGCCAATACATACACACATAACATCCATATAATAGGTGGGTATGAGGAGGGAGATATGAATACGATGCTCTGGGACCACAAAGGAGAGATCTACCCTGGGCAATCAGGGAAGTCTTCCTGGTGGAGGGGATGCCTGAGCTGAGTCTTGAAGGGTGAGGGAGAGTCAGAGGTGATGCCTAAGTGCCTGGCTTAAGTATTGGGTGGTGCCAGTGAACCAAGAAGGAGATAAGAGTGGCTAGTGAGCTCAATTTGGGATCCACTGAGTTTGAGCTGTGTCTAGAAGGCTGAGGGAGACTTAGCTCAGAGAAAAAATTGTGGGAAGGGTATTCTGACAGCGAGAACAGTATGAGCAAATTCAAGAAGGTATGCAACGGCTTAGTGCATGAGTGCGTGCATGCGTAAACCATAAGCAGCTCATATGACTACAGCATAAGGGTCAAGGTCGAAAGAGGCAGATGAGACCCAAGAGACATGAGGACCAGGTCACAGGCAGATTTTGAGCAGAGTGTGTTAAACAAACCAACCAGTATTTTAGCACACTTTCTCTGTATGCAGTGTGGTGAGTGGCTTGGCATGGGACAAAATGTGGGCACACCGTAAGGGGGGGATGTGCTAGAGCATGGACTGGGGCAGCAGAGGTGGGGATGGAGAGAGAGATTTAGAATGGAGGAGTGAACTGACACAAGAGGAAACAGAAAATTTAAATTATCCTGTATCTCTGAAATAATTTGAAGTCTTTATAAAAAAGAAACCCTTCCCACAAAAGAAGACTCCAGGGCCAGATGGTCTCCCTGGTAAATTCTAGAAAACATTTACAGAAGAAATAATAGCAATCCTACACAAACTGTATTAGAAAGCAGAAGGGAGGGTTGACAGGACTCGGGACTGATCAGCTGTGGGTGAGTGAGGGACAGGGAGGTGTTGGGGATGGCTCCAGGTTTCTGGACAGGGTGACTGGGTGGAGCCACAAACAGAAATTGAGAACACAGAGGAGGAAGAGGAGCAGGTTTGAGGGCAGATATGTGCCCAGTCATGGCCAGATGGAGTTTGAGGTGCTCTTGGGGGTGTGGGCATGGAGGGTCTGAGCTGCAGCTTGGGAGCTGGGGGATTATGAGTATCTGGGCAGGTGGACCAAGGCTGTGGAAGGGACTTGGGGTGACTGCCAGAGCCCTGGGCTTCAGCATGGGCTTTCTTGGGGGGAGAGGTGGGGAGGAGGAAGGTGGCCAAAGCCGTGCTGGGAAGGAGGAGAGGAGAGGTAATAATTAGGGACATCAGGACGGGTGAAGAGTGTGGCCCGTGTGCTTCAGGTGCCTGAGAAGGGGCAAGATCGATCTGGTTGTTGAGCAAAAGTACATTCGTGCAGACATCTCGTACATAAAAGCCCCTTCAAAAGTGGGAATTCTTAGGATAATGTGTTTTCATACCCAACTATTCAAACATCAAACTGTCATTATATGTACCTTGGCTCTATCACCTGGCTGTGGATGGGCTCAGACTCTTCCTCCTTCTGCTGCCTGGCATCTGTCTGGCCAGCCAGGTAGCTTTGGGCAAGTCCCTTAAACTCTGAGCCTACTTGTTTCCATGTGAAATGGGCAAAATAACAGGATCCATTTCAGGGTGATTAATTGAGGCAATCTGTTACACTCAGCACAGGGACTTCACACAACAAAAATTCAATAATCGACATTATGGATAAACAACTGGTCAATATCTAGGGACACCTATTTTGTGCTCAGTGTCAGCTGATATTAAAACCCTGGGGGCAAGGGTGGAGGGAGAGTGATGCTGAGACAGATTATTAGCTGGGAAAAGTGGATGAAGTTCAGTGGGAGGGATACTGTAGCAGAGAGCCTTAGTCCTGGGCCAGGGTTGGAGGGGAGTGACACCCTTTTCCAGGGGCATGGCATGCGGTGGGGCCCGCGGCTGCCTGACCTTGCCTGATGCTGCGTCTCTCCATCCTGGCAGCCCCCTCTGCCGTGCACTGCAAGCCCATGGTGGTGGACAGCCAGCTGTACATGGTTGTGGCCCAGCTGTTTGGGGGCTCTTATATTTACCACTGGGACCCCAACACCACACGCTTCACCAAGCTGCAGGACATTGACCCACAGCGCGTGCGCAAGCCCAACGACCTCGAGGCTTTCCGCATCGACGGTGACTGGTACTTTGCTGTGGCCGACAGCTCCAAGGCGGGTGCCACCAGCCTCTACCGCTGGTACCAGAACGGCTTCTACTCCCACCAGGCCCTGCACACCTGGCACCGTGACACTGACCTGGAGTTTGTGGATGGCGAGGGCAAGCCACGGTTGATTGTGTCTAGCAGCTCCCAGGCGCCTGTCATCTATCAGTGGAGTCGCACCCAGAAGCAGTTTGTGGCCCAGGGCGAGGTGACCCAGGTTCCTGATGCCCAGGCCGTGAAACACTTCCGTGCCGGTCGCGACAGCTACCTGTGTCTCAGCCGCTACATCGGCGACTCTAAGATCCTGCGCTGGGAGGGCAGCCGCTTCTCTGAAGTGCAGGCCCTGCCCTCCAGGGGCTCCCTGGCCATGCAGCCCTTCCTCGTGGGCGGCCGCCGCTACCTGGCGCTGGGGAGTGACTTCTCCTTCACGCAGATCTACCAGTGGGACGAGGGGCGCCAAAAGTTTGTGCGGTTCCAGGAGCTGGCTGTGCAGGCCCCTCGGGCCTTCTGCTACATGCCTGCTGGGGACGCCCACCTGCTCCTGGCCCCCAGCTTCAAGGGACAGACCCTCGTGTACCGACACATCGTGGTGGATCTCAGTGCCTAGAGGGGTGCCGAGCCTCTGGGTGTCCGGGCGGCCCCTGGAGGATGCAAAGAAGTCTCTGTGAGCAGGATGTGTGCCCGTGTGAAGACACATGTAACCAACCTGCACACATGACCTCACGGACACCCCCCGCGCCCGCCCCCTCCATGAGCATGGGCACACACCGTGGGCAGGCCCAGGGGAGACACTTATACTATAGTTGTCATCAGCATGGAGACTTGTAGATGTGCCAGGCAACCCAGCTGCCCTGTGCCCTCTCATACGTGGACATCTGTCGGCCCCACATTCTACCCAAAGACACCCCCCCATCCTTGATCTGCTGCTTTCCCCAGCAGACTCTGGCCCCAGGGGAGGAGTATGGGGGGGGGGCAGAACCACCCCCTCCCGTTTTTCAGCTTAGCTTTCCTACTCTTTGGTCTCTCCTGTTGGTGCTCCGGGTGTCTGTTTTCCTGCTCATGTTCGGCACTGCAGCCCGCGGCCACATCCTTCACGCCGCTGGGCTCGCTCGCCCGCGCTATGCTCCTTCTGCATGCACACATGGACGCTGATGGACACCCTCAGTTACACACACACACCTGTTGACTCTCCCATTTCTGTGTGCACACATGCAGATTCAGTGCGGCCTAAAGAGGCTCTCCTTCATCACCTTGACTCTCTTCTTAGAGAAGGCACATGGTACCTGTCCTCCTCGGTTCATCTCTGGTGTGCCCACCCTGTAGCTCATAAGGATGGCAATGGTAGTGCCAGCCTCTGGGCACAAGCTTGATCTCCTGGGGGCAAAGCCCCTCTGCCCAAAGCAATAAAGCAGACCCCGAGTTCTTCTTAGGGCCTTCTCTGTTCTCACTGGAGTTTCCTGCTCTGACTTTGAATCCAGCTCACCTGTGGACGGGAGACCACCCAGATAAAAGCCTTTCAGCTTTTCTTTGCTGTGGCCACCCCAGCTTCAGACCACCCCGTGGTTCAGCCCCACGTTTGGGATGTGGACCTTGAGCTGTGTAGGCTCTGTGAGGTGGGTCCAAGAGCTGGCCGAGCCAGGGCCCCGGCAAGCACCTGAGCCTACTGGGCAGGTGCCAAGAGTGGAGGAGGGCTAGAGAGCATCCTGGGGATCCCAAGACCTCTCCAATCCACAGAGGCAGGGCCCAGGAGCATTGCCTCCTAGTGCAAGCTGAGTGGTGGAGGGGGTGAGGGTCCGGTAGAAGCAGCACGTGGGAGCCAAGCTCCTGCTGCCCTCTGCTGTGTGCTGGCAATACACAGCTCAGCCCTGCAAGGCCAGCGAAGGCGTGGGGTGAGGTGGGCAAACTTCCCTGTGCCCAGACTGTGGAGGGCCTACTGGTGGCAGGATGCCCAGGGGCACTTGGGGGCAATGTTATGACTCACTGCTGCAAATAAAAATTTCCCACCCCATTGCTTGCTCTCAGGTGTCCTGCAGTCACAGGCCGCCGTTTCATTCAGAACAGAGCCAAGGCTGTGCTCTCTGTCCCTGCCGTTCCCAGGCAGCCAGCATTAGCCTTCAGACCCCCTTCTTCCTTGCTCTCTTTCGGAAGAGCAAGTGGGTACCCCACGGTCAGCCGGTGCTGGGGTCAGGAGTTCACGATGATGACTCTCGGGTGCGGAGCAAGTGTGACTAGTCTCTACCACCTGGGGCTGACTCATAGCCCAATTGTTCCTTCCCGGAGATCACAGTCTTGGGGCCCACTGAGACTGGGGTCTGTCCCTCCGTCCGGTCAACTCCCACCAACATGGCCAAAGGCAAACTCAGCAGTCCCTCCACTCCTCTCCCCTCTGTTCCATTGCAGCTAGCCCTTGCCCTAGGTGTGAGATTTCGAGCAAGTCCACTGACTTCCCTGGCTCTCGGTTTCTCCTTCTGTAAAGTCGACACTAAAACCTACTCTGTCAATTCTTGATCCTGCCACTTTGCAGCAGGGGCATCCCCAACCATGATACTTAGCCCATTTGTATCTCCATTTTTCTCATCTGTAAAATGTGGATAATCAAGATACCTAGCTGACAGAGTTAGTGTGAGATTTAAATGCATGAACTATATGATACATTCACATATGGAAAGCCGTGGGAACAGTGCGTCCGACGCAGCGTTGTGACCCGTATTGGGCTTTAGGACTCTGTGAGGTGCTGAGGTGGCTCAGAGAAGGGTGATTGGTGGGAAAGGAGGAGGTTGGTCTTTGGGGAGAACTGCTGTCTGTGGACTAGGGCTTCTCCCCAGTCAGGCTCAGAGCCCCTGGGCCCTCTGTCTCTCCTGTAGCGGCAGCTGCCCCCACAAGCCTGCCCCTGAGCACACCCCCACACAATGCGGAATCTCATGGGCGCTGTGTCTGGAGGTGCATCTCTTCCAACCACATCCGTGTGCTCTTGGCTTAGCAGATGCCCCTCAGGCCCCCCAGCCACACTGTCCTGCTTTTTCAAATGGGGAATCGGCCCTCAGGCTGTGCCAGGGAGAAGTTGCTGGGGAAAGTGGGTTGAGTGTCCCAGACACATTGGTACACTGTTGCCTGGTGGAAAGATAAACATTCTGTCACTCTCCCTGGGACTCCCAGCGCTGGGAGACACTTCTCCCCTTGAATGCCCAGCTTTCTGCACATGGGGAATGAAGCCTGCTGTACGCCTGCCTGGTCACCTGCTCTGGGGGTCATCTGTGTGTCCAGAGAGTTGCTTAGCAACCCAGTGTAGCTGGGTGACTGTGTCAACATCTCATGACCAAAGGCCATGAGGGACAGAGTCCTCTCACTCTGCACCCCTCAGCTCCCAGCCACATGCCCCTCCACGCTGAGTCCTGCTCTCGGAAGCAGACCTCTGATGTCCCTTAGAGTCCCTAAGTGCAGTCATCAGGACCAGGAGTCTCCATGTGAGAGACCTTCCCCATGGGGATGGTCTTAAAGTGGGCACAGGAGAGCTCTTCGCCAGCAAGTGGGGGTAGATGCTGATGTCAGGTCAGGTGACTCTGGAAGGCAGCCAGGGAGGAGGAGGTTCTGCATCAGGTACCAACGGGCCCAAGGTGCACATGCACATAGTGAACCCAGGCACTCTTACCGCCTGAGGAATGGGTGTTCCTTCCCTCTTCCGCAGCCCCCTGCTCCTCCTGAGCCGGCCCCCATGAGTCAATCACATCCTTCTGCTCCCAGGAGACAAGGATGTGTCTCCTCAGTTAAGCTCGACTTTCACCTCTATCACAATGTTGTGCCTAGAGATGGGTGGTGGGACTCTAGCTCTTGGAGTCTCTCGTTATGCAAACATGGGGTAGGAGTGAGGCCCAGTGTGAGGGGGTGGTTAGATGGGAAGAGGGAGGCCTCAGGGGAGTTTCTCCTGTGGGTCAGTTTCACTGCTAGCTCTCACACCCAACACCACCAATAAAATGGATGATAGTAATTAAGACTACATAATTACCTCGTGTTTATTTATTCCCAGGAAGCCTCCTTTCCCTGGCCCCCATCATTACCTATTCCATCCTTTCAGTAGGTGATGGGTGTTAACTATGGCTCTAATAAAAAGTAGTTAACTGTCCAAGTTTCCCATCCCCATGGCTCTGGGTAACTCTGCTGTCTCCTTCACCTCAGCCCTGTGAAGCAGAAGGGAGGCTGCGCAGGGTGCAGAGGCATGGTCCCCACTGTCAGAGGGAGGAATGAGGCACTATGCAGAAGAGATACAAAGAATGCAGTCCTACATGCAAAGTTCTAGAAGCCACAAATCTTGCCTTCTCCTTCGAGCCTCCCACCTTCTTCCCCCTATACATCTGCCCCTAGAGCTTCTCTGTTCCCTCTCCCCTTCCTGGGCCTTGCTCAGAAGACTGATCAAGCCAAGCATTCACCCATCACCCACCCATCAGCCAGCAACCAAGGCGGCCCAGGGAATATATTTCCTAAATGGTTAAAAAAAGGGGGGGGAGGGAGGATCTTTGTAAAGGTCAAGACCTTGCTACAAAAATTAGCTACAAAGTGGCACTTGTCGATACGATTCAGCTCTCAGGGATGTTTGTGCTCTTGACTCACAGGAAAAGGTGGAACTTCAAACTTCCGGTGAAGATGAAAGGGGGGGTGGCTGGGGGTTCTGCCCAGAATCTCTCAGATCATCACAGTCAGCCCACCAGGTATGCGGGCTCTAGAGAGGTATCCCAGAGAGAAGTCAACTCCTGAAACCCACTCTTCAGGGTGAGTCTCATGGGAGTGTTGAGTCCCTCAGGTTCCCTCTCCTACTTCCTCCCGGTCTCACTCTACGTCAACTCAGCGTCTTTGAGGCGCTTACGCATCTCCTGACCCAGTGCTGCAAGACCTGGATCCGTTGTCGCTCAGCCAAGCCTTCTTCCACTTGTGCATGAGCCTGGAAGCAGGGTCCTGCACCCATCCCATACCTTGTCCCATTTTACCTAAGGGAAAGACGAGGTAAAGGGGGAAGCCAGGAAAACTCTGGACTCCGATTATCCTTCGTTTCCTCCTCCCCACCTTTTTTGTTGCCGTTTCCCAACCCCTAATGTTTCCAATTAGGGCGGCTACTCAACCTAATGGGCCCCATCCACCGGTAGGAGGCGCATCGCCCCTTTAAGGGGCAGGCCCCTGGCTTCTCTGACCTCGCCCCGCCCCCTCCGCGGCCGTACTGCGCTTGCGCCAAGCGCCGGCGACCAGGGGTTGGGCAGAGCCTAGTTCCGTGCAACTTTCAAGTGAGTTGCAAACTCCGCCCCGAAGCCGGTACTGGTGGCTGGGCACCCTGAGACCGCGGGGACCCTAACGAGCGAAGGCCGTGACCGCCACCCGCGGCCCGGGACCCGCAGCAGCGCCACGGCGAGAGCCGGACACCTGGTTCCCCGCAGCAGGAAGTGCGGGGCTGAGCCGTAACTGCCCCAGGAGCGCGGCTGGGCGGAAGAACGCGGCTCCCGCCCTTACCGGCTCCCAAGTCGGTTCCTCCGAGCCCCGGCCTCCTCGCCTCAGCCCACGGGTCTCCCCGCTCTTCAGGCTCTGTGCACTGCGGAGTTAGGGGGCGGCGGGCTCCGCCTCTGCCAAGGGGCAGCCCGAGCGCCCCTCTCGTTCCCGCACTTCCACTGATTACCCCGTCCCAGCCCCGCGTGAGCGTCCCCTGGTCATCTTTTTGTGGGGGTTCCCCCTTCGTCCCGAGGCTGCAGGATGGTGTCCTGGATGATCTGTCGCCTGGTGGTGTGAGTATGGCTGCTTTCATACACCCTCTACCCCCAGGAACCAGACCGCACCTGAGGTGGAAGATAGGAACGTCTGGTGGGAAAGGGGGCTTTCTGTGCTTCGGGTCACAGCTCCCTCAACACTCACCACAAGGGTTAACGGACCTGCGGGCCTGCACGTGCCATCGGGCACCCTTGCTTGTTCTCCACCCCCAAAGTCTCCTTGGCTCCATGGCGACCCCTCCCGCAGTCACACACACTGCAGACAGGCGTGTGGGACAGAGGCCCTCACGCCAGCCTGCAGCCCCTTAGCAAACACAAGGTGGTGTGGCACGTTGTGGGCGGAGATTCCAGGAGCCTACTTCCCATCTGAGCAGTCACATGACTCACCACTCTGGCCTCAGCCGACCCACTCTGTCCTCTCACCTTCTGTTATTCCAGCAGCTGGCTCCAATATTCCTGTCTGCAACCTGGCAGTGCCAGGTCTGGTGGCCCTAGCCTGATTGCATGTCCATGGGAGGGGACTGCCTGGTGCTCTCACCAGCTCCGAAGCCTGCCTCCCATCCGCCTGTGTGTGGCTGTGTGTGCTCCTCCTCAGTCATGCTCCCATAGGCCACTGGTGCAGGCCTGGGCAGGCTTGGGGTGTTTGTAAACAGCAGGGTGGGGAGGTGGCCTCCAGGGCACTGACTCAGGCACAGGTTGTGCAAGCCAAGCGGGAAGAACAGGATAGGCCCTTGCCACTTCACCCCTGGGAGGGAGATGGCCACCTGGTGGGGGGCAGGAGGACATGATGCCCCTCATACTCCCCCTCTGTTTTATGGGCTCTTCTAGGTTGGTGTTTGGGATGCTGTACCCAGCTTATGCTTCCTACAAGGCTGTGAAGACCAAGAACATTCGTGAATATGTGAGTGTGACTGTGGGCAGGAGGGCTTGGTTTAGATAGGGTGGGACGACAACCTTGGGAGTATGGTAGGACTTGGCAAGGTGGGGAGGGTCTGACCTGCCCTCCCCTTCCTCCGGGGCATAAGCAGGTGGCATATCCTAAGCAGAGTGGGTGTGGTTGGAAGGCAGGCTATTGGGGTGCCTGTGCAGAATCATGTGGGTGAAGCTTCTTGGGGGTGGGTACAGAGATGAGTGGCAGTTTCTCAGGCAACTCTCTAGGGCCAGCCAGGTGCCGGGAGAATGCAGCAGGACAGGCTCTCTGGAATCTCCGGGTCAGCCTGGGACAGGGGAGTTGGCTCTGCAGGCTCAGCTGTTGGCCTCTGACCCCCCTGCCCCCCAGGTCCGGTGGATGATGTACTGGATAGTCTTTGCACTGTTCATGGCCGTGGAGACCTTCACAGACATCTTTATTTCCTGGTATGCATGCAGGGGGTCTGCGGGCGGTGGGCAGGTGACGGCCCACTCTCAGCCTGGCTGACCTTGCCGCCCTGTGCTCTGACAGGTTCCCTTTCTACTACGAGATCAAAATGGCCTTTGTGCTGTGGTTGCTATCACCTTACACCAAAGGGGCCAGCCTGCTTTACCGCAAGTTTGTCCACCCATCCTTGTCCCGTCATGAGAAGGTACTCTGCGGGGAGTCAGGGAGGGAAACATAGGGGTGGGTGTGAAGGAAAGGGCCCTGGACTCGGGCTCAGGATTCTGGGTGATTATCTGAGTCCTGCTGCCGTTTTGCTGTGGGGCCTTGACAGAAACTAGCCTTCTTCCTCTCTCGTGATGATTGGATGGGAGCACATGTGAATGACCATTTGAGAGTGTGAAACACCAGCTGGAAGTTGTTCAGGGGATGGTGGGAGGAGGCTGCGTGTGGTCACTCACGGAGGTGTGGGAATGGGTGGGTGGGGAGCCCTGCTCGGTGTGGTTGCCAGTGCCCTGTAGGTGGGGGTGGGCAGGGAGGCATGGTCCACAGCACAGGAGTGACTCAACTGTCCAGCTGAACTCCCCTCCACTTTCCCGCCCTCCGCAGGAGATTGACACCTGCCTCATGCAGGCCAAGGAGCGCAGCTATGAGACGGTGCTCAGCTTTGGGAAACGGGGCCTCAACATTGCTGCTTCAGCCGCTGTGCAGGCTGCCACCAAGGTGCCCTGGGTCCCAGCCCTCCAGCAGCCCTCCCACTCCCAGTGCCTTTTGGGGGCATCCAGCTCTCTGTCAGGGAGCCAAGAGAGAGCACCTGAGCATGCCGGGGAACAGGGTGAGGGGTGACAGGTGGGGTGTTGGCAGGAGGATGGAGCTGGAAGTTCAGACTTCCTTGGCTGGGACAGTGATCATGAGGAGTTGGTCCTGCTCTCTGGGCCTTCACTTCCTGTTCGTGCCACAAAGGCATGGGGCTAGGTTACTGAGCTGCTTTCAGTCCTGAGGCCTGGGCCCCTTCATTTCCCTGAGCAGCTGCTCTGGCTCAGCCCCCTTCCTGCTAGGATCCCCTGCCCCATCCCTCCAGGTGACGCGGTGGCTCCCCGGCCCTTGCAGAGTCAGGGTGCACTGGCCGGAAGGCTGCGAAGCTTCTCCATGCAGGACCTGCGCTCCATCCCTGATGCCCCTGCCCCCGCCTACCGGGATCCCCTCTACCTGGAGGACCAAGTACCTCGCCGCAGGCCACCCATCGGTGAGTGGGAGAGAGATCCGGAGCTTGTTTGTTCCGAGGGGAATGTTGCTTCCATGCAAGCTGTGGCTTCCCCAGCGGTTAGAAGAAGGCCTGGCTTGGCTCGAGGCTTTCAGACTATGGAAATGCCCAGCTTTGCCTCCCCGGCCTCCCCCTCCTCTATACAGGGTACCGGGCAGGGGGCCTGCAGGACAGCGACACCGACGATGAGTGTTGGTCAGACACAGAGGCAGTTCCCCAGCCACCCAGCCGGCCCCGAGAGAAGCCTCTCAGCCGCAGCCAGAGCCTGCGTGTGATCAAGAGGAAGCCGCCGGTGCGGGAGGTCAGTGGCAAGGAAGGCACGAAGGAGGTGGGCTGTCCAGGCACTCGGGCCTAGACCTCCTCAGGTTGTACCTGCTCTCTCCCCCCAGGGCACCACCTCGCGCTCCCTGAAGGTTCGGACAAGGAAAAAGACCATTTCTTCAGACATGAACAGCTAGGGTCTGCAGAGCCTGGTCTAATCTTACCTCTTGCCTTATGGGGCGCTGGGGGCTGTTTGGAGGGTACCTCTGGCTGCACGTCTGACCTGTCTACGCCAGCTGCTCAGGCTCTGTCCTCCTGGCTCCTGGTGTCGTCAAGGGCCAGGTGCTGCCGGGGCCATGCACAGGGCTATACCTGCAATGTACCAAAGCAGGCTGGGCCCAGGGTTCTATTTATTGTCTTTCTCATCCTTCTACCCCCCCCCCCCCCGGGTGTGTGGGACCAGAGTCCTTCCCAAACCTCTGCAGGTGAAACCAAAAGTCCACCCAGCTGTGTTCATTCCTTCCTGTCCTTCAGAGTACTTGACAGCCTCCTCCAAGGCCTGTGTGTGTGTGTTGGTGTGGGTGGGTGTGGGTGTGTGTCCTGGCTGTATGTTTTGTGTTGGTGAATGAGGTCAGGTTTATGCACGTTTTGGTAAATAAACACATAAAAGTGTTCTGTTTGTTCTGGTTTGTATTCCTGGTGCTCATAGCACACATTATTATAAACAGCCTGCCGCAGGCCAGTCCGGGCCTAGGATGGAGGCTAAAAGGACAGACAGACTGCCAGAAGGACCCAGTCTTCTGGGGGAGGTAGCCATTGACATATAGTTGTGATGTGGCGAGTACTGTCACAGGAAGCTCTTGGAGACCTCTGAGAACACAGATGGGAGACTGGGGGGAGGGGGGAGGGACACCCCTGAGAGGGGTCAGAGTCTAAGGCTGTAGACAGGGGGAGATGGGGTTGGACCTTGATGGGAAGTAGAAGCCAGTGGGAGCACAGGTGTGGAGGGAACTCGGGCAGCATAGTAATCTCATGGGGATTAGCTGGAGCTATAAACAGATTAGGCCTGGGGAAGCCAGCTTCCCCCATGGGCCCGTGGGGGTCTCTAGGGGGGTCCCTAGACCAGCTCTAGGGGTCGAGTTCCTGTAAACACCCAGGTTGGCTGTGGGAGCATTGTACCTCTTCAGAGTGGCCGCGAGAGGGCAGCAGCTGCCAGGGTCTGGGCTGCCCCTAGCTTCCAGGTCAAGGAGGGCGGGGTTGGGAGGCTGGCCAGAGCCCTGCCCGAGAGGGGCCTGACCGCTGGCTGGCAGGCTGGCTGGCTGGAGAGACGATGCAGAATTCTGGCCTGGCCTCCCGTGGCCCTCTCTGCTGCTCCTTCCTGTTGTTTGTGGTCAGTGGTCCTGTCTGCCCCATCCACGGAGTCTCCCCCGTTCTGAGACCCAGGCTCTTCCTGCTCTACTCCCTGGGGCAGCCTGTGCTGGCTTTGCCCCCTCCGGCCCCTGGGTGCTGGTCTCACCACAGTGTCCCAGGGCTGCTCCCCTCAGCCACCCCGTGCCTGTGCTTCCTTCCCACTTTTGATTAAGCAAAGAGGTGGGTGGGGAGAGGGGACATACGGTGGTAACCCTGAGTGACCTGAGGAGTATGGATTAACTCTTGGTGTGGGGATTATCTGGGTTTTATTTGGGGAAGGCACTTAATCGGCTGGGGTGGTTTAGCTCCTCACTATTGATGTTCGGTGACTTCCTATCTAGGCCTTCCCTTGCATCTCTTCATTTATTCACTCAAAAAATCTCCGTTGAGCATCTCCCAGGTGTCAGGCACGTTTTGAGACACTCAGGACGCAGAGTCTCGGAACGGCTAGCACATAGGACGTGACAACCCAGCAGGTGCTGCTCTAAGCCCCTAACATACAGCCACTGAATCTTCACAACAACCTCCTGAGGCAGGTACTATTATTACAACACCCCTTTCCAAATGGGAAGACGGGCACTGAGAGGACAGGTGATCTGCCCGAGGTTACACAGCTCACGCTAACAAATGGCAGAACTCGTCTTTGAACCGGGCAGTGTGGCTCCAGAGTCGGTGTGCTTGACCACTGTGCAGGACGAGGCAAGGAGAAGGAGACGGACCCGGATCGAATATCGGTCGTGCGCCTGGCCTTGCGCTGGGCATTTTATAGAGATGGTCTCCCTGACTCCTCCTGACGAGCCTGCAGGTCGGGCTTAGACCCATTTCACAGATGGAAAAACGGAGACTTGGAGAGGCGAAGCCACTTGTCCCCGTCGTGCTGCCTGTGGTTGGGGGCCCTGTCTCACGAGGCAAGCTGGCCCAGAAGTTGCTGTGGCAGACGTGGAACGGCAGGACCCCCACCCCTGAACTGGGGGTGCACAACAGAGGAGTGTGCGATGAATGGGCAAACGAGACATGAGCTCAGAGGAAGGGGGCACTGGAGGAGGCCTGAAGCTATGGGGAGTTGAGGGAGCTGAAGCTTCACCTGCCTTCATTCCTAGAATGGGCTTTAGAATGGGCTGCAGGGTCCCTTGGGCCCCTGGGCAGAAATGGTGACACTTTTCTCAGGCACAAGATTTTCACCTCCCCCCCCCCCCCCCCCACCTCACTGGCCTGGCTGCCCCACAGCTCCTGCCTTCTCTGACTCCTGAGCGCTCTCGTTCACTCGTTTATCCACATTGGCCCCCGGGCCTTTGCTCCAGCTGTATGAATCTCCCGCCCTCTGAACAGCCCCCATACCCTTGCTTACAGACCTGCTTTCTCCAAGAAGCCTTCCCTGACTTGCCAACCCCTCCCCAAGCTCCCAAGCTTCCGGTCTCTGGCCTGCTCACCGGACCTGGGCACACCGTGGTTGTGCTGGTGTGCCCATCGCCCTTCCCTCCCCTCCCAGCTGGCCTCCCCTAGACCTCGCTGGCTTTGTATTCGCCACCTCGTCAGCCCAGACTGTCTCATAGCTCCGTGCTGTTCCCCGGACCCGATCTGCTTCTACCCAACGCTCTGTCCTACCCTGATGTGCCCTGTGATTCCAGCTCGGACACCCCCTGTCCCGGGAAGCCCTGGGTGAGTGCACCCCCACCCCCTTGGAGTTGATTGCTCATCCGGACTGCACCGTATCTATTCTTACATGCTGTTTTTGCCTTGAGCACATCAGATTTTCTCCCCCGTTCATTGTGACTTCATAAAAGAACAGACTTGCTTCCTATTCACTTTTGTATCCCAGGCTGAAACAAATGGTGGTTTAGTCAAAGTGAAATATGGTCATACACGTGTGGCTCAGTGTAAAGGCCCACTTATTCTCTGACCTGTGAGCTTGAGCGTCACCTCCTCTGGGAAGCTCCCCCCACTTTCCCAGGGTGGGACTAGAAGCACCTTGAACTCATTGGTGAACATGCCGCCTCCAGTAGTCACCCCATGGTGGCCCGTGCGGGGCCTGACACGTCAGAGGCCCCAGAGACTGTTCGCTGGTACAAGAACAAATGCCCGGAGTGACTATTTAACCTCCTCAAGGGCAGAGATGGCCTTGCGTGTTCATCTTCGTGCACTGTAGCTCCTTGGGGCCCATCACAGAGCCTCGAAAACGCCAGGGTCTTTAGAACACACATTTGCCAAATGGCTGCTGCAGTTATATGGGTTCTAAGACATCCTGAGGCCAGAGGGGAAGGGGCAAGGAGAATTCCAAGTTCTGGAGCATTTCTGGCCAAGCACACGTGATCCTGAGACGGGAACACTGGGTATGGGCTGGGCTTCCCTCAGGGCCTGCCGTGTCCCTCTGAGAATCACCGAGACATCTGCCGCCGGTGCTTGCCTCCCTCTGCATGGGGCTCCTGGCCCTAGGGCCCCCTAGGTTCTGGCTTGCCCTGGCCCTCTGCCTTCCATTGTCCACCAAGATGCCCAGGCAGATCTAGGCTGGGCCTCCGTTCCAACCGGCCTGGAGCACAGATGTGCTGGGCTCCGCACTGGGCACCGTGTAGGAGATGAAGCAGCCTCGGCCAGGCCCCTGGGAAGAAAACGCCTCGGCTTGGCCCAGGTACTAGCCCCACTCACTTTGTGCCCCGGGCTGACTCTCCAGCTTCGCAGTCCACCTGGCCTGTGTGAGGGGGTGAGGAGAGGGTGAGGAGGTCCTCCGTTGCCTCCCAGTTGCCGGGTGTGTGGGGGCCTGAATTCCTGGACTCCCGTTTCCTGCCCCCACACCGCCCCATCTGCTTTTGGACTTTGGGTGGCTCCTCCCTCGACCTGCCTCTTCAGCCACTGTCAGCCTGTGGCCCTTCCGTGTCCGTCCGGGTGCCCCTTCCTGCCTCTGGCCTCTGGATGCCCTTGGCCCCTGAAGTAGTCATAGCTGCCACTCTGAGGCTGTAGGTAGTGAGCCTCTTGTTCCAACACTGGGGGAGTCTGGGCTGGCACTGCCTTGCCCATGAGGGGGTCGACAAGAGCACCCCAGGCTCTTACCCCTTGTCCCCGATAAACATTGGAATGGCCGGGATGCCCAAGAGCTGGGTAGGGGGCAGAAACCCCAGCAGGAGGATGATGCCTGCTACTCAGGAAATCCTGGGGGCCAGAGCTGGGTTGCTAGGCAGAAGGTCCTAAGCCTGGGGCAGAATGAGGTAGCTTTCTCTACCGGGGTGGTTAGACTGCAGGGGAGGGGAGGTGGGGGGAGGGAGGAGGGGCACTGGGGAGGTGCGGACTGAGAAGAGGAATTAGGTCAGGGATGTGGGTGGGTGGGCACGAGGGGAGGGGAGCATCTGCTCCAGAGCTTCCTCCTGGCTCCAAAAGCATCTCCAACACTTCCCTTCCTCTCCCCCTTACCCCAGGTCCTGGGAGAATTCTCCCCGGTATTCCCCCTCCCCCCCCCCCCCCCCCCCGCCCGTCCAGACGTTGCCACAAGGGTGGGGGGCGGGGTGGGGGGAGGCCAGCCTCAGCTGTCTGAAGGATGGAGGGGCTGGGGAAGTAGGGCTAGGTGCCCAGACGGCCGCGTGTGTGGGAGGGGATGTCCTCAGATGCCCTCCACCCGGCAGTCCCCGCTCTGACGTGGGTGCCCCCCCCCCCCCCCCGCTCCCCGCCCGGATTAGTGGCAGCTTGGCCTGACTCTCCGGGGCTCCTTCCCCCGCCCCCGCCTGCTGCCCTCCCCAGGGCAGGGGGCTGTCCACCCGAGGGGCACTGTGCTTGCCCAGGTAAGGGGCTCTGGGGACAGCGTGAGGGTAGCTGGCTCGCGAGTACTGCTGCGCTTGTCAGCATGAATGTGGGTATCAGTGTGTGTGTGTGTGTGTGTGTGCATGCGCGGGTGAGGGGTCGGTGTGAGCCCAGGGTGGGCCCAGGCGCTTCTGGGGGTGCTGGTCAGCTTGCCTTTGTCCATGAATCCAGCATTGTGTCCACCCGTGTGTGGCTTTCCTTCTGTGTTTGTATCTCTTGCGTCTCCTTCGATCTGCTGCGTCCTCAGGCACAGAACAGCCAGCTACAAGGGCTCTGTGGGCCCATGGCATGGGCTGTGGAGTAGGATGGGGAGCCGGTGAGGGTGGAAAGGGCCTTCTCCCCCAAC
The DNA here is from genome assembly GCF_009762305.2 of Zalophus californianus. NCBI lineage: Eukaryota > Metazoa > Chordata > Mammalia > Carnivora > Otariidae > Zalophus > Zalophus californianus. Next base: position 158,985,876 of record NC_045596.1, read on the forward strand.
CCCCATGGCCCCCTGGGCATTTCAGGAGCCTGTCCTGAGAGTCCTGTTCCTGTCCAGAGACTGTGACCTGACAAAGCAGACATGGCAACTGGGGGTGAGATGTGGGGAGATGTCTGTCCTGCTTCCCTGGCACAGTCCCCATCTCCTTGAGGATGACAGTGACAGGCCCTCAGTGCCCAGGACAACCCAGGCTCCCACCCTGCCCTACCCAGCCTCTTCTAGGCCTTAAGCTGAAGGAATCTCCCCCCAGACTCTCCCACAAGCTTCAGCTGCCAGAGGACACAGATGGGGGACCACAGGCACACCCCAGCTCCCTATCTGCACCCTGCAGCCAGCCTCGTTGCGGGGGGGGGGGTGGTCTGGGGCCTGGGACCTTGGCATTGCAGTCTACATTAGACCCTCCACGATCATTTCCCCTGGCACACTGAGGTCCAGGCCACCCCTCAGGGGAGCTGGGGGAGGAAGGCAGTGTTAATAACTCAGTCATGTAAACAGCCCCTACCAGCCTGTCCTGCCACAGACGCGGCCCCTGGGGGGAGGCGGAGGGGCTGAGCGAGTAGGTGCAGACATGAGCCAAGTCCTGCCCGGCGCCCCTTCGGGCCTCCTTCTCTTGAGCCCCCTCTTCTCCTCAGCTGGTAAAAGGATTCCTGCCTCTCTTTCAGTCTCTTGGGAGAAGGCTCCCTCCCAGCTCTTCCTGGCTCCCCTCTCCAGGGATGGCAGAGGGGTGGTGACTCGGGACCAGGCTGGAGGCATCGGAGAACTCATCCCTTCGATGGGCTGGTGGTGGGTGGGATGGTACTGCCTCTGTCCCAGGCTGGGTGAAAGCAGGCCAAGGATGGCTTCCAGAGGGAGGAAGGGGAGTTGTGGGGTGGGAGGTGGGGGCCTGCAGGGAAGGGAAGCGCCCGTTGGGCGTGTGGGTTTCTATGTGTGTCTGAATCTGTCTGTGTGTGTTTGAATCTGTCTGTTTGTGTCTGTGCTCTGGAACCACCCCCGCAGAGGAGCCGGGATGCTTCCTCGGGTGGAGGGTGCCCTGCTTTCCCATTTCCTCTCCTCCTCTCTGCTCCCTCCCGGGAGCCACTCCCATGGGCTCCTCTCCAGTGCTGGGCCTGGAAGCACTAGGAATTGGGATGGGGCAGACCCCCAGAATGCCAGGCTGGAGCAGGTGTCTGGCCTCATCTGGGCCCACCTCCTCTCTGGACACTTGCTGAAACCTAGGCCCTTAGAGTAGGGACAGACTAGAGCCTAGGTCTCCCCAGAACTGCTAAGGCAGGACCCAGTGCCGGCTGTTGGGCCCCGGAAGGGGGCTTGAGTCAAGAATGGTGAAGAGCAGCCTGGCCAGGTCAGGATGAGGCAGGGCAGACATGGGCCAGTGGGGGAGTGGGGGTGCCATGTGCCAGAGCTGAAGGACCACGAGCAAGTGTTCCGGGAGGCACAGGGTCGGCTGGCGTGGGTCAGGCGCCCATCACTGACCCGTGAGAACCCGACTGCCCCTGCCAGCTCTGGCACTGCCCCCCCCAGCCGCCCCGCCCTAACACCCCGGGGGGCACCCCGCCCCACCATGGCCCGGTCCGGCCCCTCCCGCCCTTTGCTCCAGTTCCCGGGCTTGGCACCTATAGTGGGGGTGCTGCCCGCCTGCCAGGCTCCGGGGCCGGGCCCACGGGAGGGTGGGGCGGCTGGGAAGCTGGCACGCTGCCCCGGGGGAGCCTCTCTCGGCAGGCGCCCGGGTGCCGCGGGGGGGGAGGGGGGAACAAAGGGCTCATTCTCCCCGTGCGCAGCCGGTGGCATCGCCGGGGCGTTGGCGGAAGCCCCCGGGGCCCGGGAGGGGGCAGGCCCAGGCGGGGCCGCCGAATCACGGGCTCCTGTTTCCCGCAGGGTGCTGGAGGAGGAAACCGGCGGAGCAGCTTCCCCACTCTCAGTTGCGCGTCTGGCGATGGCGATGAGAGGTCCTGCTGCGCTGTCCGCCGCGCTCTCCCTCCATTAGCCGCTCTGCGCCGTGCTGCGCCCTCGCCGGTGCCTCTCTCCTGGGACCCGGGATCGGCCCCCACTTCCAGGCACGATCCCCTCCCCCGGCCTCTCGGCCTTTCCCCCCACCCCTACTCGGCCATCTCCGACCCGGGGCGCACGTTCCCCCCGGCCCGGCTCCCACTCTCCCTCCGGGGGCACCCGCTCCCTAGGCCCGGCCCGGCCCTCCCCGCGGCGCAGCACGGAGTCTCGGCGTCCCATGGCGCAACCCACGGCCTCGGCCCAGAAGCTGGTGCGGCCGATCCGCGCCGTGTGCCGCATCCTGCAGATCCCGGAATCCGACCCCTCCAACCTGCGGCCCTAGAGCGCCCCCGCCGCCCCGGGGGAAAGAGAACGCGAGCGCGCTGAGCAGAGAGCGGGAGAACGCGTCCTCGCTCGCCGGCCGGGAGGCCCCGGAGCCGGCCCATGGGGAGCGGGCGCCCGGCGCCGGCCACGACGACCGCCGCCGCCCGCGCCGCGCCCGGCCCGCGAAGCCCAGGTAAGCGCCGAGAGGGGGCGCCAGGGGCGGGCCTTCTGGGGACATTCGTAGCGGGGCATTTGTGAGCCGAGCCCGGGCCGCCGGCAGCGAGTGAGTTCCCTGTGCTTCTCCGGACGGCGCCACAGGTCTGAAAGTTAGGATGCCCGACGGGGCTGGACCACGACGGAGCCGTAGCCCCAGAAAACCCGAGCGACCTCTGTCACGGCTCCCTGGGCTACCTCCCTCCTCTCTTGGGGCTTCATCCAGCCCGCCGAGGGGGCCGCGCTGGGGGAGCGCTGCGGCTCCGGTGCCACCTGTCACCCTGGTCCTTTGCACGCACGTTCAATTTTCCCTCCTTTGCCTCTCTCTGGGGCCCAGCCTGCTTTCCCCGCCTCCTTCCCTCCCCCTGCCAGGCTGCAGTTACCAGCGGCCGCCGGCGGCCCTGGCACTGCCTGCTGGACTCGAGCAGCTTGACCCGTCCCAGCTGAGGCCTCTTAATCCCTCTCTCCTGTGCCGGCTCACTCCTTCCCTTGGGGGCTGCGGTGGAGATCTCAGCCCCCAGCAGTTGTCCTGGGACTCTGCTTCCAAAGCCATGAAACCACAGAGAGCTGGGAAGAGACACACCAGGGACTGCCCAAGTGTAGGGAGAGATACCAGCCAGCAGCCCTGCCTTGGCGGCTCTCCCCAGTGACTCCAGCCTACCCTGCCTGCACCCCTACAGGCTTGAGTGGGGCTGAGGGGTGGGGGTAGGCAAGCACCACCCCCGGTCCCACAGACTGCAATGTGGAAAGAGGCCTCTGAGACTGCTAATTTCCAAACCCGATTTTACACAAGGGCACACTGAGGCCCAGAGGAGTGATATGACTTGCCCAAGGTCACATAGCAGGTGCTGAGTCAAAGCCAGGACGCTGTCTTCTTGTCCCCTAGTGCAGTATCTTCCACCGACCTCATCTTTTGGGTTCTCGCCCCTTGCCCTGCCCTGTGGCTCGTGCCCAGGGTCCAGGCTCAGCAAATGCAAGGACATGTCATCCTAGAAATGGTGGTCTCTGCTGAGGGGCTCTGGCCCAGGTGGGCTTGGGCATTTGGGGCAAGGGCTGACCTCCCCACACTTGAGCATCCCACCCAGGCAGGTCCTTCGAGTTGCATGTGGGCAGGCAGCGTGGAGCCTAGCTGTAGGTTGGCACTTGCCTTACTGGTTTGAGCTGCCTTGGTGTTGCCAGGGCGGTGCCCAGCTCTGCCCCAGGCGGTACGGTGCTTGGGGCACGTGCCTAAGAAACTCATGCATTGTTGGTTATGCTCCAGGGACCCCCTCTGGGAGAGCCCCATGAGGGCAGGAGAGTGATGGAGAGTACGCCCAGCTTCCTGAAGGACACCCCAGCCTGGGAGAAGACAGCCCCTGAGAAGGGCATCCTGGGACAGGAGCCGGATACCCTGCCTCGAGATGGTCTGCGCCGGGGCGCACTGTGCCTGGGAGAGCCTGCTCCCTTTTGGAGGGGTGTCCTAAGCACCCCAGACTCCTGGCTTCCCTCTGGCATTCCCCAGAGCCCCAAGGACACGCTCCCACAGGTGGAGGGAGAAGGCCCCCGCAATGGGGAGAGGAAGGCCAACTGGCTGGGTAGCAAGGAGGGGCTGCGCTGGAAGGAGGCAATGCTTACCCACCCATTGGCACTCTGTGGCTCAGCGTGCCCGCCTCGCTATGGCCCCCTGATTCCTGAGCATAATAATGGTGGCCATCCCAAGAGTGACCCTGTGGCCTTCCGGCCCTTGCACTGCCCCTTCCTTCTGGAGACCAAGATCCTCGAGCAAGCTCCCTTCTGGGTGCCCACCTGCTTGCCACCCTACCTAGTGTCCAGCCTGCCTCCAGAGCGTCCATGTGACTGGCCCCTGGCCCCACACCCCTGGGTGTACTCAGGGGGGCAGCCCAAAGTGCCCTCTGCCTTCGGCTTAGGCAGCAAGGTGAGTGTTGGAGCAGAGAGGGTACCTGGGGCTTAGGCCGCTCAGTGTTCCCGAGCGGCCCTGCCTGGCCACAGCACTCTGCTCTTCCGTTCTGACGAAAACATAAGACAGCACCCTAGTAGAGGAGCCTGTCAGCTCAGACAGAGTCAGCCCCAAGCAATTCCTCCTCTGAGCTGTTCCATCTCACTGAGCCTTCCCTGACTTTGGGCCATTTCAGGGACTGATTCACTCATTGTCCACTCAGAACAAGGCCCTGGGAACTGCAGCCTCTGAACACTAGTCTTGTCTTGGGGTTGGGGTCGGGGGACACACAAGGCCCTCTCTCTGGGAGTGGGATGTGCAGGTGTCCCCATGGCCTGTGTCTGTGGCACCTGTCCTCCCACCCCCACCCCCGGCAACCCACCCCCATGCCCAGGAATAAGATTTAGGCTATTTTAAGATCAGTATGATACTCGTCATCAAACAATCTGAATAGATCCTCATAGGCCCTTTGGTGGTGGCAAGCACTAACCCTTTAGTTGCTGGATTTGTGCAGAGGTCTGAGAAATCCCAGGGAGGGAGGGGGGAGGGGGTAAGCTGGGCAGTGGGGAGGCACTTAGGGAGCAGGGTCTGCAAACCAAGATTGAGTTCTTCAGTGTTTTCCTGACCCTTAAGGCCACACAGGCGCACACCTGCCAGTCGGCAGTTCTGCTCATCCTTTGAAGCACTGGGGATCAAAGTCAGCACGAGCTCTACCCCTTCTCCTCTCTTTAGGGCTTTTACCACAAGGATCCAAGCATCCTCAGGCTGGCAAAGGAACCATTGGCAACCGCGGAACCTGGGTTGTTAGGCTTAGCCTCTGGTGGGCATCTCCAGAGAACTGGGGAAGTGGAGCATCCTTCATTCCACCAGAGAGATGGAGAGGCAGGAGTCGGCAGGCATCAGAACCTTTGCCCGTTCCTCCTGGGGCATCCGGACTCTGTTCCCCGGACCCCCTGGCCCCCGTGCCCCCCGGGCCTGGTTCATACTCTTGGCAACGTCTGGACTCTACCGGGGAGTGGGAGCCTTGGGTACCATCTGGGGCCATCAGCCACATCAAGGTGCCCCACTCCTGGGCCTCCTGCCACCCAGGGAGGCTGTTGCTCATCTCACCCACCTGCTAGAGATGGAGGTCTTGGCCCCTGTGGGAAGTGCCAGGAGGGGGGCACCATCGGGCCCAGTGAATCCATTGAGGAAGTGAACAAGGCCTCTGGTCCCAGGGCCTGCCCACCCAGCCATCACACCAAGCTAAAGAAGACATGGCTCACACGACACTCTGAGCAGTTTGGGTGTCCAGGTGGTTGCCCTGGGGACGAGGAGAGCCCTTCTGCCCAGCTGCAGGCCCTCAAGAGGGCAAGCAGCCCTGAGGTCCAGGGAGCGGGTGGAAGCCCAGCTGCCAAGCGCCCGCCCAACCCTTTCCCAGGCAGTGCGGGGCAGGGGGCCAGAGGTCGGCAGGAGATGCTGGACTCATCATTTGGGAACAAGGCAGAGGCCGTGCAGCATGATGACCACAGAGGTAAGGGTGCAGGGGGCCCTGCCTGGGAGGGGCAGCCAGGACTGGGGCTCTGTGGGGAGGTGGGGTCGTTAGGCCCTTTATGAGTGAATCACACAAGTGGTCTGGGTTCCCATCCGGGTGTGATGGTTCTCTGGGAGTTCCTTAGCATCTACAGGCCAGAGCCTGCCAGCAAGTGGCTTCTTATTCCTTCTGCCTCCCCTGACAAGGTCGGCCCTTGTCCCAAGCTGTCATGTGGCAGTGGCAGTGTCACAACACGGTTCAGAGCATGGGCTCTGGAGTCGGAGTGCCTGGGTCCGAACTTTGCTGCCTGGTGCTTTGTGACCCTGAGCTAGTTACTTCACCTCTCTGGGCCTCAGTTTCTTCATCTATAAAATGGGGATAAAGATGGCATCCACCTCGTAAAGACCGCTGCAAGATGAAATGGCATAATTCACATAAAGGGCTTTGAAGAATATGTGGCACTGTATTGAGTACACACTCAGTAAACATTCATCTTTGTGATTGTGCCACATAGCCCCGTCTGGGGCACCGCCCCTCCTGAAGGACCCCGTGTCCCGCCCCAGGAACGAACAACTCCTCCCTTGGCCAGCCGGATCATGGAAACTCAGTTTGGACTTGGCCAGTAGTAGGACTTTGGGTGCATCCTGGACCCTCTGTCACGCTGTGATTCCAGCACTGCTGGCCCCAGTCTCAGCTCTTCAGTGTCACTTCAGTTTCTTAGCCTCCTGGACCACTGGGCCTGGATCGAAGCTCTCAGTGGCCTCGCCCAGGCACCCCTGCACCTGGCGTGGGTCTGTCCGTGCTCTCGCAGGCCTCTGCCGGGGCTGGGAAGCTGTTGGCCCCTCTCCCTTCTTGGGTCACTGCACCTGTAGCGTGTGTTGAAACTATCAGCCTTCTCACTTTCTGGCACCCTCCATCCATGCCCGGATTGTCTCCTCACGCGAACAGGAGGCCAGCAGGATCACCAAGCCCACTGCGGAGCTATCCAAAGTCTGCACTGACTGAGGGGCGCCTGGCTGGCTCAGTCGGTGGAGCATGCAACTCGATCTCAGGGTTGTGAGTTCAAGCCCCATGTTGGGACATAGAGCTTACTTAAAAAAAAAAAAAGATAAAAGGACGTCTACACTAACCGGATTTTGCATGTGGGGCAGGGTGATCGTCCCAGCTGCTCCAGCCACGCACAGCGGACCTCTCCTCTGGGCCGTCAGGCCTTGTCAGGGCACTCCCAGGCTCTCCGCCCAGCCCATTCTGTGAAGTTTCTGGCTGCCTAGGTCACTTTCACTAGCTCCAAATCAGGCTTCGCAGACCGGGGCCTAGGGGCTGGGCTGGCTCTGCATGTGGGCGGGCTGGGGGTTAAAGGTAGGGCCTGGGGTTCACGTAAGCTCGGGAAGCCCGGACTCCTGACCAGCTTCATTGTCTCCTCAGGACCCCAAGATGGTAGGGCCAGCCTCCAGGACCCAGGGCTTCAGGATACATCTTGTTCGGCTCCCCTGGCAGGCATGGCTCCATGCCAAAGCTGTACCCATGCAGCTGGAGAGGCGGGAGGGCTGGCCCGCCACTCCCAGCAAGTGCCGAGGTGAGCCCGTTGCCCCTGGGTGCCCCCGGCACCCTTCCAGTCGGGGCTCCCTCCTTACCTTCCTGTGCCCTATCTCCAGATTGCCTCTGGGAGGGGAGCAGCCGCAGGACGAAGACTCAGCAGCTGGCTCGGAGGAGGGAGGAGGGTCTGGCCCCGAGGCCCGGCTCAGCAAGGGCCTTGCCAAGCATCTGCTAAGTGGTTTGGGGGACCGACTATGCCGCCTGCTGCGGAGGGAGCGCGAAGCCCTGGCCTGGGCGCAGCGGGAAGGTGAGCAGGACCCACGGCGCGGGCAGGAGCCAGGGAAGGCTGGATCTTGTGGTCACAGTGCTTTGACGCGGAGCATGGGGCCTGCAGGGTGTGGGCCCCTCCCTCCCGGGGCCCGTCCCTCCCATTAGCACTGTCCATCCTGATACCAACTCAGGAGAACTCCTGCCTGCTTTGCCCTTGTTCCTGGCTTAGACTCCTAGTCGACATGGGTTCTGACGTCTCTTGCCGGGGCGAGGGATGTTGGGAGGGTGTGAAACCTGGTCCAGTCCAGCTGCTTAAGAGTTTCTGGGTTTGCTGGGGAAACAAAACAGGGTGCCAAGTGTCTTCAAGGGCGTTGGAAAGTGGGGGCCCTCCCTGCGGTTTGAGATTCATAGGCCCCAGGAGGCTAGTAGGGTCTGGGCCGATGCGAAAAGACTGGTGGGATGCCAGGCATTCAGCGGGTCCCTCTGGTTTCAGGCTCTCCCTACTAGGCCCTCCCACAACCCCATGTGTGCATTTGAAAATGTGTACACACCCCTGCAGTAGGGGTGCAGCCTGGGTAGGGGCCCATTGGTGGCTCCCTCTTGTCCCAGAAAGTCCAGCCGCCCCCCGCCCCCCCCCCGCCCCGAGCCGGTCTAGCCTGCCACTCCCTCAGCCTGGATTCCCAGCGCTCCACATCACCCGGTGGCCCGTCCTCCCCGGCTCACCCCAGCTTGTCCATCCCCTCGGGCCTTGGCACTCTCTGTTCCTTCTGTCTGGAATGCCCTTCTCCTCCCTTTCTCCCCGATGAATGAACACTTACTCACCACTCGGGGCCTGTTTGTGTCGCTGCCCCCACTATCCCCACCCTTGCCCTTCCACCCCGTTCTCCTACCCCACCACCCACCCTGTGGTGTCATGATCACTGCCGTGTTTATGGGCCCATCTCCCCTCTCGGAATGTGAGCACTGGGAGGGCAGCTCTGGGCCCTGACCAGCTCTGAGTCCCCAGCACTCAGCCCCACGCAGGGCAAGGTGTTTGGAGCATGAGTAAATGAACGCATGCTCACTGGTGTCCTCCCACTGACCGAGGAGGGCTTAGTCAGAAAGTGTGGGTGAGGGGAGGAGTGGCCTCCTAAGGTTCCCTCTTCTGGTATACAGAGTCCCCTGAAGGGACAGCTCCTCGGGATGGAGGGAGGTGAGGGGAGGACTGTGTTGGAAATGGTGTGGATTTGTAATTCAGGGCCGATGGGGAAATCCCTGGGGCACGACCTGGAGAGGCGAGGCCTGTACTGTCCCTGGGCGGGTGTTCTGAAGGCAGGGCCGTGGGGAGGTTCTTTACAGAGCCTGTTTGTCCGGGGCCTGTCTCCCGTCCAGGGTGGCCCCACAGCGGAAAGCGCTCCCACTCCGCTCCATCCCTGCCTGGAGGTCCTCAGAAGGGACCTGTGGCTTGAGCCTCCTCTGACCCTGTTCTCTCCCGTGGTCAACAGGCCAGGGGCCCGCCAGGACAGAAGACAACCCAGGCGTTCCACGCTGCTGCAGCCGCTGCCACCGCGGACTCTTCAACACCCACTGGAAATGCCCCCACTGTAGCCACCGGCTGTGTGTGGCCTGTGGCCGCATGGCGGGTGCTAGGAGGGCCAGGGACAAAGCAGGTAGGAAAGGAGCTGGGGGCTGAGGGCAGGAGGGCAGGGACGGGGGCCTCGAAAGGGCGGCTCTAAGGTTTGTGGCCATTTCTGGGCTGCCTTTCCCCAAGAAACCCTCCGCCCCCAGCTCCAGCCTCAGCCACCACAGCTCAATGCCCCTTAGAGCAGACTTTTCCCTCTCCCCAGATCAGAGGGCCACGCCTGTGTCCTTGCCCACCCTTAAAAGAAGTCGAGTGCCTACTCTATGCCTCCCACTTTGCTCAGCTTGCACCTTTTTAAACCTTACAACACTGTGAGGTGGGTATATTGCCTCCGTTTTCCAGTTAAGAAAAACTCAGAGAGGTTAAGTGATTTGTTCAAGGTCACACAGCTAAGAAGTGTTGGGTCCAGGATTTAGACTCAGACCTTATGATCCCAAGTCTTACTCTTTTCATGGTTCTCAGCTTCTCCCTTGGCTCCACTCAGTCACCTGAGGGCTTAAAATTTCCCAGTGTTCCAGTAGAGGTAGCCAAAAAGAGTTCCAGGGTCAGAAATGTTTGAGAACACTGTATTCTACAAGATCATCTTGGAGTCCTGGCAATGTATGTCAGCATTTTTCTAAAGTCTCTGCGTTCTACAAGCAAAGAATCCTACGTTATTCTTGAACCCAAGTGTCCCAGAAGCCCATGTTTTATGGATTTATGGATTGTCGAGTCCCTTGATTTAGATGTCATGCCCTTGTGCTTCTTCTCTGACCTTAAGCTGTGGTTACCTTGGTTTCCTGACCTGCAGCTTCTTTCTTCCTACCTCACAGGCCCTCAGGAGGAGTCCACGGAGGAGTGTCCCCAAGAGGCCAGGCATACTGCCAGTTCACTGATGCTCACCCAATTCGTTTCTAGCCAGGGTGAGCCATCTTGGAGGGGTGGGGTGTGTAGAGGGCGGGTCCTGTCTGGATGTGGCTCAGCCCAATCCCATGCCCTCCTGCTTGGTGAGGCCAAGCAGCACAGGGATGGCCTTCTGTCCACACTCACTACCAAACTCCATCTTCCCTCCCCACTCACAGCCTTGGCAGAATTGAGCACCGCCATGCACGAGGTTTGGGTCAAGTTTGACATCCGGGGGCACTGCCCCTGCCAAGCTGATGCCCGAGTGTGGGCCTCTGGGGATGGGGGCCAGCAGGTAAGAAGCTGGGCAGCACTAGCTGGTGAGGGCCCCAAGATTGGGCAGTGTGTCTGGAAATTACTGGCAGGGTTTGGCCCTTGTCTTTTGATGGGGATGAGGGACACGGACGCTGGGTAAAATCAAGCTATTTCTCACTCTCCTCTGGGGATCAGGATCCATGGATTGAGCTCTAGCATCGGCCCCACCTCCCTCTCTGTTTGCTCAGAGCTCCTGCCACTCTGTGCGTGTTCCAGCTTAGCACTTGCCCCATCATGCTGGAGCTGCTCGCTGGCGGGCCCTGTCTCTCCACTCCCCAGGCACAGGCTCCTGCGGGTGGAGTATGGGCCCACCTTCTCTCTATGTCCTGCTCTTAACATAGGGCAGGCACTCAGCATGCATTTTACAAAGGTTTTATAAAGTTCATGCTTTTATTATAAAAATGATTCATTCAAGAAATAGTTTATTGAATGCATTTTGTGTGCCAGACACTGGTACGTGCCCATTATGGAAAATACAAACAAGTATAAGGAAGAATACAGCAATAGGCTATAATGCCACTGTTATCATTTTGACAACTTTCTTTCCAGTCACTTGTCTATATATTTATTCAGCCTATTTTTGTACATTTTAGATCAATACTGTGTGTGGAATTCCGTGAGCAACTTTTTCCCACCTAATGTTATATCACATAACATTCTGCTCCCTCTAAACACAATTTTCTAGTCTGTTGTTAATACTTGTGGGTTGAATTGGATTGAGCTATGTTTGCCGCTTTTAAATCTCTGGTTGGGTTGGGGGGTGGTGGATGGGTTTAACAGAAGGAGCCGACAGAGAAAACTCCCCCAGTTCCACAGTCTTCTTGCAACGGGGACACCAACAGGACCAAGGACATCAAAGAGGGTGAGCAGCTCCCCTGGACCTTGCTCAGACTATGCAGGGAGGTTGGGCTGCGGGGTTGGCGTCCGAAGGACAGATTGGAATGGCTTTAGCCATCCTGTGCCCCCATAGTCTCCATCACTCTTCTCAAATCATTCCTGAGGAAATAAATCTGAATAAAATCTAGGACAAGTCCCCTCACCCCTCTGCAGTCAGACTCCCATCGTAAGCCCCTCCTCCTCTGGAGAGGTTTAGGAAGCTGCCGGCAGGCGGTGGGAGGTGAGCGCCTCCAGAGCAGCTGAGCAGGGCAGCGCCAGTGAGGAGAGAGACTTGGCCAGGACACGAGGGCAGAGCCTGTGGGCAGTGGAGCCTCGAGCAAAAGGGGAAGCCCCTCACCATTTTCCTCCCTGCCAGAGACCCCGGACTCCACCGAGACCCCGGCAGAGGACCGTGCCGGCCGAGGGCCCCTACCTTGTCCCTCTCTCTGTGAACTGCTGGCCTCCACTGCTGTCAAACTCTGCTTGGGGCACGAGCGGATACACATGGCCTTTGCCCCGGTCACTCCTGCCCTGCCCAGCGTGAGCAAGGGCACAGAGGGAGGCCTGGGGACCCTGGGGACACAGGCTGGGCTGGCCCTCCCTGTGGAGTAAGGCAGGTCCTGAGTCATCCTGCCCCTCTGGCCTTCCGTCCACACAGGATGACCGCATCACCAACATCCTGGACAGCATCATCGCGCAGGTGGTGGAAAGGAAGATCCAGGAGAAAGCCCTGGGGCCGGGGCTGCGGGCCGGGCCAGGACTGCGCAAAGGCCTGGGCCTGCCCCTCTCACCAGTGCGGCCCCGGCTGCCTCCTCCCGGAGCTCTGCTGTGGCTGCAGGAGCCCAGGCCTCAGAGAGGCTTCCATGTCTTCCAGGAGCACTGGAGGCAGGGCCAGGTGAGGCTCCTTGCCTCCTGACTCCCAGTTCTCCCGGCCTCGCTTACCCTCAGAGCCTTCATCCCAGGCCCAGGCAGACCTGGCCCATCACCCAGAGTGGGCAGCAGGGTTGGTCCCCACGTGAGTCTCGTGTCCCCTACAACATGCCCCGGCCTGGCCAAGGGGGCTGCCCGTCTGGTCGTTCCCCCTGCATCCCTCTGCCTTTCCTCACTGCAGCCCGTGTTGGTGTCGGGGATTCAGAGGACATTGCGAGGCAACCTGTGGGGGACGGAAGCTCTTGGGGCACTTGGAGGCCAGGTGCAGGCACTGACGCCCCTCGGGCCTCCCCAGCCCACAAGCCTCCACAGTGCAACGTTCTGGGAAGGATTCTCCCGGCCTGAAAGTAAGTGTCCCTGATGTGGGGCAGGGGGAGCTGGGAGGCTGAGCCAGGTGGCAGCGAAGTCCCATGGTGACCCTAGGGGGGGTTTGCTGGAAGCAGAGCCCAGGGCAGACACTAGACCCTCTTGCTGCCACGGGGCCCGAGTCCTCTGGGCAAGGAGGTTCTTCCCCTGGGCCAATGGCATGTCTCCTCCCCTAGTTCGCCCAAAGTCAGACGAGGGCTCCGTCCTCCTGCTGCACAGAGCTCTGGGGGACGAGGACACCAACAGGTGTGTATAGTAGCATAGTACCTGCCTAGCCTCTGACCAGCCCCTTGCCCCTCACCCCGTGACCCTCTTGCCTCTGGGAGTGACCCCAGTAGTGGTGGGCTTTGAGGGGATCTCGGGTGCCTGGGTTGAGTCGGCTGGGCATGACCCCGCCCCCTCCAGGATGGAGAACCTGGCTGCCAGCCTGCCCCTCCCCGAGTACTGTGCCCGCCACGGGAAACTCAACTTGGCTTCCTACCTCCCACCTGGCCCCGCCCTGCGTCCACTGGAGCCCCAGCTGTGGGCAGCCTATGGTGAGTGCCCACACCACTCCTGCCCAGCCCCTGATCCCATGCCTATTACCTCTGGGCACAGGCGTGTCTGTGCCAAAGTCCTGGGGCCCGTGACCTGCTGGTCTCTTCTCTGCTTCCGTGCAGGTGTGAGCCCGCACCGTGGGCACCTGGGGACCAAGAACCTCTGTGTGGAGGTGACCGACCTGGTCAGCGTCCTGGTACGCGCTGAGACCCCGCCGCCTACCTGGCACCGGGCACAGAAAGGTGGGTCCTGGGCCAGAGGCAGGGGTCAGACAGTCTGCAAATTTAGACATGCTGTTTCTCCCCCCACCATCCCCGGGCCCCCCTGAGCTGTTTTTCTTCCACAGACTTCCTCTCAGGCCTGGATGGGGAGGGGCTCTGGTCTCCAGGCAGCCAGGTCAGCACTGTCTGGCACGTGTTCCGAGCACAGGACGCTCAGCGCATCCGCCGCTTTCTCCAGATGGTGAGGAAGGAGCTGGGAGCCCTCCCCTTCCCCTGAGCTGCCCTCATGCTCCCTAGAAGTGGGGGCTCCCAGGCCCTGAAGCTCTCTCCCTGTTGTGCGTGCCCCATGTGCTCACTCTCCCCACCCCCCAGGTGAGCTGGACGGCCTTGACTCACTCAGAGAAGGCAGGTTGGGACCTTATGAGTTGCGTGGTGGGGCACAAAGAAAGAGCAGGGAGTGAGCAGGGACCGAGAGATGAAACGAGAGCTGGAGCTTTTGCAGGCTAGGCACTGTGTAAGGGCTTTGGGTACATGATCTCGGTTAATTGTCACAACCACCCTGTGTGGCAGGCACTGCTGCTTTCCCATTTTGCAGATGAGTAAACTGAAGCTGAGTGGTAGAGCTGAAACCTGAGACTAGGTCATAGCCCTGTTTCTCCTGGGGGCAGACAGCCTCCCCTGCAAGGGCTCCAGGTGGCAGAGGGCGAAGGGAAGCCCATCTGAGACGCCCTCCTGTAGCCCCCCGCCCCCGTGATCTACATCTTATAAGGAGGTGCTCTTTGGGGTGCTAGCAAGTGAGGGCTGAAGGAGGCAGCCTGGTGGGTGGGAAAGACTGGACCAAGATAAGGGGCAGGGAAGGAGAAGATGAGGGGATAAGCAGGAGGCAGGAAGCTCCAGGGGGCTGGGGAGGTGGAAGGCCAGTGTTAAGGTTAGGGCAGGCCCAGGGGTTCTAAAGTCCAGCTGAACCCTGATTGTCCTGGGAGAAAGCCATCCTCCAGGTGTCACCCCTGCTAAAGACACACACAAACACACACACAGACAGACATGCAGGTGTTAACATGGCTGTCCACCACACCGTCCTGCCCACAGGCATGCGTATCTACAGACACACTGACAAACACACAGAGACCCGTAAATATACACACGGAACGCCGGAACACGCCGAAGGAAGCAGACAGAAGCACACCTTCATACACAGATGGCCTCATCTAGTCTGGGTGTGGTCGCTCTAGGCAGTCTCATATGGCCAAACCTGATGATTCACGGAGAAGGTTGGAGGGGCATATTCTCACTGGGTGGCCTGGGAAACACTGATCTAGCTCCAGGATGGATTCTGAGGGCAAAAGAGCCTTGGCACCTGCCTGGGGCCACCCTAGGTTCCAGGCTGGCTCACCAGCCTCCCCTTTCCCCATGGCCCAGTCTTGGAACCCTGAGTCCTAAGCCCAGGGACAATTGCTGAGGTCCTACTGAAGGGGTGGATTTGGCTGGTGGCCAGGTGGAGCATGATGCTGGCATTCACCTCTGCAGGTAACTCCCTGGGCATCTCCTTCTCTGGCTCCCATGAGTCCCTGTCTGCCCAAGGAGCTCCCCACTCTGGTTGGGCTGATGAAGGCCCCCCACCTCCCCCATAGCTATGCTTGCTTCAGAGGCCTCAGCCTGGCAGGCAAGCCTGTACATCCACGGTGCATCAAAGCCTCTGTGTGGCCTTTCCTGGATCTGGGATCTTACATTAATCTGATCGATGCTGCAGATGGTCTCCCCAGGGACATCGAGCTATCTGGTGGCCTACAATTTAGCAGCCAATGCAGGACATTCATGGGACTCCAGGTTAAGAGCTCCTGGTATAGACAGTTTATGAGTTGGGACCATGCAGGACATCTTTCTGGGTTTTTGGAGAAAGGGGTCCAGGGCCAGGGACACAGAGGCTATTCAAAGGCATCCAGCCCCAAGAAAAGTGGGGGTTTAGACCGCCAGACTTGGAGCCCCTAATCCTGTCCTCTACACTCTTTCCAGCCAAACCTCCGACCTGAGCAGCCCCAGCCCCTCACCACCTAGCCTTTTCTCCCGCCCCTATGGCCGCCCCCACCTGCCCTCAAGACTTGGCCACTTCAGCTCTTGGCCTTTGCGCCTCTGGCCTTTGGGAAGTCTGTGCCCCATCCTGCAGCCCTTTCCTCGTTTCCCTCCCTTGCTCATTCCCCCTTCTCTTCCTTGAGGTGTGCCCGGCCGGAGCAGGCAACCTGGAGCCTGGCACCCCGGGCTACTGCTACCTGGATGCAGGGCTGCGGCGGCGCCTGCGGGAGGAGTGGGGCGTGAACTGCTGGACCCTGCTGCAGGCCCCTGGAGAGGCCGTGCTGGTGCCTGCCGGGGCTCCCCACCAGGTGCTTCCCCAGCAGGCCAAGGGCTTTGCAGAGCGCTCAGACCATGCGAAGCAGCCAGAGCTGACACCACAGTGCTCCGGAGGACCCCGGGCCTCACCCCTCCCAGTGCCCTGAGCACTGGGCAGGGCAGGAAGTCCCACCCCACTGTAAGGGCAGGAGAGGCTGAGTGGTCTGGAAGTCATGTAGCCCTGCTGGGCTTCGTGTCCTCGGACGCTCACCCTGCCTGTGCCCTCTCTAGCCTCCCGTTGGCCTGGTTTTGGCCACGCCCTTTGAGGTGCCTGGTGCTGGATCCAGGGCCTCCGCTCTCTGAGAGCTGGGTGGGGGTTGTTATGGGACGTAGACCTCGGGGACAAGAGGGGCAGGGGGAGGATGCGTGAGCCCGAGTCTCCACTGACCCTCTGCCCACCTCCTCTCTGGCACAGGTGCAGGGCCTGGTAAGCACCGTGAGTGTCACTCAGCACTTCCTGTCCCCGGAGACCTCTGCCCTCTCTGCTCAGCTCTGCCACCAGGGACCCAGCCTGTCCCCTGACCGCCGCCTGCTTTATGCCCAGGTGAGTGTGACGCTGGCCAGGAGGGTGGCTGGGATGGCACAGCAAATCCACTCTGTGCGAAGCAAGCAGCCAGCCTGGGCCCAGGAGGGACCTTCTGGGTGGGAAGAGCCCCGGAATGTGATTATAAACACCTTGTCCTTTCTCTTTCTTCTTAGATGGACTGGGCTGTGTTCCAAGCAGTGAAGGTGTCTGTGGGAACATTACAGGAGGCTAAATAGGGGGATCCCGAGTGTCTGGGGTAGGTTAGGGGGGGCAGGTAGATCAGGTGCTCAGTCCCAGCACAGCTTCAGCAGAGAATGACGCTGGGGCACTTGGGGACTTTTGATCAATCCCTCAAACTCCACTCTGGGCACAGGCAGGGCACCCTGTTCCCCACCCCAACCTGGGCCCTAAAGCCAACAACCACGGTGCCATCGAAGCTCACAACTGCCCTTCACAGGCTGGCACCTGCTCCGTCCCTGCATCCCTCTCCACGGTACCAGGCCCACACTGGGGGTGAATGACTCCCTCCGACCCCTGCCCCCTGAACCCAAGAGACAAACAGCCCTTCCTTGGGGGGCCTCGGGAATCGTTCTGGCTTAAGCAACACCTTCTTCTGCTGCCTCATCCCCTACTGTCCCACCTGTTGCCCGAGCTCTGCTTACACCACCCACATCTTCACTGGGCTCCAGGGTGGCCCTTCACACTGCAGGCATGCTGAACAAGGGGCCGCTGAAATCCTGCCCTTTTGCCAGACAACAGTGAAGTGTGGGGAGGGGGAGGACATCAGGAGACTGCCCAGGCTTGGCTGGAGGGAATGATATGGGCGATGCCCTGTCCCTGCTCCCCCGTCTCGCCTCCCTCCTTCATGATTTCCATTAAAGGCTGTTATTTTGTGAATGCTGCTGGAGTGGCAGGCCACAGGGACTGGGGAGGGAGGGGAGACAAGGAAGTGGAGTGGGGTTGGGGGGCACCATGACAGGGACCTCAAACACCCGGGCCTGCTCCTCTTCCTGGGGCCTGGATCCTTCCTTCCCACTGAGGAGCAGATGGAACCTTCCAGGGCCTGGGCCCTGAGGATGCTCCTGACAGCAGACCGCAGACAACGCAGAGCCCTGGGGTTCAGCGGCACGACAGCCTTCCTGTGCGCGCTGGGTCTACGGAGATCTGGGAGCCCCAGCCTGCCCGGAACTGCAGGCTACCCCAGCTCTCCTGTCTGACCCGACCTGGAGCTCTGGGAGTGCGGCCCGGAAGAGCTCTTGCCTAGCCATCTGCCCTCGGTGCCCGCGGCTGGCCCCAGGCCCACTCCCCAGGGACTGGCTCGCTGCCTGAGACAGTTGACAGCCCCTCCCCACCCCCAGGGCCCTCTGTGCGACTCTGCCTGCCCGCGCGCCCTTGTACATCGTAGCGCCAGCATGCTCCGACTCTTGGGATACCTAACTGTTCCTGCAGTGGTTTGGGGAATGTTTTTTTTTTTATGAAATAAAATTTTTTTATTATAAATCTAATATACTTTCAGAACATTTAGAAAATAGGAAAAAGTCACCTGTAAGCTCACCTCCACTCACCCCGAACCCAACCACTATTAGCATTTCGGTGTATTTCCTCGTATTTTCTCCAAGGAGCTGTTTTATACATGACTGAGTCGGTGTGTTTTGTACTCAGTTTCTTCCTTTTAACACTGTATTGTGGTCATTTTCTGTGTTACTGCCTAACCTCCATTTTAAATGGCTGTTTGTGTTCCCTTCTGTGGCTTTGCTGTGATTCACATAACCATTCCTCATTTGAAAGAAAAAAAAAAAATCCGGTTTCTTCATTGTTTGCAGAACTAGGTTATTTTCATTCTCATGGGATAGAGAAAAAAGAAAATCAAGGAGCTCCTACACTTTATTCTGCAACTGTTTTCATTTCACTTTTCATGATTTTGAAGTAGACATTATTTATATTTATTTTACAGAAGAGGAGAGAGGCAGGCTGGGGTTAAGTGAGTCACACAAGGTCACAGCAGATTTAGCAGCAGAATTGGGGTTTGAACCAAGCTTCCTGACTAGAGCCTCCTTTACATTAGTCTCAGCCCTTAATGGACTTCACAGATGGGCTTGCTGTCCTCTCTGTCCTCCTTCCAACAAGGACACTTTATAGCTGATCATGTTCCAAGTGGCACCGAGTGACTCTTCCCTACCTACATTTCACCTTATATAGCTGTGTCCTAATGTCACCCTAGAACCCCAAACACAGGGTGCTTCCTGTGGGAAGACAGAGATGGCCCAGTCACCGGACCTCTGTCTTCTCCACAGGCCTCTCTGCCCCGCCTCCCATCTCATGACAGGCCATAGCACCCTCAAGGGCATATTGGGTCTGACTCTTGTAAACAGCAGGTGGACCAAATGTTCCAGGACTGGCCCTGGGCAGGAAGCCAGTCCAGGTGGAGACTGACCCTGAGACGGCACCTGGGGGCCCTCTTCCTCGTGGAAGCTCAGCTGGCTCACCCCCTGTCTGGTGCTGCCCTTGGGGCCTCTGCTTCTCCCAGCATCCCCACTGTCCACCTTCTGTTCCCGCCCCTCTCACTGGCCCACATGTCACCAAAGTGCAACTCTCAGGGCTGGAAGTGACTCCAGCATGTGGACAACCACTGCCAACTTTTTCTTTTTTCCTTTTTTTTTTTTTTTAAGATTTTATTTATTTGAGAGAGAGAGTGCGCGTGGGGGAGGGGCGGTGGGAGAGGGAGAAGCGGACTCAAGGGGCTCCATCCCAGGACCCTGAGCCGAAGGCAGATGCTTAACTGACTGAGCCACCCAGGCGCCCCTCTCTTTTCTTACAAAGTACATTTTTAGACTTTTGATTTTGAAATGATTTTAGATTTACAGTCAAGTCACAAATATAGTAAAGTTCCCGATTACCCTTCCTCCTGCTTCCTCTCATGTTAACATCTTACACAAAGATGACACAGTAATCAAAACAAGAAATCGTTATCCATACACTATTAACCAAGCAACAGAGTTTACTGGGATTTCACCAGTTTCCCACTCATGTCCCTTTTCTGTTTCAGGATCCACCTATGTCTGCATCTTACAGATGGCCTAGAGGGTAGATGTGGCTCCCCCGAGGTCATTCAGCAAGCTAGTGGCAGGGCACGGGCTCAACCAAACCTCCCCCGCCCTGTACCTTGGGCTACTGCCCTCCTCACCGCCCTGCTTTGCAAGGGGACGGCGTTCCTTGTTCCACAGAGGCCTCTAGAGTCACAGACGCCCTTGCCCCACCCTGCCTGCCCATCCCTGGCCCTGTTTCCAAGGCTGCCTACATTGCCTTCCTGCGCATGTGCGTCCACAAGCTCGGAAATGGCTGCCTCCGGTTTTGCTCCCGTGGGTGCTGGGAGTACCGTACTAGGACATCTACCAGTTTGGCCACTCTTGTCCACCATGCTGCGCAGCCGCCCCCACCAGCTGGTGCTCCACCCTCTCTGGGAACGGGGGATGCAGAGCAAACTTTAACAGAGAACTTTCTCTGTTTCTGGTTCTGGATGCTTTTCCCTCAGCCCCCTTTCCTCCCTCAGCTCTTCCTGTGGGTCTTGGGGATCTGCTGTCTCAGTGTGGTGTGTGCTGTCTTCCACCCGCTGCCTTGAGAAAGTCTACTTTCTCTTGTTTCCCTCGGCACTCCTGAAAGGGCCAGGTACACTGTCTTGAGGGCCCTCTGCCTGTGCAGCCCTTCTCAGTTTACAAGGGGCTTTCCTGTTGCCTTGGGTGCTCCTCACCACAGGGGTGATTAGGTCCACTTAACAGGGGAGGAGAGCTTTTCCCAGTGATAATGGGGAAGTGGGGCGGTGGTTTGCTGCAGTCTGCTCTTCCAGGCAGTCTGGTGTTTATCTTAGGCTGCCTCTGAGGCTCTCACAGCCCTGCCAGACATGACCTCATTCTCTCTCAAATCACCCCTGGGAGGCAGAAAGGAGTCTGGGACCAACGCTGTCCCCACTTCACAGATGTGAAAACCGATGTGTGGACACACACACACACCACAGCAAATATGTTGACAAGGTGCTTTGCAGTCCCTGGGGCCCGACTCTCCGGGCGTGAGTTCCAGAGTTCGGGAGGAGAGGGGTCTTGGATAGGGCTGCGGTCAGCAGTGGTCAGCAAGTGCCTCAAAAGCTTGTGGGCCCGACAGGGATGCCCCATCACCTAACACAGGGCCCTGCCCCCAGGGAACTTGCAGTCAATTCCCTATGGGAGAGGGGCCTAAGGAGGCCAGTCTGGTGTGGCTGGAATTCCTGAGAGTATAGTTGTGTGGCGGTCCTGTAGGCATTTTTCATGACAGTGGGCCTTTGCAAGGCAGCAACAAGTGCTGTGGCCAGGAGGGCTCCCCGCCCCCCCCCCCAGGGCTGGGCTGCCTGGTCACGGTGACCTGCACTGGACAGTCTACAGAGCTCCTCCTGTGATGTCTCACCTCCCCAACAACCCTGTGGAGGAAGGGCTATTATGAGCCTAGTCTACAGATGAGGAAACTGAGGCCCACAATTCCTCCAGGAGCACAGAACCAGCCAGTGAGCTGTGGCTGGGCATCTGGTTCCAAGTCCAATGCTTGGTCTACACCTTCTTTTTTTTTTTTTTAAGATTTTTATTTTTATTTATTTGACACAGAGAGACACAGCAAGAGAGGGAACACAAGCAGGGGGAGTGGGAGAGGGAGAAGCAGGCTTCCCGCCGAGCAGGGAGCCCGACGTGGGGCTTGATCCCGGGACCCTGAGATCATGACCCGAGCCGAAGGCAGACGCCTAACGATTGAGTCACGCAGGTGCCCCTTGTCTACACCTTCCTAAAAGGAAGGTGCACAAAGCTGGCAGGAGGGCAAGGGGAAACTCAACTGGGGATGGGGAGCCCAGACTTGGCTGGCTTCACAGTTTCACTCCAGCTGGCTCTGCCTTCCTGTCCTGAGAGTAGGTTAAAGGAAACTCTGAGGAGGAAAGGTCAGTCTGGGAGAGAAGTAGGAACTCGCCAAAACAACCCACACCCTGCTCTCAAAGCGCCAGGCTACCAGGTCGTGTGAGCTGGTTGTGGGGGAGAACAAAGATGAAGGAGCAGGACCTGGTCCCTGCCCTAGCAGGGCTCTCAGTCTTCAGTGGAGAGGGCCCTAAAACTGCGTGGGAAATGCAGTGGGCAAGGGGCCAGTACACCGATGGAGGCTCTTTCTGCCCCAAATCTCCCCCTCCCATGGCCAGCCACACCTTGACCATCCCAGCCCCACTCCCTCTCTTCTCTGAGCACCTGTCACACCTCTTACCCAAGCCACTTGGCTTATAACCCTCAGTTGACTTTTTATTATATGTCTATGTCCACCTCCCCAAGGCAGGAGCTAATGTTCCCCCTGCCACGGTGACATGCTGTACATTTTTAGTGAAGAAAAGTTATTTGGGAAGTGATCGATTTGGGCAATGCCATGGTAGGTGTATGACCAAAGTTGAACAGTAGGTCCCAGCCACGGCCCCGGGGCCTCCGTGATGTCATCTGGCTTGTCGTGACGTCATCGTCGCGGGCCACAGTGGCGCTCCGCAGCCCGCAGGCAGGATGACGTCATCGTCGGAACCCGCGCCGACAAGTGCTTGCTGGAGGAGCTAGCGAGGCTGGTGGCTAGAAATGTCCGGAGGCGGGGCGTCGGATAACTGAGAGAGAAGCAGAAGCCGGTCGCGGCCACCACCTCCTAGGCCCGGCTCCTAGCCCGCTCACGGACTGGGCCCGCCCCCGCCATGACCGACGCGAGCCAGCCAATCCGGGCAGGCCGCGGTGACGCTTAGCCTATCAGCGGACAGGGCTCGCCGGCGCTTCCGCGTTCGCGAGCGCGCCTGGCCCGAGTCGGCAGGGGGAGGGGGCGACGGCGGCGGACCGCTGTCTCACCGGTGTCCCACCTTGCCCGGCGCGGTCGGTCTGCGGGGGCCCGTTTGCCGCCTCCCAGGGGACCCGATGGCATCGGAGGGCCTGGCGGGGGCGCTGGCGGCGGTGTTGGGGGGCCAGGGGCTGAATGTGCACAGCTGCGACTCGGTGCCGGCCGGGGAGCCCCGGGCGCCCGTGCGGCTGCGGAAGAACGTCTGCTACGTGGTGCTGGCCGTGTTCCTCAACGAGCAGGTGAGCGTCCGCCCGCTGGGCCCGGCGCCCGGCCCTCCGCAGCGCGCAGCCAGCCCCGGTGGGGACAGAGGACCTGCCGGCAGCAGCCGCCACTTCTTGGTGTGTGGTGCCTCCCAGTTTTGCAAAGCACTCTCACTCACACTTAACATCTGAGCCTTGTGCGGCCCAGCCCTGAGACTGTCCCTCTATACTGAGGAGGAATCTGAGGCCCGGGAGCCTGCTTATTTCCTCCCGCTAGGCCTCAGTGTGTTGAGAAGAGGCCTGTCGTATTCCTCTTTCCCCAGAATCTAGCACAGTGCCTGCCGCTAGTGGGCTCAAAGATCTGCCCAGTGCCTCAGAGACCTCCTCTGAGCCCCGTGGACAGTAATGGCACGACCTGCGCTTATATCAGACCTTCTGTCCCACTGTGTGGTGCTCTTTTCGTGCTGATCCTGGTGCAAGTTGCTGCAACACTGGCTAGAAGGGGCCAGGGCCAGAGGTAGGAGTTGTATGGGGGTGGGGAGTGTTGCGAAGCCTAGGCCCCAGTGTGAGGCCCGTGGCACAAGCGGTTTATAAATCACCAGGGGAGGTGAGCGATACACATAGACACATGTGGCATGTAGACAGGAGTCAGTGCAAGACACATGGCAAACCTCACCGTGGGGCCTAATCCCTAGCCCCTGAAACAGCTCCCAGGAATCTTAGCCCCTTTCTGAAATGGAAGTCTGAATGCAAAGAGGGATAAATTGCAGCGTGAGACAGCTGCGGCCCCCAGGAACACAAGGGCCAGCTCCCTGGAGAGCTCATCAGCTTGAGGTGTGCACCAGTAAGGGGGTGTTGGGTGACTGTATTTGAGATAGGCTCTAACCCCAGGGCAAGGGAAGATTCCCAGCGAAGCTCCTCTCTCTCCCCTCAGGATGAGGTGCTACTGATCCAGGAGGCCAAGAAAGAGTGCCGTGGGTCTTGGTACCTACCCGCGGGGAGAATGGAGCCTGGGGAGACCATCGTGGAGGCACTGCAGCGGGAGGTGAAGGAGGAGGCCGGGCTGCACTGTGAGCCTCTGACATTGCTGTCTGTGGAGGAGCGCGGCCCCTCCTGGATCCGCTTTGTGTTCCTCGCTCGAGCCACAGGTATGGCCCACCTGGTGGCAGTGTTTGGCAGGGGCAGCTGACACCTTTCCCCCAGCTTGTCCTCTAGTGAGATGAGCCCCTAGTCTGTCTGGTACAAGCCTGGCATCTCCAGCCTGTGGATTTGACTCCCAGCCCCTACCAACCCCTACCAACCCCAACCCTGGTGTAGGTCAGGGCTAGAATGCCTGGGTGGCCGTTTAATCTGCCAGACCCAGCACTTCTCTCAACAGACACCCTTTCCCCCACCCCATCCTCGACATCCCCTCCAGGTGGAAATCTCAAGACTTCCAAGGAGGCGGATGCGGAGTCCCTGCAGGCTGGCTGGTACCCACGAACCTCCCTGCCCACTCCACTGCGAGCCCAGGACATTCTACACCTGGTAGAGCTAGCCGCCCAGTACCGCCAGCAAGCCAGGCACCCTCTTATTCTGCCCCAGGAGCTTCCCTGTAGTCTGGTCTGCCAGCGACTCGTGGCCACCTTTACCAGTGTCCAGACAGTGTGGGTGTTGGTGGGCACAGTGGGGATGCCTCACTTGCCCATCACTGCCTGCGGCTTCACTCCCATGGAGCAAAGGGGTGGCATCAAGATGGCCATCCTGCGGCTGCTACAGGAGTGTCTGAGCCTGCACCACTTGGCAGTGGAGACCAAGGGGTTGCTTGGACTGCAACATCTGGGCAAAGACCATGCAGATGGCGTCTGCTTGAATGTGCTGGTGACTGTGGCTTTTCGGAACCCAGGTATGCAGAGTGAGCCCCCAAAGGTTCGGGGTGAGAACTTTTTTTGGTGGAAGGTGATGGAGGAAGATCTACAAAGCCAGCTCTTACAGAGACTTCAGGAATCATCTGTTGTCCCAGTCAACAGATAGGAAGGTGCCATCGTTGTGCAAGGAGCCAGGCTCCTGGGCCCTCTCCTCCCCCACCGCGGCTCTGCCTTCCTCTGAGGGAGGCAGGAGGTTGGCAGTCGGGTCTTGTTGCATTAGGAGGTGATTCTCCTAGTTCTCAGGGTAATTTCCTTCTCTGTGGAACAGGTCCCTGCATTGCACCAGGACAGTGCCTTTAACCAAACAAGGAGTTCAGAGCTCAAGGATCTAATTGCCCTGTGGGCACGATGAGGGCACTACTCCCTATGGGGATGTGAGAACTTTCTGAACCTGAGAGGGCATCTACTCGTCATTTTCCATGCTTGCCTCAGTAAAGGCCTACATCCCGATTCTCAGGCACTTAGAATACGGACTTGGGTTGCTGGGGGAGGTCATTCCAAGGGAGTGGGCCCCTTGCTGAGTAAATAGGTGGCATTTGCTTTGCCTTCCTGCCTACATGTCTCTGTGGGGAGGAAGTGAGCAGGAAGGGGGAACTGCATCAAGAAAGAAGCTCCTCCCCTTGTCCCACCACAGCCACCCAGGTCTTCCCAGATAGCAAGCTTGTGTCCCAGACTGCAGGTGACTGGGGTGGGCAGGCTTCCTGCTGTCCACCATAGCCTCTGTGGTCCACTGGAGCTCTCTTTCTCTTGCCTGCCAGGGCAGGATGTGTCCACATCCCCTCTGGGGTTTGAGCAGTGAGAACACCAGAAGCTTCAGGTGGGCAAGGAGCTGTAAAGTAGAAGCTGGTCCTGCCTCCTTGAGCTTCCCTGTTCCCTCCCTGCATCACTCTGCTGGCCTCCAGGCTCCTGCCTCTGCCTTTCTACAACTTCAGCCCAAGCCAGACCAAAACCCTTTATTCCTTTCCCCTCAGCCCAGCAGAATCATGATAAAAATTATTGTTTTAAAAAAGAACTTTACTAAAACTTAAGGGAAAACCACAGGAAGTGAACAAAGAAAATATATCGTGTGCTGATCACTGCGTGTAATACAGATCTCTGGTTCTGAGCAAGGGGACACTTGACTAGGCTTCCCTTCTGAGGTAACTTCACTCTGACACTGATGCCCCCCTTTCCCATCCTCTCTTGGCTGCCATCTTGTCTTTCTGGCCTTAAGCTGTGGTAGGAATCCTCTTGTGCCGTCTGAGGAACAAACATCTCCCACATGATGGAATCAAACCCTTTCACTTTGGTTCATTTCTCTCAGTGTCTGAGGGACCCGCCAGTCCACATCCCTGTCGAAGGGCAATCTTTGCTCCCACTTTATTTAGCCTAGAGTAGTTTTCGACCCTGCCCATTAGAATCACCTGGAGAGCTTTAAAAACAACTCTGGGCCCACCCCCAGAGACACCGATTCCACAGGTATTGTAAAAAGCAAACCCAGTGATTGTGACATGGTAAGAGGTAAGAGCCACTCATCAGCCCTGTCCGAGTTTTCAACTTGCTTTGTCCTGGAGTTCACTCAGCTACCTCCCTGAGAGCATCCCCACACACACACATCTAGGGACAGGTTTTTAAAATAGGAGGTCCACTAAAGCATTCATACAACTCAAAACATAAACACCCCAAAATGAGACTTGCACACAGATGCTCCAGATGGCCCGTTCTCTCCCAGTGTCTCCAAGGCTAGCTGGCTCTCAGCTGTAGGTAAGCTGGGCAGAAAGTGTTGCTTGGCCAAGAAGGAGCCTGGTTCCTGGCAGGCGCTGAGGAACATCAGATGTGCGCTGCCGGAGCCTGTCTCTATTTACCACCACCGTCGCCAGCCGCACCCCCCCCCCCCGCCCACCCGGACACCACCTCCCTCCACTCCAGTGCTGGAAAAGGAACATGTCTTTCTTGGGGAGGAAGATGGGCCTGAATGAGCAGTGGAGTCCTGCGCAGGAGGACACGAAGAGTGGCGAACAGGGCCGCTGTGTCCACGCAACCAAACCATTTATTGCTGTGTTGTCTCGGGGGGACGCAGTGTGAATGCTGAAGGGGATGGAGGAGGGGAGTCTCTGTGACTCCCAGACGCTCAAACGTTTTTCTGACTCGAAGAGTTCAATTTGCCCTGCGAGCTCTGCTCTCCGGTCCCGCGCCAGCACCCACGTGCGCACACACGCATGCATGCACATGCACGGTGTCCTTCAGAGCGGCGGTTACATCCTCCCCAGCTTGGAGGAACGCAGGAGAGGGAGAGGTCACTGAGTTTCTCCTCTTCCATGTCACCTCCTGGCAACCTGCGGCCGGCTTCTAGAAGCGGCATAGGCAGGAAAAGGAAGCGAAAGGGGCTCTGGCCTGCTCCTCCTTGCCCAGGAGCGAAGCCAGCAACTGCAGTCCTGCTGTGAGGTAATGCCTGGCGCCACCTGTGTGTTCCTGCAGGTTGAGACAGATTCAGGCCGGGTGGGGTGGCAGCCCCAGCCGTGAAGGGCATGCAGGGAGAACAACACTACAACCGGCTGCCCGGGCCCCAGCGCCTCCCTGCCGGGCCCTGGGGGCTTGGGGTCAGGTGGGCATCCTGGCCTCGTCTGTCCTGAGCTCCCTGGCTCCCCCGGAAGAGTATGCCATCGAGAGCACTGCAGGCTGGGTGGAAAGCTGAGGGCCAGGCTCGGCCTCCCCCCAGTCTCTGAGCCCCTCTGCCCAGGTGTTGAGGACCTGCCGGGACGGGTTCAGAGGCGCCAGAGAGAAAGCAGCTGGAGCCGGAGCCTGGCACCCAGCCCCCAACTTCCCAAGGCCTCTCCCGCCCTGGCTGCAGTTAAACCAAGGCTCTCATTAGCAGCTGCCCCCGCCTGGGCGCGGAGCATGCTTTGGATATTTGCCATGAGGCGGTTGGGAATTTTGCAACAGTCTCCAGGAGGGCTGGGCAGAAGAGTGGGCTTCCCCGGCTATCCACTGCCCCTTTGCCATGGGTTAAGCCAAGAAGGCAGGAGAGAAAATGTCAAGTCTTAGCAGTGTCTGTGGTACCTAGCGTGACAGAGACGGGGCTCCTGCGCCCCTGTGTCTCTGGCCTGCGGTCCTGACCAGCCTCAGAACGATCACTCACTCCCCTCTGTGCCCCTGGAACTGAGCCACAGGTCTTGGCCCCGGCCACGAATGGCCTGTCGACTCGGGTAATGGGCACAGGACATGTGAGGGTCTGGGTCTGGGTGCTCTCCTGGCAATTACCCAGCTCCCCCGAGAAGGCCCCGAGGACACCATGCTGTCTGGGAGGCCATCTCTTTTGCTCCTTGGCTTCTGGTACCTTGGAGACCCACTCCCTGAACCCAGTCTCGTGTGACTGACAGGCCACGATCTTCTTGAGTTAACCTGGGAGTGGAAGCCCAGGCCCCCTCAGAGGCAGAGGTGCCTGGGAGGTAGAGATGGAACCAAGCCCCCAACCTGGGAGGCAGGAGGTGGCGGCAGTGCCAGGTGCGAGGCAGCTCTTGGGCAGAGGTATGGACAGAAGTCTCCCCTCCTGTCCTGTTCCTGGCTCAGACGTGCCCTTCTCGGGGAGAGGAGAGGTGCAGGTGAGGACTATGTGGGGGGAACTTGACGAAAGCGATGGCAGCCAGCTCCTTGCAGAATTCCTCAAGAACCACCACGCCCTGGAGGAGAGTCTGGTGGTCCAGCCTGAGGGAGACAGCATGGGGGGGGGGGGTCATGGCTGGGAGGCGGTGGGAGTGTGGCCAGTATGACATCCCAGTGTCCATGAGGCACATTCCAGTGGCAGACATCTCTGAGTGAAGACCGAGCTCAGCAATGGGCCCTCTTCCCCCCCAAGCCTGTGCCCCTCCCACTATCCTTGGGCAGTCTGCCTTCCCACCCTAGGGTCCATGCTTGGGCACGCATTTCCCTCGGTTACTTACTGCTCCCCAGGGACCTGACCCATCAGCTGCTTGCGCACCAGGAGCAATTTGCCCGGGAACTGGGGTACCCTCTGAATTCTCTGCATCAAGTCCCCGATCACCTAGAGCGGGAATGAGACACGGCTGAGGTGGGGGCCAGTGACACTCATGCAGGGTCCCCTAGCTCTGCTGTAGCACCGCGGAGGAGGGGTGGGGCTGTCCAGAGTGCCCACTCCTGCGGCCCCCAGCCCCCTCCTGATCCCCTCTCTTCCTGCCACCCCACAGGCACACAGCCCTGGGCTCCGGCATTCTTACCCTGACGAGCACAGAGAACAGACTCCTGCAGCCAGGGGCCAGGTTGATGTAGGGATCCAGCAGGTACTCGTGGATAAGGGGGTGGGGGAAGAGGGCCAGCCGGGACAGCACTGAGGTCACCTGCAGGTTCAGGCTGTACGGCTGTAGGGAGCACAGTGGACAAGCCGAGGGTTGACAGGGGGCGGTGAGCATTTTGGCACTCCCCCAGCAAGGCGCCTGGCCAGTGTGAACGTGTGCGGGGGTGGGAGTCTCACGTGATGTGTGTGTGTCACGGATTCCCTGGGGCTGAGGGCCAGAACATGTTAGGGCGTGTGGAGCAGAGGCAAGATGGGGCTTCCTGCCTGGAGAAGTGGGAGGGGTGGGGGAGGGGGATATGGAGCTGAAGAACCAAAGAGGACTCAACCCCCACCCCCCGCCCCGGGCACCTGCCTGGAGTTCTCCCGTGGGCCCTCAACCCTGTAGCCAGGGCCCAGTCCTGTTGGCTACCTGTTCCAAAATCCGGGACATGCGGTCAAACAGCATTCGGAGGAAGTGACCCTCAAAGAAAGGCCGTTCAGGCTCATGGGGGTCCAGGGGTGTGGGGCCCAGGGGCCAGCCCCAAGGGGCAACTCGGGAGCTGCACTCCTGGAACTGAAACAGGAGTGAGAGCTGAGGAGGTGGGCCCAGTGGTCAGGAGGCACCCGCAGACCGCGGGAACCACAGAGGAAAGATGGACTCAGGCTCTGGGCCGGAGCAGGGAGCGCCTGGGGCAGATCACAGAGGGAGAAGGTGGAGTCTATCAACGCTCTGGCTTTGAGGGACAAGAAGTGGGTGCTGGCAGAGGCCTCAACACTCACCAGTCCATAAGCATCGTGGACGTACGTGTCATATCCGGTCTCCTCTAGGAAAGCCGAGGTCTTGGCTTCCTCAGGAACCAGGCAGAGGAAACTGAGAGACAAGAGCCTAGGTGTGGAGGGGCACTGCCTGGGCTGCCCTAGTTCCTCCCCACTCCATCTCCAGCCCCGAGGCAACACTCCCTCCTGGGCTGCGCCTCCCTCAGGGCTAGAGCCAAAGACGGAACAAACCTCAAGTGGCTTAGGTTTCCAGAAGGCTCCCTACCTGTTGACAATCTCGGTCACTGCTGTTTTGCCATCTGAGTTGGTGGCAGGGGCTGGGGGAGGCTTTGCTGAGGGGTGAAAGCTGGAGTTGAGGAAGCCGTCTGTGAAGTAAGGGTCTTCCTCCAGATCTCTGTGGCACCAATGAATGAATGAGCAAGTGCGGGGGTACGGGGGGCTGTGGCGGGTCCCAGCAGCCTGAGGCCTCCCAGAGGCGCAGGGTTTCACTTACAGGGTGTCCTCATAGCTCTCGGGCTCGGGTGAGCCCCGGGCCACATAATGGCGGCCCTCCAGGTTGCACAGGACCAGGCTGCGGATGACCTGCTCGTGCGGCTTCTGGAGCAGCTCCTCGAATAGCCGCAGGGTGGTGATGCTGATCTGGGTAAGAAAGGGTCAGCAGGACCCTGGTTTCTAGGGGTCCCTGGGAATTGCTCACTCAGATAAGAAAAGAGCAGGTGCCAGGTTTTGGGGGGAGTGGGTGGGTGCTGGGCTGGGAGCCGAAAGTCTGCCCAGTCCTGGTTCTGTTACCAATTTGATGTATGTTATCAAGTGAGCCAACTGGCTTTTCTGTGTCTCAGTTTCCATGGCTGAGAAACGGGAATAGCGGCCTCACCTAGCTCAGAGTAGCTGTAAGCCTCAAACAAGCCAAGTGAATATGAAATAGGTTTGGAACACATCAAGTCACATGGCAAGCATCTGATCACAGAAAATCACCGTGTGACAAAAGCAGTCACTGTTTTTGGGGGTATGCATTTCAATGCCTCAAAGGCAGTACCACCTGGTGAGTTTGTGCAAGCGGGAGGAGCAGTCAGGGGACCCCCTTGGGCAGGGGTCGGTGGGAGCCAGAAGGACAACGCCCACCCCCTCACCTCGTCAGAGAGGTGGTCGCAGTGCCCGATGAGGTGAGCGCACAGAGTGCGGGGGCCATCGTCGGGGGCTGCAGCCTGTGGGTCTGTGCCCAGGAGGAAAGCCACAGCCTCTCGCAGCAGGGCAGGAGAACGGAGCTGACGCAGCATGGCCGTGAGCAAGGCGGTGGAGGTCAGGACGCTCTGCTCAGAACTACAGAGAGAGAGCACTGAGCCAGGCCTGGGGGCTGAGAGCCAGGTGGAGAGGGGAGAGCAGAGAGGGAGCCAGGAGTGAACGAACGTGGGGGTGACAGAACCCTTTCCTGGTTTCCTTGTGCTTTCCCTGGTATTTCTCTGCTTGCTCCCTAGCCCTCCCGAGGTCCTGGAGTCAGCCCATGTGGCTCTGAGCCACATGTGTGTCAGGGGGCCAGGCCCGGCAAACATTAACCATGGAGCCCACAGACCCACGTAACTCTGGCCAAGGAGATCCCTGGCCTTAGGGACAGGAAGGGACTTGGTGGGGTGAGCAACTGGGCCCAACCACGGCCATGCCCAAGGGAACAGGACATAGACTTACACATGCAGGAGGTGGGGCTGCAGAATCTCCATGAATAACTTCTCAGCCACAGCCTTTGCCAAGGCGTCTGCAACCACCTAGGTGCCAAAGAACATGTCTTAAGCATGTTTTACCTCCATGACAGTTTTCCATCGAGAAGCAACCGTGTCCTTGCACAGCGTTTAACACAATAGGCAGCCCGGGGGCCCTGCCTACCTCCTGAGACACCCACTTGGTCCTCAAGGTGGACACAGGGAAGGGAGTGGAGTCAACCGCAGGGCACCCCCCCCAGAGAGCCCTGTTGCAGCCCTGGCTCACCATGTGTGCCTCTGTGATGAGGTGGTCACAGTAATCAAACCAGCCCAAAAAGGCAGCCAAGGCGTCCTTGCCAGGGAAGGAAGCCTCATCAGATGGGGCACTGGGCAACCTGAGGGGGAGCAAGGGAGGAGCTGTGAGGCCTGCCTCAGGGATGTTCCAGAATCTGGGCCCCTTCTCTCTGCAACCTCTGTTGCTGGTGCAGGGCGGGGGAGCAAGGGGGGAAAGCCCTTGAGGATAGGCTGTGCCCTCAGCAAGAGGGTGGCCAGCAGGGGTCCCCATCCCTCCTAGAAAACCAGAGGACAGGGAGGGCTTCTCGCCACTGAAGATGTAGGCCAGCTTCCTGGGTTAAGCGCCTACCTCCAGCTGACGCCCTCTAGTGCAGCAATGTCGGCCGGGTCCAGGAAGGGGGGCACGGACTGGTACAGGTGGCAGAGGTGCTCGACCACAGCAGGGCAACAAGGACTGCTCTGTACCAGGTAGGTGGCGGCTGCAGGCGAAGCCACACTTACCAGGAGCAGCAGGTTCTCCTGGGCCTTCAGAGCCACCCGACCTTTCTAGGGGATAGGGGTATGACTTCAGGGACATACATCTGAACCCCCAGATCCCCTCCCGGCAATTTGCCCTCCTCATCCCTGCCCACTCTGTCTCGGCAGCAAGCACCTTGCTCTTGCACAACCCGATCAGGGAGGTGATGAGGTTGCTTTCCCCAGCCGCTCCATCCGGCTCCTCCTCCCTCTCGGCAGGCAGCTGCGTGCTCAAGGCCCGGGCCCCGCAGGGACTCGTGTCAGGAGCCTTGCTGCGGGGGTGGTCCTTGCCTTGGATGCTGGCTGCCTCTCTAGGCAGGGTGGTGGGTTCTTTGGATGACTTCTTCCTACTGACAATCTTTTTACCCTGCAAAGAAGGTCGGGTGAAGCCATGTCATGGTGCACACCATTCCCCACAATGCCCCCTTGGGAATGCAGGATGTGTTGGCTGTCAGGGCCTCGGCATAGGGCTGGAGGGAAAGCCGCCTAGGTGCCTGAGTACCTGCTCCACCCTCTGCTTCCTCAGAAGGGCCTTAGGGGCCTGCCCTGGGGTCAGGGCCCTCCCGCTCCTGTCCCTCACAGAGGTGCTCACTTCCAGGATGTAGGTGAGCAGGGCTGGGTCCTGTTGGATCTTGGAACAGAGGACGGTGGTGAACTGTACCTCCTCCTTTTCTGTTTGGGATCCAGGAACTGTCCCACCAAGTCGGAGAAGCTTCTAGAAGGGAAGCAAATTAGAAACAGAGAAGAACGGGGTAGCAGAGAAGAGAGAGGGCTTGACCCTCAGACACCCCTTGTTCTCCTGGCCCCTCACCTGCACAGGCCTGTGGACGTTGAGGTAATGCAGGAGGGGGTGCTGCACCTGGGCCAGAACCTTGCTGAAGAACTGGAATACCTGTTGTCGCATCCCTGGGGGGTACTGAGTGTCAAGGAACAGAGTGCCCGTCAGAAGATGGAGCCTGCCCACTGCCTGGAATGCTCCCCGCCGCCGGGGCCACAGCAACCATCCTCCCTCGGTCACTGCTCAGAGAGCACATTTTCTGCAAGCCTCCTTCCCTCACTACAGACACGCCTCCGAGACAGACAGGTTTGCTTCCAGACCACCACAATAAAGCAAATACTGCGATAAGTGAATATCGCAATAAAGCAAGTCAAATTAATTTTTTGGCTTCCCAGTGAATACAAAAGCTATGTTTATGTTATACTATAGTCTATTAATTGTGCAATTGTGTTGTCTAAAAAGCAATGTACATAACCTTAATTTTATAATATTGCTAAAAAATGCCAACCATCATCTGAGCTTTCAGCGAATTGTAATCTTCTTGCTGGTGGAGGCTCTTGCCTCGCTGTTGGTGGCTGCTGACTGATCAGGGTGGTGGTTGCTGAAGGTGGGAATGGCTGTGGCAACTTCTTAAAATAAGACAGCAGTGACGTTGGCCATGTTGATCGACTCTTCCGATTTCTCTGTATCACCGCGATGCTGTTCGATAGCATTTTACTCACAGTAGAACTTCTTGCAAAATCGGAGTCAGTCCTCTCCAACCTGCCGCTTCTCTATCAACTAAGTTTATGCAATGCTCTAAATCTGTTACCATCTCAACAATCTTCCCAGCGTCTTCCCCAGGAGTAGATTCCATCTCAAGCAACCCCTTTCTTTGCTCATCCATGAGCGGCAACTCCTCATCTGTTAGTTTGATCACGAGATGGCGGCCATTCAGTCCCATCTTCAGGCCCCACTTCCTGTTCTAGTTCTCTCGCTCTCTCCCCCACATTTCCTCCTCTGAAGTCTTGAACCCGCCAGAGTCATCCATGAAGGCTGAGATAGAATTCTTCCAAGCTCCTGTTCATGTTGATATTTTGACATCTTCCCATGAATCACGAATGTTCTCCGTGGCACCTAGAATGGCGAATCTTTGCCAGGTTTTTCAATTTGCTTTGCCCAAATCCATCAGAAGAATCACTATCTATGGCAGCCACCACCTTACAAAATGTATTTCCTAAATAAGAAGACTTGAGGGTCAAATGCCTCCTTGCTCGCCGGGCTGCAGCATGGCTGCCGTGTCAGCAGGAAACAACCATCGTCTCGTTCTACTTCTCCATCAGAGCTCGTGCGTGACCAGGTGCATGGTCAGTGAGCAGTCGTGGTTTGACAAGAATATTTTTTTCGGAGCGCAAGGTCTCAACGGTGCACTTAAAATATTCAGGAAACCACGTTGTGATCCGAAGTGCTGTCACCCAGGCTTTGTTGTTCCGTTCACAGAGCACAGGCCGAGTGGCACGAACACAACTCTCCAGGGTCCTGGGATTTTCAGAATGGTCAATGAGCGCTGGCCTCGACTTCAAGTCACCAGCTGCCTCAGCCCGACAAGAGAGTCAGCCCACCCTTGGAAGCTTTGCAGCCGGGCACTGACGTCCCCCCGGCCGCTGAGGGTCCTAGCTGGCGTCTTCTGCCAATAGAGGCCATTTCATCCGCATTGGAAACCTGTTGCTCTGCGTAGCCTCCTTCATCACTTATCCCGCTGGGTCTCCCGGAGAACTGGCTGCAGCGTCTACCCCAGCGCTGGCCGCCTCCCCTCGCACCCTGATGTTACAGGGGCGGCGTCTTCCCTTACACCTCACGGACCCACCTCTGCCAGCTTCTGACGTTCCCCGGGCAGCTTCCTCACCGCTCTCAGCCTTCGCCCGACCGAAGCGAGTCAGCGCCTTGCTCAGGGTCAGGCTTTGGCTTAACGGACCGTCGTGGCTCGTTTGCTCTTCTAGGCCGACCCGTCAGACCTTCGGCGCGGCCGCAATAAGGCTGTTCTGCTTTCTTACTGTTCGCGCGTTCACCGGAAGGCACTTTGAATTTCCTCCAACTTTTCCTTTGCATTCTCGACCTGGCTGACTATTTGTCATGTGGC
This sequence comes from Zalophus californianus, assembly GCF_009762305.2. Taxonomy (NCBI): domain Eukaryota; kingdom Metazoa; phylum Chordata; class Mammalia; order Carnivora; family Otariidae; genus Zalophus; species Zalophus californianus. The sequence continues at coordinate 159,020,733 of NC_045596.1, forward strand.
CTGCTTTTGGCCCATCTCAGCTTTCCTCACTGAGCTTAATCATTTCTAGCTTTTGATTTAAAGTGAGAGACGCGTGACTCTTCCTCACTTGAACACTTGGAGGCCACTGGAGGGGTATTAGTTGGCCGAATTTCAATATTGTAGTGTCTCGGGGAGTAGGGAGGCCCAAGGAGAGGGAGAAAGACAGGGATGGGCTAGTCAGTGGAGCTGTCTTACAGGGGCATTACTTGTGGTACCCCCAATTATAATAGCAACATCAAAGATCATTGAGCACCTATCACCGTAAGGAATATCATCACTAAGTTGGAAATATTACCAAGAATTACCAAAATGTGACACAGAGACATGAAGTGACCAGATGCTGCTGGAAACATGGCGCCAACTGACTCTCTCAGTGCACCGTTGCCCCAAACCTCCGACTTGTAAGAAATGCCAGCTTTGTGAAGCACCATCACATGGACTGCAATCAAATGAGCTGCACCCTTTGAAACCGGCCTGCCCACACTGTTGGGTCCCCGTCCCGCTTCACCGTTCTCCATGACCTGTCATGGTTGGACAGACTGCGTGTGGGCCCCCCTGGTGACCCACTCTCTCTGACTAGAACTTTCATCTGTTTTAACAGCTGCTGGGTCTGCCACACTGAGGCCCCTGCCTGGCACACGGCCGGTTCTTAGCACACCTTTGGCTGAATGAACCCTGACTGAATAACGGCAGCGTTTCCATGACACAACGGGACAGGAACACAGAGGGACGAGCCAGGGCCGCAGGGGCTCCCCGGGGTGTGCCCACCTCGGCCTTGCCCAGTGTGCACAGCGTCTCCAGGATTTTGTGTTGCAGCAAGTATTCCAGACAGGGCCCGGCCTCACCAGCTGCCGTCTGCTGCCTCTCCTCATATACCAGGATGTCCAGCATCTGCTTCAGCCGCCAGGGAATATCCGTTTTCTTGGCGGGGGTGTTTTCATCTAATGAGATTCAGGAAACAAGGGTGAGTGGGGTGATGAGGTCAAGCCCCTGGGGCCCAGGGGGTGGAGGGAGACTGAGGGTACACCTGGAGTAAGGCCCGGCTCACAGTTGGCTTCGAACGAAGACCAGAGGAAGTGGAAATTTACAGTTGGTGCCTCTATATTTAAAAAGACAAAAGACCTTTTGGATGAGGCCCAGGATACAGCCCTCGGACTGGGAATGTGTGCATACTCTAGCGCTTTATCAGAGGGAGGCGGCATCATTTTTTCTCCTAACCCCGGGGGTGTCCAGGAGGGTATACTGCTCAGGCTGCAGGTCAGCTCTGGGCCCGAACAAGAAGCCGGGGGCTCAGGGGTCTCTGTCATAGAATTTAGAAGCTGTCTTGGAGCAGCTTCCGGAGAGGTAAACCTCCGGTCCCTTTTTACACTCACAGGAGGCAGAAAGGAGAAACAATTTTTTTTACACAGGAGAAAAAAAATCCATGCATGACCATGAGTTCGGAGGCAACACTGCTCCGCTGTGCAAAGGTCTTGATGGAGAAGCTGGGGCTTTCTTGGTGAGAGTCTCAGACAGAGTTTGCATAAAGCAAGTTTTGGGGCTTTGGGACTGCCTTGGGGCACCCTCTAGCTTATTTTGAAAGCACTGGTTTTTGAACAACACAGCTCAGTTCACCTCACCCATCCCTGTGCCTATGGTCTAGGGACTGCTCTGGAAATTAATGGATTGGTTTCAGGTGAAGCCCCAGGTGGACCTGAAGTCAGTTCTGGATCTTTTCCTACATCCTGGTAGATTGGGGCTCTCTGTCAAGAGACCTTCAGTCTAAAAGGTACAAACTTCCAATTAAAAAATAAATAAGTCCTGGGGCTCCTGGGTGGCTCAGTTGGTTAAGCGTCTGCCTTCAGCTCAGGTCATGATCCCAGGGTCCTGGGATGGAGCCCCACATCGGGCTCCCTGCTCTGCGGGAAGCCTGCTTCTCCCTCTGCTGCTCCCCCTGCTTGTGTTCTCTTTCTCTCTGTGTCTCTCTCTGTCAAATAAATAAATAAAATCTTAATAAGTAAGTAAGTAAGAAGCAGGTAAGTCCCGGGGCGCCTGGGTGGCTCAGTCAGTTGGGTGTCTGATTCTTGATTTCGACTCAGGTCATGATCTCAGAGTTGTGAGAGCAAGCCCCACATCAGGCTCTGTGCTGGGTGTGGAGCCTGCTTAAGATTCTCTCTCTTTCCCTCTCCCTCTGTCCCCCTCCCTCTATGAAAAACAAAAAACAAAACAAAAACAAAAATAAAAACTCATAAATAAATAAGTCCTGAGAATGTTATATACAGCACAGTGATTATAGTTAATGTATTGCATATCTGAAAATTGCTAAGAGTAGATCTTAAAAGTTGTCATCACAAGAAAAAATTGGCAACTAGTTAGGGTGATGGATGTTAACTAGACTTATTGTGGTCATCACTTCACAATATATCCATATATTGAATCAATATGTTGTACACCCAAGTTACATGATATAATGTTAACATCAATTATTACCTCTAAAAAGGAAAAAAAGATCTTCAGTTTAGAGCCATTGTTCTCCACTGGGGGTAATTCTGCCCCCGGGAACATTTGGCAATGTTTGGAGAGACATTTATACTTATTGCAATGGGGACAGTGGAAACCAGAGCTGCTGCTAAACACCCCACCATGCGCCCCCAGAAGCCCTCCACCACAAAGAATGGTCAAGCCCAAATGTCAACCATGCCAAGATTGGGAAACCTGTCTAAAAGGACATTTAGGGGGGTCCCTCAAAGTGTCCAAAGACTGCTTTTTAATTTTTTGGGCTGGCTCAGGCTGGAAATCAAGTCTTCAGGAAAGGGGTAGACTGGAATCAAACCCCAGTCTGAACCAGGAGGTAGAAAGCCGGGGATGCCGGACAGCATTACCTGGCAACCAATGTGTATCCACCAATACCAACATACTGACTACAAAGCAGCCAATCCGATTCCACCCCTTAGGGAGTCATCCTGCTGGGCCCAGATTACCCAAAGCCTTGCTGTCTGGGGTGTCAGCTGGGGGACACGGACCCAGGCACGTTATGGGCATTGGCTTTTGTCATCTCCCTGCCTTAGATTTCTATAAGGGAAATGCCCTCACAGTTAGCTCAGGGAAAGGAGGACTTGATTCCGTTTCTTTTAATCAGTAAGCCCTGGACACAGGCCCTGAGGACCGCAGGCCTGGACACTCTGCCTCGCTGGAAGCGAGGGGCAAGTGGAGCTCAGCCTCTGCCTTGCAGTCAGCTCAGTGATGTCCCCACTCCTACCTCACACAGTTCCTCTCCCAAAAGGTCAGGGTGGGGCCAGCTCCCACTCTCAACCCCTGTGCAGCCCTCGTCACCTTCTCCAGGCCACATGCATCTCTGCAGGCATGGGGACGCGGCCCACACCTTCCTCCCCACTGGCTGCAGGGCTCCCACCTGTACTTTCAATGTAGTAGTGCGTGATGCCCTTCCAGTGCTCCACGAAGGCCTCCAGCAGGTCAATGCTGGGCTCCCGCTGTGGAGAGAGCAGACTCAGCGTGAGGGGCTGCCACTGTCACTCATCACAGCGGACGGTCAACCGTCTACCAGGGGTCGGGTCAGTGCCAGGCCCTGGAGGAGGCACCGTGATCCAGGTTCTCAAAGGGAACACGAAGGCGTTTTTCTCCAGGACAATCTCTTGGCACCTCTCCCAGCCCCCCTCTCTCCTGGAGACGCTGTGCTCCTGCTATGTGTCATGACTCTACTGTCCCTGGCCCGGAAGATCTAAGAACGTTGGTCGGGGGGACAGACACAGAAACAGTTCGTCTCAACGTGGTTACGCTACTGTAGAGGGATACAGAGGAAAACAGGAGAGCGCCCCCAAAACAACAAAATCAAAATGATACGCATGGAAAACATGGCAAAGACAAAGCTTTCGGGCCCCTCTCAGTCCGAGAGTCTGCACAAATCTGTGTTCAAGGTCATCGAAAGGCTTCGTTCAGCCAGATAGGTAGTTAGCATAAGATTCATGAGGTGCCTTACTTATTATATAACATGCTTGCATCTTTTGTCCAAGGCTGCAGGTTGCTAGAGGAGCTGGGGATGCACAGCCTCCAGCCCCAGGGAATTCTATTTCTGCTACGAGCAAGCCTCAAACCTGCCCCTCTTCCAGAAGTTATCTCTTCATCTCCACACCGATAACAACTGCTTCCCTGAAAACTCAAAAAAAGAGCTGTCACTCTCTTTCCTTGCAGAGTAAATGTATACAGGAGAAAAATGCATAATCAAATAGTCCCTCACCACAGGTGCTCATTTCTACCTCTCCATCTTTGCTCAGGCCACTCCTCTGTCCAGGAGGCCCTGTGTCCCCCTACACTTGCCTAGATCCAAACAGTCACCAGTGAGGTCCAGCTAAGGGCCACCGGTTCCGCAAAGGCCTCACCAGAGTTCCTGGATGCATCTAACCTCACACTTCACTGCAGCACAGAACTGAGTGTCTACTCCTGATTCGTTCAGGAAGTATCTTTTGAGTGCCTCCTGTGTACAAGACACCATGCCAGATGCTGTAAGCAATACAAGGCTGCCGGAGACCCAGTGCCAGGGAGAATAGAATATGAAAACCGCCCCGAGTAACTCAGCTGTAGGAAGTCGTGTGAGAACGTGGGACAGGTAGAAAATGGCCCATGGGAAAAGAGCACTGGAACAGAGAAGGCTTTACTGAGGTAACCCTGAAACTAAAACGTGACGAATGCGGTCCCAAGTCAATAATTAGAGATGAAGGAAAGATGTTTCCTGCGGAGGGAACTCTGCAAAGTGTGTCTGGGACAAGGATGGATTGATGAGCGTATGGGCCCCTGAACATCGAGTCACCAGGTCAGGATTGTTTTTGTAGGCAGTCAGAGGTAGGTCAAGGACGTCTGCTAAGCAGTGTTTCAGGCAGAGTCCGCTGACAGTTCTGTGATGATGAAGGCAGGAAGAACGGTTAGAAGGCCATGAAGACAGGAGGAAGAAGCAGTAACACTGAATCAGAGGCCCTGAAACTCTCCCCCTCAACCCTTGGCTGCCCAGGCAACCTTGTCTTCTTTCACGGTTAGCTGGGGGGGGGGGGGGAGGCATGACCCTTACTGGAGCAGTACCTCCCACGGTCATTCCAAGCACACCGTCCACATGGGGCCACTGTCTCTTACCACGTCCTGTGTGAGACTGTGATTGTGGGATTAGAGTCTTCTCTTCTACTAGACTGTGAGCTCCCTGACGGCTCGGGCTCTGTGTTTTCTAGCTCTGCCTGCCCCTAAAGAGCTCTGCCACGAGTGACTAGTCATTCGTATTTACTAAACATCTCAGCAAACTCCTTTAGACATCCTTTCCATAGTCCCTTGTCTCAGGAAAGCCCTCCGACCCTTGACCGGCACTATAAGTCATCTTCCAGCGCGGCGATGGGCTCTCATCTAGCCTCAAAATTCATTTGTAGTCTCCTGAACCCTTAAGCTGGGCTTATGCTGAAAACGAACAACCCAGTAAGAACAGGAGACCCGGGAGAACACAGACGGCAGCAGACTGTAGCAAACAGACTGTAACAAAACAGACTGTCAGGACAAAGCAAGGGGATCATCTTCACCTCAATCTACTATTAGCTCTTATAACTCCAAAGAAATTGTACCAAATGATTTATTTTAAAGAGAAATTATTAAATTACTAATCTTCATTATCTTTGTTAATAATAATAAAGAATATTTTCTAAAAGAACCCTTAACGATTGCTATTCTATTTTGTCAGAAGAGGGCAGGAAGGAGCACTCTTCCTCCTTAACAAGGAGTCAAGCAACCTGCTGGGGTCTTAACGTGGTGACCCAGGCAGGCGAAGACCTATGCCTCCCCATGTGGGGGTGGGGGGAAAAGAGGGGCTCCCTTCTCTCCTGACAGTTACATGGGGCCAGCCAAACTTCCACGGCATTGTCTATGTATCTGATACTCACGGGCCAAAAATCACCTGCCTAAAAATACGTCCCTTGACCACCAATCCCTCCTCCAGCCCCTGATGCTGAAATGCCTGCACTGGAAGGATTAGAAAGTCACTTCTCAGGACTAAGGCTCTCTCTGGCCCCTCTCCCACCCTGTGTATGGAGCTTTCCTGAGAGGTATGAAGTGGTTTGTCACACCACTTTCTAAGATGACAGCTGTTTTGATTGGAGACAAGGAAGAAGGGAAGGCAAGATCATTCTGGACCCCTCCCGAGGTGGGCTGCCCTGGACATTAGGAAGGGCAGGGCTGGGGACAGGTGAAGGAGAGGTCGGAGGAGCTTTTCACTTTCTTCACAGGTTTGATAAGGCTGAGACTGTTCTCATTTTTAATAAGCTCTGTTTTGGATGGGGGGTGTGGGGGAGAAAGGAGATGGGACACCAGGTTGTTTCTTCTGAGCAAATCGGACAGAATATACTAAATTGATCAATTAGAAGAGACCTCTACTTTGGGACAAAAGAACTGTTAACTTTACAGACAGATTCTTGGCAAGGTTACTTTAAACAGAAGGCATTCGGCCTAGTCTATCTAAACTGCACTTTTATCTTGCTGAATGTAGTGAACCGGCCTCTGACCAGCCTTCAACCCGACAGATAATGGCAAACACACAAACTCTCCCTCATATGGCCGCCACAATTCCCCCCACTGCTGGCCTCTCCTGACTCAAGGTCACTCTGGCCAGGGCCAGTGTGGTGTGAGATAACATTCTGGATACCGCCCTGTGCCCCGCAGCAGGCTGTTCCCTGGGCCAGGCGCCCACCCACCCCTGGACTGTATATATACACGCTTCCTGGAGACGTGGCCAATCTGGGCCGGAACTTCGCAAGTGGAGGCTGAGAGCACACGCGCCTGACGGAGGTCTTGGGGTTGCCTGGGGGCTCAGAAGGAAGGCAAGGGGCATCTATTTTTCCAGCCCAGGTGACCAGAAAGGGAGGAGCGGGGGGGGGGGGGGCGGGGGGGGGGAGGCAAAGGGCCTGGGGAAGGGACCTTGGGGAGGAAACTACTGGGTGACAAGGGAGCCCTCTAGCACAGCACAGTTTGGGAACTGGGAGCGAACTGGTAACGGGGAGCAGGAAAAATAAACAGGAAGCCATTTGGGGAAAAGGGTGAGGGGCTGGGGCGATCTGGAGAGGAGCTGGGAGTAGGCGCGACAGGGAAAGAGGCCACGCGAAGCAGGAAGGGCTGTGCGGGAGGGTCGCGACGGGGGAGAGGGGAGGCCCGGGAAAGGGCGCCGCGGCCTGGTTGGGGGTCCCTTCCCCGAGGCGGACCCGCGCCCTCCGCCCGTCCGCCCGCCGGCTCCTCCTCCGGCCCCGCGCCCGCCCTTCCGGCCTAGCCCCGCGCGCCCGGGCCTCCCCGGCCTCACCGCCCCCACGGCCTCCTGCAGCAGCGCCCCGAGCCGGCTCAGCATGTTGGCGGCCCGGCCCGGCTCCGCTCCCGGGCGGCGGCGGCGGCGGCGGCGGCGGCGGCGGCGGTGGCGGTGGCGGCGGCGGCGGCGGCGAAGCTCTCGGGCGGAGGGCGGCCCCGGAGGCGCGGCGAGGGGGCGGGGCCCCGCCTGGTCCGCCCCGCCTCGGCCCGCTGGGCGCACCGGCCGCCCACCGCCCCCAGCCCCGGCCCGGCCAGGCCCGCGGAAGGAGGCCGGGCGCCGACGTGGCCCGGCCCGGGAGAGCGGGGCGGTGGGGTCGGGGTGGGGAGAAGGGGGTGGCCCTGGAGCCTGGCGCCGCAGCGGAGGGGCGCCGCGGAGAAGCAGGTTCACGCGGCCCCGTGGGGGAAGCCAGGTGGCAGCAAGAAGGACGAGTGGGACCGGGAGTTTCTTCCACGAGGAATGGGAAGGTTTGTGGGTCCTGTAAGTCTCTAGACGCCCCTACCCCAACCCCCTGTCCAACACAGTAGCCCCTGTTGGCACGTGGCTGTGGAGCACTGAAACAAACGTGCTAGTCCAAATTGAGAGGTGCGGAGGGTAAAGTATACCCCGGGTTCTGAAGACTTACTACAAAAAGAAAATGTAAAATAGCTCACTCATGATGTATGTTGATGACCTGTTGAAATTGTAACATATTAGATATATTGGGTTAAATGAAGTATATGATGAAAATTAATTTCACTTGTCGCTTGTTCTTTTAGGAGGATACAGCACTGGTCCAGATGTCCTGCAGAGGAAGTAACAACTGGCTGGGCTGTCTTAGCAGGCGCCAAGGAAAGAAACAGAAGGTGGGTCTCCTGTGTCAAGAGGCCTCCTGCCCCGGAAAGTTGAGCCCAAGAATTTCATAGGCAGAACCCTTAAGGAGAGCAGGAATGTCCAGGACATTTCCTGGAATGTCCAGAGCGACAGCCCCACCAGTTTAAAGCCAGTTTCCCCTCCCGCCTCCACTACTACACTCCCAACCCTCGGGAATGAAAAGATCTTCCTGAGGAGAGGGCTGGTATCTGTGCAAAATGTATTTCTGCTGACCACTGACATATGATGAGAGGGTCAGGGATTAAGGGCGGCACTAGAGAGGAGGGTAGCCTCTACCACAAAGCTGTAGGATCTAGAGCTGTGGGGTCTTGGCGTTTCATTGCACTAGGCCTGCCCTTTGGGGCCCATTCACTGGTCAGGCTGAGGCCCAGGAGAGGCAGACAGCTCCAGAGGTGGCTGTGTACCCTGAGTGGAGCCTGGAGTCTGGCCTAAGTCACCAGGGGTGGGGGCAGCATTCTGCCCAGCCCAGACATGGCTGGCATTTGGATCTCAGTTCTCTGACAGCTGCTTGGGAAAAATAAATGTTTGTTTGTTTGTTTGTTTATTTATTTATTTTTAAAGGAGGGTCTCCCCCCCTTTTTTTTAAGATTATTTATTTATTTGAGAGAGAGAGACAGTGAGAGAAGGAACACAAGCAGGGGGAGTGGGAGAGGGAGAAGCAGGCTTCCCGCAGAGCAGGGAGCCTGATGTTGGGCTCGATCCCAGGACCCCGGGATCATGACCTGAGCCGAAGGCAGACGCTTAAGGACTGAGCCACCCAGGCGCCCCCAAAATAAACGTTTTTAAATAGCCCATCTGTGCCATTTGCAACGACGTGGATGGAACTGGAGGGTATTATGCTGAGCGAAGTAAGTCAATCAGACAAAGACATGTATCATATGACCTCACTGATATGAGGAATTCTTAATCTCAGGAAACAAACTGAGGGTCGCTGGAGTGGTGGGGGGTGGGAGGGATGGGGTGGCTGGGTGATAGACATTGGGGAGGGTATGTGCTATGGTGAGCGCTGTGAATTGTGTAAGACTGTTGAATCACAGACCTGTACCCCTGAAACAAATAATACATTATATGTTTAAAAAAAAAAAAGAAGAAGATAGCAGGAAGGGAAAAATGAAGGGGGGAAATCAGAGGGGGAGATGAACCATGAGAGACTATGGACACTGAGAAACAAACAGGGTTCTAGAGGGGAGGGGATGGGTTAGCCTGGTGATGGGTATTAAAGAGGGCACGTTCTGCATAGAGCACTGGGTGTTATAGGCAAACAATGAATCATGGAACACATTAAAAACCAATGATGTAATGTATGGTGATTAACATAACATAATAAAATTTAAAAAATAAAAAAAGAATAAATAACCCATCTGCAAATGGGCCCCTGTGAGGAGCCCTATGGGAAACGGGAGGAGGCTTTTAGGCCAGAACGTAAGGAGCCTGTTTTGTGTCGGGAGAGGTGACTGGGAGAGCTGGAGACCTGAGTCCAGTCTTGCGCTGTGCTTTTCTGGACCTGCTTCCTCAGGGAAGAGCTGCATGGATTAAATCCGCTTTCCCCAAGGAACTCTAGGTGATAGTGGGAGTGCATCAGGAATCCATAACCTTTCATTTGGCTTCACTTTTAAATTTTTATCTTAAAAGTTTTAATAACAGTCAGTGGACACATTTATATGTGTTATATGCCAAAAGCGTTAGAGCCCACCGATGTACAGGTGACCCTTGAACAACATGGGTTTGGACTGCTTAGGTCCGCTGATACATGCGGTTTTTAGATAAATACAGTACAGTACTCTAACTGTATTTTCTCTCCCTTATGATTTTCTTTCTTTTTTAAAAAAATTTTCAAAGTTTAATATTATTATTATTTAGTAAACTCTACACCCAACTTGGGGCTCAAACTCCCAACTCCGGGATCAAGTGTCACATGCTCTTCCAACTGAGCCAGCCAGGTGCCCCTTTCTCTTATGATTTTCTTCATATTTTCTTTTCTCGGGGCACCTGGGTGGCTCAGTCGGTTAAAAGTCTTGCCTTCAGCTCGGGTCATGATCCTGGGGTCCTGGGATCAAGTCCTGCATCAGGCTCCCTGCTCAGTGGGGAGTCTGCTTTCCCTTTCCCTCTGCTCCACCCCCTGCTTTTGTGCTCTCCCTCTCTCAAATAAATAAATAAATCTTTAAAAAATATTTTCTCTAGCTTACTTTACTGTAAGAACACAGTATATAGTGCATATAACGTAAGAAACATGTTAATCGACTGTTTATGTTAGTAAGGCTTCTGGTGAACAGGCTAACAGTTAAATTTGGGGGCAGTCAGAAGTTATATACGGATTTCTGACTTTGTTTTCGAACAACCCCTATGTTGTTCAGGGGTCAGCTATATTTAAAGTCTGCCAGATTAGCTCATTTGGGAGAAGACCTTTGAATAAAGCCATTCCTCCTGTCAGTTTAAATGAGGGCCAAGGCTATTGCTGGGTGAACTTTTAAATGTGCAAGTCACTAAGCCCAGCTCCAAGAAGAGGGGACATTGACACTGCACTAGCTCCATGGGAGGAGTGTGAATGGATTTATGTGCATTTTTAAGCCATACAATTTTGTAGCTACTTATCTGTGTGGATCAGGATTTTCCTGATACAGTGCAGCCAAATACAATAGTGCATTAGCTCCTGTATGCGATAAAGAGGCAACTGTTGTATGTAAATCTTGACTTAAAATTTTTTTAGTCATCAAAGTTTCTTTGTTCTCATTCATTTTCATCATAATTAGCTATAAAATTGAACTTGTAAGTATTCCAATTACTAATAATAAAATATAATTTTTTAAAAAAGGTTTGCCACTGAAAAGGTTTGGAAACCCTTGGACTAAGTGATCACCAAGGTTTTGCATCTGTTAACATGCATGTGCCTGCCTACGAGTGTGTGTGTGTGTGTGTGTGTGTGTGTGTGTGTGTGTGTGTGTTTTGTGGGAAGAGGCACTGAGAGATTCTCTTAAGGTTTTGTCTTAGGGACCCAGCTCCATTTCAAGTCTCTCCAAATCTCAAGAACTTAAAATCCTTTCAGGCTCAGTGTGCACTCTGCCCCACCAAAAGCACTTCCCAGTGACCTGTGACCAAACACTGCCTCAGCACCCCTTGCTGCTCAGCACCCCAGGAGCTCTGTGGACATGGGGTGCTGGCCTTGTCCCCACTGTATCCCAAGTACTGGAACAGGGCAAGCCCTCCAAACACTGGCTGAACACCTAAAACTGGGTAACTGTTCCTCTCTCTCTCTCTCTCTCTCTCTCTCTCTCTCTCTCTCTCTCTCTCTCTCTCTCTCCACCTCTTCGTCTGCCCTCCCTGTTGCCCCTTGAGTGGCAGCTGCTTATACTGGGGAAGTCCTGGGTTAGCAGTCGGGAAACTTGCAGGTCTGTCTCCACTCGTTACTTGCATGTAGCTTCAGGCTTCGGAGGAGATAGATGAACAAGGGTCTCTTCTGCAACCTTCTCTTTCCCTGAAAGGATTAAAATGATCTGAGCTAGGGAACTCATAGGCTCTTGAAAGGAGAAAACAATGTTGCAGTTGTACCAGAACTCCTACAACTTAAAGTAATTGTTCGCATTTGAGATTCTCACCCACTTTGCTTTTGTTTCAGCCAAAGGGGGTGGAAACTCGTCTCGTCTCGGGGGAGCAGACTTGAATCAGGTCCCAGTTCTTGGGCTCACTCTCCAGCTCACCGGGTCCCTCTGACAGCACGCCTCATCGTGCGCCCACATCGGGGTTCTGTCCGCCAGGTGAGGCCGGCCCCTCCTTCGCTGGCATGCACACACGATATCCCGCTTCTGATCTTCTGGTCAGCTCTTCACCCTCTCCACCCACCTCCACACTGCAGTTCCCTGTCTGCGCCCCCCTGGGAGGCCTTGCCAAGTCACCAAAGACCACGGTACCCGCTCCTCCCTCAGCCTCCACTGAACCCGCAGACCACTCGACCTCACCCGTCGGTACTCCAGTGCTTGGTTTTCCGTGCCTGCTCTTCAGTAGTCGCCTGACCGCCTACTCATGCACTGTTGACCTTCTCTGTGTGTCTGGCCCCCCATCAGACTGGGAGTATCAGGCCCTGGCAGGTGCAGTCATGTCAGATGTTGATGAGCTCGACTGCCAAGCTGAGCGTTCAGGGCCTCAGCAGAGGACAAGCAGCAGGCTGTGCCCCCAGCTGGCTCTCGTATCAGTCTCCAGAGCATGACTCTCTGCCCTTCCTCCATACCTCTGTGCTCGCACAGCCCCTGAAGAAGGGCAGCAGCTGGGACGCTGCCAGGCCAGCCCTGCTTCTGAGGCCCGGGTTTGCGGGAAGGACAGTATGTCTGCTGTCTCCATCTCTTCCAACCCTCGGGGCTCCCCATTTGAACCCTCACTCCCAAGCCTTCCCTCAGCCTGGCATCACCTCTCCCTCTTACCCAGATCTGGTGGCTCAGAAAGAACAAATAGATTTGGGGACCCAATGCAACCTTTTAATTCCAAGCGAAGTCCCCCTCCCACAGCATTATCACACACACACAGTGGAAAGGGATGCCAGGGTCTGGGCAGGAACAAAACCCAGACCCAGGCAAAAATATATATATAATTATATACACATATGTTTCTGTAGAGAAGAGAAGCTGGGAGTGTGATTAAGGTAGGGCAGAGAGTTAGGAGAGAAAGCAGCTGGGGGGTGCCCCAATAAATTACATTCTTTAGACAGCATGGTGGGGATGCATGGGTATGGGCAGGACCTGGTGGCCAGGACACTCAGCCTGGCCTCTTGATCCCGTCCCAAGAGAGCCTGAAGGCCTGGGTTCTACCCAGGACCTGGGTGCTAGAAGTCTAGCTGACTTTGCCTGGAGGCTGATGGTGGGCCAGGGTTCTGCAACATCTCCACTCTAAGCCAAGGCTTCTAGGGAAGCCACAGGGCCGGAGCAAGAGGCTTTGAAGCTTAGGAGTCACAAGGAGAGAACATGGTGAGCTGGAGGATAGGGTGACCTCATTGCTAGAGGCTGAGCTCAAGCTGCTCCTGCTAAGAGTCAGGGAAGCCAGAGGCCCAGGTGCAGGGGAAGCTGTCCTGGGTGAGGAGAGGAGGCGTGCTTGGGTGCACACAGAGTCCTGCGGCTCTCCCTGCCTGCCTGGCGGCTTCCCACCCTCGCCCTCTTCCTAGCAGGCCCGAGGGTTCTACCCACCCATTGGTCAAGACTGCCAACATGCCTGACCACTAAGTGCTGCCTTCCTTTCTCGTCACTCTCTTGTGGGGACCTTCCTGTGGGGGTGGGGGGGGGAGAGGGTGCAAACATTATCTCTGTGTGTGCTGGGCTCCAGACTGGGTTTGCCCTGTGCGGTGAGGACCAGGGAGGAGGGAAGGGGGCCCCTGGCTCCTTGTGGGGAAGCAAGTTCATGTCTTACAACCCCAGCACTGCAGAGGTCTTGGCTCCCCCTCACCTGGGGGATGGAGCCAACTCTACCTCCATCCCCCCGCCCTGCTCCCCGCAGAGATGATGCTGTGGGGTCTAGTGGCCCCAGCTACAGAGCCCTGAAGCAGCAGGGGAGAGCGTCAGTCATGGAGTGGGAAGGGTGGTCAGAAGAGAGAAGCCTTTTTCTTGAGTTCATTCCGCTTCCACAGGGCCAGCTTGCTAAACTCTTCCGGAGACATAGAGAATACCCTTGAGAAGTCCTCGGCTGACAGGTGTCTCTGGAAAGGGGACACACGGAGGCAGCTTAGGGACAGGGGCTCGGGGCGGGGCCACGTGACCAAGGGAGCACTCAAGGAGGCCCCAGGTTGCCCCCACACATTTCCTCTGCATACCTCAAGCCTCATCCGATCCACACCGGGAGGCAGCTTGGTTCTCCCCTTGTTGGTCACCACGAGCATTTCGTAGGGATAGATCTGACGGAGAGGGGCAGGGGTCTCCTGTCACCATAACCCCCTCAACTCCCTGGGCCCCTTATCAGCCTGCAAGGGCCACTGGGGCTCATGCCATCTTTGCCAACCATCTCCCCAACTTCCCTGCTGCCCCTCCCATCATTGACCCCCTAGTACATTCACTTCCCTGGCTTCTCCCCACCGGCTGGCCGGCCCACCCCCACTGCAGATGGTTCTGTCCCCTGCCCCCCACCCCTGGCTCTGCCCCTGCCCCTCACCTTCTGCTCCAGCACACAGGGCAGGGAGTTCCCCCGGTCCATCCTCCCCCTCTGGCCCTCTCCGTTCTGGGGAGACCAAAGCCGCAGTGAGCCAGAGTGGGGCAGGGAGACCTCCCCAGCCTTACCCTGGCTTCTCGTGTCCTCACCATGCAGCTCTGTGGCCCCACACCCTCCACCCCCCCCAACTCTCCAGTCACCCGTCCATGTCTTCTGCTGCTCAGCGTGTTCCCCTCCAGAAGGCACTCACCTGCAGGCCTGTGGGAGAGAAGAATCATTGTCCAGAGGCAGCTCTAAGGTCAGCAGGCCTCCAAACCTGCCAGCTCAGCCTCCCCGACCTCCAGCCACAGCCCTGCCCACATCACAGACGCGGGCTGCCCTGGGGCCTGCTGAGGCCCCGTTCCCCGCTCGCCTGGCACTGGGCGGCCCTGCCTCTCACCTGGGCTTCCAGTCTCACTCCCAGAGGGGCTGAAGTCTGTGGACTGTAGCTAGAAAGGACATGAAGGGATCAGAGGGAGGCTGGAGAACTCGGCACTGCTCCCCCAGGGTGCCCAAGTAGCTCAGTCCCTCCGAGGTGCCCGAAGGCACACTTCCCTCATGGTCTGTGATCTCTGGTCTGGGACCTTACCCGGCTCAGCGTGGTCCTGCCATAGGCGGGGAGAGAAGACGACTTCGATGTGCCTGCATGCAAGGCTGCAAGAGAGCAAGAGGCCCTGCTTAGTGCCTTTGGTCTATCATTCCTGAGAGGGCTGCCTCCCTGGCCTCCCCTGCCAGAAGCAAGGCAGTGAAGCATGGACCTGGGGGGCCCGGGGGGTGCCCCTGCTGGCTTCTGGCTCCTGCCCATTACCTTCCGCAAGTGGCACTGTGCAGCCGGCTCTGAGCTATCTAACTAAATACACATTTGGGGGCGCCTGGGTGGATCAGTCCGTTAAGCATCTGCCTTTGGCTCAGGTCATGATCCCAGGGTCCTGGGATCGAGCCCCGCATCGGGCTCCCTGCTCTGCGGGGAGCCTGCTTCTCCCTCTCCCTCTGCTCCTTCCCCCTGCTTGGGCTCTCTCTCTCTCAAATAAATAAAATATTTAAAAATAAATAAATAAATACACACACACACACACACACACACACACACACACACACACACACACATCTGGGTGAAATGCTTGAGTGTTAAAATTGATAGTTAGCCAATGACGACCAGAGGATGAAGCTCACCATCATAAAATGAAATTCTGGGCTAGAAAAATGTATCTGAAATTTAGTCAAAGTAATTGAATCATTACAATTTTATTATTAGCAATATTAATAATCAAATCTTAGACATTTGATGCTACAATACAGAAATGATCATTTTCTCTGCACCATTGGCTGCTAGACTGTACCAGCAGTCAATATACTTCACATTTGTGGGGCACCTGGCTGACTCAGTCAGCAGAGCATGGGACTCTTGATCTCAGGGGTCTCGAGTTCAAACCCCACAGCGCGTGTAAAGCTTACTTAAAACTGTATATATAGACTTCCCATTTGCAAGATCAGATGTCACTTTCAACGTACACATTTCATGATATCACTTAGCTTTCCTGCACCGCAGATTGTAACTCAGGAAAACTAGTTTCAGTTAACAGGTTTTCCTAAAAAGAACTTTGTAATTAAGATTCTTAGTTTGGCCATATCACAAAACTCTTTCATGCCCAAACGCTAGAAATCATTGGCATTCTATGGCAAACATTTTGATAAACATCTTTAAAGTGTCTTTATTTAAGTAGGTAATCTCTATACCCAATGAAAGGCTCGAACTCATGACCCCAAGATCAACAGTCACACGCTCCTCTGACTAAGCCAGCCAGGCATCCCGATAAACATTTTTGTTTGAAGGTTTAGTCTTGATAGATTCAAAACTATAAAAAATTGTCTTCTTAAAACATCCTTTTAAAAGCTGTTGTTTGGAAGTTTGGTGAGAACAAAATGTGTTTTGAGGAACTCGTTTTTCTTAATACTTTTTTTTAATACTTCTTACTTTTGTGCAGAAAATTATGTTTCTACAAAGATCATTCATTATTGAAGCATTTCACTTTAAAAAAAAGATTTTAATTTATTTGAGAGTGAGAGAGCACAAGCAGGGGAAGGGGCAGAGGGAGAGGGACAAGTAGACTCCCTGCTGAGCAGGGGAGCCGAATTCGGGGCTCGATTCCAGGACCCTGGGATCATGGCCTGAGCTGAAGGCCGATGCTTAAGAGACTGAGCCACCCAGGCGTCCCAGCATTTCACTTTTGTGAGAATAAGTATACATTTACATTTCAAGTGACTGATAGAATTTCAACCTACAAAACACATAAAATTTTCACTTCAAATTACTTTTAGAATGCTTATTTATGTTTTGAAAATGACCATTTCAATGTCACTACGAAATTAGAATGACATGCCTGTTCATAATTCTGAAATTGTTGAGGGCACCTGGGTGGCTCAGTAGGTTAAGTGTCCGACTCTTGCTCAGGTCATGATCTCAGGGTCCTAAGATTGAGCCCCACGTTGGGCTCCAGGCTCAGCATGGAGTCTGCTTTGGATTTTCTCTCTCCCTCTGCCCTTCCCCCTGCTCACACGCTCTCTCTCTCTCTCTCTCTAATAAGTAAAAAAAAAAAAAAAATCATTAAAAAAAACTTCTGAAATTGTTGAGGTTGATTAGCTATGACCGTAACCTATGCAATCATGTGTTCACTGGTCACATACAAGTTCAAGGATACCAAAAATGATGAGGAGGTAGACATTGGGCTATTCTACTTTGCAAGGCCAAAATGGAAGTTAAAAAGCTAATTTTGACTGAATAGCAAAATCTGGTGGAAATGAAGATTGAATCCAACCTTTGGGGCACCTCTCCATTTGCCTCTTTCTTCAGGCCTTCACTGTTCCACGTTCTCTAAAACGGCCCCGTTGTAACTCTTCCCACTCATACTGAAATATCATCCTGGGTACGCTCAGTGACCCTGTGGATGTCTGTGTACATACGGCCCTTACGGCTCCTTGAATCCCACACCCCAGTGGCCTCCACCTCCACTCTCCATGAGGCAGCCCCTTCAAATGGCCACCCCTGGGGTCTTGTCCACAACGGCTGCTCCTTGCATCTGAAGCCCGGGAATCCCACTTTGCAGCCACCACACCACACCCTTGTTTGCAGTTTCCCCTCAGCCTCACTCCCAACACATCTGTTCGTCTGTGTCATGGGGACCTCCGGGGTCTTGATCTACCCCCCCCTGCCACCCCTGACCTTCGCCCCCATGGTCAGCAGCTCCCCCGGCCCCTCCTCCCTCAGCGCCTGCCTTATAAAACCCTAACCCTGGATCAGCCTGTTGCCTGCAGGCCATGGAGATAAAGCCCCCACTGCTAGATTCCCTCACTACAGACGGCCCGCCGTGCACCGGTGCCCCTTCCCTGCAGCGGCTAGTCCAAACCTTCCCAACCTCACCCAGCCTCGCCCTGCTTCCGCTCAGCAGACAACCTCAGCTTCTCCTGGCACCCGCTCCCGGACCCAAGTCCCCAGCCCGTGGAGCAAGAGGCTTTTCGAGGAGGGCCGGAGGCCTGCCTCCCCATCCTGGATCTCCCTGGGTTGGGGGGAACGCTCCAGGGCACAGCCTCGACATCCTCCCTTCCCTCTCTTCTCCGCATGATCCCATTTTCTCTCAAGGTCTTACTACTACAGACAAGCTGAAGACTCACCTCGCCCTGCAAGCTTCCAACTCAGTAAGACCTGGCTCCCACCTCCATGCGCTTCAAGCCCAGCATGTCCCAAACCGGTCCTTTTGTTCTTCCCCCAAGCCCCCTCCCTCATCACCTCCGTTTGGCTGACTCCAACTCCTGCATGTTTTTTAAACCCACTGCCCTTCCCTGGACCTGTGTAGAGCTTTAGCCCTTACCCAGCCCATTGGGAAATGCGGTGGAGTGTCTCCGAAGAACACCTCTCCCCTCCCTTGAGTCTAGGCTGCCCCGGAGCTGCTCTGACCAACAGGAGGTGGGAGGAGTGATGCTCCGGGGCTCCTGAGGCCAGGCTTTTAGAGGCCTCAGAGTTTCAGCTTGGGTTCTCACATCTCCCTCCCTTGGCTCCAGCCGTGCTGCTGCTAGGGAGGTCCAGGCTAGACTCCAGGGATTGAGGCATAGTACCCAAAGCTCAGGCCACCCCCGTCTCTCTGGCTAACCCCTGCCACCCCAAGGCACGCTCTGGGTTCTGGAACTGCAGGCTCCTGCAGGTCCTGTACGCTGGCCAGAACGTTCCCTGTCCCTTGCCTCTGGGCCCATGCTGTCCCCAGTGTCTGCAATGCCCTTCTCCCCACTCACTTTGTCTTCCTCTTCAAGACCTCACTGCCCCCCCCAGCCCTCTGGCCCCAGGCCCTGTCACGGTCCCCTCGAAGCCCTCCCTGTGTGCCTCTCATGTCACCACGGCATGGCCCCACCACACTGACCCCAATTTCCATGTCAATTTCCCCATGGACTGGAAGCTACTGAAGGAGAATGTATTTTTTGACTCTTTATAATCCCCGGTGTCTAGCATATGTTAGACATTCAAGAAACGTTTGGTCAATGAAATGAAATTTGCTCCTTCTGCTTTAGCCGATAGTATCTTTATCATCTAGTCTTGCTCCATGACTGGTATCCTTGCCCCAAGGAGAGCATGAGTACCTTGATCTTCTGTCCCCTGTCCCCCCGTATGATAGACAGACTCAGACTCTGGTTCTGGCCGCGAGGTCCGGCCAGGTGATTCGGGGGCCCCGGCCGTGGCACTCACAGGTATGAAAGGGTGTCCGGTCGGGCAGAGAGCGGGTTTTCCTCCGGATAGGCAATGACTTTTCCATCTCTTCTTTCAAGATCATCTTTCCCAAGTTGGAAGTAACCTGGGGAGGGAGAGAGGAAGACTTCCGTACCCAGTTCTCCTCTCCATCGGAGCTGGGTATCTGCAGGCAGGACTGGGGACAGGTTTCCAGAGAGGCTGTGCTGTGCCCTGGAGCCCGTAGGGCCTGTCACTCTGGTCTGATGGCGCTACCACGCTGCGTCTGGCCACCCTTGAGAGCAAAGAGTCGGCGCTGCTCCATGTAACTGCATCCAAGTGGCCTCTGCATCCGAGGTCACTCTCCCAGAGCACCAGCCCAGGCCACTCTTGGTGACCTTCCCATGACTCCCGACATCCTCTCTCCTGCTCTCCTTGCTCCTCTTCCCATGAACTTAGCCTCCTGAAGCCTGGCACTGGGAGGCGGGCACCCTTTTCTTTCCTTTAATCCTAAGTTAACTAGCGTTCCCCCAAAGCAGCATGAAATCCTGGTGTCCCTTCAGTAGCAGCAACCTGATGTCCTGGGAAGAAGGGGAAGTCCTCATGTTCGTACGAGGATGTTTTTCAGGCACGAAGCCATTCAGAACAGAACAGCTAGAGACCTGGGACTTTTGTCCCCAGGAAGACATGGGCAGGGTGGCTGGGGCTAAGTGAGATGCTACCTTACTGAGTTCCTCTCGCTGACGCTCCCTGAGAGCCTTCATCTCCTCCCCGGAGTCATCATCTTCCTCCTCTTCCTCTTCTTCGGCCCCCCTCCGAGATGCCTTCCGTTTCCTCCATTCTGTCTCTGGGGAACACGGACAAAGGCAGGCTCGTCAATCCACCACTCACTCAGCAAGCACTCACCAGGTCCTGGCTTTGTGCGTGCCACTGGGCTGCCCCTTCAAGAGAACACTACACATTTTGTAAAAAATAAAAGGAGGGCGCCTGGGGGGCTCAGTCGGTTGGGCATCGGCCTTCAGCTCAGGTCATGGTCCCAGGGTCCTGGGATCGAGCCCCGCATCGGGCTCCCTGCTCAGCGGGGAGCCTGCTTCTCTCTCTCCTCCCTGCTCCTGCTTTCTCTTGCTATCTCTGTCTCTCTCTCTACAATAAAATAAAATCTTTAAAACAAAAAATAAAAGTAACATTCTCTAGCCTTGTGGTAAAGCTGAGTAGGCAACACACAGTCACACGACCTAAGTTCACTGGGGACCAAGACGTTGTCTCATTCCTTTTTCTCTTTTCCAGGGCTCCTATCACAGAGCCTGGGAGGCCGACATTTGGTCAATGTCTGCTGAGTGGTCCAGTAAGTGAATGGAAAGGGATTGAAAGACCAACAAGCAGGGCCGCATACACCCAGAGCTAGAGGAAGGCAGGGAATAGTGATGAGCCAGGGGGGTCATGAAGGACATAGGGTGGCAGTGGGGAGAAGGTGGGTTCGAGGACCTTCAACAGGGACTGTGAGGCGGTGTCCCGGGCCTCCCCTCCCCTCTCCAACACGGTCTCCTACCCACAACAGCCAGCGACGGGGGGCAAGGCCAATAGTCGGTTTCAATCTTGGCTGGCTGGTTGGGGTCAGGCGGCTGGGCTGCAGGGAACTTGGAGGACTCGATGATGAGGTCCTCGATGAGGTGCTTGCTCTGAGGGCTGCCTCCCGTGGACTCTGCAGGCGGAGGCCAGGGTCGGTCCCCACCCCAAGCCAGGCCACCTCGGCCCACCCTAGCCGCCAACTCCCTTTCCTATCCCTGTTCACACCTGTGGCACCGTGGGTGTGAAAACAGGGCACAACAAAGCGCACAGGGCAGAGGTTATGTATGTTATGAACAGCCTTTTCCCCAGGGCCTCCCAGCCCAGCTCGGTGAGGGGAGCCCTCACCTCTCTGCTTGTAGATAGGTGGCTTCTTGTAGATGTTGGAATCTGGGCGGGTGGTCTCTGTGGACAGGGAGCAAGAGCCAATGAGAAGAAGGATGCGCTGACGGTGGGCGATGCCAGCTCAGTAGGGAGAAGGGCACAAACAGGGTGGGGGAAAGCAAGGAAATTCACAGGCTCCGCCCAGAGCCAAGACAGAGCCAGAGTTCCTGGAACTGTCCCTCAGGGGGTTGGGGCTTTTTGCACGTTTCTGGTGGGGTGGGAGCAAAGGCATGACAGGGCCCATTATTTCGGGGAGTTCTGCCTGGGGTCCTGGCATCAGGGGGTCTGGCCATTCTGGGGTGAGCATACACCCCAGAGAGTAGAGGATTGAGAATAAGAAGCTTGGCTCCCTGTAGGAAAAAGAGGTCCTAGGAAAAGGGCGCCACCACACTGACAGTAAAACCTACCAGGATGGTGGAAATGGGGTAGAGGGGTCCGGGGGGTCCCGGTGGTTCTTGGGGCTGAAGCCTGAGAGATGGTTCCAGGGGACCGGCTCTCCGCCCACACCTGCAGAGCAGAAGTGTGGTTGACTGAAGCTCCCAGGTCCCCCACCTTACCCTCTCCAACCCATGGAGACCCTGCTTCACCTCATTCCACCATCTCTGTCCCCCCGCCCTAGCAGCCCATGAGCCCCCAACCCCAGGGCAGAGGAAGGGTATCCAAGGACTCGACCTGCTGATGGTGTCTGACCCAGGGAGTAAGGGTTACATGAGGTCCTGGGTCAGACAGACAAATGGACCCAGAGCTGGTCGGCGACAGGATGAGGTCATCCCGTGGGCTCTGCATCTGTGTGGGGGTGGGGAGCTGGGCAAGTGTCAGGTGTGGGGCAGACTCACCTCTGGGGATGGTGGGGGGGATGTGGATTTGGGTGACAGTGAGCGCTGCGGATGGAGAGGAGGCTGGTCAGAGCCACAAGGATAGGGGGAAATGCTCATCCCTCGAACCCCGGAGGGGCCACTTCATCCCCCCACCCAACTCTGCACCCTTGCCCGGCCAATTTCTGAGCCACGTCTTCTGTCTCAGTCCTTGCCAGCTCCCAGCACTGGCCCTCCATCCTTCTCCCTCTTAGCGCTCTCCTGGGCAGAGTCCTCTCTTTCTCTGGCTGCGTGAAGAAGGCACGGGTCTTGCAGCAGTGTGCTTGTGCTCTGGGGGCCAACTGAAGGTGGCTCTGGCCCTGTCTTCAGAGCCTAGCACCCAGGGGGAAGGGCCAAGAGCCATACGCATCCAGGATGGAGTCTGGGCTCCCTGCAGGGCAGTTAAGTCTCCCCACAGCCTGCCTCCAGCTCACTGCTCAGCTGTGACACTACCCCTTTCTGGAATACAGTTTACAGAGTAGTTGCTGTGAGTTATCTCTGGCACTTAAATCGCTGGTGAGGTGGATGGGCAGATGTATCACCTCTATTTTACAGGAGGGGAAGCTGAAACCACACCTTCACACAGTCACTCAGCGAGGACTTCCAGCCTCCCAGTCCAGTGTTCCTGAGGGCTTTGAGCCAATTTGCTCTTTCTGTCCATTCCTACGCTTCTCCTCCACAGCCCCGGCCCCAGCTCTGTGTGGCTGCCATTCAAACATGGCCTCCCCTGTTCTCTACATGGAGCTACCCTCCAGCCTCCAGCCGGTCTCTGCCCGCTCTCCACAGACCCTGCGGGGACCACTGGTTGATTTCTGCCCACAGTTCCCTTTCTTGTTTTGGAGTGTGGCTGCCAGGAAAGGAAGCATGAGAAGGATTCCGCCTCCTCCCCTGTGCAGCTGGGGGAGCCCTTCCCCCAAGTCCCGTCCAAGAGGAGCCTCCCACCCCTCACCTCCCGGCTTCTGGGCAGCTCCACGTGTTCCAGGACAGAATAGGTAAAGTGGGGCTCATAGATCATGAGGTCAGGCCGCTCGATGTCCAGGATGGCCTTGTCCTTGGGGATGGCAGCCAAGTCCTTGTAGCCCAGCACCTGATTGTCCATCTTGGCCTGAAGGGAAATGGTAGGAATGGAGCAGATGTGCCGAAAGCCTCACCTAGAATACTGGCCTTAGGAGCTAGACTTGCAATTTATGAGGAAGAAAACAGGCAGCCATTTGAGATGCCTGTTCCTATTAGTTAATAATTCCATTGTTTTAATTTTAAGGGTTTAGAGAGTCACCTTAAAAAATGATAGTCCTTCACCTAGCACTTCGGGTACAACGAGGCAGAACCAGACCAGCAGAAGGTGGATGTGGGGAAACTTCTCTGGCTTTCTGGCTTCTCTCTGCCTAGCAGCCCTGGCAGCACCATCGTCTGGGAGGCTCTGGGTGAAGCGGCCCAGCGTGTCCCCCACCCCACCCCCTCCCTGAGGGTGCTGGTGGCCTGCGGGTGCTGGTGGCCGAGAGGTACTCACCACGATGCTGGAGGGAGAGCCGGGAACACTGGAGCCTCGGGAGGAGCTGACGCTCCCAGGGGAGGTAAGTGGTTGCTGGGGAGAGTGAAAGGCGGGCGGGTGGGAATGAGCGTGCGTGCCAGGGCCGGGAGCGGGCAGGGCTCTCCACCGGGCGGAGGGCCCCTGGCGGAGGGCGGGAGGGGGCGGCGGGGGCGGGCTTCCCTAGCCCTCTGGGGCCCCGGGGTGCGGCGCCGCGGGCAGCCACCAGGTGGCACCGTCGACTCCCGACCTGACCCTCGGCAGGGAAGCCTGGCCCCACCCGCTGCCCAGGCCACCGCCCGGACGTGGGGGCGGCCCCCGCGCACCTTCTGCAGCCGCTCCATGCAGCAGGGAGCCGGCCGGTCGGGTCACTCGCAGAGCCCCGTGCGCGAGGGGAGACGACAGGGCGTCAGGCTCGGCCCGGCTCCTGGGCGCCGCGCGCTCGGGGCCACGAGAGCAGAAAGCGCGGTCCACCGGGCTGTGGCGTCCTCATCCCTCAGTGACTCTCCGGCTGCGGACCGAGTGCCGGGCCTGCGAGGGGAGGGAGGACGTGCCGGTGAGGGCGGTGGGGCCCCGGATTTCAGGGAGCTCGGGAGAGCAGGGCGGAAGGGAGCCAGCGCCCTCCAGGGTTCCGGCTTTCCATTCGCTCAGCTCCGGGAAAGCCAGCGCGCGTGGGGACGGCGAGGCGGGAAAAGCGGAGGGGCTGCATTTGTTTTTGAGCCATTGTTCTCTGGCTGGAAAGGAAATGACTGCAGGGGTCAGCCGTTCCGGTGCAGCCTCTACATTCCTGCTTTGTCACACCTGCCGGGCCCTGCCCTGCCCTGGGGCCGCAGGCCGGGTTCAGGCCCCGCTTCTCACTCCTCTCGGCCCTTGCCGCGTGGCCTCTCTCTCTGGCTCTCGGCTGGCCCCTGGCCCTCTTTCCCCCTCAATCCATTGTCCACTGTGCGCCCCTCTGTCTCATAGCCCAGAGGGTCCTACTGAACCTATGAGGTGGACAGACGGGGAGGACGGGATGGAGCCAAACTGACTTGGCATGAGTGGTCAGGTTAAGGGGGGGGGCTGCCACGGAGAAGAAGGGAGGGGAGGCTGGAGGGAGCCCACATTCCCTGTGTCCCTGTCCCTGTCCCCTGCCCTGGGTTCCACTGCAGGGAAGATGGGAGAGGAGACTGCAGGGAGCCCACAGCCCCCACATCCCTGTCCCTGTCCAGCAGTCAGTCTCACTTGCAGGCATGTGATTTGGGGCCGCGGCCACATCCCAGCTGTCAGAAGCCTTCTCAGGACGCCTGGGCGAGGCTGCCCTCTGCCCTCTATACGGCTGCTTCACTGCAGGACAGCACCCCTGAGGCTCAGCAGGAAGCCATCCCGCCCCACACTGCTCTCTCTTTGCTCCTAGAGAGCTGGGTCTTGTCTGCTGCAGTAGATTATGAGTTGCCTGGGGCCATGTCTTGGTGTCTTCACCTTCAGCCTTCAACCCTAATTCCCTTAGCAATCCTCCCCCCTGCCCCTTGCGCTGGACACATAATAACCGTTCAGTGAATGCCTGGCTGAGCTTCCAGCGATGGTGGCAGTGGGACTATCTTTCCATTTGCTGGCAGTGAGCCTTAGAGTGAAGAGAGCTGATGGCTACAGCAGGTACAGGGAAGAGGCAGCATAAGGTAGAGATTAAAAGCATGAGCTCGGCGGGGGGGGGGGGGGGGGGGGGAGGGTGCGCCTGGGTGGCTCAGTCGGTTAAGCGGCTGCCTTCAGCTCAGGTCATGATCCTATGGTCCTGGGATCGAGCCCCACATCGGGCTCCATGCTCAGCGGGAAGCCTGCTTCTCCCTCTCCCCTACTTATGTTCCCTCTCTCCTGTATCTCTCTCTGTCAAATAAATAAATAAAATCTTAAAAAAAAAAAAAGCATGAGCTCTGGACTGGAGTTCTTGGGGGTGAGTATAGACTCTGCTACTCAGCAGCTGTGTGACCTCGGGCAAGTTACTTACTCTCTCTGTGCCTCACGTTTCTCATCTGTAAAATGGAAGACAGTACTATGTCATGTATCTATGTCATGGGGAGACTGAGTATTAGATAAGTTATAACAGGTGAAGTGCTTAAAACATTGTAAATTCTATGTAGAGTATTAGCTATTATTATTTCTTTTTCCTCAAGGACTAATGAACTTAGATGTCTATTCTATAGCCATTCTTTACCACAGGGGGTAATGAAAGACTGAGGCCACTGATGCTCCCAATCTTATCATCTGTTACTTTGTATCAGAGCATTCTTCCGTTCACCCTCTCTCCACCACCAAAACCACCCGCTTGCTGCATGAGCAGCCCTCGCACCCACTTTCCTGCTTCTGCGCATGCCCTTCCATTATTCTCTGTCCACCTCCTCGTCTCCCAGATCCCATTTGTCCTTCAGCGTCCATCCTAACCCTCCTCCTCTCGGAGGCCTCCCCTGCTATTCTAGTCCTTCTGATCACCCTTCTCTGAAGTCCGGTGGGACTGAAAAAGAGACCCATATAACTTAGCCCTTGATTATATGTTGCCTAATACAGGACCATGTTTTTTTCACTAACCAGAATGAGTGCTAACTTCTGGAGGGCAAAACAACAAAGCAATTGCCATCATTTTTTGAATGCTCATGCTAGGTATTTTGATAAGCACTTTATTTTTTTTTAAGATTTTATTTTTAAGTAATCTCTATACCCAGTGTGGGGCTCGAACCTACAACCCCAAGATCAAGAGTCACATGCTCCACCAACTGAGCCAGCCGGGCTCCCCTAATAAGCAGTTTAAAAGGATGATTTGTTTCATCCCCTCCAACATCCCTATAAGGTAGACCCATTTTACAGATGAGAAAACTGAGGCTCAAAGAGGTTAAAAAGTTGTCCAGAGTCATGGAGCTGAATATGACTGTGTCTTCAGCACTGGCGTGGTTCAAAGTGCCTAGCTAGTACTGTGTCAGGTGCATTGTGGGGATAGACTAAAATCTGCCACATTTCTCAAGTCTTCTTGGAATTCGAGAGTCAAGGTTTCTCTAAGACAAGTCCCTTGCTGTCAGAGTCACACTAGGTATTTGGTGCCCATGGAAAGACTCCATTCCAGAGCTTTATCCTTCTGTGGCCTTCTTAGCTCTCACTTTGTAATGCATTTGTAACTAGGTGTCTGAGAATCAGCATAAACTCTAATACATATTCAAAGAGCTGTTAGCTCTCTTTCACTCCTCTCTGATCTTAACTGTGGGTTTTTTTTTTAAGATTTTATTTATTTATTTGTCAGAAAGAGAGAGAGAGAGCACAAGCAGGGGGAGTGGCCGGCAGAGAGAGAAGCAAGCTCCCTGCTGAGCAAGGAGCCCGATGCAGGACTCGATTCCAGGACCCTGGGATCATGACCTGAGCCGAAGGCAGATGCTCAACCGACTGAGCCACCCAGGCGTCCCTGATCTTTACTGAGTTAATAGCCATTGTCAAACTAGCGGTATACATGGCTTAGCCTTAGAGCCAAACACTCATTCATCCATAGATCTATCCACCTATCCATCCAACCATCCACCCATCCATCCATTCATCTATCCATCCATCCACTCATTCCTCCACTTGTCCATCGATCCCTCCATTCATCCACACATCCATCCAACCATCCATCCACCCACCAACCATCTACCCACCCACCCAGTCATATATTGCTTTATCCATCCATTCATCAAATACTTCCTGAGCACCTATTCTGCAATAACCACAGACAACATTCTGTGATAAGTCTTATGGAGAAAAGAAAGATGAGGCAAGGGAGCCAAGCTGCCCCTGCAGAAATGAGAAATGTATATAGATAACTCC
Source organism: Zalophus californianus (assembly GCF_009762305.2). Taxonomy (NCBI): domain Eukaryota; kingdom Metazoa; phylum Chordata; class Mammalia; order Carnivora; family Otariidae; genus Zalophus; species Zalophus californianus. The sequence goes on from NC_045596.1 coordinate 159,047,963, forward strand.
CACGCAAAGCAGATAAGATAACAGAAGGAGCTGTGAGAGGTCATGGGACGAGGAATCACTTCTGCTGGGGTGTCGAGAAGGGAAAATAAAAAAGATTCCTTAGAGGAGGTATTTGAAGTAGGCCTTGAATGCCCAGTTTGAGTTCATGCAAAAACTAAAGAATGGATTCTCGAAAGAGAAGGAAGGCAGCATGAGCAAAAGTAGGGGCATGGTGGGGGCAGGCGGGGAACAGGGAGCACTGGGTCTGTCTAGGGAACAGCAAATATGGCTAAATTGTAGAGCTCATGAGGTTGAGCAAGAGGTTGGAGGTCAGATTATGGAGGCCTCCAACCCAGACCAAGGGATTTAGATTGCATTTTGTGGGCAACAGGGGCCATAGAATGCTTAGAAACTTTTTTCAAACAACGAAGAGACAGATCCAAGCAGTGCTTTGGGACGATGAATGTGGCTGCAGCCTGGGAGGGGGGACTGGACAGGAAGGGGCAGCGTGGACAGAGACCAGCCTGGAAGCTATGAGGAATAGTCCTGGCATGGGCTTGTAAGGGCCTAGACCTGTGCGCATGGCCCAAGATGGACAGGAGGCAAACGGTAGAGATCCTAGAGGCAAAATGTGCCAAACGGACTCGATCTGGAGAGCCCCCCAGGGCAGGGGTAGGTGGCCGGCTCAAAGACAGAAGAAGGGGCAGCAGTGAGTTCACTTGATGCCTGCTTGAGGTGGAGGTGGGTACAGTTGATGAGCAGGTGGAATGTCCAAGAGGAACCAGAGGTTGAGGGAGGGGTGGGCTGGAAAGAGATTTAGAAGCCATCTGACTAGAGGTGGTAGTCGGCATATGAGGTTGCCAAGGGGAGAAAGAAGTTCAAAACCAGCATCCTCGGAAACACCTAGGGGACTAGAAGAAAAATCATCACAGATGGCATGAAAGGGACCAGGAAAAGGAGATGGCCCGCTCCTTGGGGGCAGGGGGTGTATCTTGTGCACGTGAGTGCAGTAAGTATGGAGAGCGAGGGTGGGAGGGAAGGGCTGAGGAAAAGTCACGAAGCCAAGAGTCTGTGGCCAGAGAAGGAGAGAAGTGCTGAAGGGAGTATGGCTTTCCATGTCGGTGGCCTCCCGGAGCATTTCCAGAGGAAAAGTGAGGCCTCCTTGTCAGGGCAGGCCTGGCTAGGACACAGGCAGGGGAGTGGGACAGAAGGGCCGGAAGGGGTTGGAGAGTGGCTTTGGAGGAGGCCAGATTGGCTGAAGGTGTTTAAGGAAAGGGGAGACTGGAACTCCTTTGTAGGCATGGGGGAGGGAAGAGTGGAGAGGAAGTAGGATCCCTGCAGGGGGAGAGATGCGGTCCAGGCCCAAGTGGAGGGCTGGCTTTGGAAGGAAAACTTGGGCTTCCCTGAAGGACAGGAAAGGGAAAGTTGGTATCCACAACACAGGGCCCTGTAGCCTGGGCCAGGCCCTTATTTTCCCAGGAAAAGTGACAAGGAAGGTCATATGCAGATCTTACAGGTTGGTGGGAAAGAGGCTGAAGAGAGTAGAAAAGGACTGGAGGGGAGTGAGGATGGCTGAGCCACCAGGGAGAAGAGAGAGTTTCAGTGTGTTCTGGAGCCTCAGGCTGAGCCTGGTGGTGGCCTTGGCACCCTCCCCTTGAACACCAGTGTGTGTGGGGGGAGGGGGGGCGGGGGGTACTGAATGGGGCGATGACTGTATATCAGAGAGGTACTCGCCCAGGCAAGGAGGGAGGGGAAGGGTCCATGATGAGCCAAGTCACAGCGGGACACAATCATGCCCTGAACCCACAGTCACACGTGCACCAACATTGCCTTCAGGCATCGCCACTCAGAAATGTGATCTGAAATAATGATGTCTCTGCTCTGTTCCCCAGACCCTTCCTCTCCAGGGCAGTCTGCAAGCCCATGCCCGTCCCCTGGGCTGGGTCTCCCCGCTGAGCCTCAGGGTCTCCCTTACCCGGGGCCACACTCCATCAGGGCTGGCCCGCCAGTGCCCAGTGTGGTAGAGCACACGCCAGCCAGCTGAGCGCTTACCTTCCAGGGCACGGCATTTTAATTTGGGGCTCGCCTTAAGAAGTGAAGGTCTTACCGGTGAAACTTTAAGGAAAAATGTGTGGGGTGGAGGGAGAGAGGAAGGAGAGAGGGAGGGAAGGAGAGTTTTCTTGGCTTCTCTCAAATCCCAGCATGCAGGCAACTGCTGACTCCCCCCACGAGCAGCCCCCTCCCCCAAAGCTCCTTCCCTCTCAAGTCAACACCCACCGTCCCCCTCCCCCAGTCCTGACCCTCTCTCCCCTCTGGACACACCCCGCCCTGTCACACAGGCACAATGCGCTGCCTCCATCCCAGCAGCCTCTGGTGGACAGAGACCAAGAGGGCAGGCTGCAGCAGGAAGGGAGGGCAGGATGGAAGGAAAGGGAAAGAAAGGCGGTGGAGGCAGGCAAGCCCAGGTGGTGGAGAGGACCTCCCAGCTGCTCACTCCCCTGGCATGGGGGGGGCTCCTCACTCCCCCATCTGCGCCCCGCCCTCCCAGGGAGCAGCCACGCCTTATCGGGGCCACCAGCCCAGCCCCGCCTCTCACGGCCCGCCTGGCATCTGCCTCTCCGCGGCGACCAGAACCTCTGGGCTTCGGGCTGGGGAGTGATAAGCCCCGAGCGCCCATCCCAGCTGGCTCCTCCCTGGACTGGGGGAAATGAAGAAGGCTCAAGGGGCAGAACCACAGCTTGGAGCCTCCCATCCTAAGTCCTAAGCCAACCAGTGCTCGCGCTGGGCCAGCCACTGTGCCAGTGACATGCACGCATCCCCTCTGCCCTTCACGCAAGCCAGCGCCCTCCCCATTTAGAGATGAGGAACCACGGCGGAGAGGTGGACATGCCAATGGCCACCCAAATAGAAGTCAGGCTGGAATGCCCACCCAGGCCCGTCTCAGGTCAAAGCCAATGGACACTCTTCTCAGTGGGTCCCCGAAGATCCCACTTCCATCTGAACTTGGGCCTTGGGGCTAACCTTACATAGCGGAGCCACCCAGACTCCTGCTCCCCCGCCTGGCCTGTGGACAAGGAGCAGGGAGGCTTTGTGCCCCTGGGCAGGGTCAGGCCAGGCTGGACGCTGGTGGTGCAGACAGTAAGCGAGTTATGAAATGAGGCAAACGAGCTGTCCAAGTGGGCTGAGGTCAGGGTGGGCAAGAACTTTGCCCCTCTGCCTTTTCTCTAGTTTCACTCACAGTGGGACCGCCTGCCTTGCCCCCTCCCTGCTCCTTCTCCACTCTTTCTGCTTTCCATTCCCCTTTTCTTCTCTTTCTTCATCTTTCCTCCCTCCGCTCTGTTTCCCTTTCACACTGTCCTGCTCCCGGCCCCACCCCCACAGTTACTGTGGCAACAATTCAATGCCAGAAATAAAGGCAGGATCCAGCTAGGTCACCAGTTCCCAAAACAGCATCCCATCCCAGGGTGGAGTGGGGAAGGGCGGGCAGGGGCAGACCAGCAGCAGCAGGGGAGGCCCGCGGGTGTGTGTGTGTGTGTGTGTGTGTGTGTGTGTGTAGGGGGCACCCATGCTTGCCCCCAAAGGGCATGCGAGAGCAGGGGAGGGCTCCTAGCTTTGGGCCCGGGTGCATGGAGCACCCCCGAAGCCTGTACCCTCTCTCCCCTTTTCTCCTTTCCCCTTTCTCCCCATCCCCATTCTTAAAGCCCTGCTCCATCTGCTAGGATGAGGGTGGGGGTTCCTCTAATACCAACACTATATAGCACCCTCTCATACTCTGATGGAGCCTCAGGCAGGGGCAGGTGGGCCTCCGAATCTGGGTCCTGGTCTGAGAACCCACCTGCTCAAGGCCCTGCCTGGTCTTTGTTCCTGATGGCAGCAGGCCTGGGCCCGGGCACCCCTCCATTCCTCCTACCTCACACAAATATGCATCTTTCCATCCAGTTTCTCCTGAGCACTCTCGGGTCTCTGTAGCCTTTCTCTCTACCTTCCCTCTGAAGAGGCCTCTCTTTCTGAGTCCCCCTCAGGCCTGCATGGTCCTCAGCACACTCCTGCGCTGGCCTCTATTTATAGCCGGCCAGGCTGGTTCGTTGTGGTATCACTTACGAAAGCTGGGTTGAGAGGGAAGACGCAAGGGTCTTGTGTCCCAAATTCAGCTTTTTGAATTCTGGGGGTATCACTATTCTGGTGTCTACACACACACACACACACACACACACGTGAGCTCCAAAAGAGGAATCCCTACAGACCTGCACTACGAGGTGAACAGTATGACTCAAATGTTCAGCATATGGAGAGGCCAGCAGCATGGAGGCTCACACGTGGACACAGCTTCACACTGTGTGGACTTCACCCACACACGCAGGAGCCCACACTGAAACACCGTTGCAGAACCCATGCACCCTGCTTGCAATATCACGCCCCCACTCTCCCGGCAGGGCCCCCCCCACAGTGACACACGGTGCCACTGACACCCCCTCACACCCACCCACTGAGCCTCCCTGGCAGCCGTTCTCCAAGCTCACAATCATCCACATCACGTGCTGACACCCCCTCCCTAAGCTGTGCACGTGTACCAGAACACAGTGCCCCCCATTTACCCATTCCCCGGGAGCTTTCCTGCTTCCCCATTCCCAAAGCTTGCCTGCCTTCCTTCTCTTACACCTGCCCCTGCTCCCCTGACTCTCAAACCCTGTCAACACTGTCCCCTGGGAGGGAAACGCCAGGCGCATCTGCCCAGGAAGGGGCATAACTAGCAAGAGGGAGCCTCTGGATCCTTCGGGGCCTGAATGTCTGCTCAGCCCCCAGCCCCTTCAAGCACTCCGGCAGGGGCCAAGAGTGAACAGGGGTCAGGCCTGCGGCCACGCCCTGCCACCCAACCTCACTCTGCATTCGGCTCTCACCGCAGCCTGGCCAGCCAAGGGCGAGAAAGGGGCTCCCCAGGTACCTCCCCACAGGGAGCACACCCATCACCACCAGCATTCAGGTGTCTGTGTGTCTGGCTCCCCTCTCAAGATCTGTGGCACACTGGGAGGGAGACTGGCAACCCCTTCCTCTCTCCTCCCTACACGCTCCCTGTTATTCAGCAAAGAAAGAACAGCTCCCGGCCCACCCCGTCCCCCTCATCCCATCGCTTGGACTTCTGCCCAGCACAGCTAGGTGAAGGGGGGACTGGGGTGACAGTATGAAACACCCCGACCCTCTTTCTCAAATCAGGTTTGAGGAGATCAAACCCAGCTAGTCCCAGGGTCTGGCCACGCAGGACCATTCTCCCACTGAACAGGGGCCACAGCTGACCCCCTCCCCAGGGGATCCCAGCCACCACCCAGAGCCCAAAGTGCCCACAGAGGGGAAGAGAGGTGGGAGACCTTGCCACCTACCTCTTCCCAGACAGTGGGGCCCAGACGCTCTGAGGCCCCAAGGCCAGGCTGGGCAGGCGCCCGCCCAGGTCCCAGGGCTGCCGCTTTTTCTCAAGAGCCAAGGTAATAGGCGTCTCTTCCAGGAACCCAGCCGTGCTTTCCCAGAGCACAAATAACAGGAAAAAAGCCGGCTTGGGGTAGGTGGGTGGGTGGGTGGGGGGAGGTGGTACAGGAGGGGACCTACGCTCTGGGCCCCCACCCCCTCGTCCCCACCCTGCTTCTCCACGAGCTGGCGCTTGGAGCCTGCGTCTGGCGGGGCGGGCCCTGCCCCCTCCCCTCCCCCCCCCCCCCCCCCCCCGCACCTCCCCACCTCCAGCTGATAGCGTGTGGCCGGCCCGAGGGCGGGCGTGCGCCTGTGTCTGTGTGTGTCTGTCTGCTCTTCCACCTCGATCACTCGCTGCAGCTCAATCCGTCTCAAACAAGAGGAGCATTAACCCGGCATCATGACGAAGCGGAATCGGAAGCAGACTCGGCGAGCTGCTGGCCTTTTTCCCTTTCCCATGGCCCCAACCCTGTAACACTCATGCTTGCTCACACGCACACACACACACATAGCCCCTCAAGCCTCTGCAGAAACGGCCGGGGTTTGAGTTGGGGTGGAGGCAAAAGGGGGCTCTACTGATAACCGAGGGGTGACAACACCTGGTTCCTCCCAGCACCTGCATCTCCTACTCATCACCTAAAAGCAGCAACGCAGGCCTCTGGGGGCCCTGCCTCCCTGGGGTGCTAAAGGGCACAGATGCTCAGGGGCAGGGAGAGGGCAAAATGCCAGAATTGGTCACCCAAGGAAGGATTCACCCCCTCCTGGGGAGGCCTGAATGGGAGGATCTGAGAAACCTGGTCCTCAGCACGGGAGACTGGGCTAGTCCTTCGGTACCCTGGATCCCCTGGGAACTGTGAGAAGGACCCCGTCTTTCACCAGGGCAGCTGCATCAGAAGGCAATTTCCTGCCAGGTGATGCCCCCGTCCCAGCACAGAACTACAGGATGTGCCTTCCCTGAATGGGAAAACCCTCAACCACTCCAGGACCCTGCCACTGGCCCATTGGTTCTCTCCGAGCTCAGCACAGAGCCTGGTTCATTTGTGACCCCTGGGGGGGAGGGGAGGGAGCCCAGCCGGCCGACCCTGGCCATGGCCCCAGTCTCCTTCCACCTCACAGCAGACTTGCCTACCTAGGCAGCCCTTGTTGTTGCCCCGGTAACCGCTGCCCACAGCCGGTCAGCTGATGGAATGAGCTGTCCTTGGGGAAATCTAGAATCTGGGGAGGGGGCTCTGGGGTGTCCAAATGGAAAATCACAGGGGAGGGGGCTTTAGGGGGACAGGTGAGAGTGTGCCCTGGACCTCTTTCTCAAAGAAAAGAGGACGGGAGGGGACAGATAGGGAAAGGAAGGGAGGGACGTCCGGGGTAGTGGAAGACAGAGAAGAATGAATTCTGAAGGATGGGCTCCAGCGAGAAAGGAGAAATGAAGAAGGCAGGCAGCTGAGTGGCTGAGGAAGAGTAGAAAGAATTCAGGCTTAGTTGCTGGGGACTGGCTGGGGGAGGGCCCTGTAGGAAGGAACCAGAAAGCCTGGGGGTGGGGGAAGAAACCTTTAGGAAGAAAGGTCAGGACATGATGCAGGAGGGGGTGGACTTTTGATGTGGCAGGAGGGGCCACAGCTTTGGAGGAGGGGGACCCAGGCCTTTCTGGGCAACCAGCCCAGTCTCTGCTTTCCTCCCTGCAAGCCCACCCTCACTGCCCAGGCCCCGCCGGCTCAGTTGTGCACAGCCTCCTGCCACCCTTCTGGCACACCGAGCGCCTGGTGCTTTTCCACCACAGCCCGTTAGGGCCCCTGATTTTCCCACTACCGCGGTTCCTGCCCTGCTCCCACTTGCCACCCCCCCAGACCCCACCCCAGGAGTTTTGTCTTCCGGTGCAAGGGTGACCAGAGGTCGGGCTGGAATGAGCTGTTGCAGGGAAGGACAGCTGTGGACAGGGGCCTGGAATGAGGTGGCTCATGAGAAATGGGTAGGAGTCTCTGGGCCGGGAGGAGGGGAACATTCTCCTCTGCGAAACAAGCACATCGTCCGACAGAGTGGGGGAAGCCAGGGGAAAGGGCAGGGGGAGGGGGAGAGGGAAGGGAGGGCTCTCCAGTACCTTCAGGGGCCTGGGGCGTGGGGCAGGAGCACGGCAGCTTCCTCGGTGACATACACCTCCATCCCTCGGCGCATCTCCTCTCCGCCTCCCGTTGCCAAGACAACCTGCCGGCTCAGCCACGGCGGCAGCAGGGAGGGGGGAGGAGGCGGCTGTGGCTCCCACTGCCTCTTCAGGGATGGAGGGAGGCGGCCTGAGGTCTGGTTGGTGCTGGGGTGGGGGTGGGGGAGCTGCAGGGGCTAGGGCTCCCCCGAGTCTCCCCTACCCCCTTCCATGAAGCTCTGGGGTTGGCTCCCCGGGCGGCCTCAGGACAGCCCTAATTTAGGGCCAGAGAGCAGGACAGCCTTGCAGACAGAGGCAGCACTGGGCAGTGTCCCCCCCCTTCCAGAAAGCTTGGTGTGCAGTTGGGGAAGAGCGATAGGGACAGGGAGGGATGACTTCTGTTGAAGGGTCAGAGGGTGGCTTCCAGCAGGAAGGCAAGGCCCTAAGCATGGCTGGGGTGGACATGGGGTTGTGGGCCCAGAAGTCTGCCCCCCACCTGACCTCAGCTGTCTCTGAGCACCTCCCTCTCATTCCCCTTGACCAAGAGAAGAGTTTTCCAATCCTGCAAAAGCCCATTCCCACTGCCCCCCACTCTAGAGGAATGTCCTTCCACGGGGCGGGAGAGCCACCTTGTGCAGGAAGAGTCTGCCACCAGCCAGCCCTGGAACCAAGGCCACTGCAGAGTGCAGAGTTAGGGCTCCCTCTGTCGGCCTGAGGCATGGTACCTGTCAAGGTCATTCCTTACTGAGAGGGATCCTGGGGGTGGGGGTGTGTGGGGTGTGTGTGTGGGGGTGTGTGTGTGGGATGTGGGGTGTGTGTGTGTGGGGGGTGTGTGTGGAGGTGTGTGTCAGTGCCCACAGCATATGTGTGTGTCATGTGTGTGTGTGGGGGGGGTGGTGTGGGTGTGGGTGTGGGGGGGTGGAGGTGTGTGTGTGTGTCAGTGCCCACGGCGTATGTGTGTGTCGTGTGTGTGTGTGTGTGTGTGTCAGTGCCCACGGCGTGTGTGTGTGTATGTTGGTGCCAACGGCGAGGGCCTCTGGGGTGTGTGTGTGTGTGTGTCGGTGCCCATGGCGTGTGTGTGTGTCGTGTGTGTGTGTCGGTGGCCATGGCGTGTGTGTGTGTGTGTGTCAGTGCCCACGGCATGTGTGTGTGTCGTGTGTGTCGGTGCCCACGGCAAGGGCCCCTGGGGTGTGTGTGTGTGTGTGTGTGTGTGTGTGTGTGTATGTGTGTGTGTGTCAGTGCCCACGGCGAGGGTACAGCCAGGCCAGGAGACCCTTCTCTCACCTGCCACGCTCCACCTCTTCTTCCCCTCTGGTCTTGCCGGACAGTGAGACTTGTTCTGCCCACCAGCCCTTTCCCCTGAGAAGGCCCCAGACTCCTCAGGGCCAGTGGACCATCCTCCCCCGTCACTTGCCTGCCTCCCCTTCAGGCTGGGATGAGAGGGGAGGCAAAAAGTTTCCCCCAGAAGTAGGCAACACTGAACACCAGTGCCTGTTGTCCAGGCCCCGGGGTAGGCTTCCGGGGCGCGGCTCGGCCGTACCCAGCTGCTGAGGGGGTTAGCCTACCTGTAAGCTCAGAAGTGCCTTGAGGCCTTGAGGAGGGCCCCTTGCATCCACAATAGGGGCTGGAGCGCCTGCCCCTCTCAGGAAGGCAGTCCCAGGCCCCACACACCTAGTTCTCGGCTCCTTTCTGCAGCAAGATCACTGGTGCCAGATGTCCTCACTGGACTCTGGCCCCGCCGCCAGCCGCCTCGGCAAGGCCTGTGCAATGGGAGTCTCTTCTCTCTCGGTCTCACTCCATTGCCCCCCGCCCCGCCCCATGCACCAACCGGCTGGGACTGGGAGCACCAGGGACTCTCCCCCTATGCCCGGGCCATCTAAAGATTAACTCCTGGGGAGGGTGACTAAGGGTACCTAGGCACCTGCGGAGAAGGGAAAGGTGACAACTGGGCCACAGGAATAAACGAAAGGAGGAGGGCCTAGAAGTGACCCTTTCTCAAGAGTTTAGAAGTCACGTACCCCCCACCTCTGTACACTGGACCCTCTGTCTCAGGGAGCCCAGAGCCTCAGCCCCCAGCATGCTGCCACAAGACCAGCCCCTCCCCGGATCCCCAACCCACAACTGCATGATCACTCTCCGTCTCAAAGCTCCTGCTACCACAAAACTTTCCCTAGTGTGACCCAATCTTTTCCTGCCAGTTCTCCAGGCAAACTTACAATTCTAGCCAAACCCATGGACTGCTCACCTTCCCCTGAACACACCTCACATCTTCCTGCCTCAAAGCCTTTTTCTCATGCTGTTTTCCCTCTTAGTATTTTCCCTTGCATGTCTTGTCTGCGGACTGGAATCCTGCTCATTCTTTTATTTGTTTAGAGGTGGGGGAGGGGCAGAAGGAGAGAGAGAGAGAATCTCAAGCAGACTCCCCACTAAGCTTGGAGCCTGATGCGGATCTCAAGACCCTGAGATCATGACCTGAGCCGAAATCAAGAGTCGGACACTTAACCGACTGAGCCACCCAAGTGCCCCTGAAATCCTGCTCATCCTTAAAGGTCATACAAACCCCAGCCTTTCCCAATGCTCTGGCCCCATGTACTCTCCCATCCCAGAAACCACCATGCCTGGCCGGAAGTGGAGAATATCCCACTCAGGTGATGAAGACAGGCAAGAATCTAGACTGTAATGCTCACTAGCTGCGACCACGGATGAGTTAATATCTCCGAGTCTGAGCTCGCCCACACGTGATGTGGGAATAATCTTACCCCCTGAATAAGGGGTTATATGTGAGTATTTCTCACATGCTGCCTGGCACATCTCTGGAGTTCTGTACACATTAGTGTCCTTGTTTCCAAAAGCTCCTATCTCCTTTTTTCCTCTTTTGGGTTGTACCAAATGCCACTTTGCTACCTTCTTAGGTGTGAGAGAGAGATTTCCAAAAGTCCTTAAGTTTCAAGTGTCTGGAGATCTTGACAGGGGATGATACAATATCTTGTCCATCTTTTTTGTTAACTGAAGGGCTAGCACAGTGCTTGTACATTGTAGGGAATAAATAAGTCTGTGGATTAAGTGCTTAGGACCCATCCCTGTCTAAGTCCACCTAAGGATGGAGGGTGGAGGCAGGATTCTCCTTCTCATTCTGCCTCCATCTCGAGGGAATGCAGGGCGCTGGGCCAAGGACTTATTTCTGGACCTTCAGTTGGTTTAATTTCCTCAGTAAATACTTACTCTATGTAATGTCCTGTGCTGGGTACTATGGGGGAGGCAAAGACGGACTACTTCTACATCTGAGGCACTTGATTTGTAGCACAACCATTCCACAAGCACGAATAAGTACAGTGATATGTGCCATAAGTCAAGGGCAAGTGGGCGGCCAGAGAGCCCCATGGCACCAGAGACGACCGCTAGTCCAAGAGAGGAGGCAAGTCTACAGAGCGGAGAAGACAGCAGCGGTCTGGGCGTGTGAGCGTTCCGGAGCAAGGCGTACTGGACGCTAGGAGCCTCATGATCAAAGATGGGCACAGGGTGCTGGCCAGACGGCAAGGGCTGCTGTTTTGCCAGAGCTCCTGGAGGGGACTTGTAGGGACAGGGCTGGGAAGGAAGGCTGAGCGGGATTGTACAGGAGCTAAGGAGTCCACTGGTGATCACACAACGCGGGCAGAGCTGTGGCTTAGGGTGGGGTAGGGTGAGCGAACCGTGTGATGTCCTGGAGGGGGTAGGGGTGTCGGGAGGCAGAGACCTGACTTGGAAAGCTACTGTAGTAACCGAGACAGACCCCAGCGAGGTCTGGCAACGGTGCAGAGTTTCCGAATGTGGGAGAGAAAGCAGTGGTGTGCAAGGGGGTGACAGCTGACGTGCTGCATTGCTAGGAGAGACTCAGCAGGAAGAACAAGGCAAGAAGAGAAAGGCAGAAATCTTCGGGGATGTTTCTATGAAGAGGAGCCAGGGAAGAGAAGGGTCCCAGCACCAGAGAATGAAGAGGTAGGACAGAGCTTCAAAAAGGGGTGGTCCTTCATGGAGTCCAGGGCTGTGAGGCTGAGGACGCCCAGGTCTGAAGCCAGGGAGCTCACTGGCCACTGCAGTATGAGGGACAGGGCTCAGTAGAGTGACTTTAATAGAAGCCAGCTTGCAGGGACTAGAAAGTGAGTGGATTTCCCCCTCTGCCTCATCTGGCTGTTGGAGGAACAAGGACAGAGGAGGGGAGATCAATATGCAGGCCTTTCTTAGCTGGAGGTCTTGGTGATCCTAACCAGCACAGGATCGGAGGCACCTGCTGCCGCCTCCCTCCACTTTGTCACATCCTCCCAGAGATGGATGCGCTCGTCTTGCCCCAAGTCTTCCCCCACGGTGTCCACCCCATCTGCGCACTTGCTTAGAACCTTCCGGCACACAGAGGCAGCCAGGGTTGCTGTAGCCAGCTGCGGGGTGATCTAAGGTCCTCAAGGAAGCCTTCTCCCTCCCCCACCCATGTTAAATCCCTTGAGACCCCATTTTCAGAGATCCATTCCTTTGGCCTCTTCTGTTCAGCATCTTTGAAATCAGCCCCAGTTTAGGCGAATGAACTGAACCGACTTCCCCAGAGTATGAAGAGACCCCCTGGGTATGGAGCCTGGACTTGGCAGAGGCACCAAAAGGTGTGGTAAGAAGGTTCAGAGAGCCAAGCCAGAGACCCAAGGCCACCAGCAGGCGTCAGACGTGCCAGGCTCGGGGCTCAGGGCGGGGCAAGGCACTCTGAGATGGCACAGGCCTCCGAGGCCGCCTTCCTCCCTCACCCTGCCCACTCTCAGTCCCTCCTCACCAGGTCTCACCTCAGAAAGCAAGAAAGGAAACAGTGAGGGCTTTCTGGAGCCGGCCCCCAGAGGCCTGTCTGTGCTGGGGAGGTCAAAGAGAGGGAGGGAGAGGCGGGAGAAAGGCGGAGAAGAAAGCAGAGGCAAGACAAAGGGCCCCGTCCACCTTTGAAGCTGTCTCTAACCCAGCCAGGGATGGTGGGGTGGGTCTGAGAGCCCGGCTGGGGGGAGGCAGGCTAGAGTTTTAAAGAATGTCTTAAATTCCTGCGGAAATCAGCAGGATTGTAAGAGCCCCCCTCCCCAACACACCTCCTTCCCAGCCTCCTACCCCTGCCCCCCAAGTCCAGACCTCCACACCTGGGGGCCCCAACCCTTTGTCCTCAGGTAATTGCTGGGCGGTGCCCCTGTGTTTAAAATCCCATTGAACTCACCAGTTATCAGCTGTGGCTCTGGACCACCCTCCCTACCCCCCAACCCCCAGAAAACGACCCCCAACACATCTCCCGCAGTCTTCACCAGGATTAAGGCTCTTTGTGATGGGGGGGGGCAACCTGGTGCAAAGCAATTATGACAAGCTGGGGGAGAATGTCTGTCCTGGGGCCTGGGGGACCTCCCTCTTGGCTGTGCCTTCTAAATTGCTCAGAGTTGGGGGTGTCAGACTGCTCCAGTCCTCACCAAAGGAGAGGCGAGGGATCCCCAATCCCCACCGGCTTGGGCGGCTGCTTCACCCACCTCCCATTTTGACTAAACCGGGCTCCTCCCCAACTTCCCAATCGGTCCTTATTTTTAGGCCATTCTTGGGAAAAGTGGGGAGAAGGGAGGTCTTTTCATCCTTTTTCCTCTCTCTCCATAATACTTCCCTCCGCCAGCTTCCCAGAAAGCAGAGGAAGGGGAAACTGAGGCTGGGGGTCCAACAACATAAGAGCGGTTTTGGGCGGGGAGCCCTGCTAGGAAGGGCTTTCCCCTCAACAAGATTAAAAGCCAGCGCAGATGAGGAAAGAGGCGGCTTTTATGGCCTCTTAGTTTCACTCCCCAAAAGCACACCTGGAGGCGTCTGGGAAAGCCCACCCGAGAAGCCCGGGCGGGGGAGGGGGGCGCCGTTCCCCTCCGCCCGCCGCGGCGCCCCCTCCCCCTGGGCCGCGCTCTAATTGCGACTTCCCCTCAGGTGTGGCCCCCGCCCCCGCCCCCCGCGGGGACCTGGGGAACAAGAGGGCGCATTCTCGCCCTCACTCCCCCTTCCGCTCGGCCGAGCCCTCCTCCCCCATCCCCCTGCCCCCCCCCCCCCGCCCCGTCCTCACCGGAAAACGGCAATCTGGCTACCGGCGAGGAGGCTGCGGCGTACGCGGGTCGCCCGGGCGCCGCGCCGGGCTCTCGGGCCTGCTGCCCCGGCCCCGGCCCCGGCCCCGGCGGCTCGCCCGCCCCAGGGTTTGGGTTTGCTTCGCCCCAACAGGTAGCACGGGACGCGCTGTGCCAGCCAGGAAACCGGAGCCCGCGCGGAGGGAGGGGCGCACCCGCCGGTCCCGGGGCCTGGACCCGCCCCGGGCCGCCAGCCTCGCGCCGGGCGGAGGTGCGGGGCCTTCCCGGGGCCACCCACGCCCCGCTTCCCCTGCGGGCGGCGCTGCCCCCCGCGCCCCGCGCGCCGCCCCATCCACCTGCCGGGCCACGCCCGGCCCGGGGCCACTGGGCTCCCACGGCTCGCCCGGGCTCTGCTCCGCGCCTCTCGGAGAGGCAAGTTTGTTACCCCGCAGTTTGGGAGTTGGCTTGTCCACCCCGCCTTCAGATAACCCGTTTGCAGGAAAATGGTTTTATTCTGGGGCTTGAAATTGGGGATGGGGGTGCAGGCCTGGGTAGTGGAATGTGAAGAATGGCCATCCCTCTTTTTTTTTTTTTCTCCTCTCCCTTTTTCTTTTTTCCTGAAACAAACACAAAAGTCCCTTCCTACAGTCTGGCCTGGAGGAATTTGGAGGCTGGGGGCAGACTGAGGAAGTCTCCGCAAGCAGAGTTTAAAGAGAGCCACCTCCAGACAGTGTCTGCAAGGCCTTGAGTCTGCTGCCCTTTCCACCTGTTTCAGGGAGCCTGCGTCCAGGGGAACACTACAGTTCTCCGCCTGGGGGTCTGCCCCACCCCCGGGGCCTATTCCGGTGCGGGGTTGGGGGGGTGGGGGGGTAGGGGGTATCTGGGGCGGCTGCCTTGAGGCCCCAGCCCTGGTTTGTGGCAGTCCCGCCCCTTTCCGGCTGGAGGCTCCGATGCTTGGTGGTCCTCCTTGGGGGCTCTGGTTCCCCTCCCTCCACCCCAGCCCAGTCTTGGGATCAGGAAGGGAAGGGGATGGGAAGGCTGGTGAGGGGCAGCTGCCCCCAGTGTCCCCCACTACGTCAGGGGCTGTGGCCTCCGTGTGCGCTTGGTCCGGCGGGTGGGGGCTGAGCCCACGAACTCGAACTGCTTCTGCCTCTCGGCGTGGTTGGGGAAGGGCAGCTGGCCCTGGTAGAGGCGCTTGATGAAGTGAGCCTCTCGTTGGTTCTGACGGCTGCGAGAAGCCTGGCGGGGCCGACCCTGCCTCGTGAAGGCCATGAACCATCCCTCGTGCCGGGCATTCTGGAAGGCCGTGTAGTTGTTCTCCAGCACAATCTCCGTGAACACACAGTCTTTGCTCTTCCCGCTGGGCTGCAGAGGGAAGGAGAGAGAGGAGGGGAGTTTGTCCACCCAACCTGTCTGGCTTGTCAGCCTTTTGGGCCTATTTTGTAGGACAAAGGAGGGAGTGATGGGGGCTGTGTGCCCAAGGACTTCTGCCCAGTGAGGTGAGACAGGTGCCCTTGTTGGAGAGGCAAAAGTGGGAGAAAGGAACACGCTTTGCTGGGAGTCAGATCTGAACTTAAATACAGGCTTGTCATTTGCAAGTTGTACACCTTGAGCACGGTGTTTAGCCATGCTGAGCCTGTTTCCCCAGATGTGGCATAAAGATCCAGATTACTCTGCAGTGCGTACTCAGTGGGCACTCAGCACATGAGAACACTCCTCAGCGTGGGTGAATGGTAACTGCTGGGTGGAGGAAAGGAGGCAACAGTCTCCTGAAAAGAAGGGGCAAATGTTTATAGAATAAAGACAATGTCAGGAGCCACCCATCTGACCTTATCCATAGCCTTGACACTATGCCCATTTTTATAGACAAGAAGCCTGAGGCTTGACAAAAATCAGCAAATACTTGGTGAGAACAGCCAGAATCAGAAGCCAGGATTGACAAATGCTAAAGGAAATGGAAGTCTCCCTGCTCAACAGTACTGGGCCTGCCATTGTGGAGAGGCTACACTAGCAGGCAGTTTTGTAGACAGTGTGCATCTTCCTGGAGGGCTCCTGTGGACCCCACTGACCTTGGGGAGCTTGTGGCCGTGTATGAGTGCCCACTCTCAGCACTGATCAACACTTAACCTCAACATGGAGGCTGCAATCTCATGTAGGTGCTAAAATCCTGACTGATTGATGTTGGGATAGAGCCGGTAAATCAGAGCCGAAGAGACTTATGGATCAGTAAGTGTTCTCAGAGGGCTTCTAGACCCACAGGGACTCATTTAAATGGAGAAACCAGAGAGTGGCTGAGTGTTGGGGTGTGAGTAGAAGTGGTCCTGGCTTGGGCCCAGTAGAGGGGAGTGGGGTGCTGTGGGGCAGGCAGTAAGATTGGTTCATTCATCCACTCGCCCTCCTTCCAGGTCTCACCTTTCCGATGAGCTTGCCCCTCTTGTTCATGCAGATGTATTTCTCACTCTCAGCACCCTTGATGCGCACGCGGCTTCCAAAGGTGTCCGTCTCCACTATGAGTTTGGCTGCGATGGGGGAGGGGGAGAAAGACCTCTGTCCGTGGGGGTTCCCGGCTCAGGGGTGTGGCAGGGGAGCCCCCCAACCAGCCTGACCCCCGAGCTTGGGCGGGGGGCACCGGGAGGTTCTCACACTTGGGCCCCTGCCCTGGCACAGGATCTGGGGAGAGACCAGGTTAGGCAGGCCAGGGGTGTGAGTGGCCTCTGGCAAGGGCTGGGTCTCACCGAACTTGTTGCCGTCCTCCGCGGTGGCAGAGATGCGACGCCCGGTGACCTGCACGTGCTTGCCACTGGTCCGGCTGTAGAGCTGGTACTCGCGGATCTGCCGCCGGCTCAGCTGGTCGGTCATGGCGCCCTGGTCCCTCACGTACTGGTTAAAATTAGGAGACGGGTGATTCTCCCCCTTTGCGGTTACCAAGGGAAAAATAGTGTCAATTTGCTTTGGGTGACACCACCAGTGGTCCATCCAGGGGAGCGGGGTGTGGAGGTGAGTGTGATGCGGGCAGGCCATTGGCCCTGGGAAGCAGAGGTGTAGGGCAAGGTGACGTATGATCTTCCCAGGCCAGTGGGTGAGCCAGTCGTGACCTCTTGGCTCTCCATCTGCCAGGCTTGGGAGACACCTGGTGATCTAGTGCAGACCTGGAGTCGTGACTCTGGTTGCTAGAAGGAACTCAATTTCAGCACTAACTGTGGAATCCTGAGCTCCTGCCCGCCTCCCCTGCCCCTGCCCCTGGGTGCTCAGGGCTCTCAGAGAAGCCTGTCCCCGGTTCAGTGTTCCTCCCTCCTAGGGGTGAGGGAGGTGGAGGCTGCAGCAGGAAGAGGCGCTAGGGTCGGTGGCCCAGGGGCGCCCCCGGGAGGCTCTGGCCTGCCTGTGCCACAATGTAACAGAGGCTCGCGGCCAGTGGGGGCGATGTTGCAGCCTGCTGCCTGCTGCCTGCTTCCCGGGTTCCACTGTACGTGCTGCCAAGCCTGGCCGAGTACCGTCCCCAGGCCCAGTCTCTCCTTACCTATCCGCAACGCTGAGCGGGAGAAAAACAGACCACTTCCTGCCCTCTCTCTCCAGTAAGGTGCAAACTTGATGCCATTTCTCAGCTGCTGGTGACAGCTTCAACCCTAGGCTCAAATGTTTCTCCCTCCACCCAATCCTGCTGGCCAGACTCTCTCTGCCCCAGATCCCTAAGGCCACCTTTATCCCAGGCCCAGTCACAACCACCAAGACAGACCTGGACCCTGATCAGCATCTGTCAGAGGCCACTCTGTTGTGGAGAGGGAGGAGCCGGAGCCGGAAGGATCAGCTTTGAGGAAGGGGGCGGTGAGTGAGCGGCTCCAGGCTGACCCTGTAACCCGCTCAGGGTTAACCCTTCGTGTGTGTCACTGCTCATTTCCGACTCCAGCTCAGCCACTGGCCAGGAGTGCCGCCAGGACCCCCCCCCCCCCCCCCCCCCCCCCCCCCCCGCCTATGAGAGCAGGGTCTGGAGACTCAGGGCAGCGAAGTGCGACCCGCACCCCACCCTGGAATTTGGGGTGGGGGCCTGCCTCCCTGCCAGGGGGTGGGGTCTGGCTGGCCCAGGACCCTCGGTGAGGTCCGGCCTGTCCCCAGCCCCCAGCCTCCTGGCCCAGGTTCAGGCCCTCCGCCCCTCTTGGCGGGCAGCCTTCTTCTGGCTGTCTGTTCCAGGTCAGGAGCAGAGAGGGCCTCCCTGAAGCCCCCTCCTCTCCTTGTCCCCCTTCAGGCCCTGCACAAAAGCAGCCCCACGCCCCCCCCCACAACCCCACAGCCCACAAGTCGCTCTCCCCGCGGGACCTGGCCTGTCCCTTTCATGTTCCCGCTGCGGGGGGACCTCCCCTTCCACTGCTGCAGACAGCTGCTTGTCAGACGGCCCCTCAAGCATGGCTATGGTCCGGCCTGCCGGCCCCCCCTCCAAGGGGGGTGAGGGGGCACTTCAAGGGGGAAAGGACAGCTTTGCCACCTTCCCTGAGTCCTGAATGGGGCCTCAGCCAGGCCATAAACGCCCCGGCCAGCCTCACCATTGTGCTAATTCCCCTTCCAGAACAGGTTGGGCCCACCCCCAGCCCCCTCCCAGCCAGGCTGGGGGCTTTCTTCTTGCTCTCCCTGGATGTGTGAAGCAAAAGGCCTGGAACGGGGGCTAGAGCAAAAGGGGGAAGGAAAAGGGGGGGGGAGTTGTCTCTCTCTCTCCCACCCCCCCACTGCTTCAAAGGCAGCCCCTTTCCCTCTCCCAGAGAAAAGGCATTTACCTTCAAAAAAAGTCCCCACTGGATATGAAGAGAAGTGGGCCTCTGGCCTGGGAAAGCCAAGCGATCTCTCCCCAGAGCGGTTCTGGACCAGTGCATTTTAATAGCTGCACTTTTATGGAGGATCACAAAAAGGGACCAAGCCTTGCACAGGGGGCTGAGGCTTGGGGTGGGGGGTGTGTGTGTGCATGGGGGGCTGACATAGGGTGGGGGGAGTGTGGAGATGCAAACCCTGAATCTTGTCCCCAAAAAACCTCTTTGGGCTTCACCTCATTGCCCTGTAGGTAAGGAGTCACCCCGCCCTGGCTGGGCATTCTGACTGACCACGCAATCCCCCAGGACAGCGGCCCCCCAGGACATCCGTGTTGGGGGGCGTGGGATAGTAAGTGGAACGCACAAGTGGTTTTGCATGGAAACCTGTGTTTTCAGATACCTCCAAGTACAAGCCTCACCTGAGCCAGCACCTCTGCCCTCTAACCTACCGCTTCAGACTCCATCCCTCAAGCCTGGGCTGCTCCATGCATTTAGCCTTGTGTGTGGTGGTGGTGGGGGGGGGACCCGTGTGGCAGTAAGGAGAGAGAAACAGAGACTCCAGGACAAGTAGGGACAGGGAGGGTCATGGAGGGAGGACAGATAAAGACCTCAGTGCATCCCCAAATGTGCCTTGGCCCCTTCTACCCTCCCCCGAAGGCTGACACCATCCCCCCAACCTCAAAAACCATCTGTATCCAGGGAGAGGCCAGAACCTGCCGAGAGGAGACTACCCCCGCCCCAGCTGGGTGGGGTGGGGGAGATGGGGAAAAGTTGGTGGGGGGGCGCCCGCCTACCTGAGTTTGACAGCAGAGAATCAGTAGCTGCAGGCACCTGTGTGGGAAGACAAGGCAGACCCTGGTGTGGGTGCCAGCCGTCAACCCAGGGCGAGCCCCCAGGCACTCCCCCCAGCCCCTCCATGTGGGGGTCCCGGTAAGATTAGGTCTGCCCCAGGCTGGAAACGGCGACAAAACTTCAGTCCAGAGAGGCAGCACACTTACAGAGTGAGGTTGGGCAGCAGGCGGGTGGCTCCCATCGCCGGAGAGATTTCTTGGGGCCGTTGCCCCCCTGCCCCCAAACTCAGGAGCAGATATGGGCAGTCCCCAGGGGTAGAGTCCCAGAGAAGCCAAGGTCTCTTCAAGCCACAGGTTTTCAGGGGGGAGAGGAGGAGAGCGAGGGGAGGGGAGGAGGAGTGGGGGAGGAGGGCGCAATTGGGAGCCTGAGGTGTGAGGTGTCCACCTTCCTGGCCAGTGAGCCAGCAAAGCAGCCACCGGCGGGGCCGCCAGCCTCTTGCTGGGCTACCAAGCACAGAGGATGGAGCTGCTGGATAAGGAGGCTGGCCCCTGTGGTCTCCCCCGTTTCCCCTGACCCTCAGACCTGGACCGGAGGGCCCCTCCTCCCCTCTCAGGGCCAGCTTCTCCTGCCCTCAGGTCTGGTGCCCCACCTCCCCAAGGGAGAGCGCAGGTATCATTCCGGGCCAGGGGTTGCTGAGTCTGGCTCTGGGGGTGGAAATTCCCAGAAGCAGCCTTAAAAGGAGGAGCCTCCCTCCAGGGGGCAGGCGGTGGGCTTGGCTAGGAGCGCTCGCTTCCACTGCCTCTGTCACCCCTTGCTCCCCCTCTCTGCTGTCTGGCCACCGGGATGGAGGTGTTAAGGCTGTCCCAACTGGCAGCAAATAGTGGGTGCAACAGGTGGGGGGCCAGGGATGGGGGAGAAGGCGCAGCTGGGGCTGTGGAAGGACCTGTCTCAGAAAAGACAGACTCGGAGAAGAGCTGGTGCATTGGCACAAGCTACTTTTCTCAGGGCCCCGGGCACTTTTCTCCTCGAAATGGGACAGTACTGCCTCAGGATGTCGGAGGACCAAATGAGATAACTGCACTGAGCAGACGCCAAAAGGTGTAATATGTTCTTGGGCCTCACCCATCATCCTCTCTGGGGCAGAAGCTGTCCCTAGGGCCTCCTCCCCGCGCCTACCAGCAGCTGCCTCGGATGAAGTGCCCACCAGCCTCGTCACATGACCTCTGGTCCCACCCTGCTCTGTACCGTGCCAGTATTACCCCATTCTACAGACACGCTGTAGAAACTGAGGCACACTGGTAGGTAGTTAGCTCAGAATGACCCAGCTAGTGAATGGTGGAACTAGGTTCTTAAAGTCCATGCTCTTTCTATTCCACATGGATCTCATCTGGAGACTTTCTGCTGTGTCCATGCCCTCCGGGCTGCGATATCCAAGGTCCCAGAAGCTGGTGACCAGGGACTCTAACTGTTCCTTCCCTACAGAAGGTGGGGGATGGTGACTGTGGAAGCAGGCTCGTGCTTAGGGGGATCTCCGAGGGAAGCCCCCCGCGTCGGGAAGCAGAGCTCACACCTCAGCTCTGGGCTGTGAGGTCTAAGTGCCCCCAGGATGGAAAGAGAAGGGGAAATGCTGGGTGTGGATGTATTTACCTAAAGAGATGAGCAGGAGGGCGAAACTCTCACCTCCAGGCCTCCTTCTCACCTTCCTGAGCTAGATCAATCCACAAAGTTGTCTGCCACCCCTCCCCCCACCCCAGACAAGACCCAAGGCCACCTCCTGGCCACCTCCAGCAGTCCAGCTCCAGCACCTGGCTCCCAGCTCCGCCCCTGGTGCCCCATGGCGGGGCTCAGGGTCCTGTTGAGCCTGACCTGGCCTGGGAAGTGCGGAGGTAGTCCTGTAACTGGGGGAGTCCGGGGTTGGAACAATACTAGAATCATACTGTCAAAACTGGAAGGGCTCGGGGCACCTGGGTGGCTCAGTCCTTAAGCGTCTGCCTTCGGCTCGGGTCGTGGTCCCGGGGTCCTGGGATCGAGCCCCGCATCGGGCTCCCTGCTCGCGAAAAGCCTGCTTCTCCCTCTCCCACTCCCCCTGCTTGTGTTCCTGCTCTCGCTGTGTCTCTCTCCGTCAAATAAATAAATAAAATCTTAAAAAACAAAAACGCAAAAAACCGGAAGGGCTCTTAGAGATTCTTCATTTGGTCCCTGAGGAGGCCCAGGGAGGGTCTCACAGCTAGTTAGTGAGTGGCATGACTTGGACAAGGCATCGGGTAACCAGACTCCCAGTCCAGTGCTCACCATTTTCTGAGCAAGCCCCAGCCTGTCCTGCTTCTCTGCTTTTGCCCAGACCAATGCTCCTGATCATTTCCATTTTCCACATTTGTTCCATTTGGGGCAGGATTTAAACTCCGCCTCCCCTGAGGAAATGCCTGAATCTCCCTCTCTGCTGTGGTTGGTGCTGGCTCTGGCTCTATTCTCCGGGGAGCCCGCGACCTCACCCGCATGTGTGCCTGCTCCTAGCTCCCGGACAGGGTACTCAGGGCTACCTCCTGCTGCCCTCAATCCTGGGATGACAGGTAAGAGCAGATGCATGGAGGTAGTTCCGAATTGGAATTGTGGGGTGGACTGGTGAGCTGGGAGATGGAATGAAATAAGGAGTCAGGTGTGGGGAGTGCCACCTAGCGCTGTCTGGGCCCCAGTTTTCTGAGCCTGAGTGCCTGGTTCCTATCGGTGGGGGAGGGGCCTGTTGTCACTGGCCAGCCCCCCAGCCAGGCCTGGGTCTCCATGGCAACAGATGCCAGCAGTCAAGCTTGGCCTTGGGGCTCAGCCAGGGGCCTGTGCCAGGGGGCTCTGGGGCATGGCTGGGTAGCCTGTTTCATGGTGCGACATCTGCTCGTTGTCCCTTCCCATTGTGCACCCGCAGGCCTGGCTTTCTGACTCAGCTTGCTCCTTTACCCCTATGGGGAGGCCAGTGCTGGGCTCCAAGAGGGGAGGCCGCATGGAGAGTGTTCCATGGATTTTATCCCCATCCCCAGGCCCTGTCCTCCATGGGCTGTGTGACCTATGGCAAGCCCCTCACTTCTCTGGTCTCAGCTTGCTAATTTGTAAAAAGGAAATGGCCATTATCGATGCTGTCAAAACTGCCACCATGAGTACCAACTGAGGTAGACACTCCCTGAAAAGTATCAAGGACCAAAAGAATGGGGGCAAGGGGCCTAGACCCTCTTATGTGGCCCAGACTCAGTTTACCTAAATTTTGCCCCACTCTCTCCCTTGACTAGAGGGAGCTGGGAGGCAGAAGGTAGGGTTCATTAACATTTATGGGGGGAGGTGGCAGGAGGTGATAAGGGAAGTGAGAAGTAGCCTGGGCTGCATTGGTTAATCCCCACCCCCTAGTGCCAAGTTCAACACCCCCCAACTGAGGCGTCTCACGCCTGCTCCTTCTAACAGCCCAGCTGGTGCAGACACAGAGCCCGCAGAGCCCACCTGCAGACCTGCCACTTGTCACCACCTGCTTCGACCCGGCTCACCCTTTTCCTGTTGAAAAACAGAAGGGCTGGGGCTGGAGCTGGGGCAGGGCAAAAGGCACCTGGACCTGTCCAGGCCGGGGAGCCCTTCGTCTTTGTCACTCGGTCCCTACCGCCTGCCAGCACCTGCCAGCACTCGGAGGCCAAGTCGGCGGTGTAGTTGTCGCCGGCCCTTCTGCGCAGACCCCGGGCGCAGCCAGGCTGCTGGGGCGTTGGCCTGGGGCAAGGGGCCGGCAGAGGGAAGAAGTCCCTGTGTGGCTGGGGGCTGCCCAGTCTAACTCCCGGCCTGCATTCTAACGACCGCTTTCAGTTCATGAGACTTCCTAGCGCTCCTCTGCGGGGCTCTCCCCACTCCCATCCGGAGTGGTTAAAGAGCTGGGGGCCACACTACCTGGTGGGAACCCTGGTTCCTCCACTAGCTCTGTGGCCCTGGGGGCAAGTTGTTTCACCTCTCTGTGCCTCATCTTCCAGGTCTGAGAAGCCGGGCTTAACGGGAGTGAGTCCCGGGAGGCCCTCCAGGCTGCACCCATAGCCCTGCACGCCCAGCACGTTCTTCCTACAATGATGGCAATCTTCTTTTGTTCAGACCCCCAAGCTTGCTCTGCCTCAGGCCCTTTGCATTCTTGGCCCCTGCCCGGGCAGAAGGACAAGTGTCCTTCTGCCGGCTACTCCTGGGGCCTGCCACCCCCTTCTTGTCACTCCTCTTCTTTGAGGGGCTTCCTCTGATCTCCCAACAGCACTTCTCCAGCCTGGAAGTTAGCCTGTTTCACTTCCTGCAAAGCCCAGGACAGTAACTGACATTTTGTTGTTGGCTTTTGTTTCCATGAGGCTGGAGGGGACTTGAAGGTGAAGAATTTGTCTCCCCAACTCTGTGTCACTGTGGCATGAAGCCATGAGAAATGCCTGCTGCCCACCTGGAGCCAGATGTGAATTGCTGTCCGGGTGACCAGAGGTCAGTGGCTCATTCTCATTTGTTAGAGGCTGGGGCGATGCCCACATCTGTCCTATGGGGTGACGAGAGCAAGCAGTAAGAACGCTAGCCCTACCCTCCTCCGTCTCTCCTGGCTTCGAGAGAAACGGAGGCTGAACACGGACACAAAAGCCTGCCTGCTGACCTTCTCATGCCGGCATTCAGACCTCCCACCTTCTGGGACCCTGCCTCCGGATCCTGGAGAGAGGCAGGGCCATCTCCCCATTGGCCCACTTTAGGTCTGGCAGGTGGAGGTGTGGGGGAGGGCCAGGGAGAAGCCCAGCAGAGGCCCTGCAAGTATAAGCCCAAGTGGGGGGCCATCTGTGTGTCACCATGGGTGACCCAGGCTCCAGGTCATTCACCCCCTTGCCAGTACCCCCTTGCCTCACCCGAACACTCTGGGGAGCCCTGTTCTGTGGCTCCAGGAACTGTCCTGGGGGATGCCTCACAGGGGAGTTAAGAGTGTTTACCTGTCCACCTCCTGTAAGAGACCCTCTAGAGACTCTGTAAAGCCTGCCTCATGTGCCCTGCCTGGGAGGGTGTCCTTGAAGGTCCAGGCCTCCGGGCTCTTGCCTGACACAGATCTGCACACAAATGAGCAAGAGCTCACCCTGAACAGGAGGCAAGCCTGGAAGCGCACAACTAGCATCCCTCCTCCGGGGTTCCAATAGATGTCCTGTGTATTTGACAAGCGACAGACGTGATTAGGGCCAGGAGAGAAGATCCTCAGGCTAGTCTGACGGGCCAAGGCCCTTCCTGGCAGGGTGGGCAGCTCTCACCCCTTGGTTCGGCACGTGGCAAACGGGCCAGCCACAAGCGAGTGTGGACACAGAAAGACTCACACCAGCTGGAGCTCCCTCCCTCAGGCCAGGGGTAGAAAGTTGAAGCTGGGCAAGGGGTTGAGACACTTGGTTTTTTCCCCGAAGCTGGGGGGGTGGGAGTGGGAGTGGGTGGGAGTTTGAGAAAAAGAGAGGGAGGTAAAGGGAGGTAAAAGAGCAGAGCAGAACCCAGCTGGCGCGCGGCCGCCCTCTGCCGGGCACACGGGCTCACTGCAGCAGCAAGAAGGCCGGCCCCTGGGAACAGATGGCAGAAACAAGGTCCTGACAAAGCAAACTTTATTGTGGCCCCGAGGTTGGAGCTTTTCCCTCCAGGTCCTGCTGAAACTCGAGAGTTGGGAGTGAGGGCCTCTTGTGTCGCCCCCAACAGCTCCATCCCATTCAGACTCAGATGGAGAGAGGCTGCGTAGGGGGGAACCTGGGGAACGCGCCGAGGAAGGCCACCCTGCATGTGCTCTAGGTGGCTCTCCCTTGGTCCCTGCAGCCAGGCCACTCCTGGCTCATTTCTTGAATCCCGGCTTTTTGGGTTTGAGTGTGGGTTTGGCCTATGGAGAGAAGGGGGGGCGCCAGTGTCCCACTCCCTCCCCCTCCTCCCCCCACCAGGACCAGCCCCTTCTCCTGGTACTCACCTTTTTCACAGGACTCTTGTCTTTAAGCCTGGGTCTGGAATTGGGTGGGGTGGGGCAAGGAGAGGGGATGTGGGTGGGAAGAAGAGAGCACTCAGCCTGACACCAGTAGCCCAGACCCTCGCAGTGCCCACACTGAAAGCAGGGGGCTGTGACCTGGAGAGTTGGAAGCTGCCGAGAATTTACCTCTCCGCCTGTCACCTGCCGGGGACCACTCTGTCTTATTTTAAGCAAGATGTTTTGTTCTTCTCAGGCTTCCATCTGCTTTCTTTTATTTATCACAAATGGGTCTTTTTCATTATAAAAGTAATGTTCAACTACTTTGCACAATATATAGCAAATAGAGATTAAATTACTTATTTTCTTTATTTCCCCACCAGTATTAACATTTTGGTGCGTTTCCCTTTAGGGTTTTTTGCTTTGTTTTCTTCTAAAAGCATATGAAATAACATGAATATGACTTAACATCCTGCTTTAAAAATTCAATAAACACTTTCCAGGATGCTCTATTCTTCATAGGCACCAGGTCACATGCCATTGGGAAAATGTGACATGGCTCAATCAAATACTATATTGGCCAACATTTGGAATGCTTCCATTTTTTACTGTTACTTGAATAATGCGTATCTCAGTACCTATCATTTTACCCATATTTTGGGTGGGCTCCTTCGGAAGGAATTGCCTTAAGTGGAATTAGGGCAAAAGGTAAGCATACTTTAAGGCTTCCCCAGAGGCTGCGGCAGGAGGCTCATACCCGCGTGCACACATGGCAGGCCCCTTCTAGCCCCACGTACCCCCGCTACAAGATCGCGGCCGACTTAATAGAGGGAAAGAGTTACCTCACGGCCTCCTCTGCCTTCTCCACCTTCTTTTTCTGGGAAGCAAACACAAGCGGCACGGCCTGCCGCTGAGCGCCCGGCGGGCCCTGGCCAGGCTTCTCTCACTCAGGCACCCAGCCCGCGGCGGGCCTGGCCCCCTTCTGGGGAGCCTCTGGGGGTCCCTTGCCTCACCTTGGCGACGCTGGTCTGCTTCTGGGGCGCCAGCCTCTTGACTTGTTTAAGAGGGGTCTCCTCCTCCAGGGACACATCTACGTCGTCGTCGTCGTCCTCGTCGTCGTCAACCTCGCCGCTGTCACCTTCCTCCTCCTCCTCCTCCTCGTCCAGCGCCTCCTCCTCTTCCTCCCAGGACGGGTCTGCAGCGTCTGCAGCGCAGGGAAGGGGGCAGGGCCGCGGAGCTCCGGGTCTCTGGCGAGCTCCCGTTCCGCCATGGGTCTCGCCGTCAGAGCTGCCCTGGGGAAGCCAGCACCTGCTACCTCCTCTAGACCCTTTCTGGCCTCTCTGACAAAGTGGAGGCTCGGGTGATGTGAAGGGCCCAGAACCCCGGAGAAGCCGGGGTGGCAGGGGAGGGCAGGGGAAGGGACCCGCCGCGGCTCTGGCTGGGAAGCAGTCAGGCGAGGGAGGGTGGGCGGAGGGTGCCAGCGAAGGGGGCGGCTGAGGAATGCGGACCTCATCCTGAGGGAAGGAGAGCCTTGCCAGGGTCTTGGGGTAGGGCAGTGCCCTGACGAAAGAGGGACAACCGCACAGAGGAGGCCAGGAAGAGTTGGCGGCGCGGCGGCTTGCTGGGGGTCCGTACGGCCCCTCCAGCCACGCGCCTCACAGCAGCTGACACTCTGAGTGCGGTAGCACGAGGCACCCCGCAAACTGCTTTTTCCTGGATGTCCCGTTTATTCCTCCCAGCTGCTCTTTGAAGATGAAACCAAGTATACCCCCACCCTGGTGTTACAGGCAAGGGGACTGTGGCCCACAGAGGCAGGGGGGTAAAGCAGGACTCCCAGTCCAGACTACTGGCAATCACGTTGCCTTTGGGGATTTTTGCTAATAACTCAAGAATCCCTCCAGCGTTGGAGTGCCAGGTCCCCCCTTGGCCCTGGGTGCTAGGTACTGCACTCTGAGACCTTCCCCAGGTCCAAGCTCTGACTTACCGTAAAGTTCCTGGCCACTGAGGAACACAGGTCCAGAGCCAGCCCGGAGCTGGAAAGTGACTGGAGGAGAAAGCTCCAGTCCCATCAGAACGACCTGCAGGGGGAGGGATGCAGGGGCAGGAGTGGAGAAGATGGGCTCACTCACCCCTGGAGGCTGCCTGGGAGCTGCTCTCTGGCAGAAACACTCAGAATTGATTCCCCAAACCCCAACTACACACACTTCAGGTTCTCTGGGCCTCACTGTGTCATCAGCCCCTTCCTGTTGAGGTGGATTCTGTCAGAGAAGAATGTGAATCTGATAACCCCGCTCTTGTTAAAGATCCCAGACAGGCTTCCAAGCTGAGGGGCAGCTGTTCAGTAGAGAAGTGTGATTGCCACCGACTGAACTGTATCCCCCAAATTCTTATGTGAAGCCCTAACCTCCAGTGTGAGGATATTTGGAGGTGGGGCCTTTGAGAGGCAATTAGGATTAGATGAGGTCATGAGAGCTGGGCCCTCATGATGGGATGAGTGCCCATGTAAAGGAGGCCAGAGGCTTCCCTCTGTCTCTGTCTCTCTGCCGTGTGAGGACAGAGAGAGCAGGTGGCCATCTGCAAGCCAGGAAGAGGGTCCCTCCCCATATGCGACCTTGCTGGCACCCTGGTCTCAGACGTTCAGAACTGTGACAAAATAAATGCCCCTCACTCTATGGTATTTTGTTATGGTGGCCCACCTGAATAAGACACGAATCAAACGAGAAAAGCAGACACAAAGTGGTATGTACAGTACCAGTAGTGTGTGGATATACATATGAATAAAGTTAGACTTCTCTTAAGTATGAACCATAATTTTCAGGGGACAGTACGATATTTCCTTTCCTTATACTTCTCCAAACTTTCCAAATTTTCTGGAGTATCAATGATGATACTCCCATTTATTGACTGCCTACCGTGTGCCAGGCCCTATGCTAAGCATTTTACAGGCTTTATTTATCGAACCCCTCAGGACAATCCCATGATGGAGGTGCCATGACTTTACAGAGGAGGGAACTGAGGCTTAGGGAGATTAATTTAGAGTTTTGGGCTCAGACAGGAAGGAGATAAATGAAAACTGAAACTCTGCAGCCATCAACACCCAGAAATGCTGGATAAAATATATTCCAATGTTTTCATTGCATGGCTGAATAGTAAGACAGAAGAGGTCCCATGCACCAGAAAAGAAGGGGCAGCGTGGCAAGCACAGGTGCCGTAAGCAGCTGAGGGGGAGATATGCCTGAAAACAGCTCTGGCCTTGAGTTTAAGATCTTATTTATTTATTTGCCAGAGAGAGAGAGAGAGAGAGAGAGAGAGAGAGAGAGAGAGAGAGAGAGAGAGAGGCAGGCAGAGGGAGAAGCAGGGTCCCCACTGAACAAGGAGCCCAATTGCGGGACTTGATCCCAGGACCCTAGGATCATGACCTGAGCCAAAGGCAGACGCTTAACCAACTGAGCCACCCAGGCATCCCGTGGCCTTAGGTTTTAACACACACTCATGGACAGGAGACAGGGCCTGGATTCAAAAGAGGAACGCTGTCACAGAGCCCGCTGAATGGAGGCTAGGACCCTCTAAGGGTTGCACCTCAGTAAAAAGCTCCAGGGTTGGGGAGAGGCTAGGAACTGCAGAATTCCAAACCCACCTACTAGGAACTCCCCCTCCCCCCACCACTGAAGGAAGGAAATGCAAGGGGCATAAATAAGTTTCCTGTGAGAACCTGTACTCACAGGCTGTACCTCCCTCCCACACAAAGTTTGAATTCACTTGGTGAGTACTGCCAAGTCCAGAAACTTGTATAGAATCCCAGACTGGTGACATTCCTGGGCAAATGGCAGACACAAATACAAAACTGTTCTCTTGGGACACTTGTCAATTTTTTTCACATGGAATTCTTTAAGAGAAAAAAACAAGACCCTGAAGACAGCTCCTCATCTAAAAATCACAAAAAACATACAAGACACAATCCTGCTAGAGTGAGCAGAAGGAAACAAGATGACCGCAGACCAGCACAAGCAAGAACCTGAGATAAAAGAGAAACAATCTAAACAATTGTGAAATTAGATTGATGAAAATCAAATAAACAAAAGTAGGAATCAGAACTGTAAGAACAGGTATTAGGAGAAATAAAAAGAACCAAATGCAGCTTCTAGACTGAACAAAGGGTTAAAAAGCAGAATAAACCAGCTAAAACAAGGATCAGGAAACTGGAATTGTGCTGTGAAGAAACTGCCCGGTATGCAGCACATAGAGACAGATGAACAAAATACAAAAGAGAAGCTGAGAGGTATGGAGGACAGAATGAGCAGATCTAACATGCATCTCATCACAGTAAGGGACTAAAAGTAATGGAATCAATATGCAAAGTGATAACCAAGAGCTTCTAGAAACCGTCAAGGACACAGATCCTCACATCCAGGAAACCTAAGTTCTGAACAGATAAATAAAAATAAATGTACACCTGAACATCCCACAGTGAAATGGTGGATAGCAAAAACAAAGAGGTTATCTTAAAATAAACCAGAGAGGAAAGACAGATTTCCAAAAAAGGAACAATAATCAGACAGACTGAAGGTTTTGACAGCAACGTCAAAAACCAGAAGAATAGAATGACATCTTCAAAGTTTCGAGGGAAACTCCCCTCTTTGTAGAATTATACACAGCCAAACTATCATGAAGCAATGAGGGTAAAATAAAGATATTTCCAGGCAAAGCCCAAGTAAGTTCACTACTCCCAGACCTACTCAATGAGGTGTCAAAAAGATGACAATTACTGGTGCAGCCATTCTGGAAAATAGTATGGAGTTTCCTCCTGTTCCTTAAAAACAGTAGGGAGGTAGCCTATTACCCAGCAATTGCACTACTAGGTATTTATCCAAAGGATACAAACATAGTGATCTGAAGGGGCACATGCACCCCAATGTTTATAGCAGCAATGTCCACAATAGCCAAACTATGGAAGGAGCCCATATGTCCATTGACAGATGAATGGATAAAGAAGAGGTGGTATAGAGAGGGAGACAAACCATAAGAGACTCACAATCTTAGGAAACAAACTGAGGGTTGCTGGAGAGGAGAGGGGTGGGGGGATGGGGTAACTGGGTGATGGACAATGGGGAGGGTATGTGTTGTAATGAGCACTGGGTGTCATGTAAGATTGATGAATCACAGACCCGGACCCCTGAAACAAATAATATATGTTAATTAATTGAATTTAAATTAAAAAACAAAACAAAACAAAAGGTGGTATACACACACACACACACACACACACACACACACACACACGAATATTACTCAGCCATCAAAAAGCATGAAATTTTGCCATTTGCAACGACATGGATGGAACTAGAGGGTATTATGCTAAGTGAAGTAAGTGCATCAGAGAAAGACAAATACCATGTGATTTCATGCATATGTGGAACTTGAGAAACAAAACATGAACACAGGGGAAGGGAAGGAAAAATGAGATAAAAACAGAGAGAGGGGGGCAAACCATAATAGACACTTAACTCCAGGAAACCGAGGATTGCTGGAGGGAATGGGGGTGGGGGCATGCAGTAACTGGGTGATGGGCCTTAAGGGGGGCATGTGATGTGATGAGCACTAGGTGTTAAATACAACTGATGAATCACTGAATTCTACCCCTGAAACTAAGACTACAGTATATGTTAACTAAATTGAATTTAAAGAATTTTTTTTTAAAAGAGGACAATTACATGGAAAAGGAAGAGGTGGATACAAGCAGCAGTGGGGTGAGCAAGAAACTTGGTCAACAAAGAAAAATCCAAGCAAGCATTATTGTAAAACGAAATCATACTAGTATTGACTAGTATTGAGTGGGTTTAAAACAAGCTGAAGCTAAGACACTGCATGATAACAGGTAAGTTAAGAAGAAGGTAATTAGAAAATCTCCCCTGATTGTTTGGGAGGAGGAATAGAATATTAATTTTAGACTAATCATGCATGATTGTTAAAAAATTAATAATAAAAATCAGAATGAGATTCAACAGCTTCCAAACCAATAGAAAAGGGGAAAAGAAACCTTAATCTGATAAAAGACAGAAAAAGGAGATACAAGAAAAACAAAACATGAAAAAGCAAGGAATATAGAATCACAAAGTACATATTACAAATAAATCCAAGTATATTAGCATCACAGTAAACATAAACGGACTATATTGGTCAGATAGATTAACATGGAACGTAGCTACTTACTGCTTATAAGATACATGCCTAAAACATAAGCACATGGAAATGTTGAAGAAAAGACATGGAAGCATACCTAGCAGGTGTGGCAGAGGCTTCTCAAGGCTACTGCAATATCCATTCTTCCCTTTTTCCATAATGGCAGTGTCCTGATACTATTCAAATACTGTACCCACCGAAGACTGTATTCCTGAGTTTCCTGTGTAGTTGGCTGTGATCATGTTACTAATTTCTGGACCAATGAGTTATAAGCAGAATTTGGTGGGTGGTGCTTGTGTGAAGACTCCTTAAGAGGTAGACAGAGAACTGAGAAAAGTCCCTTTGGTCTCCCCCTGTTTCTTCTCGCCTATTACCCTAAATGCAGAAGTGAGAGCTGGAGCTGCAGCAGTCTTCTTGGACTCAAAGATGATCTTGAGGATGGAAGTTTTGAACCCAGGAGAGAAGAAAGAGAAGAGAAGCCTGGGTCTTTGGTGACCATCGAGCCATCTTACCAGCCTTGTACTGCCTATGTCTGGATGTCTTCTATCCAAGACAGAAACGAATCTCGAATGTGTTTGAGTCCCTGGAGTTGGGTCTCTGTTACTGCAAACATAACTATCTAAAACAAAAATGAAGCTAGCTGTATTTGTTAGGATTCGGTTTGGTAACAAGCCGCAGAAAACTCAATGCTGGTGGCTTATACAACACAGAAGCTTATTTCTTTGTCACATAAACTCAATCTGGATAGAAGCAGTCAGCTGTGGGTATATACTGCTCTTCAGTCATCAGGGATGCAGGTTCTTCCTATTGTGTTACTCCACCATCTTTAATACATGGCTTCCACCTTCTGGTCCAGGATGGCTGCTCACGTTCTAGCCATCACATCCATATTCCAGCCAGCAGGATGGAGGAAGGGATAAAAACGGTCACACGATCTCTCTTTAAGGACACTTGACCACTTCTGCTTACATTCCATTGGCCAGAACTTCATGGCCATGCCTGATTCTCAGTAGCCTGTGGCCAGCTAAAAGTCATGAATTCCATTACTAAAGAATAAAGGAAAATGGATATTAAGAGAAAACTGGAAAACAAATTAATAGCAGATGATGCAAGCTTGAATTCAATAAGCATTTTGGGGGATAAAAAACTAATGTTGGTTTACCAGGAAGATAATTCTGTAAATCATATGCATCGACAACGTAGTCTAAACACGCAAAAGACTGTAGCTACAGTATCAAGACTGTGTGGTATTGGAAGGAGAGACACAAAGATCAATAAAACAGAAGACCTAGAAATAGACCCACACAGACACGTGAGACTGATTATTGACAAAGGTGCATGACTGGTTAAAGGGAAGAGGACAGCTTGTTCAATGAATGGGGCCGGAGCAACTGCACATCCCGAGGCAAGGAGATGAAGCTTGACCTCAACCCCACAACTTCTACCACAATTACCTCTAGATTGTGGACTTAAATGCAAAACATGAAACTATAAGACTTTTGGACAAAAAAACATAGAAAGTCTTTGTGATCTTGGAGCAGGCAAAGGGTTCTTAGATTTAACAGCAAAAGTCATAAGAGGAAAACTGGTAAGATGGGCCTCATCAAAACTAAAAATTTTTATTCCAAAAAAGTTCATTGGAAAGGGATAAAAAAACAACTCAGACTAGGGAGAAAATATTTGCAAACCATAGGCTTGACAAAGGACTAGTGTCTAGAATCTATAGAGAATTAGCAAAACCTAACAGTAACAAAACAATCCAAGTTAAAAATGGGCAAAAGACATGAACAGACATTTTACTGAATACACAGATGGCAAATGGACACATGACAAGACGTTTAGCATCATTTGCCATTAGGGAAATGCAACTTAAAAGCACTATGAGATATCAAGACACACATTTTAGAATGGCAGAAAAACACAAATAGTGACAACATTAAACGTTGGTGAGGATGCAGAAGAAGGCATCACCCGTGCGTTACTGGTAAAAATGTATATGGCACAGCCACTTTAGAAAACACTTTGGCATTTTAATAAAGTGAGCAGGAAGCCACCATATGACCCAGTAATTGTACTCTTGGGAATTTATCCCAAAGAAAGGAAAAGTTATACTTACATAAAATTTTTTACACAAATGTTCAGAGCAGCTTTATTCATAACAGTCCCAAAGTGGAATCAGCTCAGTTTTTCCACAGCTGAATGGTTGAACTGTGGTAGAGTGAGACCATGGAATACTGCTCAGCAATAAAAAGAATACACAAAACAATTTGGATGAAACTCCAGATTATGCTGAGGGAAATAAAAAAAAGCCTGTTCCAGAAAAGTTACATATGTATGATACTATTTCTAGAACAAAATTTTAGAAATGGAGAATAGGTTGGTAGTTGCCAGAGGTTAGGGATAGAACAGGAGGCAGAAGGGAGGTGGGTGTGGTTATAAAAGGGTATCTTGAGGGATCCCTGTTGTCTCCCTGCCCCATTGGTGCTAAATATATGAACTTAGGTGATGAAATTGTATTGAACAAGATGGCTCGACTGTATCAATGTCAATATCCTCATTTCAATGTTATATTACAGTTTTGCAAAATGTTACTTGGGGAAAACTGGGCAAATATATAGGGATCTCCCTGTATTATTTCTTACAGCTATATGTAAATCTACAATTATCTAAAAATTTTAATTGAAAAATAAACATATATAAAGCAAATAATAAAATTATGAGAGGAATCCACTGAAAATCCACAATCATAATTGGTAATTTTAACACAAATCATTTTGCTAATTGATAGATCAGGGAGACAAAATAGGTAGGTTTGAACACAATTAATAAACTTGTAATTGGACTCCCCAAGAGAGAAGTGGGGAGCAGAAAAAAATATTTGCAGAATAATGGCCAAAAAATTTCTAAATTTTTTTTTAAAGATTTTATTTATTTATTTGACAGAGAGAGACACAGCGAGAGAGGGAACACAGGCAGGGGGAGTGGGAGAGGGAGAAGCAGGTTCCCTGCTGAGCAGGGAGCCCAATGCGGGGCTCGATCCCAGGACCCTGGGATCACGACCTGAGCCAAAGGCAGACACTTAGCGACTCAGCTACCCAGGCGCCCCAAAATTTCTAAATTTGATGAAAACAATGAAACCACAAATTAAAGAAGTTCAATGAACCTCAAGGCATTTTATAAATTGTTCAAAACCAGTGATAAGGATAAAATCTTAATGCAGCCAGAGGGAAAAAAAAGATATTGCATAAAGAGGAATGAAGACAAGGATACTAGATTTCTCCAAATTATGCAAGCTAGAAGGTCAATGGAGCAATGTTATTAAGTGTTGAAGGCAAAAAAGTCAACCTAGAGTTCTACACAAAGGAATGAAGAGTACCAGAAGTGGTAAACATAACGTTTTATTCTAATTTCTAATCTCTTTAAAATATAGACTGTCTAGGGTGCCTGGCTGGTTCAATCGGAAGAGTGTGCAACTTTTGATCCTGGGGTTGTGAGTTCAAGCCCCATGTTGGGTGTAGAGGTTACTAAAATAATAAAAACTTAAGGGATGCCTGGGTGGCTCAGTCGGTTAAGCATCTGACTCTTGATCTCAGCTTAGGTCCTGATCTCAGGATCGTGAATAAAGTATGAACAATGTAGTGTGGGATTTATAGCATATGTGGAAACAAAAGTTATTACAAGAATAGCACAAAGGATGGGAAATGGGAAATGAAGTATACTGTAGCAAGATTCTCATATCATTCATGAAGTGGTATAATATTATTTGAATATAGACCACTGTAATTTAAAGATGCATCTATAGGGGCACCTGGGTGGCTCAGCTGGTTAAGCAACTGCCTTCGGCTCGGGTCATGATTGCAGGATCCTGGGATCGAGCCCCGTATCGGGCTCCCTGCTCTGCGGGAAGCCTGCTTCTCCCTCTCGAACTCCCCCTGCTTGTGTTCCCTCTCTGTCAATTAAATAAATATAAAATCTTAAAAATAAATAAAGATGCATCTATAAATTCTAGAGCAACCACTAAAAAAATAATAGAGGTGAGGTATATCTAAGAAACCAATAGTGGAGATGAAAATGTAATCATAAAAACCACTTAGCTAACCCAAAAGGCAGCCAGAAAAAAAGAAAGGAACACAGATGGGACAAATAGGAAAGCCAACAGCAGGACAATAGGTTAAAATCCAACCTTGTTGATAATTATTTTAAATATTAACAATTCAAATACTCTAATTAAAAGGCAGGGATGACCAGATTGGCTAAATAAGGAAGACTCAATTATACGGTATCTAAAGGGAACCTACTTTATAGAGAGATACAGAAGTTAAAAGTAAAATGACCCCCCCAAAAAAATAGGAAAAATATAGCACACAAACACTAATCAAAAGGGAGCTAGATGTTCTAAATTAATGAGACCAAGTAGACTTCAGAATATTTACCCCAGATAAAGAGGGACATTTCATAATAAAGGGATCAATTAACCAAGAAGATATAGCAATCCTAGAAGTATATGTGCCTAATAAAATAACTTCAAAATACATGAAGTAAAAACTGATAATTGATAGGAGAAATAGGCAAAAGCATAATTATTGTTGAAGTCTTCAACAGTCCTTTCTCAGTAACAGATCAAGTAGCAGAAAATGAGTAAGGATACAGAAGACTCCAACAAAATTACCAACCAACTTGATATAATTGACAGTAATAAAACAATACATACAACCATAGAACACACATTCTTTGAGCATTAAGGAAATATTCACCAAACTAGGCCATATTATGGGTCATAAAAGTCAGAACACAAGACTGAAATTATATAGAGTATTTTCTCAGACCACAATGAGACAGAATTAGAAATCAATGAGAGAATCTTAGAAAAACATACATATTTCTAAATACCCCAGGGGCTAAAGATAACTATAAAATAATTCAAATGGAATGAAGATGAAAACTGTACTTATCAACATTTGTGGGATGAAGTCAGAAAGGTGCTTAGAAGAAAATCAAAGCATGAAATGGTTGTATCAGAAAAAGACCAAAGGTCTAAAAAAAAAAAAAAATCAATAATGTAAGATTCTGCTTTAAAAAACTAGAAAAAGAGCAAATTAAAATCCAAACAGAAGAAAGGAAATAAAGAACAGAGATCAATAAAATACAAAAGTGGGTAAACAATAGAGAAAAGTTGAGACAAAAAGCGGGTTCCTGAAAAGATGGATAAAAGTATTAAACCTGTAACCAGACTGTACAAAGAAATGGGAGAGAAGACACAAATTACCATTATCAGGAACAAAAGAATAGAATTTACTACAGAGTTTACAGGAAAGGAAGGGAATATTATGGACAACTCTATGCCAATGAATTTGACAACTTGAACAAAATGGAAAAATTCCTTGAAAGACATAAAGCTCTCTTAAGAAAAAACAACCCAAATTGTCCTAAATCTATTAAAGAAATTTAAGTTGTAGTTAACCAGAATGCTTCACACTTGAGTTCTACTAAAACATTTAAGAAAAAAATACCAAAGTTACATGAACTGTTTCAGAAAACAGAAGAGAGGATCTTCCTATTCATTTTGAGGCCAGCATTGCCCTCATACTAAAACCAGACAGAAACAAGAAATGACAAGAAAACAGCAGTCCAATGTTGCTCATAAATATAGACACAAATATCTTTTTTTTAAAAGATTTTAAGCAATCTCTATACCCAACATGGGGCTTAAACTCACAACCCTGAGATCAAGAGTGGCATGAGCCAGCTAGGCACCCCAACATGAATATCCTTAATAAAATATTAGCAAATGGAATTCAGCAATATATAAAACTGTACATTCTTGGGATAAGTCCCATTCGATTATAATGCATTGTCCTTTTATGTATTGCTGGCTCATGCCACTCTTGATCTCGGGGGTGTGAGTTCGAGCCCCATGTTAGGCATGGAGCATACCCTAAAATTTAAAAACATTAAAAGAAATAAAATTTGAAAAATCAGTAAATGTAATTTGCCACATAACAGGATAAAGGAAAAAATAACCTCAATAGATGCAGAAAAGAATTCTTGGACAACTCAACATCCATTCATGACAAAATATCTCAGGAAATTAGAAGGGAACATCCTCACCCTCATTTGGACATCTACAAAAATCCTTCATCTGTCTTAATGGTAGAAGACTGGAAAAAGGCAAGGACAGACCTGCTGTTACTATTTTTATTCATCATTATATTTGAGGTCCTCATCAGTGAAGGCAGGCAAGAAAAAGAAATGAAGGAAGTTAAACTACTTTATTCATAGATAACATGAATAAATCCATAACAAATTCTAAGGAATCAACAAAAAGGTGCTAGGACTTATATGCAAGTTTAGCAAGGTCAGATAATACAAAAACAATTACATAACTATACTACTACTGAACAGCAATAAAATGACATTTAAAAATACCATTTGCATACTTTTTTGTTAAGATTTTATTTATTTGACAGTGAGAGCTAGCGAGAGTGAGGGCGGGCACAAGCAGGGGGCGTGGCAGGCAGAGGGAGAGGGAGAAGGAGACTCCCTGTGGAG
The DNA here is from genome assembly GCF_009762305.2 of Zalophus californianus. Taxonomy (NCBI): domain Eukaryota; kingdom Metazoa; phylum Chordata; class Mammalia; order Carnivora; family Otariidae; genus Zalophus; species Zalophus californianus. The sequence continues at coordinate 159,085,871 of NC_045596.1, forward strand.
CAGGAAGCCCTCGTAGGGCTTGATCCTGGGACCCCGGGATCATGACCTGAGTGGAAGACAGATGCTGAACTGACTGAGTCACCCAGGGGCCCCTCTTTCTTTTTTTCTTTTTAGAGATTTTATTTTGTTTTATTTTTTAAAACATTTTTTAAAAGATTTTATTTATTTGAGAGAGAGCACAAGAGTGCATGCAGGAGCAAGTTCGAGCACGGAGGGGCAGAGGGGTAGGATCTGAGAATATGAACCAGACTCCACACTGAGCCTGGAGCCGGATGCAGGCTTGATCCCATGAATGTGAGATCATGACCTGAGCTGAAACCAGGAGTGGACACTTAAATGACTGAGCCACCCAGGTGCCTCACCATCTGCATACTTTATACTGTACACAAAAATGAACTCAAAATGGATCAGAGACTTAACTATAAGAACTAAAACTATAAAACTCCTAGAAGAAAACATTGGAGCAAATTTTCATGACCTTGGATTAGGTGACAGTTTCTTAGATTCAACACTAGAAGCATAAGCAACAAGATAAAACATAAATTGGACTACATCAAAAGTAAAGACTTGTGCTGCAAATGATAGCATCAAGAAAGTGAGAAGACAACTCAGAAAATGGGAGAGAAAATATTTGCAAGTCATCTGATAAGGGGCTTGTATGCAGAGTATATAAAAACTCATACGATTTAAAGAAGACAAATATTAAAATATCAAACTCAAGTGCAATTTTAAAAAATGAATAAACACCTGAATAGACAATGCTCCAAAAAAGATATACAAATGACCAATGAAAACACGAAGAGAGGCTCAACATCATTAGTCATTAGGTAAAGCAAATCAAAACCACATTGGGGGCACCTGGGTGGCTCAGTTGGTCAAGCATCCTTCGACTCTTAATTTCATCTCAGGTCATGATTTTGGGGTCCTGGGATCAAGCTCCATGTTGGGCTCCACGCTCAGTGTGGAGTCTGCTTGTCCCTCTCCCTCTGCTCCTTCCCCTGCTCTCTCTCTCAAATAAATAAATAACTAAATAAATAAAACCTTAAAAAAAAAAGAACCACACTGAACTGCCAGTTCACACCCAATAAAATGAGTAATCAAAATTACAGACAATAACAAGCATTGAAAGATGTCGGAAAATGGGAATCCTCAGACACTGTTGGTGGGATTGTAAAATGGTGTGACTACTTTAGGAAACAATTTGGCAGTTCCTCAAAATGTTATATACATAAAGCTGCCATATGACCTGGCAATTACACCCCCAGGTATATGCTCAAGAGAAATGAAAACACATGCTCATACAAAAATTTGTACATGAATGTTCACAACAGCATTAATAGGTAGAAATAAAACAAATTCCATAAACTGCTGAGTGGATAACTGAAATGGGGTATTGTCCATACAATGGATATCATTTGGCAATAAAAAAATGTACTGTTATATTCTATAACACAGATGAACCTTAAAAACATTATGCTACGTGAGGGCGCCTGGGTGGCTCAGATGGTTAAGCGTCTGCCTTCGGCTCAGGTCATGATCCCAGAGTCCTGGGATCGAGTCCCGCATCGGGCTCCCTGCTCCTTGGGAGCCTGCTTCTCCCTCTGCCTCTCTCTCGCTCTCTCTCTCTGTGTCTCTCATGAATAAATAAATAAAATCTTAAAAAAAAAAAAAAATTATGCTACGTGAAAGAAGCACTCACAGAAGACCACACATTTTACGATTTATATAAACTGCCCAGAATAGGCCAATCTGCAGGGACAGAAAATAGATTAATGGTTGCCTAGTGCTGCAGGTCTGGGGGATGGGGAGTGACTGGTAGTAGGTATGGAATTACTTTTTGGGGTGATGAGAATGTTCTAAACTTAGATTGTGATGGTTACATCACCTTTCATTTACCAAAAACCATCTGATTTTACCTTAATAGGCGAAGCTTATGGTACACGAATTATCCTTCAATAAATACGTTAATACCAATTTCAATAGCACCCAAAATCATGCAGTATGTTGGGGTAGATTTTACAAAGTATGTATATGACCAGTTCCCTGAAAACTATAAAATATTAGTAGGAAAAGTTAAAGTTAAGTTAAAGACATATGTTAGAGTGAAAAGTGAAAGACTTAAACAAATAGAGAAACATATGTTCAATTATTAATGACTCAAAATTGTTAAGACGCCAATTCCCCTCAGAGCAGTCTATAGACTCAATACAACCTCTGTCAAAATCCCTAAAGACTGATTTTTAAAGAAAGTCTATTTTGAAATTTCTATGGAAATGCTCAGGACCTAGAATTTGCCAACACACTTTTAGAAAAGACCAACAAAGTTGGAAGACTCACACTAATTTTAAGATTCACTATAAAACTACGATAATCAAATCACTGTTATGAGAGTAAAGGTAAAAAAAAATCAATGAAACAATACAGAAATATCTGCATATTTTATGTGCAGTTGCACATATATGGGCAATTGATTTATGGAAAAATGCCAACAAATACAAATATAGTGAAAGGATGGTCTTTAAAAAAAAATGTGGTGCTAGAGCACTGGATAGAAACTCAGAAAAAAATGTTTCACTATCCTTACTTTATACCATGCAAAAAAATTATCTTGAAATGGATCGACTTAAATATAAGAGCTAAAACAATAGCACTTCAAGAAGTAAATTTAGAAGAGAACATTTGTGACCTTAGTTTAGGCAATGATTTCTCAGGACACCAAAGAAATGAACCATAAGAGAACAAAATGTCAGGGGTGCCTGGCTGGCTCAGTTGGTTCAGCAGCTGCCTTCGGCTCAGGTCATAATCTCAGGGTCCTGGGATTGAGCCCTGCATCAGGTTCCCTGCTCAGCGGGGAGCCTGCCTCTCCGTCTGCCACTGCCCGCTGCTCATGCTCTCTCTCTCTCTCAGATAAAATATTTTTTAAAAAAGAGAAAAAAAGTCAAATTGAACTTTATAAAAATTAAAAACTTGTGCTCTTCGAAAAAAACTATTATGAAAAGGCAAGCCATGTACTAGGAAAAAATACTTGAAATAAATATATTTTAAAGATTTTATTTATAATAATATATAATACATAAACACAAATATATAGATTTTCTATATTTATATCTATACATATATAAGATGTTTATATATTTATTTATATATTTTATATATATTTTTTAAAGTTTATTTATTTATTTGACAGAGAAACAGCAAGAGAGGGAACACAAGCAGGGGGAGTGGGAGAGGAAGAAGCAGGCTTCCCGCGGAGCAGGGAGCCCTTTGCAGGGCTCGATCCCAGGACCCTGGGATCATGACCTGAGCTGAAGGCAGACGCTTAACTACTGAACCACCAAGGCGCTCCAACACTAGTGAATCTTACTGCATATAAATTATATCTCAATAAAGCAGATATAAAAAGATGACTCAAAGAAATGGAAACAATGAGATCCAAACCTACTAAATAAATGACAGTAGTTCAAAATCAAACCAGTCCCACATAGTTTGTTCACTTCCTTACTCACTCATTCATTATATGCCGAGTTTCCACAATATACCAGGCACTACTCTATAGGCATTATGGTGAAGGCAGTAAACGAAACAGGTAGAGTCCTTGCTCTCTTGAGGCTTAGATCCTGGCTGGGGAGAAAGACAAGGCACAAATGAAGACTGAGCCAGTGATGGGTCCCATGCGGGAAAAAGTGATTATCGAAGGGTAGGAAGAGGGGGTGCCGTTTGTGGTCAGGGAAGACTTCTTCAGTGGGAGGACATATGAGCAAAGTTTGAATTGAAGATGGGGGCAAGTGTGTCCTTCTCACGGGAACATTAAATGCAAGACTCCTAGAAAGGGGTATGTTTGGAATTTTCAAGGTACGGTCAAGAAAGCCAGTGTTGTTTGAGCAGGGTTAGGGAGGGGAGAGTAGCAAAGGTTGAGATTAAGAGAGGTTTCTGCAGGCCAGAACATAAAGGATCCTGGATTTCATTCGAAGTGAAATGGGAAGCCACTGACCTAGGTGTTCTAGGAGAGAAGCAATGTGATCTGACTTTTGTTTAAAAGGATCCTTCTGGGGGTGCCTGGCTGGCTCAGTCAGAAGAGCTTGCAACTCTTGATCTCGGGGTTGTTAGTTTGAGTCCCACGTTGGATGCAGAGATTACTTAAATATTAAAAAAAAATTAAAAGTATCCTTCTGGCAGCTGTGCATAGAATAGATCAGGAGTTGGGGAAAAGTTTTTTGTAGATATTCGGTAAATATTTTAGGCTTGTGAACCATATGGTCTCTGCGGAGACTACTCAGTTCTGCTGTTACCAAGTGAAAATAGGCATGAATAATACATAAATGAAGGCGTGTGGCTGTGTTTCAGTAATACTCTATTTACAAAAACAGGCAGTGGGCTGGGTTTAATTCTGCAGTTTGTTGAACCCTGGAATAGACTATAAGGAACCAAGGGTAAAGGGTAGGTAGACCAGGTAGGAGGCCCTGCAATAAAATTGAACAAGAGGTAATGGTCACCTGGACCAGGGTATAGTAGGGAGGTGCTGAGAGGTGGTCAGACTGGTTGGTGTATGTTTGAAGGTAGAGCCAACAGGATTTGCTGGTGATATGCGGTGTTTGAGAAGGAGGTTTTTGTCCTGATTAACTGGAAGAGCAATTATATCCTGGGGGAGGATCAGGTTTGGGGGTGGGGAAAGAGATTATTGATAAAAATCAAGAGTTTGGATTTGGATTTGTTAAGTACAGGTTATCTCTTAGGTATCAAATACATTGAGCAGGACAGAGGATCTGGAGCACAAGAGAGAGAGTAGGTTTACAGAAATAAATATCAGAGTCTTCATTTGTAAAAATGGTCTTTAAAACCCTGGCAATGAATGAGATCTAGGGAGATCTCATGGACAGAGGGGGAAAAAAAAAGTTTAAGGACAGTTTTACAGATGGGCCTCCCAGGTCTTCAGGGACAGATGATACTGGTCTTACCTTCACTGTTCCACCGCATAGAAGGAGAGAACACTCCATCCCCCTGTTCATGAGGCTAGTATGCCTTGACACCCAAATAAGATAAAGAGTTTATGGGTCAACGTCACTTATAAGTATATAAGTTTTTTAAAAAAGTTTTAATATATTAGCAAAGCAAATCTAGAAATTTATAGTATGATCAAATAATGTTTATTTTAGGAATGCAAAGTTGACGGAATAGTATTCTATTAATATAACTTACCACATTAACAGGTTAAAGAAAGAACCTATGATTATCTGAATAGAAAAGCATTTGCTAACCATTTATGATTAAAATGAAGAAATCCCAATTTTAAAAGGGAGAGGACTAGATGGGGACTTCCTTGACCTGAAAAAGGTGTCTACCAAACATGTCATACTTAATGGAGAAACATTAGAAGCATTCCTTTAAAAATATACATATAGTGGCTCCTGGGTGGCTCAGTGAGTTAAGCGGCCAACTCTTGGTTTCAGCTCAGGTCAAGATCTCAGGGTCAGGAGATCCAGCTCTGTGCTCAGCATGCAATCTGCTTAAGACTCCCTCTCCACCACACTGACGCGCATTTGCTCTCTCTCAAATAAATAAATCTATAAAAATATACATATATATCAAGAATGAAACAAGGACATTTACCGTTATTATCTTACTTAATATTATACTGGAGGTCCGAGACAGTGTAGTTGGATTAAAAAAGACACAAAAACTGCCATTAACAACGATGATTTGCATAAAGAACTCAAGATAATTAGAAAAAGAATTTCTGGATACACAATCAGTATGGAAGTCATCAACAGTGTCCTGTCACCAGCATCAAAAGGTTTAAAAACGTGATTTTGAAAAGCGGTTAACTTGCCCAAGGTCACACAGCTCGTAAAGGGTGGGCTGGGATGGAAATGGGGCTCTCTGCCTCCTAAGTCCAGGGCTCTCGGTCACGGGCAATATAGCCTCTCAGGCAGGACTGCCCTACTGCTGAACAACTGTATCCCCCCTTGATGTCTGTCCATCCCCACCCAGGCGGTGAGGACTGAGCTGGGCCTCCTACCGCCCCAGGGCAGGCAGTCTCCCTAAGCCTGCGGGGAAAGGCTCACCATGGGTAGCACAGAGGCCTGAAGCGAGGCAATGGTGATGGGCTTGGTCTTCTTGTCTTCCTGGCTGGCTGGGGGTAGGATTTCCACGAGGTTCATCTCTTCTTTGGCTTTCTCCCCCAAGCAAATCTGAGAGCGGTTGGAGACAGGCCACCTCATCACCGGAGGGCAGCGGAGGGAAACCCTGTTCCACCTTCTGGGACCAGAGAGCCCCCCTGGCTCTCCGCAGCTGTCCAAGTCCCTCCCGGCTGCATCCGACCACCCTTCCTGCGGGGAGGCACCCACCGTACTGAGCAACAGCTTACAGTCCTGCCTCCCCTCCTTCTGGGCTTTGACCGTCCAAGTCCGTTTCTCCTGGTTTAGCTCACAGCCTGCGAAGGGAGAGGGTCGAGGGGGCCGGGCCGGCTCAGGGGAGGGGCTCCCCGTCCCCCCCCCCCACCCCCCGGGCTCGGGAGCTGCCGGGCCCTCACTCACCCCAGAGCGTGGCCCTGGGCGCCTTCTCGGCCGCGCTGCTCGTGCTGCTGAGATTCATGCCGCTGGGTGCGGGAGCCGGGGTCCCGGCGGCTGTGCGGAACGGGCGTCCGCGGTGAGCCGAGGCCGGGCCCGCCGCCCCCGCCCGCCCGGCGCCCAGCGCGGCCACCCGCGTCCCGCCCCGCCACCCCGAGTCCAAGCCCCCGGACGGCACAGCGGGGCAGCCCCGGGGCCTGCGGAGCGGGGCGCTAGACGCTTAGGTCGCCCGGGCTGGAGAGGGAATGGGAGCCGCCCCGGCGGGCCCTTCGGGTGCCCTGGGAGCCCCGTCGGTGCCGTCGTGGTCCCGGCTGTCCCTCCCCTGGGCCGGGCCCTCTCGCCAGCCCGCCGCCGCCTCCCGCGCTCGGGCCTCCTCCCAGCCCCACCTGAGCGTCACCGCCCACTGCAGGCTGTTAGGGGGCTCGCGAAGGGGCAGCAGGGGGGCGTCGACTCAGTCTTAAAGGAGAGGCCCTTCTTTCCCCGTTCGACGCTGCCATTCCTTCCTCCACTTCCTGCCTCGGCGCACCTGGACGCTTGTTAAAGCGCAGGGCCGGGTCCCATCTCCGCGGCGCCGGGCGTTGGAGGGCTGGGTGGGGCCAAGGTCATTTGCATTTCTAACAGGTTCCCAGGTGAAGTTGCTTGCCGCTGGTCCAGGACCAGGCCATGAGCAGCACCTTCGGGACCACTGGGGATTCACCAAGGCCTACTGGGTGAGACCGCCGAGCTTAGACTTGCCTCGCCACCCCATGGGAAGCCGCTTTAAGGCTTTTCCTGCTCATCGCCGTCCTTCCTGCCCTTTCCCTACCCTCTAGGTGCGGGCCCTTTCCAAGGCCAGGAGGGCCGGTCCCCCAGGGTTATGGTCCCCAGAGAAGAGCCCTGTTTCCAGAAGGATGATTTCTCCCATGGCGAAGAAGGGGTGGGGATGAGTTTGGTCACCAGAGAGGCTGCTGTGGCTGCTGGTGAGGAGTACACCTTATGAGGACCAGTCACTGAACAACAGCCGTTCACAGGGCTCAGGGCAGCGCTTAAATGTTTGTTTGGGCGCGGTAGGGGTAGTGAAGAGGAGGCTTTCCAGTGACCACATCCCCGTCTCTCTCGCTCATGTGACATCTCTGACGTCAGAAATAACCAGGGATCTCTCTGATTAAATTCTTTTCTTTCCCTCCCTCCCTTCTTCTCTCCCTCCTTCCCCTCCCCTTCCTCCTCCCCTCTCCTTCCCCTTCCTCCTCCCCTCTCCTCTCCCTTCCTTTTTCTCTTTCCTTTTTTCTTTCTTTTCTTTTCTTTCTTTCTTTCTTTTTCTTTCTTTTTCTTTCTCTTTCTTTCTTTCTTTTTCTTTCTTCTCTTTTTCTTTCTTTCTTTCTCTCTCTTTCATGAAGTATAGTTGATCTGATTGCATTTTTATCCTTCACTCCCATCCAGGAAACTTCTCACCTACAAATAAGGTTCAATGCTTTTCAACAAAAGTACCAAGGTAATTCAATAGGGAAAAGATAGTCTTTTCCAAAAATAGTGCCATAGGAACTGGACATACCTCTGTAACCTTGATTGGAGCTTCTGCTGTGCAGGAATCAGGTCCCCCCCACACACACATCAACTTTACTGAGAAATAATTTATGTACATAAATGCATTCGTTTAAAGTGTATAATTTGGGGTGCCTGGCTGGTTCAGTCAGTGGAGCAAGTGATTCTTGACCTCAGGGTTGTAGTTTCAAGCCCCACACTGGGTGCAGAGATTACTTATAAATAAAATCTTTAAAAAAGTGCATAATTTCGATGAATTTTGACAAATGTTTATAGCTGGGTAGCCACCACCACAGTCCAGTTATAATTTCCATCATTCTCCCAAATTTTCTTGTTTCCCTTTGCAGTCAGAATCCTCACCCTAATGTCTAACTGGCATCAGGCAAGCACTTACCTATTCTGACACTGTGGATCATTATTGACTGTTCTAGAATTTCCAAATAAGTAGAATCCTACAGGGTCTTTTCGTCTGCCCTCTTTTGTTGAACAAAATGTGTTGGAGACTTATTCATCCATACCGTTACTTCTATCAGTAGTTTGTTTCTGTTTATTGTTGAGTAGTAGTCCACAATTTGTATACCCAGTCACCTGCTGGTCAGTTTTATGTGTCAGCTTGACTAGACTATCATACCCACTTAATCAAACACTAATGAAGATGTGGCTGTGAAGGCACTTTGTAGAGGTGATTAACACCAATAATCGGCTGTCTTTATATAAAGATTACTCTCAGTAATACGGGTCGCTTGATCCAATCAGCTGAAAGTCCTTAGGAGCAGAACTGAGGTTTCCCTTAAAAAGTTCTGCCTGTGGACTGCAGCTTCAGTTCCTGCCAGAGACCTTCCAGTTTGCTTTTCCTGATGACCTGCCCTCCGGGTTTCAGACCTGTAGCCAGCCCCCATAACTGCATGAGACAATTCCTTGTGATACGTCTCTGACTCATATACCCTTTGATGGATATTTGGGTAGTTTTTAGTTTTAGACATATATTATGAATAAAAATGCCATTAACATTAGAGAGCAAGTCTTTGTTCGCATGGATTTATGTTTTAGTTTTTCTTTGGTAAATACCTAGGAGTGGAATTGCTGGATCATTTTGTAAACATATATTAAACTTTATGTGAAACTGTAGAACTATTTTCCGAATTCCTGTACCATTTTGCATTTCTACCAGCAATGTATGAAAATTCCAGTGGCCATTCATCTTCATCAACACTTGGCATTGTCAATCTTCTTAATTTTAGCCTTTCTAGTGGATGTATATAGTGACGTCTATTTATTTGTATTTGTTTGATGACAAGTGATGTTGAGCATCTTTTCAAGAGTTTACTGGTCATTTGTGTATCTCCTTTTGCAAAATACCTGTTTAAATATTTTGTCCATTTTTAAATTGGTCTATTTTGGGTTATTGTTACTGAATTGTAGGGATTCTTCATACACTTTGGATACCTGTGTTCTGTCATGTATATGCATTACAAAGGTTTTTTATTCCTGCCTATGGCTTGTGTTTTCATTTTTTAAAATGGTATCTTTTGAAGAGCAGACATTTTAAAATTTGATGAAGTCCAATAAATTTTTTTCCTTTTATGGCGCATGGCTTTGGTATTCGAAGCAATCTTTGCTTAATGCAAGGTCATGAAAGTTTTCTCCTAAATTTTCTTCTAGAAATCTTGTAGTTTGAACTTTTACTTTTGCATCTGTGATCCATTTGAAGTTAATTCTGTGTGTGGTGTTAGGTAAGAGTCGAGGTTCAGTTCTTTTTTTCTTTCAAATGGATCCCCAGTTCCTCCAGCACCATTTTTGTAAAAGACTATCCTTTCTCTATTGAAATACCTTGGCACTCTTGTTGAGAATGAACTAAGCATGTACATTTTGGTCTATTTCTGGACTTTTTTTCTGTCCCATCGATCTGTCTGCCCCAGTGCCCACACTACAGTAGTGATTTCTGTAATGTTATGGTATATCTTGAAATCAGGTAGGGGAGCTCTCCAAATCTGTTCTTCTATTTCAAAAATGTTTTGGCTAGTCTAGGTTTTTTTTTTTTTTTTTTTTTTTTTTTGCATTTTCAAATGAATTTTAGAATCAGCTTGCCAGTTTCTACAAAAAAACTTTCTGGGATTTTTATTGGGACTTTGTTGAATGCATAGTTCAATTTAGGGAGAAATGACATCACAATTTTGAGTCATCCAAACTATGAACATGTTATGATCTTTCCAGTTGTTTAAAGATTGTGCTCTGCAATGTTTCATAGATTTTAGTGTACAAGTTTGGCACATAGCTTGTTAAATTTATTCCTATGTATTTCATGTTTTTTGGATGCTAGGACAAATAGTATATATTTTGAAATTTCATCTTCTAATAGCTTATTTTTAGTATATAGAAATACAGTTGGTTTTTTATACTGACCTTGTATTCTGTGATTTTGCTAAATTCGCTTATTAGTTCCAGTAGCTTTCTGAGCCCCAAATCGTGACATCTGTGAATAGTTTCACTTCTTTTTGATCTGTGCACCATTAATTAATTAAGTGCCTATGTGCTCTGATTAGGACCTCAAGTACAATATTAAATTGAGGTGGTAAAGGAGGTATTCTTTGTTCTTGATTTTTAGGGGAACCATTCAGTCTTTCATCATTACATTCTATTAGTGGTAGGCTTTTCGTAGAGGGCTTTTAATTGGTAAAGAATGTTTCCTTCTATTCCTAATTTGCTGAGAATCTTCATGTGTATTGAATCTTGTCACATGCTTTTTCTTTATCTACCGAGATGATCAGCTTTTTCGCTTTCATTTTGTTTATACAGCTAATTACATTTATTGGTTTTCTGAATGTTTTAAACCAACCTTGCATTCTTAGGATCAATCCCATTTGGCCAGGATGTATTAGCCTTTTCATATATTCCTGGATTTAATTTGCTTATATTTTAAGATTTTTTGCGTTTATGACGTATATTAGTCCAAAGGCTTTTTTTTTCTTTTAATGTCTTTGTCTGGTTTTGGTATCAGGGAGATGTTTGTTCTATAAAATGACTGGGAAGTGTTCCCCCTTGTTTTCTGATGTTTTGTCCAAGAGCAGGGAAGTCTCCTTAGATCAGAGTTCCATTCAGGTTCACCAAGAGCTCTGCACTCATCCCCATACTGTTTCATGCTTCCTCTGCCTTGACTCAGCGGCTGCTCCATTCTAGAACCTGGGAATCCTACCAGAACCCTCTATCCTTTACTCTTCACATCCAACAAAGTCTGTTGATTCCAACCTCCACCCCCTATCTCTCCAGTCTTGTCTCAACTCTCACCCAACAGTCCTTGTCTTGGTTCAAATCCTCCTTACCCCCTAGCTGGTAGATTCAACAAAGATTGGTCATTAGCCTGCTTTGTAATGTAGCCTCTGGAAACTTGAGGCTTTTCGGATCAAAGCCCAACCTCTGGTGCCCCACCCCTCAACCAGACACGTATAGAGCTAGCTACACTTTTTCCTCCAGCCGCGCTATTTTTGCAACTTCTAGAAAGGTACAAGGTTTCATGCTTCGGTGTTTTTGCACTGTGAGTGTTCTTCCCTGCCCTTTTCCGAGTGACTCGTTCTGCTAGGGCTCGACGCGGGGGACGGGGGAGGCCCTCTTTCGCACTCCCAGGGTATACAGAGCCACCAACGATCATCCTTTTCCGCCCGTTTGCCCCCTCCACTGAGTCCTTCCCAGCCAGGGACCAAGTCCTTGAACAGTGCCTCTATGATTACTACCGCGGACACTGGGTGTGAGGCCATGGTACGCGTGAACTCGAACCCCTACCGGGCACACGGCTGGGTGGGGGTCCAGAGGCTGCCGTTGCCCTACTCCGCCTTCCCCAAGAACGATCCCTCCAGCCCCCCACGCCAAGGGCTGGAGAACGCAGTTGGGAGTCACGACTGCGATTGCGCAGGGCGGCGGAGGCGGAGCGAACGGTGGCGCCGAGGAGACGCGCCGGCGGAGAGGACCTACGTGCGCTGACGCGACGGGGACGGAAGGAACGCGCGGAACCTCTTCCGGGGCGCGGCGGGTTGTTGGGGGCAGAAGTGCGGGGTTGGGAGTGAACTCTTTACCGTTTTCCTTCGCGAGGTCAGGGAGCTGTCAGCAGCTTCTGCTCTTTTCCTTTCAGGAGAGGCTTGTGGCAACGATTGCGTTTAGCTCGCCCACACCAGGCAGCGGGGGGCCCTGTCTGCTGGGCCTTCACCCAAATTAGTCCAACTACTTTCTCTTCACGATCCCCTTACCATCTGGTCCCCGCTCGTAAGGAGCACATTTTGGTTGTTGAGGCGGGGAGAGTGAGGATTAGGAATATCTCAAATAAACCCGAGTGGGCTATAAGACTTGGGGCAGGGACAGTAGGGAGCGACTTCAGAGAGGGAATGGGGTTCTACTTTGGGTCTCTAAAAGGGTAGATGGGCAAAGGGCATGGAAATTTAGACTGAGAAGCGACGGTTGTGCAGACGGGGGAAAGACACGAGGTAGGATGTGGAGGCAGAGATGGCAGTGGCAGATGTCTAGTTGAATGGAAGGACTCTGCTGCGTTTGTAGTCTGGTTGGCAAAGTCGGTAACTTGATTTGCTTTGTGGCACCTGTCCCAGACTGCCAGGTGTTAAAGGGTGGGGCATGGGCTTTCTGATAAATAAAAACGATAATGGTCTGCTATACTCTTAAAAGTGGTTTCATTTTCATTGATTTTCCAGTTGAGTTAGTTCAGCTTCTAGAGTTTGCTTTACTTTCATTGCACAGTATAATCAGTCTTTACGGGCGCCTGGGTGGCTCAGTTGGTTAAGCGACTGCCTTCGGCTGGGCTCATAATCCTGGAGTCCCGGGACCGAGTCCCGCATCTGGCTCCCTGCTCAGTGGGAGTCTGCTTCTCCCTCTGACCCTACCCCCTCTCGTGCTCTCTCTCTCTCTATTCTCTCTCTCAAATAAATAAATAAAATCTTTAAAAAAAAGAATCAGTCTTTAAGAGCTGAGGAGAGCTTGGGTTTTCTGGTTTCAAGAATACTGGTCTTAAATTCGCCCACCCTTTTACTAGATCAGACTGTACAGTGGCCCCTCTGAGCTTCAGATAAGGAGTCAATTAGTTTTTTCCCCTGAGTTTGGTTGTCCTCCAAACCTTGAATTCAGACATGCCTGGACTTAATTTGTTACCCGGTAGCAAGGGTTAGGAGATTCCCCACGGGTCTCTCTTCAGTCGTTTGTAACTGATAATGGAGTGGTTTGGCCCATTAGGTGATGCTGTATGCTTAAGTCTATTATGAAATCTGTCTTCATGATTATCAGTTAAAAATATAATTGTGTATGGTGCTTTGTGTAAGTGTGTTACGTACTGTTCACTGTTTTGGAGTCAGTTTGTACTGTTGAGGGATTTTTATGCCGAAGAGTGGAAATGAATTTGCCTTGCCAATGTTTTTTGCTTTTGAGTTTCCTTTTCTGTTGCTGACCATCAAAAAGGCATTTGTCCTGAAGTGGATGCTAAGTATTTGATGAATGAACAGACAGCAGCAGTCAGGCTGCCCTGAAAACCATAAGGGTTTTCTGGGGAAGGGGGATAATAGTCTAAGCTTGATCCCATCCTCCATTCTGCTCATATGATGTCCCACTGTCTGGCAGCTGATATGTTTAGTTGACCCACTGCTCCTGAAATACACCAAAGTGGCTGACCAGTGAATTCCAGGGTATCTAAAAAACACAAAATAAGATATAATAGACCTGGGAGAAAAGCTACAAGAGGCAAGAATTCTAAGACATTACCTAGCACTTAATTGGCAGTTGTAATTATGGTTGGTATGTACATTTTTGTCCTTTCAAGTTTATTTTTTGAAATATCTAAAGTAGGACTTTAAAAGTTACAACCATTTACATTTTTCAAGGCCTTATTATCAGACTTAAGGCTTTTGCAGGTTCCCTGTAATTATCTTTGCTTTCCTTTTTTGCTTTGGCACTTTGGCGGCAGCATTAGAAGGCAACTTAGGTGTGTTTGTAGATCTAGCCAAAAATCTTGGGTGGGGGGAAGGGGCTGGCTGGTGGCAAATAGGATACAGAGAGGTGCTTTGGCTCTCTACACTCAATTCCTCTTACCTCATGACCATGAATATTTTTGAAAGGTGGTCTGTGTCTGCACCTGGTTGAAATTTCATAAGGTGCTAGAACATTTTTCCACTTGGGTGGAAAAAAAAACACAAGTTCTTAAGAAAAGTTCATGTTTGCAGAATATAAAACTCTTATTTCTTAGTAGGTTGTCTCTTGTCATTAGAAAATTAACAATTGGGTGAAAGTCATTACTTCTTAAAATCTAAAAATGCAAAAATTTGACCCTTGGCCAAATTCTTCCTCTGATTTATACTTTAGTGGGAATAAATAACCCTTATTTGGGCAGAGTCAACCAAAAAACACGTACATCCATAATACAATTTAGTAATCTGCCACAAAGACTTAAGGTGTTTTGTCAACATAAGGTACAGCCTGTGTCAGGAAACACTGTCTAAAGACACTTGACTTGATAACCATAGTGCCCAGGATAGCCTAGACACTAATAAACTCATGTGTTAACTGAATAAAACCTCCACCTGACTTCTTGGGGGAAACCCAATGTTTAAAGATAACTGGTTTTTTAAAGGATGGATCATGTTACATTGCTGATAATTTGACCAGAAAAAATTTTCCTACTTGGCTGTTTTTTGGGTGCCCCCTCTTTTAACTGCCAAGAAAGGAACACCTTCACTGTTTAAAAAGTTTGATGTGGTTGTGGAAGATTTTACTATGGTGGTTTGTCATGACTGGACTGCACTTAGGGTTGCAATGAGGAGGACACCATCTATGATGAGTTTCTTGCCTCTGAAATTGTTTTTTGTGTAAGGGAAAGGAGGGGTCTGGTGTTTTGCTGATCAAGCAGCATCTCAAGATAGTTGAGGGGAGAGGGGGTTCTTCTTCCAGTACCCGTGAGAAAGTTGTTTATCTTATTTACTACAGAATTAGAATTCCAGGTCACTGGGGCATGTGACTGGAGTGCTTTGCCTATTAATGAAGCCTGACCATTTTCTACTTCTCTTAGGCTTAGAGACAGACTTGGCTAAGACAAATCAATTCTACTTGCCTTCTAGCCCTGAGAATACAAATTTTTGCCTTCAAAATAACTTAGGATCAAGATAATCCCCAGGACACTGAAACAGCAAAGAAAAGGTAGCAGGATATCTAGATAAGGTGGGCAAGAGAGGCATCTAGGGGCCCCTCGGTAGCTCAGTCCGTTGAGCGCTGACTCCTGGTTTTGGCTCAGGTTGTGATCTCATGCGAGTTCAGCAGGGAGTCTGCTGGAAGTTTCTCTCCCTCTGCCCCTCCCCCCACTTGTGCACACTCTAGAATAAATAAATCTTTTTTTTTTTTTTTTTTTTAGTAGCACTCTAGAGCCTGTGATTCACGGGATATGAATCTACATTAAGGCACAGACACAGAGACAATGTTCCCGGCAACTAAGTTCTCTCGTATCTATAGGTACTACAGGGCATGGGGCTGAGAAATAGTCCTCATTAGGGCTGGCCCATGAGGCCTGCAGAGTGGTACAGGGAGAGAACTTAACCTTGAGCTCGTCAGGGTCTCACGAGTGAAGCCCAGCCCTCGTAAGAGGGCAAAGGGGCGCTGGGTGGCTCAGTCATTTGAGCGTCCGACTCTTGATTTTGGCTCAGGTCATGATCTCACGGTCCTGGGATGGAGCCCCACGTCGCAATGCCTGCTCAGTGGGGAGTCTGCTTATCTCCCTCTCCTTCGGCCCCTCCCCCTGCTCACCTGTGTGCTCTCTCTTAAATAAATAAATCTTAAAAAAAAAAAAAGGAACATTAACAAAACTGGGCTTTCTGCAATTATTACTTCTCTGCTGGTTGCCATGTTATTACCTAGAAGAGGCAGCGTGGCTTCACCTTTCTATCTGTGGCCAGCAGCACTGTATATCTATCTGTATAGATGTGTCTCAACTAAAACAATCATATTTGTAAAAGAAATCGAGTCAGACTTAGTTGAATGAGAAGCTAATTTTACAAGGGTGAGAGGCACCTGTCATCCACTGGCTTTTATGAATGCGTGTTTCAAACATCTTTGTGTGTTTAGAGTGAGACATGTACCTGTAGACACACTAGACTTGATTGCAGAAGCCAGGTCAGTAGAAACCATTGAAGTTTATTGGCGGTCACAATGCTTACACTGTATGCAGCAAACACCCTTACAAGTCTATCCGCAACCTGATCACGCAAGAAAGGATTCACCACACAGTCGCCAGAGGAGAAGGAAAAAAAAAAATTAACAGGCTTGTTTTTGGGGGCAGAGGAGAGAAATAAAGGTAAAACCTAATTGATGATGAGTGTCCCATGGGCAAGAGCTGAACTAGAGATGCGTACAACTAGCGGCAGCAATTGTGGAAAAAGTACAAGGCAAATAGCTTTCTCCATTAATTTTCTTCTGTAGGTTAATTTTTTTAATATTCAAAACATTTATTATGGTTTTCATTTTATAAAAATGTATATTTTTAAAGGGGTGGGAGACTGTTAAATACTTCATGCTAGGCAGACCTTGTTATTAAGAACCCCTCCACTGTAGTAACTTCCTCCAGTTCATACATTCACGAGTGCAGGGTACATATATAAATATCCACGCGCATACATCCACACACACTGCCTCAAGGGCTGGGGAAGACTCAGAGTTATTGGCCACGCACCTGGGCCTCTGGTGGACTCATCCAAGTCGCTCACCAGGAGAGCAGCTGGCTCAATTCCTTCTCTCTGGTCTCTACCTTTACAGAGACCAAGAACCCTAAATCATAGAGTTACATCTGACTTGTAAAAGCAAGAGGCATCTGTCTGAGGATGAGGATAAGCAAAGTGGGCAAAAGGATGAAGCTAGAACACCAAACACTTTTAGCTGCAGTTGTCTGTCACTGCAAGAGGCCGAGGGACCTAGGGCAGCATCTATGGTTGAAGGGGAAGGATGGTGCTCCACATGGCTTAGAGTTCCTAATAACAAGGGTAATACAGTAACAGGAAGTGATAATTTTGGGGGCAAGGAAAGGGCAATAAGAAAAAATATACATTTGGAATTTTTACTTTTTTTTTTTTTTGCCTCTCTACACTGTGTCACTAAATATATCTCTGCACGTTCACACATCCTCGTCCAGTAAAGCTTCAGGCCACCAGAATACACATTTTTTTCCTCACTCGCATACACAACCCCTCACATCAGCATTGGTGCACTAGACTCTGTAAAAATTTTTCAGTCACACTTTTTGTTTTTAAACTTGAGTCAATATAAACCTTGTTCAAAATGTTATGAAAAAATGTACATGTTTATACAAGGCAGGTTGTGGCAGGACACTGGGGGTTCCCCCCCCACCCCCTGGGGTGGCCCCAGGAGGAGGGGCTGGAGTCTCACACATTTGTGTCTCTATCTCCTCCCACCACCCTTCCCACCCAACCCCCCAGGAACCAGCAGCGCCCTGCCCCCTAGTGAGTGCACTCACACCCCTATTCCCTGGGGAAGTAGCCAGGTGACTTTGCCATTTTCCCCACACCCCTGGAGGAAGGAGCCAGGGTCAGCCAGGCCCTCTCCCTTGTAATTGTTTGCCCCTCTGGGCCAGACCAAAGGGCGCTGCTCTGTACAGGTAGAGTCCAAGGAGGTGTCAGCTCATCATATCATTGCTATTCACGCCGTAAGTGGAATTCTTCATCGAGTCGTTGACTTCTCGACGGAATGCCGACAGGTTCTGGGTGAACCTGCAGAGGAGATACATGTAAGTTGGGGGAGGAGGGTGGAGGGGAAAGGTCTTGGACTAAAACATTTCTGGCAGAGAAGCGGCTACTGAGAGGCAGAATGTATGCATCTGTTTCTAAGGTCAGTTAACATCAGTCTTCAGACCTTAAGGGAAAGCTGGGCTAGTTTTGCAACCCTTTCAATCTTGACAGCCTTGCGGCAGACCTTGAGATCTGGTCAAATCTGGGGCGTTGAGGGCCACCTTGGGCTCATGGCAGCACAAAAGGAATCTGACAGAGGTGGGAAGTAACCCTCCCAAAGTGAAGGCATGAAGAGAATGAGGCTGTCTCACTCAATGCTTAATGCTGGAGACCTGTGCTAAGGCACTGTGCTGTCCAGTATGGTAGCCACTCGCCACATAGGGCTACTGAGCACTTGAAGTGTGCCCAGTTCAAATGAAGAACTGAAGCAAATTAGATGAAAGTTAAAATTCAGTTCCCTGATTGTACCTTAATTAATTTTAAGTTAAAATACCATTTTTCAAATTAATTAAAAAAAATAAAACTTAAGCATTAATTCAGAAAAGCCTGATGTTCAATTGACAACCAGACAACTTCTAAGTATGTCTGGTATACCTGAATATGGGAATCTACTTTGTCAACTGTAAATTTTATGAAATCTTAATACAAATCAAGTAATTCAAATGAATATTTAGCATCTGACTTGAGATGCCTGCTAAGTGTACAATACACAGGATCTTGAAGACTTAGTACAATAAAAAGAATGTTAAATTTAACATTAAATTTAAAATTAAAATTCTCAGTTTTTAAATATGGATTACACATTGACATGATAATCTGCATATGTTAAATGTATTAAAAGGAATTTTGTCTGTTTCTTTTTACCTTTTTTTTAATGTGGCTACTAAAAAGTTCAAAGTTACGTATGTGGCCTGCTTTTCTACTGAACAGCACTGCTTTAAGATGGTCTCTAAAAGACTCTTTAAGGAGTCTCCCCTGTTTCGATGACTTGAGAAACTGCCTAGGACTTCTCTGTAGGGCCCCCTACACTCACCTGTCTCTGTTTTTCGTAAGAAGATTTCGCTCGATGCCTTCCATCAGGTTTTCGAAACACAGATGCATAGCCTGCTGCTTCTCTGGTGGCTGGCTGTTCACGATACTGTTCCTTAGGTCAGAAAAATACTGTGGGGCAAGGAGTGAGACAGGGTAAGGAGAGGAGATAGGGATTAGCCCTCCCTCATCTGCAAGGTTGAAGGGATGTTCTCCAAAACACAGAATTATCTACCAAAATGGGGTACCTTTTTTGATTCAAGTAAGTATTTGCTCCAAGATAATGCATCTTTATCTTACTTAAAAATCAAAGAGTTTTAAATGTGTAAACACTCTAAGGGTCATCTGATCCAGGTTCTATTTTTTTTTTTTAAAGATTTTATTTATTTATTCATGAGAGAGAGAGAGAGAGAGAGAGAGAGAGAGGCAGAGGGAGAAGCAGGCTCCCAAGGAGCAGGGAGCCCGATGCGGGACTCGATCCCAGGACCCTGGGATCATGACCTGGGCCGAAGGCAGACGCTTAACCATCTGAGCCACCCAGGCGCCCCCAGGTTCTATTTTTTTTAAAGGATTTTAAGTAATCTCTATACCCAGTGTGGGGCTTGAACCCACAACCCCGAGATCAAGAGTCACTTGCTCTACCAGCTGAGCCAGCCAGGTACCCCTGATCCAGGTTCTTTTATAGGACTCTCTAGACTTCCTTATGTTTGTTCATGGTGGAGCTGGACCTAGAATTTAGGTCATCGGTGGTCTGCTCTCCAGGTATATTCTCTCCCAGTAATACTTCCTCATCCTTTGTCTGAATTGCCACACATGCTGACTTCTAACAGTTCAGTGATAATGTGCTGTTCAAAGCATGAAGAGTACATGCTCAGAAAATGAGCTGTTCTCCCTCGGCTTCACCATTGTGGGGTGTTCCTATAACCTTTCTCACAGTGCCCCGGAAAATGACAGCCAAACGTGTGTCTACCCGTGTTTCTGGCTCTGGGCACCAGGGAGATGGCTCTTTTACCTTTTCATTAAGTAGTATCAAGCCAAGTAGGGGCCGGGACATTGACCACTGGTTCCTACAGTCTTCAAAGATGATGATGTTCAGCACCGTTGACAGCATCTGGAAATGGAGCATCTGAGGCAGTGATCTAGTGTGTAGCTACCCAAGGCAAATCTTACTTCTGGAAAGATGCCTCATACAAATAAAGCGATGGCAAACATGGTTTGATCTGTGTGGTCAGTTACTTCCTTTTATCCCGTACTCTTGTGGCCACTCTGCAGATGCGAGTACAAGCCTTACAGCTGGCAACTGCTGACTCAGGCTCCGTTTATGGCAACGGGTGGCCACAGTCGTCGGTGTAGAAGGAGCACAGGTCCGAGGCATAGGGGCTGGTGTGATGCTCGGAAAAACAATTCAGAACCTGTTTTTCTTCCCAGATTTTTTAAATATCTGATGATTACTCAGCAAACTCAAGATCCACTGCAATTTTAAGGCATAAACTTCACTTCGGCAGCATGAGGCTGGTGAGATGCTAGCCTCCCCATTTTGCGTGGCCTCTCCTCTCTGAGAGGTTCTTCCACTGCCGGACACCCCACACTGCCTCCTAACGCTCACGTTCCTTACCTGCTGGATCATCTCTGGATGCTGCTGCATGATATGCAGAAAGCGGTCGCTCTCCTGGTTCAGGGGTGTCGTCCTCTTCTTGGTGCTCCGTGACAGTTGCTTAAAGAGGTATGTCACGATGTGGTCCAGGCAAGAGCAGCAGCCTGTGCATACCATGGTGTCTGGAAGAAAGAGGGAGGGGTGGATTAGAGCAGGGATATGGAGCTGCTGATGGAGATGTGGGCAGCCAAGGGGTTGCCCTTAGCTGAGATCCTGTAGAGGTAGAGGTACCCCAGCAGACTGGGACCTGTCCCCAGCTCAGTCAAGGCCTGTGTTTGGGTGCTTTCTGTTGACCTCTCACCCTCATCATATAGCAAGGCCCAATTTTAAGGTTGAAAGTGAGTGTATGGTAATAATGCTTATTATTATTATTACATATATTAATATATATATTAATTAATAATATCAACATTACCGCTCAATGTGCTGCAGATGCATGTCTTCTGCTTCATAAAAAATAACGAATACTTTACATACAGCAAGTACTTCTACTGTGCCAGATATTATGCTGAGGATTTTATAGGTATTATTTCTAATTTATCCTCTTGAAAACTCTGGGAAGTAGTTGTTCCATTTTAACAAATAAACCAAAGTTTGAAGAGGTTATGTGACTTGCCTCTAGATCACACTGCTAGTAACTGGACAAGCTGTGATGAGAATCCAAGAAGTCTGAGTTACTGGGGGGAGGTCATTAAACCCAGCTTCATACAGTCTATTGACATTTAGAGTCTGTTAGAGGTACCGTATTCTTTATCTATGAAGCATTTGCGGGGAGCGTGGCGGGCAAGGGTGGAGGGGGGAGCTGCAGACTCATCTACGCATTTTACAAAGGGGATGCTGCGGCACGGCTTGCGGACAGAGCTCTGACGAGGTGAGGCACAGGCCAGAGGACTAAGGGATGAACCCTTAAAAGAGTCAACCCTTCTGTTTCTGTTTATGCAGAGGTCCCTCGATTTTCAAGAAGCTATAAAATAGCCTTCCAGAGCAGGGTCGGAGTCCTAGGTATGGCTCTGCACCCTGCTGGAAGTAAATGCCTATCGAAGAAGGGGCATGGAGGTGTAACTCACCACAGCAGGCAATCCAAAAGTCATTCTATGTGCACTTGCAATATATCGTGATTATCTTACAGCTGACTTAATCTTCCTATTTGTTTTGCTCAGCCTAATATAAAAAAAATGTATTTTATTCTCTGAATACATGCGTACTTACTGAGACTGCTCAATGGTAGCCTAGGAACAAAAGGGCTGACAGGAGCCAGGTGGAGGAGGATGAAAACCCGTGGAGCTGTCTGCGTGAGTGCCTTCCACAGCCTCCGCTGTCCTCAGGTTAGAATCCGACACCCTGATGTGCATGAGGGCCCCTGCGTGGCCTCCGGCTTTGTCCCACCCACCTCTCTCAGGCTTCTCTGCACCAGTGTGCCAGGCATCTGGATTTCCTGACTCTCTCTTGCCTGCAGCTGCTGGTACTTGCTGTTCCTGCTGCTAGGAAGCCTCCCCACTAATCCGCTAACGCCTGTGCAGCTTTTTGGCCCATGGTTTTTTATCAGTGCTTTTGGCCAGCCTTGTCTGACCCCACTTCTCAACACCAGGAGTTTAGGTATTCTTCCCGCCAGCTCTCACAGCACTCCCTCCTCACCCCCACTGTGGTGCGGAAGTAGGTAAGTGCAGTAAATAGGCACTGGTCTACATGTCTGTTTCATCTACCGGACAAAAAGCTCCTAAAGGACAGGGACTGTGGTTATTAATAAGTATTGTACCCTTAGTCCCCAGCACAGTGCTTGGTCCTCAGGATAGGGTCGATAAGTATTTCTGGATGAGAATGTATCCATGAGTCATACATATACCCCAAAGCAGTAACCCTTTCAGATACCGGGGCAAAGTTCTCCCTTTCTGTTAAGTGGTAAAAACCAAACAATCCATGTGCTCACCAAGTGCAGTAAGTCCTTCAGAAATGGAAGAGAGAATATACATGATGACATGAGGTTCCAGGCTTGCAATAAAGTTCATGTGGTCCTGGGTCAGGACTTCCAGTAGTGAATAGTAAGACTGGCTGAGCTTGGGGTAGTCCTGTGGGAGAAGAGGACAGAAATCAACTTAGGCGTGGTGTACTTCAATAGGCAGGAAGCAAGACCTTTTTTTTTTTTTTTTTTAAGATTTATTTATTTATTTGAGAGAGAGAGCATAAGCGGGAGGGACAGAGGGGGAGGGAGAGAGAATCTCAAGCAGACTCCCCGCTGAGCACAGAGCCCAACGTGGGGCTCAATCTCATGACCCTGAGATCAGGGCCTGAGCTGAAACCAACGGCGGGACGCTCAACCGACTGCACCACCCAGGCGCCCCAACAGGGAGTAAGATCTTAAATGAAACAGCTCATTTCCCTTCAGATGGGAAGACAAAAGAGCTAGTTGGAGTTAGCTTATAGTTCTCCAGAAAAACATTCAATCACAGTGTCAGGCAAAATAACAAAAAACCCCAAACCCCAAAACCACCCAAAACACCTGAATATGATGAGGGGCTCGGATCCTGTCAACGAAGCTTAACACTTACCAGGAGGTCACTGTGGGGAATAGAGAGGAGCAGCTTGATGAAGGTCTGTAGAGCATTGTCCAGGGCATCATCTCCATAGAGACGGAAGACTCCAAAATTGACGTAGCTCCCACTGAGGGCTGCCTTCAGCATGGAGAAGCAGATGGAGATGCCCTTGAGCTTCAGTGCATAGACCTGATCCTTTGGGACCTCTCCTAGTGTCAGGATGCGATTGCCTGAGTAGACAGACATGTGATATATACATTTATTCAACCACATTATTACTGATAGTTTAGGTCACCAACTCAACCCTCCTATTCGAAAGGCCCTTGGTGCCAGGGGCCCTGTCATACTGTCCTGGCTGTTGCCAGGGCTAGTCTACACTGCATACAGTGTGGTGACTGAGCTGGAATTCACCCCTAAGGTTCTGCTCCTCTAAAACACGTACCATACATTGTTATCATCTTGCTGGTTTCTCTGAAGAGTAAGATGCCATTGGGGGAAGAGACATCGAATTGCAGTCGCTGAGATCTGAGCAGAGAACACAGAGGCAGAGAAAGTCAAAGGTATGCTGCTGGAAGACTGGGGAACTTCAGGCTCTCATCTGAGTACCCTGGGTGATTCTTTTTGCACTAAGATGTGCAGATTACCTATCCTAATGTAGAGTAACCAAGTTAAAGATATTTAACCAGTGACAGAGCTTCTATCTTGAAGACTAACACGCTAGACTCAAGTTCTGCTTCTCAAATTGAAAACACTGAAAAGAAACAAAAGTGAGGCAGCAGATGAAACTATTTTCTTAAAATTCTCCATTTTGATTGAAGTATGGCTTCTATGAGTCATTTCTTAGAAGGACTAAATCATGACCCTTCAGACATTAACCTATGTTTACCTTTATAGCTTTGGCGGCAACTAAGGGAGGGTACAAACGTTGTTACCACTTGATAAGAAGAAAAGAGGTGAAGGGACTGGGACCGCTACTAGAGAAAAGTAGGGGAGGCAAGCGTTTGAAACAACTTAAGTTCTGAGTTCCTGACTGTTCCCTGGACCAGAGCACCTCTTTGGTTTGCGCCACCTTTTGATGAGCTGCTAGTTGGTCTTTTTATTGACCCTGGTAGGTTAAAGCCTCAAACCCCCAAGGGTCCTTCTTGATTCTTCTTTCCTTCCCCCCACATTGGATCCATCAAGGTCTAGCTCTACAACATGCCCTGAATCTATCCACTTCCTGTCTGTTCTTCTGCTTCCACTCTTGCCCCTCTACAGTCCCCTTCTTCACATGGTAATGATGCCAACAAGGTCATTTTAATCCTGCGCTTCAAATAGTTCAGCAGCTTCCCACTGGCATGAGAATGTGCGTACCTTCCTCACTCCTGCTGGACTAAGTCACTACAGGGCTGGGCCTTGGCCTGCCTGCCTGAGCCCTCCCCTCCCACGGCCTCCCTCATTCACCAAACTCCAGCCAGTGGCGTTTTTCTGTCTGCAGTCCCAGTGAGCTCATCCCATCTTAGGACTTTTGCAGTTTTCACAGTTTAGAACACTCTTTCCCCTTATTTCTGCAGGGCTACCAGAATCTCTCTTGTCATTCAGATCCCAGCTTAAACATCACCTTCTCTGAGAGGTCGGTTCTCCCTCCTCTCCTTTAATTCCGTTTTAGTAACTTTTTTCTTCACAGCACTTACTACTATTTGAAATGATTTTCCATGCTTGTTTTACTGTTTGTTCTCCCAGAATGTAACATCTAAGAGGGGAAAGGTTTTGTCTGGCACAATGGCTAGGAAAGTGGCTGGCAAAGAGTGGATGCTCTCAAATATCTATTCTGGAAATGATTAACTCTTGACTGTGAGGCTCCCGGGAGGCTATCGGCTCTTTGAGTATTACCTACCCCTCACTGAAGTAGTTTTGAAAAATTAATTCTCTTAGGAGAGCCATGAGAGGCAGATACATGGACCCAAAATTCTAGTGAAGTCAAGGGGGTGGATTTTTCTTTTCCTCCATCCCTAAATTCTTGGGCAAATTTAAAATTTGGTATTTTGGAAGTCTGTCTTACTTTCTTCTTAAGTAAATCTTTACCCATCCAGCTGCAATTTGCTGAACAGACACCTTTCTTAAAACAGGGTATTCTAAGGCGTCTGGCATTACTCTCAATTGTCTCTCTGAAATGTGGTGGACATGACACCATTACTAAATGTTAACTTTTATATGTGGGCGGGAAAGTCAGAATACTTTCTTGCCAGATTCACCTCTCGTAAGAATTGGTTATCTTTTTTTTTTTTTAAAGATTTTATTTATTTCTAACAGAGAGAGAGGGGGAGAGAGAGAGAGAGCACAAGCAGGGGGAGCTACAGGCAGACGGGGAAGCAGGCTCCTCGCTGAGCAAGGAGCCTGATGCAGGACTCGATCCCAGGACCCTGGGACCATGACCTGAGGAGTGAAAGGCAGATGCCTAACCGACTGAGCCACCCAGACGTCCCAAGAATGGGTTATCTTGAGACTCTTTCCAAAGTGACTTATTTCCTGCAAGCAGCTATGACTTTGTGTGGCTGGGACACCCTTCTTCCAAACAAACCAAAACATATATATACACATTAACTTTTAGAGACGTTTTTCAAATTCTGAAAGCAGTGAAATCTTATTATCTTCCACAATCTGACCAAACACGAGGTAAAATCTCTTGTCCCAGAATTCTGTCATATAAAAGGGCAGTTATGTCCTCTGAAAAATCTTCGTCTGGCTTACCTGTTATGAACTAACTCAGCCATCAGCTTGAGCACAGGAGTGGTACAAGCTGGATCATGGTACCAGAGCTCAATTGCCCGCTGGAGAATTGGCATGTAGGATGGATATCTGTACATGAAAAGCTAAGGAAGAATTCTAAATCCAGAAAGGTACAGAACTGACAGTAATCTCTCCGCACTGGCCAAGCACAAACTGTCAAATGAAAGTTCTCCAACTGCCTGTCTTCTGCTTGCTAATCTTGCAGTCTATTAACCCGAAGGTGCTAAGGTGACTGTGTGCTCCTGGAATTGTAATAAGCATACAATAATGCACTGTCATTTACATAATGACTTTGTTCTGAAGAGAATAATGTATCTCGTTGTTAATTTATCTTCTTTTCCCTTCTGTGACATGATAGGAAATAAGCTATTTCTGTTATATATAACTATTGGAGAAACAGAGGCACTCAGCTTTGAAAGGATTTGTTCAAGGTTATGAATTCAACAAGGTTAGACTTTCTCATTCCTAGGAAAGTTGTCTTTTTTTAGTAGATTGAAACGTCTCCTTTTTCTGACTGTAGCAAACTTCACGTGCAGCATTTCCAACGACTGTCTTCATTTCCCCGTCTCTCTGACCTGAGCAGGCAGCCCTCTGCCATTACGCCACCGTGGAACGGCAGCTTACAAGACACAGGGCAGGTCTTTGGGCACAACTCCTCGCCTTCGTTGCCTCCCTAATCCTCCCCCTCCCCCTTCCCTGATGCCTCCACCGCCCATCCACACTCCGGTTAAGGCTTTCAGTGGCAAGCCTTCCTGGTCTGTATTAGGATACATCCACTCAAACAGCATCATGAAGCTGGTCTTGGCATTGAAGGCGAAAGCTATCCCTCTCAGGTCTCTTACGAGGCCAACCAGAGTTCGCTGTAGTAGAAGGCAAAAATATATTAAAATAGAAGAAAAACCAAACGTATAACTACTTGACGGGGTGTCACAAATTCTTCCATCATTCAACAAATATTCCTTCCCAAATATTCTGAACTGATCTCTTCCATACTAGGATGGAATCTTTTTCACTTGGATAATTAGTTTTGGAAGCTTGTTATATACTAAGAAAAAGCAATGATTCCTGGTCCATCACAGCAAAACAAGAGGTTGATAAAGTTTTAAGACACTATGTAAAAAGCAGAAAAGCAAAAAAGCTTGATTCAAGAAGAGTTAGAAAAAAAAAAGGCCAAAAACATTTACACAAGAGGCAGAAGGACTATATATCCTAAAGGTCCAGTACCACAACTAATTACAAAGGCACCAGTGCCGCAGGAAATCAAATGCAGACCCTGCTGGGAGGAAGACACAGAAGCCTACAGGTTACCTGCCCCTCTGGCTGGGGTGCCTGGAAAAAAGACTGATGTGTCAAATTTTGGAGCTATGAAGTTATGCTTTTATAGAAGAGATCGCAGCCTAAGAGGTCAGATACCATGCCCAGAGTCACGCTTCTAAGTGGCCAGAGGGCCAGGCTTAAGACTCATACCATCAAGACTCCAAATCCACTGCGTTTTCTCAGTAGAACTTTTACTTGTCCTACAGGCCTTGAACAGCAATAAGACTGCTTTGAAAAGCTAACAGTCATCAACACGCTCAAGGACATGGCACATCTGGGTGTCCTGATTCATTTGTCAGAAATGATTGCACTTCTGCTAACATAACAGCCTGCTTTAAGCAAAGTTCTATTCCTAAATTGATACATAAGCTGTTTCCAAGTCTAAGACATGGTCACTCTAAAAGACTTATTACATGAAGTGTAACAAAGACATGGATCATGCTTGTAGTTCATGGCCAAAATGTTCTTTTCATTAATTGTACTTGCTTTGTATGGAACTAAAGTGATGAAAAGGGTGGCTATTCGCTGATCTCCCTCAGTTATCCTTGGTATTGGCTGGTACTCTAGCTCAAGTTACTGCCATGCTCCACACTAACCTCAGCTTTGAATGGTATCTATCTCAAGACCCTGGTATAAAGAGGAGAGAGAGCGCTAGACAAAGTAGTGTTGCTCTCTGACTTCTCTGATGATTTGGAGACAGAAAACTAAGAGGCTTTCTAATGATGAAAACAGAATTTTAGGATATTAGGTAAAGCCTGGCATTTTGGGGGCAATACTCCTGGTATTTGGTGATTGTAATTCAGCTTCAGTGTCATTATAACACTGCAAAAAAGTCCTACAAATATTAATAGCCTAGTGTCTTCTGGTTTTGGTGCAGAGACCTATAGATAAGGAAAGCCGGTGTGTGTGCAGATGAAGAGAGCAAAAATCAAGAAATGATAATTCTGAGAGCCAGAAATCAGTAACTAAAAGTAACTTTAAAATTCCATATATATGGAAATTCACAAAGCCTTCTAAATGACTCCTGTCAAAGAAGGAATCTTAATGGAAATCAGATAATACAAAAAACTGAATGATAATGAAAACGTTACATATAAAAACTATAGACTCTGGAGACTTAGAGCATTAATAATGTTAATATACTTAATGCTATGCAACTGTACATCTAAAGATGGTCAAGCTGGTAAATTTTACGTGTTTTTTTTTTACAATTAAAAACAAAACAAAACAAAACACCCAAAACCAATGTGTGGAATAATATACCTAGAGGGACATTTATGGTTTTAAATGATTACATTAGGAAAGGAGGGCGGAAAAGAAGTTAGGACAATGGAGAAACCCCAAGGAAAATATATGAAAATAAAGAGTAAAAACAGAATAGAAAGTACAGATAAAACAGTTTAAATAAGGAAAAAAAAACTTATTTTTATGAAGACTAATAAACACATCTCTGGCAGGACTGATCTAGATCAAAAGAGAGAAAACACTAATAAGCAGTATTAAAAATGAAAGGGGAACATAACTAAAGATACAACAGAGATTAAAAAGGTAATAGAAAAATATACAACTTTATGCTACCACATCTGAAAATGCAGACAAAAAATCCTAAGTGCTGCTTAAGAACACACTTCAGCATAAAAATAAGACTTTATAACTCTCTACTGGTTCTTCTATTTCAAAATCCCAGGAGTCCGAGAGATTAAATAAAAAGTGAAATCAATGGAAAATGTACGGAGGAGCGCTGTTTTCTGCAGTGCTGGCTAATCTAGTCTCTGTCAGGGGTTGCCGGAAAGCAGAAGCTGGTCAATCAGTGGGTGAAGGACTCACCTTTGCCTCTTGCTCGTTGAAACTGTTAGTGCTAAACATCTGGGCCACGGCCTCAAACGCTGCTGTGAGCGGCAGCATGAACTGCTCATACTGATCTTCATCCTCTCCTGTAAGGGAAACCACCCAGGCTGTGACTCCAATATAAAAAATTCCCAAAGCTGTGTGTGCAAGGAAAATAAGATGGTTTGAAAGGTGAGCAGACCCAAGGATAATTCAAGTGGGCCCCTTTATAATCCCCACGGGTATTAGTAGTAATTTCAGAATGAAATGTAAATAGATCATTTTTAAACTAGAAGAGGCAGAAATCATCCAGTCCAGGGACGTCCACATTTTTTTCTGACACCGAGCCACAATACCAGAGGTTCATATGTGTACAAGATACTATGTTTTTATTTACTTCTTAAGTGAGAGCTAACAGTCAGCTGAGAAAGGCCTGAGTCTGGTGTATGAGAACCTGATGAGACTCATACTTGAATCAGGTGCTTGTGGAGGCTCTCTTCACAATTTTCTTTTCACTAATCTTCCATAGAGCTAGAAGGTTTTGTAATGTTATGTAGTAGGATTAAACTTAAATAGCTCAAAATGAGGATGACAGCACTGAGTTGCAGTCATTAGTTGACCCAAAACTGCTAATATCACAACAGAGCTAGAAAGGTTCTTCAGCCCTGCGGGTTCACATGTGCTAGTGAAGTGGGGCATGGAAGGTTCTGTTGACGGTGGGTTGCGCCTTCATTTGGGGTGGAGGGGTTATCTGGCCAACAAGATGCATTTAGGACTCTCAATTCTCTTAACTTTCAGAGGAGAAATATGAATAGGTTTTAAAACCACTGCACATCAGATGAAACTTCTGGCACCATACTGTTCTTCTCTTCCAGTTACAGGGACCATGACAGCATGATGTGTTCTTGGCGAAATCAGACTGTTATTTCAGACAGTTCTCTTACTGTTGAAACAACAAGAAAGACCTCCCCAACATCCAGTTTTCTATGCTCAAGTAAGAATTTAGCACAGTGCCAGACTACTGCACGAGCCTCTAGGATTTATTGCAGTACCTAAATCCACCATGAGGAGACGCCCAAGTGCTGTGTAGAAGGTAGTCCGACACCGCATGTCTGTCAGATTGGACTGATTGTTAATACCCAGAAATGAAAAGTGCTCGCTCTAATGAAAAAAAGAAGACAAGTTAAAAAGATAAAGACATGGGTCACAGGCAGAAGGCAAGCCAGGAATTTCAGAATTACGGAGCCTTTTCAAGCTAATGACTATATCGTCTTAAAAGTACGAGGGGGATTAAAAAATTTTTTTTTGGATTATTGTTGTTGTCTACAACTAATTTATCTTCATATGAATAACAGTAGACAGCATCATCACAACTCAGATCATCTGGCTCCTGAAGAGCGGCTCAGATGCCAGTTAAGTGTGATCTGGCAGCATGAAGGGAGTCAGGGAGCAGTCTCTGGCTTGGGGGGCACTAAGGACCTCAATTGAAAACATCCCCTTTATATGGCTGAGGAAGTGTGTGTGTGGCTGGCTGGAGAGGAGAACCAGGAAGAGGTGCTAAATCACTCACCGTGTGATTGTTCAGCATGAACTGTACCGCACTAAGCTTCACTAGTTTCCTTACACTACTGTATGTGAAGACAAAGAAAGAAGGTCAAGGAAAGTGTGTACAAATGAGGAATCTCTAATGCAGAATGCAGCTTTCTGGAAAAAGTTAAGTACAGTTTCTTTCCTGACTATGAGTTCCATACTCAGATTATCTTATTTTCCTTAAACACTTGAAAATGACACCTGCCAAATGGAAAAAAGACGTGTTCTCTACTAAGCAGTATTTAACTGATCAATGACAGAATACCCATACAAACTCCTATCTGTAAGAGAAGAGATAAAACCCAGCAGTTTCCCCCAAGAATCATGAATATCCTAGGGTAGCTTTTCTCACTGGGGCTTCTAAGAGCTAATTAAGCCCTAAATCCCTGCCTGAGGCATCCATTGTGTGTGGTGAATTAAGTTCTCTCCTATGCATTTAGAATGGTACTAGCTATGTACAATCTTTGGGATAATTGAGAAAAAAGTCACTCATTTTTATAGGGTTTAGTCTGCTGCAGACCCCTGGTTGTGGAAGGCTGTCTCAGAGCAATTCAAACTTTATAGCAGACTTGGTCCAAGTCAAGTCAAGAGGGAGTACAGCTACTACTTTTACTGCAGAGCTTGTAATCAGGCTGCTTCTACCAAAAGGCTGACAGACAATCAAGATGGACTCTGTATCACTGAGGATGTAAAAATACTGGCTACAGAGTATATACTGATTGCACAGACCTGCGGGGCATTTCTGGATCTTAGATAACCAGGGATAAATCTGTAGAAACTGTTTGTGGGGTGGCTCATATTTGGAGTCTGCAATTATCCCTGGATTCTGTGTCGGTACTGCCTTTGGCTCCTAGGAGAACGGAGGATACTTGAGCACATATAAACTAAATGAAAGTGGAAACAGCAGGAGGCCATGATTTCTACGACCATGGCAAGCCACAGTTCCTGCTGTGCACAGAAGCTGACTTAGAAAAGGATATCCAATGGAGAGGTCATTGAGAAGCTGTAGTGTCTTGGAGGTGATCGGTTCACAGCGGCCCCAGTACTTCAGGTTGGTGATGCTGGAGGACAAAAAGAAAAAAAAAGCAGGAGACACTTTTGATTTGCCTGGTTTCCTTGAGGGCTGGGAGAAGAAGAAAATCATCCATCAAGAGTCACCACACATCTGCATCACCAATTCACAGACATCACAACCACAAAAAATGGGTATAAAATCTCCGTACTTACATTTGGTTGACTAGAAAAATTATCCTTCAGATAATCTTCACTACTTGGTTCCAAAGCTACACTGGCCCATACCCAGGCCCTTGGAATTCTGGGGCACTCCAGGGCTGATTTCTGCAGCAAGGGTAAGAGATTTCTGCGGCAGTGATAACATGCAGACGTATGCAATTCTGCACCTGCACCATCCACTGTCAGCTGCAGAATTCTAGTAGCCCTTGCTTCCGGGTTCTTGGCTGGCAGAGTCCTTTAGACCCCCTTTGTTTTTTGCATCTTAAATTATTAACCAGCTCATGGATACGAGTGTTTAGGATTGGGATGGCTGGAAGGGGGCAAAATGTCACTTTGCACACAGCCCTGGGTAAAATATTTGGCTCCTAGTGTGTGCTTTGAGATACTGAGCTCCTAAAAAGGGGAAAATGTGAACAAAGGGGCATAACTTAAAAAACAAAAACAAAAACAAAACAAACGAAAAAGGGCCAATTAGGAGCTCCAACTTTGAAGACAGTTCAAATAGCACTTGATTTTGCAGATTCAAGACTCTCAAAGGGTGTGGATGCTTCTTGAGAGGAAAAGCCTGTTTTAAAGTGGGGCTCTCCTCCTTGGCAGGGCACACCTAGTGGAAATCAGCACCAGAAAGTGAATGCCCACTCTGGGCATCCTTGGCAGCAGGGTGATTGGGTGAGAGGCTGAGAACCAATCACTGGGGCAGAGATGTCCATTTTGCTAATGCCATGACAGGGTTTCACCAGTGATTCCAGAAGCTAGAGATGAGATTCCACATGAACAAATTAAATCCTTGCCTGTACAAGCCTGGAATGCTCTGGGGCCGGGCCATATCTCTAAGCACAGCTTGTCACACACTCAAATGCACAATTTTCTGACGCAAACGATCAATGCTGGAATACCAAGGCACTGGCAGCATAATGCCAAGATCACATTTTACAGTTGCAACAGGATTGCAAGGGACTCTTGCTGATGGCAAGCCAAACACTTACATTTTTCCTATGAAGACGCTTAGGACCATAGTCTCATCATTCAAGCCCAGAACTTCTGAGAGTCGGCGGTACAGCTGGTGTTGTGTTAAGGGAAGAGAAAGTAATTAGAAAAAAATGGATTAGAAAAATCACATCCCAACACTGTTTTTGTCCTTATTCAGGGGTAAGATGTGGAAGAAAATGGACAAAAGTGTAGGGGAGGTCTTTCTTGAAGGGATAAGCGAGTTTCTAAGTATTACTTGATACTGGAGAGATGCTGAGCTATCTTATCAGTCCCCTTCAACGCTGAGATTACAAAGACTGTCAAAATGTTCTGCTGTTCTGAACATCAACTCATGTACAGAGACTGAGAATTGCCAATGTTGAGACCAACAGATGTTCTGACTGGCCATCTGTTAAGCCCGTGGAACATTACAGAAATGGACCCAATTCTTTAATAGAATCTCTCAAAATTCTACAGATGAAGAAGAGACATTTGGACCATCCTAATACTAAAATCTGTGTCTGAACTGCTATCAGATGTTTCTTAGTCAGCAATTCCATAAGTGAGAACCAAGTGGAGCCAATTGACATCCTGTTACCTTAGAGGATTTTTGCACCTGGTCCCCAATGTAGATCTTACGAAACTGTTCAAAAAAGCTCAGCATGGCCAATTCTAGCTTCTCATTACCGGCTTGAGCCAGGCGAGAATCTGTTAGGTTCATCAGCTGGAGCACCCTAGAGGAAGAAGAGCAATGATTCTCTCAACAGCAGGATATCCTGGTCACTCTAGAAAATCCAACCTACCCTCAAATAGTCCTATGTATCTCCTCTCCTTACCCATCCTATCTGAAAGGCATTCTCTGCAGGCTCTATGCTCTGCTGAGAGAACAGAATTCTCCATTTCTGCCCCACAGGAACCACAACTGAAGAATGAATATGAATGACTGGTTGGATGTTTAAAAGTTCCAGTCCACCAAGACTATAGACTGAGGCAGAACTAGTAATTGGCTTAAAAATAGTGGGAAAACAAAGCAAAACACTGGCACTGGGGTAATGGTCTTCCTTGAAACTTATGTGAGACCATAAGTAAAGCAATTTATTTTCTAAGTCCCAGTTCCTCATCTGAAAAATGACTGGACTAAGCCCATGGTTCTCAAAGTTTTTTCCCACAGAGCCATGAAGGGAATTGACACATGAAGGGCAATGTCCACAGGCAGGTAAAAGTTCCAGAGACCAAGAGCAGATATGCTACCCGTGACTTCATCCCTTTACCTCTTCCCTGCACCAACCCCCCTGCAAAAGAAAGCATACTGGAATGAAGGTGTGTAAATACTGAATGAATAAAATGTTATTACAAGTGAGTCATTTGTCATTCTGATGATGTGAGAACAGGTAAACGTATCATTTTGACATATCATGAGTGAATCAGACTTAGGCATGATGTTGTAATGCTCAGTGTGAGAACCAGGATACAAGACATTCTCTAAATTCAGGTCACACACACAGTATCACACCAGGCTGCTGAAATCAGAAAGCTTATTAGCTTTCATTCTTATCAAATCTTTGCTCAACTCTTCAAAAAATGCCAGTGTGACATGCCATGGAGACTTTTGTCAGGATTAAGGCACCTAAGAGCAGATGGACATCTGATAAGAGAAAAATGGGGATTTTCAGAATAAGAATTATGGATTGAAATGTCTAGGAACCAATCTATTCTAAGGCATCATGTTAAAATGTGTTTATCTCTAAGGAGAGCATCTGAAAAGTTCAGAACCCTTCAGGGTGGCAGTTCCCCAAGGTTGCAGTCTGTTTGCACACAATCCTGAAACATGACCTGCCCTTCTACTTGCATTCTGACAGGAGGGTGCAGTGGGTTGTCCAGGGGCTACTGGACCTGTGACACCATGACAGACTGGATGCAGATGCGGATAAGAGAATCCAGCTGACTTCTGGGCCAGACATTAAAACAAAGCCACTTTCCTCATTAACTTTTTTGAAAAATATTTAAAAAAGCATTACTTATGCTGACATGTAATGGGGCTTATTGTTATTATTAAGGGAATAAATTTAAAGTTTCTCACAACCCCGAGATCAAGAGTTGCATGCTCCACTGGCTGAACCAGCCAGGAGTCCCAGTTTTATTTTTTAATACAATAAATATTGATAGCTAGTCTTATAAACAGAAACTCTTTGAGATCCTCAATACTTTTTAAGAGGGTGAATGGTCCTGATGAAAAGGTTTGAGAACCTCTGTGGCAGAGTATTAAAAATCCCTGCCTTTTTATTTTATTTTTTAAACGATTTTATTTATTTGCGAGAGAGAGAGAGAGAACACAAGTCGGGGGAAAGGGCAGAGGGAGAGGGAGAAGCAGACTCCCACTGAGCAGGGAGCCTGATGCAGAGCTGGACCCCAGAACCCCAAGATCATGACCTGAGCTGAAGGCAGACGTCCAACCGAGCCACCCAGGGACCCCCAAAATCCTGCCTTTTTATTTCTATGTTAGGTGAATTTTTAGAAATCGTTAAATGTTCATTTACAGGTTTTTAGATAGATGGATGAGAATTACATAGATAGAAAATAATAACTTGAAATCCTCTAGGTGGAAAAGTGTATGTCAAGAGATTTGAAAGGCTGTAGAAATTCTTCAATTTCATATTTGAGGATATCTGAAGAACCATATTTTCCTCTTAGTCTTACTCTGCTATGGCAAAAGCAGTCTACATTTCATTAACTCTGAGATACTGTCCTTAAAACTAAAAGCTACTCCCTACTCTGGTTTTCCTAATTCCGTATCCATCATTTCCTTGCTGAATTACTCCAAGTGTTTTCTCAGTAAACACTGTAGGTAAAATTTTTGCTGTATTTATAAAATGTCTGAAGTTGGACCTGTAACAGTCCTTCATTTTCATGGGCAATCAGCTTCATGAGATTATATTCTATAAACAGGGAGGAAAGCAGCATAGAAGCATGCCAAGTTCCTATGATGTTGGGATCCAAACAGGTGGCGGTCAGAGCAGTGAAATGGAAAGCCTCTGTGAGAGCACCTACCGACAGACGAGCTCGCCATCCATAGCATCTTGCTCATCAGTGCTGGCAAAAGAAACCCGGCCACCGATCACTGCGCCGATGATGTAAACCAGCCACGTCAGCCTTCCTGCAACAGGAAGAAGACCTATTAGTGTCCCCTCCAGTGGTCATTTCATTGAAGAAATTTCCTCACAGTGAGGTGTGTTTCTTACTAGGAGCTTCTGTCATCTTAAGAACACTGTGGTAGAGCCATAAGGTCAACTCTTCTTACCAAGTATAGCTATCACCCTGCTCTGGTAAGGGTGATGCCAAGGGGGAAATTCATTAGATAACCAACGGTCCCCTATCAGACAAGGTCATGAGTTTTAGAGTCCAGTACTTTCTTGAAGTTAAACACATCCATGTAGACAGGATTTCAGTTACTCTTCCCTAGCCCCGTGGCATTTACTCATAATATTCTTTTGTGTAGATGGAGGCGATGGATGATGGAAGAGTCCTTTTAGGGGGCAGGTAGGAAAGAGAGGTGGCAGTGAGTGAAAGGGTGTGGACAGCCCCGCCTTTCAGGCCTCAGTACCGTCCACTAACCTTCCTGCACTGCGATATCCATCGGGCTGGCGCTGGCACTCTGCAGCAGCTCCTGATAGGACTGGGCAGACTGGTCAAACAACTGCACGAGGAGTGCGCATGTCTTCTCGTACTCACAACGCCCGATGGTGGACAGCTGGTCCAGCTGCTGCTGCACCAGGCCGGTATCCTCCAGAGGGTCTTCCAGGCCATCCCTGCTCCCAAGGGAGGAAGGAAGGCGCTCTCTTAAAATATGCCATTGACTTCCCCACCACAACAGCTCTCGTTCTGCATTTAGCCACCGTTTCCAATGGCAGAGGCCCACAGCCTAACACTACCTTTTGCCAAGAAAGGAATATAAGAAGTGGGAAAATGGGGGTCTTCACCCTAACGTCCGTCTTCTTTAGATACACTCTGTGAGTTGGGTGTCCAGCCTTCTAATCTGAATTCCTGCTCCCTTAACATTAGTCTGCCTCGACCCTCTCAGTCCTATGCTTCTCACCCCAGGAGCTCCTGGTTCTTAGTCTCTTGCCGTTCTTGACTCTAATAAGGTTTGGGACTACACATATCCCGTCCTTGTGTGGGGCCATGGTGGCCAGATTTGTTTTGGAATTCAGAGATCTTCAGATTTTAAAGAGGCAACGTGATGCTTCTACCACGTGATATGAACCCTCAATGAACTCTCTGGTAAATCAACTTCAATATTCCTGTAGCAAAATATATAACCATCAGGAATGATCATACAAAGCAGAAGTTTTTAAAAAGGCTCTAAATGGTTTCATATTAGCACATGTCAAATTTTGCCACCAAATGAGTTTTGATTCCAAACTTAAGAGAAAATTTAGTTTTCACTTCTTGCATTTCAGACTCGCAGATGAGGCACCACGGATCTATACCAGGTCCTACCTTATCTATCGGCTACTAGAGCTAGGGGTGTGTCATACTCTGAGCTCTTCGTCTATTGCTATATCACAGTGTGACAACCCAACAGCTGCACCACCACGACCATTACAACTAGAGTTCACAGCTGTGTGTGTACTATGGTCCACATGCTGGACCAGAACATAGTAATTTAACCCTTTTAATAACCTTGCCCAAGAGCGCACAGCTATTAACCAGCTATCCGGGCCCAAAGCCCACACCCGTAACCACTCCTCAACAATGCCTCACTGAAACCAGCTGAATCCTTAAGAACAGAAACTATGTAGCAGATAGAATGCTTTCCAGTGGACTTCACAAATACTTGCATTTTGAAAGGATTCAAGTCATTAACAGTTGAGCCTATAACTCTTATGACAATTAAATGCCAATTAAGATCTGATTTAAAAAACAAAACAAAACCCAGACCTTCAGAATCCAAGTCAATTCCCCTAAAAGGCAGGTCCCTAAACAAAGAATAACTTCACTTTATATAGGTCATTTCTGAAAGGATCTAACATTTCTTTAGCTACAGATTTCTGGTCCAGTTCACAGTCAAGATAGAAACCATGCATTCCTGTAATGCGATCGGCAATCAGCTGCCCAGGATTCTACCTCTGCTAGTAAGCTCTGGACTGTGTCATCTTATTTATCCACTTCTTTTTCAGGAAACTAAACCACCTATAACTTACACATAATTCTTATCATCTATTGGTTATAAATGTTCCTGTCATGTTGAAAAGGAATCATCAGCAAGGACAAACAGAATACTGATATACCTTGATTTCAAAGAGATGGCTAAGGAGGGCAGAAAACGGGGACATGAATGAGGATGTTGCAGAGAAAGGCTGTTCGCTCAGATTTTATGCTCCACCTGCTATTCGGGGCTGACGTGAGGAAACGGCCGTTAACGGCATCAGCTCCAAGGAGGCCCAAGTCAAGTGCGCTTTTGCCAACTGGGTGTCTGAGCTCTGGCAAGTCTGACACCAGGCAGCTGTCCCAGTTTCCTTACCTCAGGATGATGTGCACAGATTCCAAACGGGATGTGATATAGGCTTTGGTGACCTCAGGAGTGTAAGTTTCCAGCATGTGGGGCTCTGTGGCTTTCACGTATGGCACAGAGGCTGCCAGCCGCTGCCATAGGCTCAGGAGATAGTGCACACTATTTGGGGCAAATTCCCAGTGCTAAGGAAAACCAAAAGAGCAGGAGGCACATTTCTCATTTTTTGTACACTTCACACAAAGGAAAAAGGCTTAAAAAAAAAAAGGATAAATGTTTATGGGCTTTGTTCTGTGCATGACAACTCATCCATCCAATGTGCTTATTATTATTTCAGAGATTAAGCATCTAATAAAAAGAGCTGTTCTACGCTGGTTGTGTAAGCCCTCCCACAAGGAAAGCCTTGTGTAAATGGTTCTCAAACATTGGTACCCATGAGAATCACTTGGAGAACTTGCTGGACATAGAGACACCAAGGCTCCACCCTGGATCTAGTGAAGCAGAAATTATGGGGGTAAAACACAAGCACCTATATTTTTCAAACTCCCCAGATGATTTTGATGCCATAAAATTTGAGAACCACTGTTCTATATTACACGACTAAGAAAGAGAGGTCGCTAGCTCTCTCTCTTGACTCTTCTGTCTCACTCCATTCCAATCTTGCTTTTTTCAGAGTGATAATCTAAATATTATCCTTGCAATTCCCACGTGTTCCTCTAACCAAACTCCTTGCACTTATGTCAGGCAAATGAGCAGGCTGCAATAACTACTCTGCAGGGTTGCCCTATACTGATACCACTTTTGCCGGCGGGGTG
The DNA here is from genome assembly GCF_009762305.2 of Zalophus californianus. Taxonomy (NCBI): domain Eukaryota; kingdom Metazoa; phylum Chordata; class Mammalia; order Carnivora; family Otariidae; genus Zalophus; species Zalophus californianus. The sequence continues at coordinate 159,124,971 of NC_045596.1, forward strand.
AGGGCAGGTGGAGAAGGGAATACAGGTACACCTTGGAGATATTACTACGGGTTTGATTCCAGACCACTGCAATAAAGCGAGTCAAATGAGTGTTTTGGTTTCCCAGTGCACATAAGAAAGTTGTTTTACACTACACTATAGTAAGTGTGCAATAGCATTATGTCTCAAAAAACAATGTACATACCTTAACTAAAAAATACTTTAGTGCTAAAAGTGCTAACCATCACCTGAGCTTTCTGGGAGTCATATCACTGATCACAGATCACCATAACAAATATGAGAAAGTCTGAAATATTGCGAGAATTACCAAAATGCAACAGAGACAGGAAGTGAGCAAGTGCTGTTGGAAAAATGGCACCGATACACTTGCTCAATGCAGGGTTGCCATAAACATTCAACTTGTAAAAAATGCAGTATGTGTGAAGTGCATTAAAATGAGGTACGCCCGTATTCTTTTAACTTTAAAATCAATGAGCAAGAGAAGAGGTTCCAATGTGTAGGAAAGAGAAAGACAAGCAAAGACAAACCTGTAGGCTGGTCACTGTGAAGTTAGCTATCAATCGGATGACCTCAGGGTAGTTTTCCACCTTTACTAATTCTCCCAGTTGATAGTTACTCTTCAATCGGGCCAGTAGTCTGCAAAACTCATGGTAATTGTTTGGGTCTGATAAACTCTGGTGACAGCACAGGAGGAAAACAGAATGTAACATGTGATGCACTACTCTTCCAGAATGACATTGGGGATGGCATAAGGGGAGGGGAGAATCTACTGTAACTTCTCAGCTACAGGTCCTCACTTAGAATGATACATCTGCAGAATGTTTAAAAACAATTTTTTAAAAAGTCACTTTTAAAAGAGATGGTCACATCTATTATCTCATCTGTTCATAACAATCATCCTGTGAGATGAAATTATTAGCCTCAATTCAAAGTCTGAAATGGAAGCTCAGAAGGATCACATTACTTGCCTAAAGTTGTAAAGCTTATTAATAACAGAAAAGGGGTACAATCGAAGATGTGGCTGGCCTGTTTGCTTCCCACTAATCAAAGATCATGAAATTTTCATTTTTACATCTGTCAAATTTATCATTAAATAAGACTATACTTCAGTGGCAAAGTTACACAAATGCTTATTTACATTATATCATCATTGCTATAACAATTTAATTCCTAGATTAGTAAGACAAGAAAGAGCAAGTGTTGGTGAGGATGTGGAGAAAAAGGAACCCTCGTGCACTGTTGGTAGGAATGCAAACTGGTGCAGCCACTGTGGACAACAGTGGAGGTTCCTCAAAAAATTAAAAAATAGAACTACCATATGATCCAGTAATTTCACTACTGGGTAACTACTCAAAGAAAACAAAAACACTAATCTGAAAAGACATATGCAACCCTATGTGTACTGTGGCATTATTTACAATAACCAAGATATGGAAGCAACCTAAGTGTCCATTGATAGATGAATGGATAAATGGATAAAGAAGTGGTCTATATATATATATATGTATGTTCCATATGTGTGTATACATAACACATATATATACATACAATGTATTATATTACTCCACCATAAAAATAACTAAGATATTGCCATTTGTGACAACGTGGATGAACCTAGGTGGTATTATACTAAGTGAACTAAATCAGACAAAGAAAGACAAATACCACAGGATTTCACTTATATGTGGAATCTAAAAAACAAATGAACAAACAAACAAAAAAAGCAGGGACAGACCCATAAATACAGAGAACTGAGGGTAGCCAGAGGGGAGGCAATGGGGGGATGGCCAAAAATGGACCAAGGGGAGTGGGAGGCAGAGGCTTCCAGTTATGGAGTGAAGACGTCGTGGGGATGAAAGGTACAGCACAGGGAATATAATAGCTGCTGTGTGGTGAGCATAACAATGTAGAGGGTTGTTTCACTATGTTGTGCATCTGAAACTAATGTACATTCCGAGTCAACTGTACTTTAGTTAAAAAAAATAATTATTAAAAAGAGGGACAGAACTGAGCATATATATATATATATATATATATATATATATATATTTAAAGATTTTACTTATTTATTTGACAGAGAGAGACACAGTGAGAGAAGGAACACAAGCAGGGGGAGAGGCACAGGGAGAAGCAGGTTTCCCACGGAGGAGGGAGCCTGATGCGGGGCTCAATCCCAATCATGACCTGAGCTGAAGGCAGATGCTTAACGACTAAGCCACCCAGGCACCCCCAGAACTGAGCATATTTAAAAATGAAATGCCTCTTTGGTACTTCCTAGTGTAGAGAAGTGGTACTCTAAAAAAAAAAGTAGGTGTTGGCTGAATCTCTGAGACTGAAAAACACAAAAAAGGGCAATCGAGTTATGGATTGAATACTAAATGGGCAATATCTCCCTTCCCACCTAAAAGCAGGCCTACATACTTGGGTAAATAATGTATATTAAAAAAAAAAAAAAAAAGGAAAACAGAAACAAAAACCAAATTCTAGATTCTTAATTTCTTGGGGGAAAAATGACTAGCGCTCTCTCATTTTCCTGTGTCAAAGGGATCCTTTCCCCTAACTCCTGCATTCCTGACACTAGAGGATACAAACTCCTCATTTGGGTAAACCCTCAAGAATTTGCCTACAGGATGTCTGAGTGGCCCAGTCAGTTAAGCGTCTGCCTTCAGCTCAGGTCATGATCCCAGGGTCCTGGGACTGAGTCCGCATTGGGCTCCTTGCTCAGCAGGGAGCCTGCTTCTTCCTCTGCCTGCTGCTCCCCCTTGCTTGTGCTCTCTCTCTGACAAATAAATAAAATCTTAAAAAAAAAAAAAAGAATCTGCCTACAGATACAGACTCGCTTAAATCTTCTGAGAATGATACACTGAACTGTTCTCTAGGATTTCTGCTAAGTGTGGCCTCTAGATGGATTTCCTTCTGACTCAACAGAGGGGCACATACTAATATCACACACACACACACACACACACACACACACATATTTAAATATGTATTCAAACAATAAATTCTCAAAAATCTTACCTGTGGGTTTTCCAGTATTCGTTTAACACCGTCAACAAGATGTGAGAGAAACTTGGCCCTCTCTGCATTGTTAAACAGGGATCTTCTTACTGAGGCAATCTGTACTAAACAGGATAATACCTAAAAGCAGGCACAACCAAACACAACCGATTAAGAAGATGATATGGCTCCTCCATACTATCTTTTCCCTCCTTCCCCTCCTAAAATATTCTTCTTTACATATGCTGTTAACTCTGTTCTATCAACTTCTGCTACTATTATCACGATATAGAAAGATCAAGGAGAGTGCAGCTGAGGATACTGGAAAACGGTTTTATTAAAAGAAAAAAAAAGATCATTAAATCCAAGTTACCATAACAACTAGTTAAATTCACAATGTGGAAATTCATTTAGGTATTATTCTTTGACCACCAATGGCTTCTTTGGTTCTTGTTAAAATATATACTTAAGGCTTGGAAATACCATATAATTCGTAGGTTAAGTAAAGCTTTAGATTTAGTTTTCTCTGTTTCATTAAGACTTTTGGCTAATCACAGGCACCTGGGTGGCTCAGTCATTAAGCGTCTGCCTTCGGCTCAGGTCATGATCCCAGGGTCCTGGGATCGAGCCCCACATTGGGCTCCCTGCTCCGCGGGAAGCCTGCTTCTCCCTCTCCCACTCCCCCTGCTTGTGTTTCCTCTCTCGCTTTCTCTGTCAAATAAATAAATAAATAGATAGAAGACTTTCGGCTAATCAGGCTTTGCCATAATGAAATAACCAAGTTAGATCTGTGTCCTGAAAAGAACAGGCTTTATACTGAAAACATTTTACCCGTCCCCCACCGTGCTAGATATTTATATTGCTTGCCCCTCCAGATCTGTCTTCTATCCTTCTCCACATGCTCTGTTCCCTGGGAGGCTGACTTCTGTCCACCAACAGCCAGAGCTCCACTGCCCTCTTGCCTCTAGTTGCCTTCAACCACTGGATAGGACTAGGAGATTGAGGGCAGGAAGAAAAGAGGCACCCCCCCTCGACCCCTGCCTGGGCCATGACTGGCAGTGTCCCTCTCCCTATGCTGCCCAGCCCTCCCCTAAGACACAGTTTTAGCTCTTTCCAGGGTTTCCCCCATACCCCCTGGGGCTTCCCACTATTGCCCCCCCTAGAGGGTGTACCTCACCTCACCTCACCTTGTTGGATTCCCTTAGTGTTGTCCACATCTTTACTAATAGTCCTTTTATGAACTACCTCTCTTGAGTGAGCTACCTTTTCCTGAAGTAAACTTAATGATACAACACTGAATTCATGTTTCTACTAAAGCTAAGGTCTACATTTGGAAAAGTACCATAATAATCAGGAAAACAGCCTACTGTAGAAACACTATGTAAAACACCCATTACTTTACTGTCTTATCTGTGTGTTTTGTATGTTAGCATTTTACACCAAACAATCTGAAATACTAGGCCAATGTCTTTCAGGACCTGGATGAATTTTGAGATTTGAGGAGGGTAATTACTGCTTTAAAGGAGAAATGCATCATTTCCACGAGTTCTCTAGTATTATCCAGGATAGTACACAAATTTGCCTTCCTCTTACAGCTTCCATTTATCACTTATGTAACATGTGCCTGAAGGATTTTTCTAAAATTTTCTTGGGCAGGATAATCTTCAATTAGACAATACAAGCTGAATCCCCGCCCCCCCCCACTCTAGCCTGTGGCTGTTTGAGGTACAGTACAAAGTCAGATTCAAGATGAGACCAGAAGAGCTTGACATTTGCAGGAATCTGTCATTAGAGAGGAATAATTTAAAGAGAATTAAGTTAAGACTTTATTACGAGAACGTTTAGGCCACACGTCTTACCACGAAAGGCTAGATAACTAACCCTAGCATTTCTATGCTTTACTTGCATGATTTGGTACAACAAAATGAACGAGCATAAGGCTCATTCACCATTGCTACTTTCTAGATGTAGGTTAGGCTTTAGAAACTGTGGTCCTGACTCACCAGAGGCGAAAATGAAGGAGGGATGGAATGATACAGGTCAAAAAACAGCTGCAGAGTTGAAGAATCTAAGAACGCTGAAAAAAGACAGAGGAGCCGTTACTGAGTACGTTGCTCGTTCCTAGTGGCACACCTACAGCACTATATATTAGGGGGCACATCCTCTGTTTTTTCTTCTCACAGGGTTACTTCCTTTCAAGTGATAAGCTAAGAGGGGCTTTTGGTTTTCCCTGTTTTTTAAAGCACTAGGTTTTAGCTCCTCTAAGGAACAGATTCGTTCTTGTGATTCTCATAGAAATGACCTCAAATGAGTAAGACCACAGGAGTCTCTAGGTGATGCATGCGAGAAGGTCACACTCACATCCATCAGTAACCCAGTACTTAAAAAAGTTCTCCCAGGCTGAGGGATCTGTAAGGTTCCTCCAACACCCTCTTCCTCACTGTATTAAGACAGATGCTGAGTTTCTAAGTTTTCTCTAACAGCAAGCAAGGGCTAGCCAGGGGTTCCTTAGACCATCCCGCAGACATGGTGTGGGGCTGAGCAGCAGTCTGTTCCTGCTGGTGCAGTGCTCCTACCTGATCTCCAGCTGGTGGGAATCTGTACTGTGCACAGGTCATCTGAGGACTCATCAGTAGAAGTGCCGATGAAATCAAAGTTTAGGCAGTTATGAGTGAGTTTGAGCAGTTGCATGAGCAAGCCATGCTGACTTTCATCATTCAAGTTTAGATTCTTTCCTGAAGCCTGTAAAAACCACCACATAATGAGCCCAAACAATCACTCCCCTCTTCCAAGCTTGGTGCCAGACTCCTGAGAAGGCTGTTAAGCCAGAAAAGGAGGGCAGTATTTCAACTCAATAAAGTGGTGTTTTCCCTGCAAAAGAGGCTGCACTTCTGTCACCTTAATGTCACTATGAAAATCCTAGCTCATTTACTATAAAAACATGAAAGTGGTATTTAAAGAAATCCCCCTTTTGACATGTATTCTTTACATGTTGTAGACATACTGACCACAGTGGATTCTGAAGCGATATGGGAGGGGTGGTCACTCCATTTGCTATGAGATCCTAGGTATTTCTAGATGGGGCTGGTGACCTCAGTGACAAGTTGGCTAATTGTTTTTGATGGTATCAGCCAGGAGGAGTCAATCCTCAGTTTTCGCAAAAGCTTTCCCCGCTCAGGGGGTATAACAGCTTTTGCTAGGTAGCTTGCCCGACCCGAGGACTGTTTGGGAGTTCTGAGATAGAACTAGGTAATTGAGGAAAAAGATAAGTATCATTAACTGGGACAACACAAAGAATCCAAACTTGCTTCTAAAACTCATGACATAATGGAAAATGAGACTAAGAACAGAAAACCCCACAAAAACCCCAAACAACCAACCAACCCAAAATGAACAAACAGCCAGAGGCTAACCCCATTTAGCTTTCTATGGGGAGGTCCCTATAGATTGTTATAAATGGGTAGGACTCACAGGTGAGCATTTCTTTCCTAGTTCAACTCATCCCTAAATGAACTTCAAGACCCATTTTCTGTTTTAAAACAGGTAATTTCCTTATGTGATAACTGTCTACCCCTTCAGGTTATGAAATCTAAATGGATGTTAAAAATTCAAAATCTACTTTTCCTTACAGATGTTGCTTGGTTATGTGTCGCCTGTAACTCAGCAGGGGGCAGGGGAGCCGGCCTGTTTCAGTATGCTAACAATGCAATCGGAACCTGCTTTTAGAGCGCAAAGAATCCAAACACCATAAAGCTAACATGCGTTTATTCCATACAGGAAGATTTTATGTGGGTATATAAAAAGCAAACAACAAAATCCCAAACTTCGTGGTGAACTAGATTCTTTGAGATACGTGTTCACTTACTGCGCTTTGCTTAAGGGAACGGCTCTGAAATGAGGCAATTCTAATCCCCTCTCTAAAATCAGTGGTCAGTGTGGCACTTTCTTCCACATCTTGGAGACCAGCATCAGGTGAGAGATGGTGATGGTTAGAGCTGCACCAACTCTCAAGGAGTCAGCATGGAACTGACCTCTAACAGATCCCCACTCATTCTCATTCTTTCAAAGGGCACTGGGAAGCAGGACCCAATCTACAATCTCACCTGTTTTAGTAAATTGCAGGAAAGTGTGAAGATATCAAATAATGATGAGTCTCGGAAAGAAGAGGCTATTTTTCTGTGCTTGGTTAAAGGATGCGTGGTGTCGGCCTGTGCAAAAAGAGAAACCAATCCAAGTTTTAGAATTAAATGCAAAGAAAAAAAATTTTCATATAGACTTTAAATAAACTAGGATTTCCAATAAAACCAACTTATATAAAAATACATTCTTAATGTTTAAATCACTGTTAACTCACGTGTAATGAGAGGATGCAAAGGACAATAAGCTGCTAACAGTTAGCAGGATAGGTCTACAGCTTACAGATGGAAGACAGAAAGAGGGATGAGCATCTCCACTGTAAAGTTTTAATTTCCTCTGCATTTAGGGAGGTAAAATTTAACCAACTGCTGGGAGATACTGCTAATAATTACTAGCATGTTGTATTGTGGCTCAGTCTCAGAAACACAGTGGCAAAGCTTGGTAAACAATCCACTCAAGACTAAAGTTGCCACAGAATTTCCAAAGCAGTTATTAACTGACAGCCATGAACTTAGGATAACTGACAACCAGCCCGTAACACCCTCTGCCTTCTCTAACCTATTTCAACACGTAGTCTCTATCCCAGAAGTGAGCATTTATTTGAAGGGCAGCATCAGTCTCTCACTTTTTCCTCTGTTCCTCTCTTTTCAACCAAACTTTAAAGGTTTTTACGGTTAAGAACTCTGTCTTTTACTTCTTTAGTACGCCCTCTATTCCTGACACACAGGCACTTCAGTAAGTGGAATAAAGGGATTTCAAGGTTACCAAGGGAATTTTTAGTCCAACCACCTACTGAAAGCTTAAATCTCTTCTATACACCAATCAATTCATCCAAGAGGGGGCACATTTGCTGTTGGCACATTAAAGAATGCAGCAAGATTTCATCAAGTTATGGACTCCCCTTGATTTTCTTTTTTAAAGCTTTATTTAAGTAATCTCCACACCCAACGTGGGGCTCAAACTAACAACCCCAAGATCAAGAGTCACATGCTCCTTTGACTGAGCCAGCCAGGCACCCCTCCCCTTGATTTTATTTCTAAGTTCAGACAGGGTCGGTAACAGAAATAAGCTTTCTGATTTAAATCTGACAACCAAAAAAACAACAGAAAACTAAGTTTTGCAGAGGTTCAAAGTATCCCCCAATTCTAGCTTCAGTGTCACTGTGTTATCATAAATGTCTTGGATAATATGGCACTGCCAGATTATATACCATATTCCACATATAATCGGTTATGCTGATCATAATACAGAGAATAACTGCACACATTAAGTACATTACACACATTTCTACTGTTCCATTAAGAAAGACAAATAAAATTTTGGAGTTTTAAAAAATATCAACATTGGTGTATTTCGTGGGGCCAAACTTTGAAGAGGAGAACATTAAGCCCACAATCTCTGTTCTCAGTTAATGCGTGCTCTCGTATTACAAAGGTATAGTGGTTCAGTAATAAGTTATTTGTTAAGAGCACAGGCTCTGGAATAAGACTCTGCAGGTTCAAATTCAGATACTGTTGCTTGCTAACTGGGATACCTTAGGCAAATTATTGACCTTTATGTGCTGCAGGTTCCTCATCTAGAAAATGGGACAGCCATGGAACCTACCTCCCAGGACTACAGTGAGAATAAAATTAGCTGCTATCAGTAAAGCACTCAGAACGGCGTCTGCTGCACAGTAGTCACTCAAAAGTACAAGCTATTATTATTTTGATAATTACTGACCATAGTGGGGATTGCATGTGACAGAGAACACAGTATGGACTCCAGAGTTTAAATGGCTAGAAGCTGATGCATTTAAGACAGTACTACCTCACAGTTAAAATTCTCAGGGTTAATAAAAAGGTCTGCATAAATATGTGCAATAGCAACAGTGATGCCAATGTAATTTACAGCTGGCAACTGAAGGGTGAGATGTCACAACTAGTATTAATACTGGCCTGTTCAATAATTACAAAACTTTAGCTGGATACAAAAGTAAATGACTAAAAAAAGTAATAGCCAGAGCAAAAGAAAGCCACTGGCGTTTTCCTCTGTAGTAACCTGTGACAAGAAGGACTACTCAAAAAATTATTTGGTATTTAGCAGAATGTTTTATGCATTCTAAAAAGACCACCAGAGAAGTCTTTAATAGCAGCACATGAAATTAAGTTTTAAAGGGTTATAAATACATATTAATGTATTTAGCAGAAGTGGCACACAAACAGTCTGGTTCCACTTTTGTGATCCCCTTTTTGGACACATTCTCTTTTATTAGCAGAGCAGTGATTTATTATGGCTTTGACTTAGGCCTGTTGCTCTCATCTCGCACAATGAACATTAATATCAGCAAGGAGAGCTGTTCTGGAGACAGAAGAGGACCAGGATGTTAAGAACGACGTAGGCTGCATGGACAGAGGAAAATCCAATGGCACTATTGTTTCAAAGGGCATTAATCACTTACCGCAAAAGCACACAACTGCCAAAAAAGATCATCTCACACATAGCAGAAAACACCAATACTAAGAAAAAATATGGCACTTACTTCAATGAGGAAGGCTGTAGCACTTACTTGATTAATTTCATTGGTTAGCTGAGATAAAATAGTGACGCCAATGACGCAGTATTCCACACTGTCCTGGTAAAAACAACGTGAGGCACGAGTTGGTGTGTGCAGTGCGACTTCAGCAATGGCAGCACAGCTGCGCTTTGGATGTGGCAGAGTCCTGTGTAGCTATTAAAACTGCCCAGATAAGGCAGCGAGGAACTGTAGTTTAAAACTGTTGCTTTGCAGGACATAAAATATAACTGCCACAGGGCGCCTGGGTGGCTCAGTTGGTTAAGCGACTGCCTTTGGCTCAGGTCATGATCCTGGAGTCCCGCGTCGGGCTCCTTGCTCAGCGGGGAGTCTGCTTCTCCCTCTGACCCTCTTCCCTCTCATGCTCTTTTATCTCTCATTCTCTCTCTCTCTCAAATAAATAAATAAAATCTTTAAAAAAAAATATAACTGCCACAGAGGAAGACTGCTAAATCTGACTTCATCAAGACTGAAACCTTTTGTATTTCAAAAATAGTCATAAGCATTATACTGTACCCGTTATACAAAGAGAAACTGGCAAAATACATTTAAGGTAAGTGACAAATGGATGTGTGACATAATTCACAACGAGACCACATACAACAATAAGAAAAAGACAAAGAACTCCAGATTTTAAGATATAAATCGGAAGTTCTACAGAAAAAAAAAATCAAGTAGTAAATTAACATATGAAAATTTGTTCTGTCTCATTCATAACTCAAATGCGGAGATACTAATTCTTTTTACCTATTAAATTGGAAAAATAAAAAAGCTGAGCTCCCGGGCTGGTGGTATAGAGACAGGCACTCTTTTAACTGTTGTAGGGAACAACCTTTTTTGAGGATAATCTGGAAATATCTTTGAAAGCCAAAAATACACATATCCCTTTGACGGTGTAATTCCAAGGCTAGGAATTCACCCCACAAACACACTTATTCCAAGTATGACAGGTGTGTATATATTTTAGGATATTCACTGAAGTGTTTACTTAACAGTCAAAGCATGGAACCAAACTAAATGCCCACCTATAAGACATTAATTATTACGTGATGGTATTGTCAGATTGGAATAGTATACAGGCATTAGAAAAACCAGAGTTTGTCTGTGCTGACATGTAAGCATGTAAAGGCAAAAAAGACACAGAAGAGAATGTACAAAATAATGCCATTTTGTGTAATTTTTAAAAAAAAGTAGATCATAAAAAGTAGATATAAACATATACATGTTGCTTCTCACATTCCTACTACATCACATCACATATATACATCATACCTGTAAGAACCTTGTGACATCTGTGATTGCATTTCTGAAGACATAGTCATCCTTCTGACAGTCAAACCAGCCCAGTTTTGTGATTCTGGCATATAACTGAATAAGTGCTTGTGTCACGAAAGTAGCCAACTTTGGCCGGGTGGCAAGGTAGTTGAGCACATAGTTCCCTACAAAACAAAAAACTCTGCGTAACAGAAAGCTCTGCCAGGAAAGGCCACACATCTTTAAATGTATTAAACATTCAAGAAATGGGAAATTTAGCCTATTTCCCCTAAACTCCCTTAATTCTTGTTTCTGTTGTATTCCCTTAATTCTAAATGCGACTGAAAAATGGGACTTTGAATTTAAGATTAGTAGGCTTTCCAATTCAGGATTTTACGCTTGTCACAATGACAAGTGAGTACGGCAGCCTTGAATCTACTGCTAGTTAAATGCCATGCCTGCACAGAATTCAAAATCCTTAACAACATTTTTCTTAGTTATTAGTGGCAGTAAAGACTGAACGAAAGAAACCTCTTGTCGAAAAAAGGGATGACTTAAGGCTTTATCTAGAAATAATTATATAAGATCCTCTTCACTTTCAAAAGCCCCAAATTCTAGGGGTGAAAAAAAACTGGATTCTACATATTTTGTATGCTTACCAATTCCAGAACACTATCAAACAAGCAACATAAATTTAACTATTGCTAAGCACATCACTAAACAGACCAATTTCTTGAAAACAGATCAATTCTCTACTTACGAATATCTATGCGTTGCTCCAATGGTAGAGGGTTGTTTGTGCGTGATACAAGCTTTGTAAGGCATGTAGCTGCCAGTAACTGGGAGTAAGAGGACTGTGGAAAGACGGGGAAAAGGACTCAGAATTCAATTCTATTAAGTTAGTCAGTCGTGAGGTTTTTTTATTTGGAGATCTATGCTGAGATTCAAGAAATATTAATCAGTTTTGCAACAGTCGATCCTCCACATTTTAGAGGGTCTAAGAAAAAAGGAGTCCCACACAGAGTCTATGTTCAGTGAGCGGATTTCAGTTATGAACAAGGTGCAGTATGCAGTGAATGGCCTGACTGAACTGAATCCAGGGCAGATTCTGCATCACTTAGAGGGGGCCCGTGCTAGAGAGGACCATTTCAGGAAGATATTAAGAAGACAAATCTTTAGAAGATGGATCTCTTCTTTCATTTAAACCAAGAAATCTTCTGTCAAAAGCCTTGTTATAGTGATGCTTCAAAAAGTTTCAACTCAAAATATTGCTATAGTATACCTTTAGAAAGTTGGTTTGTTTTTCTTTTTAAAGCAGCATTAGAGGGAGCCATTACATTATGCCGTATAGGTAATTCCTAACCTGTACCTTTACACCAGCACGGCTATCAATCGGATACAGCTTTGGGGGATGTATATGCTAGTTTTAAAGTAAATGGATACCAATTACTTATCAGAAAGAAAAATTATGCCCTATGCAAGGGAACAGCATTATCATATTCTCACAGTGGATTTTATGAATTCTGACCTTATGGAGAATAAAATATTCTGGCATTCTAACAAATGATAATGCATAAAAAAGAGCCATGTGCAAATTCTTCCATGTGGCTCTATTATGATAAAGTCCTATAACAGGGACAGACTCAGCACTATTAAAATAATTTAATTAAGGGTCAAGGATAATTTCCTATAACACTAAGAATCCTTAAGACAGTAGGCTATCCACAGGCACTGCATACTGCCACCAGTTATAAAAAAGTTTATGCTTAAGAAAAAAAACCTATAAAGTGACTTTGACATGTGATTTTTATTCAACACCCCTGAACATGGTTTAAACTGATTAGAGCAGGTGTGTCAGATCACTAATAATGCAAGAGAGGCTACTCTAACTGTAGAATACAGCATACAACTGTAACTAGACATTATGCAACATCTAAATGGTTTTTATACACAATTCCAATAAACCTGCTACGTCACTAAGAAGTCAATAAAGATTAAAAGGAAGATTCCACTATGATTGTTTTTAGTACTGCACCAATCCTGTTTTACTGCAGCTTGTTTTATTTATTGACTGTCAACATGAGGATCTGGAGTACAACAGGGTCAGAGATGATATGATGATACTGTGGGGCTCCAGTGGGAGTCACCTGGAAGAGCTGGTTGTACACCTCCCGGAGCACAAAATATACGAATATAAGTGGGTCAATCCTAAGACTAAGGGACTGGAGAGACATTTACAACATGCTACATGCGAAAACAGAACAGAGCACTATATAGTCTCTGACCAGGGCTCTGTAACCTTCCGATGCTTGGAAAAACAGCTCTCTTAGCTACTAAAGGATAATTTTTAGCCAACTGAACAAATACTGTTACACTGTCAATGAAAATTCAAACATGAAGTCATCCAGAATTTTACCTTCAAAACAAATTAACTGCTTTTGTTCTTTCCACATGTCCTTCCAGTCTGAAGTAAGAGTGCTAGCTGCTGGTCTAGTTGGGATTCTGACTCTCTCGGGCCCTTTCAAGAATCCACCCTGGCTGGATTCTTAGCCTTCCTAAGACCGCCATCTTGCCCCAAATACTAATTTAACCAAACCAGGTCTCACTGACAGCATTATATTGACCACTGCACTGCCATTTTTAAGCTCCAAGAGGCTCTGATTGCATTTTAAAAACTCGAACCTCTGGTGGTTTTCGTTGTGGAACTTCCCCCCAACCCATGCCTCCAAGGCAATAAGCAGCAGCTGTGGTACAGAGGACACAGCAGAGCGACCACTGGGGAGCTTGCACGGTGACATGGGCTCTGTGGGTAAGAAGGCTCATTCATATACAGCTCTGTCTTCTTTGTAAAGGATCCGAGGTGGTACTTAAGTGTGAAAAACAGAAAGAAAGTCCCAGAAATGTGATTCAAGATGAAAAATGACAGAACAAAGTATACGTTCAATGAGATTTTCCTGAGGAGGAGGCTGTGTGTCCTTTCACTGTCAACCTGGCAGCTAGCGATGGTGCTTTTTAAAGGTGAAATTAAGAAGGCAGAGAGGCACCTAGAAGGATTAAGGAACACAAGCCATCCCAATCCGCCCTTAAACTTTGAATATATGTTCCTGAACCTCTCTCCTCCTTCAGGAGTTTTCAAATCTTACGCACACTTCCTCTCTCGAGGAGCAGCTGGCACTTGCTCAGGCAATCAGGGCTGTTGGTGAATTCGACCAAGGCTTTCTCTGCCTGGAGTCGAGTGGTTGTGTCTGTTGTCTCATAAAGCTGTTTGCACAGATTCTCTAGTTGGGCCAGGCTCTGGAAAAGATCAGTCAGGAAAGAAATCAGTCCGGCCTACTATATATACACCACGTACTGTGCACAAAACCACTAGACGAAGGTAAGTACTAATCAATGGAGAGAGACTTGTTTCTCAACTCTGAGGAGAATCTGGGTGACCTTTAACTAATAATAACCATTTATAGCTTTTTAAATTTTATATTTTAGAAGACAAAATGATAAAACACCTAAAATACCTATATATTTTTAGTCATTCTGTTGGAGGTCAATCACAAATTCATTTTTCCTTGCAAATACCCATCCTCCCAGGCTTTTCCAGAAGGCTTTCAAATAAAAATTCAGAATTTACTTGTTCTGCCATCAATTTCAAAACAATACTGGAGGCACTGCGGTAAAATTAAGCACATAAACACACAATGTAAGTGTCACATAGATCTTTTTGTAATTTTAAATATTTTCCCTTTTCCTAGTAGTTACTGGCTCACAACTACGTGTACGAATAAAGATGGCCGACCTCTATGAGAAAGCTTCAGAATGCATGTACGCACCTTCCTCCCTGGGTCCCTCATGTTTAAAGTTCAGCAGACTCTCTTCTCCTGTCGTACTTTAAACTCTTGCTTCGGTTCCAAATTTAAAGTGCAAGGGTCAAAATAAATGCAACCCTCACATATGCTCAGACGGAGATAAGACCAGGGAAACGCCCCCAAACAAACCCTTCTCTCCAAATCTTGAACCAGTTCCAAGGAGGCAGGAAGGGGATGGGTGTGTGCTTCAGTCAAAAACCCAAAGGGATGGCAGAAAGGGATGCAAATCTACTTCCACTGACTGTGGTGTTGAAAAGCAAAGCGGAAAGAAACCAGTAAGTTCATTTAACTGTCACCTTTCACGGACTGAGGCGGGAAAACATCTGTTAGTCTTCAAAGGAATGGTTTGGACTTTAAGAAGAAATCTGAGGCTATTTTCTAGAGTAGCAAGCAAGATTTGGTGTAAACAGTATGTGGGATGACGGATCCTACTATTAGACAGGACAATTCCGACAGGAACAGAAATAATAATAACATAATAACAATAATTAAACAAACTGACCTGGGTAAATAGCCTAAAATTTCTTACACTACCTGTCTGCCCAAGGCTTTTCAGGATCACTTTATTTCCTTATGGTGTTACTTTATAAATCACAGCTTTTCCACGAAGTAGGAAAGCCCTTAGGGCAGGATACCTATTTTACTCAACCTGATTAATAAATTTCAAACATTAACCCAAAGGAAACAAGAAAGACAAATACTGACACTCTAGGCTCAGCAGTTCTCACTTCAGAGCTCCCCAACAACAGACACAACAACCCCTACTTCCAAAACAAAACAACCACCCACCCTTTAAAACATCTTGGGACTCTGATTAGCCTTATGTTTAATTTGTTCCTCTCTGAATTCCAGGAGTCCCACTTAATACCTTCTTGAATTTAAAAGCACAGAGGAGGGTCACCTGGGTGGCTCAGTCGTTAAGCGTCTGCCTTAGGCTCAGGTCATGATCCCAGGGTCCTAGGATCGAGCCCCGCATAGGGCTCCCTGATCAGCGGGAAGCCTGCTTCTCCCTCTCCCACTCCCCCTGCTTGTGTTCCTTCTCTCGCTGTGTCTCTCTCTGTCAAATAAATAAATAAAATCTTTAAAAAAATAAATAAAAGCACAGAGTAAACTGCACTTACAAAAAAGTTAGATCTCAGTGAAGTCCCATAAGTAGTATCTGATTTTTTTTAAAAGCTTATGAACACAAGGAATAGAGGATAAGGCAAACTAATTACATATATTCCATAAACACAAGTGAAAGTGATAAGCTTACAATACTGGCCCAAGATCTTACTGACAAATGAAATCGGTTTAATTTTAAATCCCCACGTTCCTAAGCAAGGGATTAAATCTCCTTCACAGGGTTTTGTTTCAACCTAGCAGGCTGGGTCTCCCCACCCCCATAAAATGATTAAAAAAAAAAAAGGGAAAAAACTATTTTAAAAATAGGTTAACAGGGGTGCCTGGCTGGCATAGTTGGTAGGGCATGCGACTCTTGATCCCAGGGGTTGTGAGTTTGAGCTCCATGTTGGGTGTAGAGATTACTTTAAAAAAAAAAAAAAGGTAACACAGAAGTCATGAGCAGAAAGTCACCCTAACTAAAACTGAAAATAGCTATAAAATCTGGTATTAGGTGTTAGGGAGCAGCAGCTGCCTCATAACCCTACAGCCACCACACACTTGGAGCTTTCCAATATCCTGAACAGATACTCCCTACACAGTCATGCTGCTTAAGGTATAATGACTCTCCTTAAAGTCTGATCAATCAGTTCTGGTAGCACCCCCAGTGCATCTCTTGTTTATGTTTATTACAACAAAGTTGTTCACATGACAATGGCTAGGCATCTGTCACCAGTACTTCCTTACTGCTAAAACCCTACATGCAGGTTATGGTGGGCTTTCTCGGTGGTAGTTTTGTTTTGATCTGCTTTAATTCAGCAGACAAAAACATACTGCAGGGTAAGTCTGTTAATGAGTTCTCAGCTCAGGAAACAAATCTGTTTAAAAAACAAAAAAGCAATTTGACCATTTACACAAACAGTTTGAAGAACTATAGCCCTGTTTCTGTGTTTCCAGAACGAATGGGAAACAATTTTGTTTTCCCAAATTAGTGAAAACATCTAACCACAGGGTTAATAGTCATTTTATTTGGGAATATTACGCATATTATCCAAGGAAGGAGAGGAGAATGACACATTTATCTTTATGCCCTTCTGGATCCTCATGTTTCTAAAGCAAATCTAACAGATTATTCTGAATCACCTTTTTTGGGACCCTGATAAAACAATTTATCCTCCAATTATTTGATTGGCTATTAAAAGTGGTACTTCACATTTAGGATAGCAACAACACATCACAGCATTTCCCCCCTTTGCATAGTAACACCTGTATTAAACCTTCTCCCATCCACCCATCTTATTGAGGACAACTATTATGTGATGCCAGTTCCGTCACAGAAAAGCCTCTAGAGAAGAATGTCTATTTTCTATTCCTGAGACTGCCAAATGTATAATCCACAAAGAAACATCCATCTGGTCTCATTGAACAGAAAAGCACATTTGGGTGAAATACTTCACAAAACTGGAAAGCGATCTTTCACTAGCAAAGTATGGCTTTAGTACAAGAAATGTAAGACAAACCCCCAAACCTTGACCACGCTGATTTCAGCAGTGATAGTTAAGGTGAAGGTACTGAAAGAAAAGTGGCTTCACTAATATTTAGCAACAATATTATTTTGTACAGTCTTTAAACTTGAACAGAGAAAATGCAACTCGTTTACTCTCATTTCAATATAAGGTGCAACCAATTGAGACTATAGACCTTAGAATATAAGGGAGAATACTCTGAAGAGTTTCCTTTCGAGGAAAATGAAGATTGTTCCTGGATTAGATGCTATACTACTCCACAAAGCAGAGTACTTTGGGAACTTATTTTAATTTGTAAAATACTGCTTTTTAAAAAGCCTACCAGTATATATTTTTAAATTAGCTTCACTGCTTAAAAAAAAAAATTCACTTGGAGATTTCCAATCAGAGACTAGGATACACAATTTTAGGAAGGATCTGATAACAGTCCCATAATGCTGAGTACTGAACAGAAAACAAACATAACCCTTGGATGACTAGTCAGATCTGCAGGTTCTCTGTAGAGCACATCTTTAATCTGACAGCCAACAGCACCCCCTGAAATGATCAGAAACCACCATCCTATTACAAAGGGTGAAGTGCAGGCTCCATTTGGAGAATTTCTCATAAAAAATGTAGAGTAGATTTACCAATTCTGTATCTGAATTTTCATGATTAGGATGGCTTAAGTATACAAAAAAAAATTGCTGAAAAAAAATAAACCGACTTTCAACTTGCTCATAAACTACATTAATTTACATCTTCTTTAGTTGGAACTTTTTGGTATACTAAGAAAGCACTGTGTTAATTAAAGATGCATACTGAGGGGGCGCCTG
The DNA here is from genome assembly GCF_009762305.2 of Zalophus californianus. Taxonomy (NCBI): domain Eukaryota; kingdom Metazoa; phylum Chordata; class Mammalia; order Carnivora; family Otariidae; genus Zalophus; species Zalophus californianus. The sequence goes on from NC_045596.1 coordinate 159,143,218, forward strand.
GGTGGCTCAATTGGTTAAGCGACTGCCTTCCGCTCAGGTCATGATCCTGGAGTCCCGGGATCGAGTCCCACATTGGGCTCCCTGCTCAGCAGGGAGTCTGCTTCTCCCTCTGACCCTCTTCCCTTTCCTGCTCTCTCTCATTCTCTCTCTCTCAAACAGATAAATAAAAACTTAAAAAAAAAAAAGAAAAAAAATAAAGATGCATACTGAAACTGCCAGGTGAACCATTTTGAAGCTCTATCAGTAAGGTTAATAAAATTAATATACTAATTACATTTTATTATTTATCTATTCAATAAGGCATTCTTATCGTCAATAATGAGTACCCAATTATCACAGATAATATCTTTTAAAACTCCTAAAGATCCAGTAACAACTGTTAATTGTTAGGTTAAAAAAGTAAGTGGTAAAGCTGTATGTAGTGTGTATCATTTGTGATGTATGTTAGCAAATTCAAAGAAGAAAATCTGGAGGAATACAAACCAACCAATCATCTCTGGGAGGTAAGATTATGGGAAACTGTCAACTTCTATGTTATGTACTTCTGTAACTTTTGAATTTTTGATGACCATATATTACTTATAAGCAGGAAAACCCCCTAACAACTATACAGGTATTTCGAGGACAGATTTGAGTTACATTCTCCTTCTAAATAAACTTTTCTAATTATTAACATATTACAGCTGATTCTGTTTGCAATCAGAATTCATAAAACCAGTTCAAAAAACCAAAAAAGGCAAAAGGCTATTCTAAAAATGAAATTTTTAGAAACTATGTCTCTATTTATTACTTTTATTTTGTTCTTACCAACTGTAAATGCTGATAATTTAAATGGCCTAAAAAGAACATTCCACAAAAGATTCCTCTTGTTTATGTTGTCTAGAAGGCAATCCTATGGGCCAAAGCCATTATGGTTTTATACATATATCAGCAGATCTCTAAGATGTTATTTGTTGCAGTGGAGTCAAGGGGGGGGGGGAGTAGCTAGCCCTCCCATGAGAATGTTTATAAATGCAAACTACTTATTTTTTAAAAAGTTAAAAAATTTACAAAGCCAGCGCACTTTACAAGATATACAAATGGCCAAGAAGCAAATGACAAGGTGCTCAATCACAACAATTGTCAGGAAATGTAAATTCAAACCACATGAGACATCTATTAGAACGATTAAAATGAAAAAGCCAAGATCTAGTGTTGCTTTGGATGTGAAAACAAGAACTCATACCCTGCTAGTGGAGTCTGAACTGGTTCAAACACACTGGAAAATTGGCCCCCATCTATTAAAGCTCAAAATATGGATACCCTATGACCTAGCTATTCCACTCCTGTATAAATAACCAACAGAGATTTGTGCTAAATCCACCAACCCCCCCCCCCCCAAAACGTACAAGAATGTTCAAGGCAGCACCAAATGTAATCGTTCCCAAATGGAAAGCCAAATGTCCATCAACAGTAGTATGGATAAATAGCTCATTTCTTGATCTGGGTGCTGGTTACACAGGAACGTTCATTTTGAGAAAATCCACTGAACTGTTTAATTTGTATATGTTTCTGTATGTTATACTTCAATGAGAAGCTTTAAAAAAAGATGGTTGAATGCCACAGTTCTCCAGGTATTCATTCTCACACATTTCCTTCTGATATTCATGGAAAAGAAGTTCATCATAATCAACAGGTACACTCTAGATTTAGAATGCTGTACTTTTATATCAATTCACACTTTCAGAACCATAACTTCCATTATTTTCTTAATAAATAAATGAATAAATAAATAAGGTAAGGCTTCTGGATGCTTCTGGGGGACATTCTATGTCTGAGAGTACTAAGAGGCTGAGTAAAACTTTTTGGTTGCAGATGCTGTGTAATGTCTACTGCCGTAAAACAAGATAAAATAGGTATTTCCAGCAAGTGATAATACTATGCCAGACCTTTGCACCCATTAGATAAGGACAGCAAGTCTGCTAACATATGAGACTGCAGAATTCTACATTTAGCCTCCAAATACGAATCAATTCGAACTTGTAATAAACATGTTAAGATCTTTGCATTGTGGGTAACTGGCAGCCAAAATACATGTAAACAACCTATTTCAAGAAGTAAACAGACAGATTAACTGTGCCTGGTCACTTAATGGCTTATTGACTTATAAACTTCACTCAAGTGTTTTCATTTAGCATGTCACTAAGCCCTGGTTTTGGTTCCTTCTTGTCGTTACTCAGGAGCAAGGAATGAAAGTTGCAGCATCAGCTGAATCCTCTAAAGTACGGGTTTCAAACTACCGGTAGCCTCAAACTGGCCCACAGACATTGCTGTTTTTTGTCTTACAGCATGGTTTTAAAGTTAGACATAGTTGCCAGTATTTCATAATAATATCTGGTTTTACAGCTTCCCAAGAAAAATTCAAGGATTTGATAATACTGGACCTGCATTTTCAAGTGTTGCTAATCAGATGACACGCCTCAGGCAGGTTCTCATAGTTCACCACAGTTCCTGCATGCCTTTGAGTGCCTTCTCTCTGGGCTCTAATGTAGTTTTGTCTGCTATCAGGGGCTCACTCTAGGATCTCAAGGGTAAAAACTAGTGAGCATACCATAGATTTTAGCTAATAACTTTGGGTACTAACTCTTTGCTGGATCTGTTTAAAACTTAGGCAGAGAGGAGAAAGATTGAGAGTTAAAGCAATTTGGACACTAGTCTTAGTAATTAACTGCTGTGACTTGGGGTAAGTTAATTTCCTGAAGTTTCTGTCTGCTCATGTGTAAAATAAGTGGATTTTATTATATTATTTTAAAAAGACACTCCCAGCTCTAAAAGTCTGTGATTGTAATATACTATTCTTTCTCTTTCAGTTAAATAAGGAAATCAGATTTAAAAGTAAGCAAATATTAAAATTAAGATAATCACAAAAGCCACAGTCAGGACAAATTTTCTTAAAGAGAGAATTATACTTAAAAAATAAATTTGGTAACACTCTCACACATCCCTCTCACAATAGCATGGGAGCTTTACTCACAACTTCAGTGACCTAGCAGAACAGGGATCCTTTTGGAGGGGAGGTTGAGTAGTGTAATGACTAAGACCTTAGCTGTTAGACAAATCCCCACTCCTCTATTTACTAGCAGCGGGAGTATGAATAAGTTACTCAAATCTTTCAAACTAGTTTTTATTTCTTTTAAACAGAAATGCTTCACGAGGCTGTAAAAGTCAGTAAGATATTGTTATGTAGACTGTTAATGACTGAGTTCATTACTGGCTATTATCAATTACACTGGCTATTAAAACTGTGGGGGCACCTGGCTGGCTCAGTTGGTAGAGAGCATGCGGCTCTTGATTTCCGGGTTGTAAGTTCGAGACCCCTGTTGGATGTAGAGATTACTGAAAAATAAAATCTTTAAAAAATAAAACAACATTTTAGAAGCACATGGATAAATGCATATAAAAACTGCACTGCTGGGGCGCCTGGGTGGCTCAGTCGGTTAAGCATCTGCCTTCGGCTCAGGTCATGGTCCTAAGGTTCTGGCTGGGATAGAGCCCTGCATCAGGCTCCCTGCTCAGTGGAGCGCCTACTTCTTTCTCCCTCTGAGCTCCCCCTGCTTGTGCTCTCTGTCAAATAAATAAATAAAATCTTAAAAAAACAACAACCAAAACTGCCCTGTTTCTTCTAGAGGGGTTATAAATGACTTTCCTATAAGGGTGGGGTAGCTAGGGGAACTGGGGCTAAGATATACAAGTGATCTTCATTATCTGTGGATTCCATACTTGTGAATTTATCTACTTGCTAAAATTTATTTGTAACCCCAAAATCAATACTTGCAGCAATCTGGTGGTCATTCACAGACATAGAATGGTGAAAAATTTAAGTCACTCGACATATTCCATCTGAGGTGCAACATTCAGCTCTCATACAGTGAACAAATGTAAGCATCCTTTTTGTGGTTTATTTAGTGCCATGCTTTTCAGTTTTGTGCTTTCTGCTGTTTATTTTTCTTTTGAGAAAAGTATTTTATTATTTTAAAATTTTTAATTAAGTATAGCCAACATATTTGAGTTTATTGTTTACAAGGTTCAAGCACAGGGCTGAAGTACTACTGTCCAGTGTTCCAAAGCCAAGAAGGCTGTCTGAAAATACAGGTGTAAAGCTTCACTCAGACACGTTAAATATGGTGTCTTTAAACAGAAGCAGAAAAAGACCAAGGTTACAGGTTGACTGGTTGATGAAAATATTGTGACCAGAGGTCTGCAGGAACCTAACCCTGTATATATCCTCTAGGAGCAATGTTCTAGTATTTCCTAATTCTTTGTTCTTGGTGACTCACACAACAGAACCACCATGAATAATGAGGTCTGACCGTATTTCTGGCATCATTAGGTGGTATTCAGTACACATTTCCTCACAGAAAGTGGACTACGTTGCCACTGTTAAGGGCATTTATCTCAAAATAGAGGTATTTATTAACTTTTATAACTTCCTACTAGAATTCTTGCACAAATGACCCAAATGTTTGCTGAAACTGCATTTATATTATTTATGTATTGTGATTTTAGCTAATGAGCAGTAATGAACACACTAGATGGAAAAGACAAAAGTGTGTGTGTCTGGCACATAATAGGAGCTTCATAAAAATGTCTTGTATAAATGGTTAAGTCTAACTATTAAAAGCTTCTAAAGGGACTCTGGATTAAAATGGCAGATTGACCACACATCTAATTTTGTTCCTTCCCAAAGCTCAACTAAAACAACACTACTGGGATTTTTAAAAGTCATAATCCCACATGGATGGGGAAGACAGGAGAGGAGACAAATAGCAAGAAAATTTTGGAATCCAGAAAAATCAGTGGTAACTGACTTAACTAACTCAAGAAAGCCAAATCCCTTGCCACTGAGAAGATTTGAAAACCAACATGACTGGTACTCCCTGCTCAGATGTTAAGGTGAAGTAGGGTGGCCAAAGCAAGGAAGAGCAGGATGAAAATATTTTTGAGAAGTTGATTCCAGATTTTCCCTCACTCCATGCCCCTCTTTCTCTGGAATGGAAGACACCAAGCCATTCAAAAGCACATCTGAGGATATGGGCACCACAAAGGTAACAGGTCAATTACAAGGACATTGAATGGTATGCAGTCTTCCCCTACTTGATTCCTTCTACCCAGAAATGCCAGCGTCCAGACAGTACTCTCTAGGCAGGACTTTGGAAGATAGTCCCCTGAGAAAGGCAATACTTAAAGATGACTGATACAGGGGTTACCCAACAAATGGTACAGTCAGATTATCCTACTGTGATGCTTCAAGCAAAGGAGCCTTACCTGCACACTCAGAGTTTTCCAGTCAGTTTTGTAGTCTCTTAATCTTGATTATGAGCAAATAATCAAGGATTACTAGAAATCTAAAGAAGGCCTTTAACATGGAAGACAGTGTTTAAAAACAAAACAACAGGCCCAAAATGGAGTTGTTTATGCTAAGCCCCATGTCACCAAACTGAGACTTAATTACAGGTTTGGCTCTCCCAGGAACGGAATCTTAAACCATTTGAATCAGGAATCACCTGATCAGCACCAGTTAGGTAATCTGCCTGACAGACCCCTGCCATCCCCTAAAGGAAAGTATCTTTGCAATAACCAACCTTTTTTTTTTTTTTTTTGCCTAGTAGGACTTCCTTGTTTCCACTTCCTTCTTGCTTATAAGTGTTTCATTTTGTGCAGTAACTTGAGCTTCTTTCTGTCTCCTAGATTGGATGCTGCTTGCTAATTTTTGCCCGAATAAACTCTCGCAAGTTTTAATATACCTCAGTTTATCTTTTAGCAATTGCAATCTAAATAAGCACACAAAAAGCAACCGGGAACAAATGGAAGTTGTGCAGGGAGAAGGAAACATGAAGAAAAAGAAAAAAAAGGGATAAAGGCGGGGGGGAGAAAAAAATATTAAGCTCACCAAAGAGATAGGAAAATATACTGCAACTGTGGAGTAAGAATAGGATGCTCTAAGAAAAGACATTCAAAGAACATAAAAAGAGATCTTAGAAATTAAAAATATGATAGCAGAGATAAAATGTTTTATCAGAAGGTTGGAAAATTAAGTTAAAGTCTCTCAGAAAGTAGAGTAAAAGGACAAGAGACGGAGAATGAGAGAGCACAGATAAAATCAGAGACCAGGTTCTGGAGGTTCAATATCCAAGTAACAGGAGTTCCAGAAAGAGAAAACAGAGAAGAGTAAAGGAGAGGAAATTATCAACAAAATAATTCAAGTTAACTTCCTAGAACTGAAGAACATTAGCTATACCAGAAGGAAAGCGGGGGGGGGGGGGGGGGGGGGGAGGGATGCCTGGGTGGCTCAGTAGGTTAAGCGTCTGCCTTCGGCTCAGGTCATGATCCCAGGGTCCTGGGATCAAGTCCCTCATCAGGCTCCCTGCTCAGTGGCGACCCTGCTTCTCCCTCTGCCTGCTGCTCCCCCTGCTTATGCTTACGTGCTCTCTAATAAAATTAAAAAAAAAAAGGAAGGAAACGGTTTACTGAATGCCCAGCATCATAGGTGAAAATCAAGCCAAGGAACACTGAAGTAAAACTTCTGAGACCTGAGGACAAAAAGATTCTACAAGCTGCCCTGAGGGTGGGAGGATGGGAATTGGGGTCAAAAAATAAAAACAAAACCCAAGCGAGGTCACATACAAATGATCAGGAATCAGATGGCTCTGGACATCACAAAAGGAACACTGGAAACAAGCCAACAGAACAATATCTGCAAGATTCTGAAGGGAAATGACAATATAGGATACTATACCTACCCCAGACAAACAAGTAATCAAGTGTGAGGGTAGAACAAAGCTATTTCTAGCCTGTAAAGCCATAACAATCTATCACCCGTGCTCCTATGGAAAGAAAGTGCTTCACATCAAAATAAGAGTAATCCCATATATAAAGGTGAGCATGGAATGCAGAAAATCAGAGCTGCCAACACTGGAGAGACATCAAAGAAATCCCTAGGGCAGGTGGTGGCGGTGGAGGGAGATCCTACAATGATAACTGTGCTATCCACCCAAGCAACCAGCCTTATTTAAGCAAAGTGGCTCAAGAAGTCATCACTAAGATCCCTCCTGCCATGGAGAATACCTGGGTGAGGATTCTTACGTTAAGACTTCCCGTTAATCCATGTTGAAGTAGGAAAGCCCTCAATTGACAAAGTAACCACTCTCTCTTAAACTTTGGAAGGCTTTTCTATAGAACTGTGTAATCATTTTAAGCTAACATTCCAAGAACAAAGGCAGTTGTGCAACATTGAAGGGTGGCTTTGAAATTAATACTGCATCGTATGGTACTTCGTATGGTACTTCACAGTATTTTAGAAATCGGTGGCAGGCTTTAAGCATAAACATTTTGCACCCTGTGATTTATAAATGGAGTTCCAATAAGAAAAAAAAGGAACAATATACTTGGTTTTTGCCACCTTCAATTCCTTTATAAATAAGGTTGTTTGTCTCTCAAATGCCTTTCATGGAACTTAATTCTGTCATGCTGACAGTAGTGAAAGACCAAAACAATGTACTCTGCTATGAAAATGGCTGAGTAAGAGAATAGACTATGTAGGCCAAGCATATCGCCTTACAAAAGGAAGCCAACACCCAGGCATGTGGGAACCCAAATTTGCAGTACAAAACAACACACCTGTAAATTAGCTTTTTTGCTATATTAACCATTTCCCTAAGACCTCTTATTTTAGTAGGCTCTACACCCGACATGGGGCCTGAACTCACAACCCCTAGATCAAGAGTCGCAAGCCAGCCTGAAACCTGTTTTTAAAAGCAGATCTATAGGGAGAACAATCCTTTAATAGTTCAATACTCCTGTTCAGAGTGTCAAACCAGATCTCTAACAATTTTAGCTGTAATGATACTGCCTCCTGATATCATCAGATTTTTTCTTTACAAATTTATTAATGATTTTTACCATATAGCAAGCATGGCCAAACATGCTTCTAAAGGTCAGACAGTAATAGCCTGTTGGTTAAAGAAGCCAAACTATGTGAGTTGTACAGACTCTCTTCATTTAGTCCTGGTTTCCAAGAGCAATTTGTTTTTGAGTTATTAATCTAGGTTACACTGTAGAGGCATAGTGTTGGGCCGGGGTGCATTTATTATTTTAGTTTTGTGTTCTTAATATCAATTTGGTACAAGATTCAAACTTTAGAGTTTTGGGTGTATTTTGTATACAATCATTTAAATATATTAAAAGTGGGGCGGCTGGCTAGCTCAGTCGGTAGACCATGCGACTCTGATCTCGGGGATGTGAGTTTAAGCCCCATGTTGGACGTAGAGCCTACTGAAAAATAAAAAATAAAAAAATAAAAAAACCGAAGATTAAAAGTGCCATTTAAACACTTAATTGTATATAACAAAGCAAAGAAAGGTATCAAACGCAGAATTATCAATTATCTTTGGCCACCAACCACCAAACTTGATTATTATGTTTTACATTGATTAAATAAAAAAGGATTCAGATTAAAGCATTTATATTTAGTTTTACTAACAGGCTATCCAAATAAATGTGACTGGCCTGGTGAATATGCAGGGAACTTCAGGAGTCTCAGGGTTTTCCCCCTTTTTATGTTGCTAGTTCTTACAATTTCCATGGCTGATAGAAATTGCATTTACAAACAGAATCTAATTTACTTAAGAGAATGAAAAGACCAGCCACAGACTGGGAAATATCTTTGCAAAACACATATCTGAGAAAAGACTGGTATCCAAAATATACAAAGAACTCTTAAAACTCGACAATAACAACCCAATTAAAAATTTGGAAAAAGACTTGAACACAGACACCCCACCAAACAAGATATACAGATGGCAAATAAGCATATGAAATGATGCTCCACATTGTATGTTATCAGGGAGATGCAAATTAAAACAACAGTGACAAACTACCACACAGCTATCAGAATGGCTAAAATCCAAAACACTGAAAACCCCAAATGCTGGCAAGGATGTGGAGCAATAGGAATCCACAATTCATTGCTGGTGAGAATGCAAAACGGTACAGCTACTCTGGAAGGGAGTTTGAAGGTTTCTTACAAAACTAAACATACTCTTACCATACGATCCAGCAGTCGCACTCCTGGTATTTACCCAAATGAGTTGAAAACTTATGTCTACACAAAAATTTGTACAGGAGTGTTTATAGCAGGTTAATCAGAACTGCCAATACTTGGAAGCAACTGAGAAGTCCTTCAATAGGTGAATGGATAAACAACCTATGGTATATCTAGACAACAGAACATTATTCATAGATAAAAAGAAATGAGCTTTCAAGCCACAAAAAGACATGGAAGAACCTTAAATACGTATTACCATGTGAAAGAAGCCAATCAGAAAAGGCTATTATCTATGTCATTCCAACCATATGACATTCAGGAAAAGGCAAAACTACAGAACAGTAAAAAGAGCAGTTGCTGCCAAGAGTTGGGGGGGGTACAGGGATGAAGAATAGTAGGGCCCAGGGAATGTTAGCACACAAAACTATCCTGTACGATACAGTAATGATGGATGCATGCTGTTATACATTTGTCAGAACCTACAAAATGTACAACACAGTGGACTTTAATAATTATGTATTAATATTGGCTCATCGACTGTAATGAAAGATGTTTATAAGAGGAGAAACTGTAGAAAAGGATAAGGAGGTATGTGGGAACTTTCTGTACTTTCTGCTCAATTTTTCTGTAAACCTAGAAATACTCTTTTAGTACATTAAAATATAAAGTCTATCAAAAACAAATTTGACAGTTTAAAAGTGCTACTTTCGCTCCTCAAATTTTATTTTAATACTGTCTGGTTTACTAGCCAATGTTCTATAATAAAACATGACATTTTATATCCTACCTTTCACCCTGCTGGTTCAACTGACAAAGCAATAAAATGGTTAAAATTCTCTAGTTTAATACACAGGCATTAAACACCGCTATTCATAAAGACGATGTAACTGACAGTGATTCTCTGCAGATCTAAATTAATTTTTTTGAATTAAAAGAATTTTTTTAAAGTAAGCTCTATATCCAATGTGGGGCTCGGACTCAACAACCCCTAGATCAACAGTCGCATGCTCTACTAACTGAGCCAGCCAGGCACCCTTCTGCATATCTAAATTAGAATCCATGTTGTACCTATCTGATAAAAAATATTCTTCTGCTAGAGGATCTATGTAGGAAAAATCTGTAAAAGTTAGATTTATAAGGTCATATTAAACAAATGTTTATTTTAAATAACTTAATGTTACTTTTTTAAAAAAGATTTATTTATTTGAGAGAGGGAACATGAGCATGTGTGCGGGGGGGGGGGTGGGGGTGGGGGGAGGGACAAGGGGGGAGGGACAAAGGGAGAGGGAAAGAATCTCAAGCAGATTCCCCCGGAGAGCAAAGAGCCCAACTCACCACCCCGAGACCTAACCTGAGCCAAAATAAAGAGTTGGACACTTAACCGAAGGGGCCGCCCAGGTACCCCCGTTACTTTTATTACCTCTTGCCACCGAAATATTACTTACATATAGAAAATCAGCAAAATATATCTCGGTTTGCCTTATGGGCCTTCTATTTTATATAGCATGTTCTGTCCTTTCAAAATTCCGAATACAATTCTGGCACATTTTGACAACTGAAAATATTTTCTCTGTAACTTGCTGCAGCTTAATCATACATTTGTCTCGGTTTAAAAAAACCCCAAACAATACTCATTTCACCTGAAGAACCACGGTTATCGTAAATTTTAGAAGATCTGTCGTTACATATAAATAACAAAATGTACAACTAAAAAAAATGTAGTGTGTACAACATATCAATATTATTTTTGGACAGTCCTAATGTTTTCATTCACAAACTTATTGCAGGAAATGACTACTTGGTATTTTGCCACCTCTGACATCCTAAGTTGATACATGTTTTCTGAGCTAAATTCTCAAAAGAAATAGACAGGCCAAAGGATTTTGATATCCTAGAAAAGAAGACAAGTGACATCTGCTAAATGGGTCACTAATACCAAGAAGGAACTCTCTAACAATGGGGGTGGGAGGATGATACTGAACAATTTTTATTTAAATTTGTTGAGATTGGGTTGGGTTATCACCAGTCACTCCTATTTTGCTTCTGTTGTATCTCCGTCACCATCAAGGATTCTCACTGTTCAAGCAGCACTGGGATCTTCTCTTTCATACGCAACACACAAGTCACACTAACTGCAACTTTATACACTCATAATTAACATAAGATCTTAATGTAAGTTCCATAAATACTCTTCAAAAGTAGTTTTCCAGAAATACTGGGAACGGAACACGAGGCTCTGAAAAAAACATTAGCAGTAGTTGAGACCAAAACAAAACAGTTGATAACATATCTATATGGCTCCTGGCTTCTCCAAGTGTGATCAAATGCTGGAGGGCTGCATCAATATTTTGACTACAGGGGCAGAATGGCAGACTAAAGAAAAGAACAGTGAATTTTAAAGTCAGGAAAGGAGAGTTTTAACTAGAGGTTTCATGGGCAGCTCTGCTTTAGACTCTTTATGTGACTCTGGAAGTTCCCCAACTTGGTACCTCTATTCTATCACATAGATAACAGGACTCATTCATTCAATGACAAATATGTGAGTGCCTACCATGTGTCAAGCACCGTTCTAAATGCTTGAGATACATCAGTGAACAAAACAAAGACCCCTGCCCTCTTGGAGGTGACACTATAGTGAGGAAAGACAAATCATAATAAACACAGTACATTAACTTTAGGGTATATTGGAAGGCAATAAATACTATGGAAACAAAGGGAGCAAGGAAAGGAGGATAAAGTGAGTGTATGTATGTGGGATGGAGGAAGAAGAGCTGCAGGTTATAGTATTCTAGGGTAATTAAGGTAGGCTTCATAGAGAGGTGAAAAAATGAGCCAAATGTTTAGAAAGTGAGGGAGTTAACCAAAGAGGGCATATCTACTTAGGACTCCTAACAAGGATTCCCTAGAGATTAAGACAACACACATGAGGTCCTCAAAAGGGAAAGACTATCACTTAGCTGGGTAGCTACCAACTATGTGTTAATCCCTGTGATACGTACTTATATATGTCTCATTTCCTATACAAATTTAAGACAGGATATTAAAATCCTATTGGTAGGGACGCCTGGGTGGCTCAGTCGGTTAAGCGTCTGCCTTCGGCTCAGGTCATGATCCTAGGGTCCTGGGATCGAGTCCTGCATCGGGCTCCCTGCTCGGCGGGGAGCCTGCTTCTCCCTCTGCCTCTGCCTCTCTCTGTCTCTCATGAATAAATGAATAAAATCTTAAAAAAAAATAAAAAATAAAATCCTATTGGTAGTTATTCTTCTTTTTTAAAAAGTAAAAGGCAAATAAAACTTTACATGAGTTAATTTAAAGGTTACAAAAAAAGAAATAGGAATATATGTGTAAATACATATAAAATTCATCCAACTAATGCTGTTTCTTTCTTTCTTTCTTTTTTTTTAATTAACAATGGCCTATTGCAAGATACTTCCAAAGAAAGTCCATGTGACATCTGCAGGCTGGTAAAGAGAACCTGAAATTGACAATCTAGCTGTTGAAATGAAAACAACAGTAATAATCCCAGAAACAGACATGATGTGACCTAAACCTCTCCACATAACCTCACCAACAAATCTTACTTATTTGATGGGCAGAACAATTTACTCTTCCTTTTAGGGGACAAAAACCAACTCCTGTAGTTTAGGAACATGAAATATTCCTTCATCGAATGGTACAAATGCTAATTAAATCTCCAGACAAGTGTTTCTTTGAAAATGTCCATAAGAGCCTGTGAGACAAATGAGATTAAAGAAACTACTTCTAAGGAAATGAAATGACTTTAGATCCATTTAGCCCCACTAGAAACAAATATTTTAGGATATGGCTGTGAGTTAAGCAAAAGACAAACCCAACTAATATGTATGCTTCTTTTTTTAACCCCAAACCAAACCAAACCAAAACCAGATCCCAGTAAGAATGATTGTAAAATTACCTTCTGGAACTTAAACCTGTTCCTAGTTTGGTAATTAGGTTTAAAGCAAAGTGCTCCTAACCATACATTTTCAGAAAGTTAAAAAGACTTCCCAAACTGTAATAAAGGAAAGTTCTGTCTGCATTTCCCTACCAAAAATAATCAACAGTGCTCAGTAAAGTTTAGGACTAAACAATAAATGACAATGAGACTCAAAGACTGAGGTGGACAGCTTTTTAAGAACCTTGCCCTTGGCATGAAGAAGCTTTACCTGACTCCTGGCAGAGTTAAGAGCAGTCGCTGAGAAGCCTTAGTTGTCACAGGGGGAAAGGAAGTCCTGAAGCACTTAGCCTTTAAAGCCACAGTTAGCACTACTTTTTACACCACACTGCTTTCCTCCCAAACACATTGCTTTTAATAAATTAATTCTCAAACGCTAAACCTGTCTGTAACTACTCTGGCACAATGAATGCACAAATGTACTTTCATTTGAGTAGGGATGATGGCAGAAGTACTGCATACAGCAAGAAACCTAGCTGTTAGTTTCATGTTATTTAATATGTAGGCTTTGGAGAAAGGCGGCTATGCTAGCAATTGCCTCTGGCCGGGCAATGCACTAAGGATGACTTCTGTTGTCAGCCTTTTATAGTTAATGGAGCAACAACTGAATCCGAAAGAACAAAAGTTGGTTAAACCAGGAAGATTTGCGTTACACAAAGAAGAAAAGTCACTTAATTATAAATGTGGAAATTAAGTTTCACAGTGTGAGAAAAAATAAACTCATTTTGCTTAGAATGTTAATATCTGGAACTAGTGTGTCGATGTATGTAATTTTCTGAAAAGTATAATTCAACAGTTCAACAGAAACCGGAAACAGAGGACATCTCGAGTTTTGAACGCAGAGATTAGCAAAACGAGTTGTGGGAACTTTCAGGACCCTGTTCCTATCTCAGGACCCTTTATTTGCTATTGCTGCCAGAAGTCCCCAGGCCCAGGGGCGGTGTTTCTTCGTGATGACTCAAACGACTACGTATGAGACCACACATTCAGTATCAAGACTGTCTAGGGTACTGGCTCTTTAAGAATCCTTGGAGGAGTCAAGATGGTTTCTTTGAAATAATCCCACCATATCCTTCCAGTCTGAGAATGTCATTACCAAAGCCTGAGACATCTTCTGAAGTATAAAACATTAAACAAATTCATGAAGATTTTGGCACGGATACTTTGATAGGATGTTGAATTCTGCTTACTAATACTCACTTTTTTCTGGAAGAGATGAATTAAAAAAAAAAAAACACCAAAAACAAACCCAGAAAAGTTCATTTCCTCACCTTGTATTAGCTTGAGCTATATGAAAATGCCAAATATCCAAACACTCTTGATCTATAAAAGTGGCAATTTTATGTGGTTGAACCTAATATATAAAAAATAACACTTTAAAATGTCTTCAAAAAAAGAAACAAAAAAGCCTTCAAAGTACTTTGAAATTTATGTTCAGCTTCTAATTAAGGGCTGGACTTCAATTTTAAAGAGCATTTCTTTCGTAAGATTTTATTTTTAAGTAATCTCTACACCCAATGTGGAGCTCGAGCTCACAACCCTGAGATCAAAAGTTACATGCTCCACAGATTGAGCCATCCAGGCACCCCTTGATTTTCAATTTTAGATCAATATATTAGGGTGAGTGTTATTTCAAATTTGGTAAGCAATCTGACTTGAAATCTATCCATTCTAAATCTACTTTCCACTCACAATACAAACCCTCTGGTCTCTTTGGTTTTCAAATCCATCATGCTCATTCTTCTTGGCTTACAGGGCCTACTTACCACTGCAGTTTTCTGACTCTTGTTCATTTCTTTCTTTTTTTAAAAAATAGTTTTTAAAAGATTTTTATTTATTTGACAGAGAAAGCGCAAGCAGAGGGAGAGGGAGAAGCAGGCTCCCCGCGGAGCATGAAGCCTGATGCGGGGCTCTATCCTAGGACCCTAGGATCATGACCTGAGCCGAAGGCAGAAGCCCAACCAACTGAGCCACCCAGGCGCCCCTTTAAAGATTTTTATTTTTAAGTAATCCCTACACCCAATGTGGGGCTCAAACTCATGACTCCAAGATCAAGAGTCCCATGCTCTACAGACTGAGCCAGCCAGGTGCCCTGACTCTTGTTCATTTCTGCAGCTATTCCATGTGTGCTTAAAGACCATGTTTGTGTACCTCCATCAAATCCAACCTGTTAACTTGTGTTCAAATCTTTTGTAGCTTTATTCTTTTTGGCTCCTTGCCCTATCAATGACTCAGTGACTTTTTTTTACTATGATAATAGATTTCTAGTTTTGCTCTATACTTTTATTAGTTTTTATTTTTATATTCTGAAGCTATTTCATGAGGTACATACAAGTACAAGAGCTGAATCTTTTGTTATTTAGTGACTTTTTGATCTCTAAAGGCTTTTTTAAACCGGGTACTATTACCAAGCTCTCCGCTACTTTATAGATTGTTTTTTCTACTGTTGATGGTATCTCTGAGGAAGAGAAGTTCTTAATTTTAATAGTTCAATTTATCATTATTTTCCTGATTAGTATGATTAGTATTTTGCTTGCCCTGTTTAACAAATCTTTTCCTAGCCTAAGATCACAAAACTATTCGTCTATTTTTTTAAAGTTTTGTTTCTTTTATGTTCACCTTTAGATCTAAAAGCCATTGGAAGTTACCATGTTGTGGGGGTGGTGGTTAAGTTTACTTCTTTTATATTATTATTTTTAGTCCACTCAAATTGGATTTTAACTCTGAGATTACTTAATATTTGTGATTTCTAATGTATCCTGGACTCATTCTTCCTTCTTCCTTTCTGCTATATTTGTCCTAGTTCTCTCTCTTTTTCTTTCCATTTTTTGGATTTAAAAAGTTTTTTGTTTGCTAGTTTTTGAATTCTATTTTTCTCCTCAATACTAGTTATCACACACTCTCAAAAAAGTTCAGAGTTAGGCAATACTTTATCCCTCCTCCTGAATAACACAATGGCCTTAGAACGTGAACTATGATCAGTTCTCTCCTGTGTTACATTTGTTATTGTCCGTTATTTTGGTTTTGTCTTTTTAGTCCTAAAAATTAGACATTACTATTATTTCATAAGTTTGTTTAGATTTGCTTATATTTACCAATTTCTTTGCTCACCTTTACTTCTCACACAACCAAACCCTTCAAGGATATTTTCCTTCTTAAGAATCCCTTATAGAAGTTTTTAAAGATTTAATGATGGTACATTCAGTTTCTGTTTATCTAAAAATGACTGATAATGCCTTCATTCTTGAAAGATTCTTTTCTTGGGCATACAAGTCTAAGTTGACATTTATTTTTCTCTGTACTACCTTTTGGCTTCCAGGCTGCTGTTGAGATGTCTCTCCTCCATGCTCTCCTTCTAGGTATGTTAGATACTCTGTCCTCCATGTCCCTTAACCATTCGTATTTTTCCTGTGCTTGTCTCCCTGTGCTGTATTCTGAATAATAACTTCCGATCTTCTAGCTCTCTCTCTTCCTTGCTATGTCATATATACTAACCTATTCACTGGGCTAAAAATTTCAATGGTTATGTTTTTAAACTTATATTCTACTTGATTTTTTATCAAATGTGCCTTGTCATTTTTGATCACTCTTTCCTTGATTTTTCTTTTAAAAATTCATTACTTTGTTAAGCATTTCAAACACAGTTTAAGTCTCTAATGATTTGCAGTATCTGGGGTGGGGGGGAGGATAGGGTAATCTAAAAATGTTGCTTCTAGTTTCTGCCAAAACTCATTTACAGGGACCTTTTCTGTGTGTGGGATAATATAAACTCCTAATTGCTCAAAATAAGTCTGTAGAAATCCTGAGTACCTATGTTTTCTTAATCTGCTAGTGGCCACGGAGAGCTAACACAACTCTGTTCTCTAGGGTTCTGGATTAACACAGAAATTTCAGCGTTATCCTCTTCACTTTGCAGTAGGAACAAGTGTTTAGTTTTGGCATTTGACCCTAGAGCGATGTTCACTTCAACACTCACTCCCCATACTCCAGTTTGGGTGGGTTCACTGAAATTATTTAACAGGGCTGGGGGACTTGGAGATTCCCTTTTTCTTGCAAGCCTGTCAATGTTTGTTCAAATTCTAACAGATCTACTTATATTACAGTGACAGGGTACTTCAGAAAAATTGGTTTGCCATACAATAGGAAAGGGAACTCTATCTTCCTACTAATTCTTGCTCCCAAGGGACTTTCCTTACTTTTTTTGGGAAAGGTTGACTATGTATTTAAAAGGAATTATTTTAATATTTGACTAAGCATTTTTGAGTGTTGTACAGAAGAATTTTAAGTAATGTACTCTGCCATTCTACTAGGAATTTCGGAAGTCCTGTTTTTTCCCCAAAATGCTGTTACACTAGATCGCTCCCATTTTATACCCATGTACAGGCACGATGTTGCATTTATTTGTGTAACATTTTATCTTGTCAGATTTGGAGAATTTTTCTAGCCAATATATTGAGATCTTTCTAGTTCCCATTATCAAACAATCCACCCCTTTACCCTGTGTATGAACAGTGTGTTATACTTATATTCCAGCAGTTATTTGTTTATCTGATTTCCTTTATTACCCTGAGATTAAAAAATAGGAAATATCTTAATTACTTTTGTCATGTTGGAGTATATAAATCACAGGGGGTATTCAATAAATGCATATTGAATGATTGTCCTTAACTAAGTTACTGCTAAAAATATTAAACAGGATAAGCCCATGGTCAGACCCCTGGGTCATAAGAGGGACTTGGTTTCTAGCTGTCAATGATCCATTAATAGCATTCTTTGTTATGGTCATTAAACTAGTTATTCAATTCAGTGATTCAACAAATACCTAAGACCAAGAACAAATACCTAAGAAATTTTACATTTCAGCCAATTATCTAATGTCTAAGACAGTATTCTGAGAGATTTTATCAATTGCTTTCCTGAAATCCAGATATATTCTGTCTACATTTCCCTTTTCTACTAGCCTTACTGACTCATCTTAAATCCTTCATGAAGGCTTTTTGAATATTCAGATCAAACTGACTCTTCAGCACAACGCTGAACTCAGCAACACACATTTTTACACTTTAACTACATGCTGCTTTACTGTTTTGTTTTGTTTTTTTTGCTTTACCGACTAGTGAGTTTATAAATTATATTCCCATGACATTTATTTATTTAAAGACTTTATTTATTTATTTATTTATTTGTCAGAGAGCTAGAGAGCACAAGCGGGGGGGGGGGGGGTGGTGGCAGGGAGAGGGAGAAGCAGGCTCCCTGCTGGGACTCGATCCCAGGACCCTGGGATCATGACCTGAGCCAAAGGCAGTCACTTAACCGACTGAGCCACCCAGGTGCCTGACATTTATTTTTTTGTCATTTAAAAACTAATTTATTTTAAAATAATTATATGCACATGACTAAAAATTCATATAGTAAAAAAAGATTTTTTAAAAGATTTTATTTATTTCTACCTTCCCTCCACCCTAATCCTTTGTTTCATCTTCTAGAGTCAACCACTGTAAAAGTTGCTTTTATCCTTACAGAAACTTTCTTCATACAAGCATAACTATGTGTGTGCCCACAGACACAAACATCTGTTTCTACACAAAGAGAAACAATTTTCTTACACAAACAGGAATATTCTGTATTTAGTTCTAGACCTTGCATTTTTAAATTAATAATACAAATGGGTGATTTGTTTCCATATCCACACATATAAATATACCTTACATCTGAACAGCTACACAGAATTCCTTTAATCTAGTGTGGTGTTAAAGCATACCAACAGAGTGATGCTGAGCACTCCCTGCATTCCTTAAAAACTGTTTAAGGTTTGGGACCCATGACATTTAACATGGTGTTGAACAAACAGCAAACAATCAACAAATTACTGCTTTCCCACAGCAGAATGTCTTTTAAATGTATGGTATTTGGGGAGAGAATGAGAAATCTCATCTCCAGTCTCATCCTCGCTGGGGAAAATGGAAGGGAAGAAACAGGAATAGAAATCTTATTTCTTCAAACAGAGTAGAGCAACAAACACTTGTGAAAGAGATGTATTCAGTTACAGCAATCCAAAGAATAAAGGAGCCTATATGTTTCAGATGATATGAAACAATATTCTGAAACATACTGTCAATCACCATAGCATCCTAACACTACCGTCCTAAATATTTTATTTGATGACACCTAAAGGAACTTCGATAAACTATCAAGTTAACTTGTGATAAGCCTGGGAAAGCCATATTGTATGCCAATTCCTTAAAAACACAAGAAGTTATTTCATATCTTTCTCAAAAAATAATGAAGCTCAACAGAACAGCTAGTGAGAAACCATGAAGTTTTCTAGTTCAGTGGTTCTTGAAGTATAGTCCATGGACCCCTGGGAGTTACTGAGACTCAGGTTTGTAAGATCCAAGCTACTTTCAAAATAATACTAAGATATTATTTACCTTTTCATTGTATTGACATTTGCACCAATGGTGCACCAATGGTACAAAGGCAGTGCTGGACAAAATTACTGGTGTCTTGGCACAAACCAAGGCACAGGTATCAAAGTGTACTAGCAATCACTGTATTCTTCATTGCCACATACTTATTAAAAAAAAAAAAAGGCCAGTTTTTACCTAAGGATGTCCTTGATGAAGCAGAAAAATTATTTTGTACTAAATCTCAACCTTGAGAATGTATCTTTTTAATATTCTATATGACAAATAGGAAGCATGCATAAAAACTTCTGCTGCATACCAATGGGTTTTCATGTAATAAGGACAGTTCAGATATGGTTTCTATTCCACATTGCTGCTAACCTTCACAAAACTACTCCTTGTCAAAGAAGTATCGAAAAAGAATATCCATAGTTATCTGAAAGGCTATTAAAATATTCCCCCCTTTGCCAACTACATATTTGTGTGAGGCTGGATTTTGTTCATACACTTCAACTGAAACAATGTATGGTAATAGACTGAATGTAGAAGTAAATATGAGAATCCAGCTCTCCTCTTATTAAGCCAGTTATTAAAGAGTTAACAAAAAAATATAAAATAATGCTACTTTACTAAGTTTTTGTTTTGTCTTGGAACATTTCTTCATAAAAATGTTTATAATGGGTTATGACTGTTACTTTAAATGAATTAAACACATTCTAAAAATTGTCTTAACTTCTAAAATAGTAATTATGGTAGCTATAAATCACATTAACAAAAGCTCTTTGGGGTCCTCAATATTAAAGAATATAAAGGGGTCCTGAGACCAAAAAGTTTAACAACTGCTGTAGTTAATGAAAAACATCACTTTGGCGAGCCCTGTTCTACTTTATACACAGCAGGACTTATAAACTACCTGATTTTTCTTACTTAGCAAGAAATACTTCAGAATACTATTTGCGGGGTGCCTGGCTGGCTCAGTCAGTAGAGAATGTGACTCAGTATCAGGGTTGTGAGATCAAGCCTCAGGATGGGGGAATAATTTACTTAATAAAAATAAAAAAAATAAGAATACTATTTGCTACCTATACATCTTCTCCAGTATTACAATGTAGGATCTAATAAATTATTATCAGGTGAACACCAGTAAAGTCCAGAAACAGAACTTTACCAACCATCCCAGAAGCCCTTTCTCAGTTGCCCCATCCCAATCATAACACCTTCCCACTCTTGCTGTAACCATTATCCTGACTTTTAAATGAATCACTCCTTTGACATTTTCTTTTTAGGGTGTGCTTCCCTTGACACTGCAGTTTTATTTTTCCCATATGAAAAAACTTTGGTGGTCTTTTAGGTCTCTTTTAAGCCACAAGAGAGCCAGCATCCCCTTCACTTCCCTATAATTTATCTACTGAAGGACCTGGGCTCTTTTACCTATAGAGTTCCCCAGGTTTGGATTCTGCTGACTGCACAGTCTTGGTGTACTTCAGCATGTTCCTGTGTTTGGTATAACCTAAAAATTGACAGATGAATCCAGAGATGGATTACACTCAGGTTTTGTCCCCCTTCGGCAAGACTAGAGGAGACACGCAATGCCCAATTTGGTCTTCTTGCAATCTTGGGAGCCACTGATGCTCACTGCCTGTATCTGTTTAGTTGGTGGAGACTGTAAAGTAGTGATACTTTAATTTTATAATTTCTTTTTCATTTATTAATTGGAATACATTTATAAAGCGATTCTCTCCCTTAGCTACTATCTGGTTATCTACTGGTTCAGTTCACATAGAAAAGGGAGGGGAAATACTTGATTATTTTCCTTTATAAGCTTTCAAGATAATGAATTAGTTTCCTATCATCCTCTGATGGTGACCAATCATTTTCATTATTACTTTTAAATATCATTAAGAATTAATGGATTTAAACATATTTAATTAATCTTCTTGCCAAATTTTCAAACAGCACATTTGGGCCACCAAGGGCTAGATTTAACTACATTAGATTTAGCTGTGTAAAGATCAGCTTCACAACTGAAAAGGTACCTCTCCATAAGCAAAGACATTTTAGTTATGGAAAAGGCTGATAACTAATTAGTTCTTAAATGAAAAAACTCAGGGTAGATTTAAAAATATGATTTTCTTAACACTTGTGTGGAGATAATAAGTTCAGATAAAATTAAAAAGGCTGGGAAGTGTTTGCTAATTATATTTTAAAAAATTCTTTAATGACTTCCCCTTGATTTTCAGAATACAAGGAAATCTCATTCGCTTAACTCATAAAGCACACCACCATTTGGTCTCTGGCCTCATCTCTGGCCACTCTGCCCCACTAACCGTCTCATCTTTTTGGATAGTATAAACTAAAAAAAAAAAAAAAAAAAAGTTGTCTGTTTTGGTGATGCTGTTTTCCCGATACAATGTTAAAAAAATTATCCACGTACATCTAAACACAGTTCATACTACAATTATTTTATAAGACTCTGACTCCATTAACTTTGGCATTAAAACAAAAACAAAAACAAAAACAACACCGCCATTCAATTGTTGGAAGTAATTACTCTAGTAATCTCTACATCCAACATGGGGCTCAAACTCACAACCCTGACTGAGATCAAGAATCGCATGTCCTACAGACTGAGCCAGCTGGGTGCTCTGGGAAGTAATTACTCTAAGTAAAAAAATCCAAAAGTAAGTTACTGCTTGAAAATCTTGGGCACATTCTGTATTTAACCTTTTTTTTAAGTTATAAAGATATATAAGGAACAAAATAAGAATAAAAGAGCTAGAAATGAAATTATTTCACTTTATTGTCAATATGATGTTTTCCAAAAAAGAGAAGTATCATGTTCCCAGTGGCAGGGAAAAAGTATGTAAACAAAAACCTTGCTTCCACTAAAAGGAATTAAGATTTTTCCAAAAAGAGGGGCGCCTGGGTGGCTCAGTCATTAGGTGTCTGCCTTCGGCTCGGGTCATGATCCCGGAGTCCTGGGATGGAGCCCAGCATTGGGTTCCCTGCTCTGCAGTAAGCCTGCTTCTCCCTCTCCCACTCCCCCCTGCTTGTGTTCCCTCTTTTGCTGTCTCTCTATCAAATAAATAAATAAAACCTTTAAAAAAAAAAAAAAGATTTTTCCAAAAAGGTATTTTCCACACCGCAGGGCAATTATTGTAAAAATTTTAAAGTAGAAGAGATTTAACATGCCCATGCTCCTCATTCTCATTAAGTACACACAAGACCTGAAAAATTACATATAACAATGTTTCTCAATCTCAGATCCTCAGAAACAGTCTTAGTGTTCCTTGCGTTCTCCACAAGAATTTTATAATGTGGTGTATTCCCATTTTTATGACTGTTAAAAAAAATAACCATATTTTGGATCTGTCTGATCCCCTTAACATCAAGTACTGTCTCGTGATTTTGGTGCTCACATACCTGCTTGGGGTTGGTGCCAAGTAGTTATACTTTAATAATTGAAGGCTAATAAAAAAGATGCAGAGGTAGACTTAATATGTAAACGAAGCGTTCTACAAAGTAAAGGTCAAGTTATAGTATAAATGAGAGTTTTCTAGTCCTTTGAATACAGAAAAATGGTGGGAGAATTGGGTCTTCACATGACACCTGGCAGTCCTGGCATGATGAACTCAAAATAGAACTTACAGAAACTTCTTAATGGTATGGGGTTTCTTTTTGGGATGAGGACAATGTTTTGGAATTTGACAGTACTGATGACTGCACAACACTGTGAATATACTGGAAAAATGAGTGATATATTTTAAAATGGTGAATTTTATCTCAACAAAAAAGAACTCAGAGCACAGCAGTATTACAGACATCATTACCTGGCATATGAAATGTATGTGGCCAATTGGAATATAACTGATCTTGTGGCTTGTTTTAAATTTGTAATTGTTTATAGTGATGGAAGAGTGACAGCCCTGTGGAATTTATGCCTAATTTTATCTTTGTTAGTATCTCTTACACTGAAGCCAAAATAACTTAAATCAATGTTGGGGCTCTGTGACACACCATCTGCCCTTTTAAGAGGGACTATCCAGTAAGAAAGTTTGACAAAAGCTGTTATGCAAGATTCATAAACATCATCCACATTCTATTTCTCTGAAACTTTAGAAAGTCTAGTAATAAAACAGTTTAACACAAATGGGACTTAATACAAATTTCATCTCTTCTTTATAAACTACTCTAAGACCTCTGAAGATTCTCATTTACCCATGCAACATTTCTACTGGCAAAAACCGAATACCAATTTGAACACAGCACTGCTCAACAAATACACAATGCTTTAAAAAAGAGGAACAAGAATACCAAGAATCAGGCACTGAGAAATAGAAATGCAGGTTTCTGTGTTAGTCCAGGGTACTTCAGTTTCTGTTGATCCTCTACAATTAAACAAAGTTACTAGTCAATAACTTCCAGTGATTTTAGTGAGCCTTCAGTAATTAATAAACTCAAAAAAGGAATACCTTTCCTGCTTTGACAGCTGGCAAGCTGTTACAGATAGGGACACTACAGTGATTAGGACAGTGATGGGAACAGGAAGGAAACAGCTAAGAGCTACTTCAGAATCCTGAACAACTAGACAAGCACAGTTTGAAAAGTATACTAAGCTCAGCTCCTATCGGTTAGCCAGCAAAACATGAGATATCAGTCTCTCCTATTATGTGAACACTAAGATTTAATGTTCTTGGTAGTAGAGAGATCAAAAGTGCTTCTGCCTGAAACATAACACATTAAGATGTTTTAAAAATCAAATAAAAAGTTTAATAACTGAACTCAAGTGTGTTTTGGAAATACATTTAATAAGCCCAAATAAGACTGACCAACTGACTGATTCATTCAATCAAAATGAATTTGTGTGTGCTTTATGGTGGTTTATTTATAATCTACCAATAATTATGTAAATTACACATGCTGTAAACATTTTCTAGCCATGCTGAAAATTCCAGAAGATATGCAAATATGAAATTTTTGAGCTGTTATTGTGCTAGGTATTTTAAATATAGTACAACTTTGGAACTCATAGGTTTGATTAGTCAAAGTCTGAGTCTGTCTAAAGTGACAGGTTCACAGGTTGATGACAGAGGAAGGTTTTTAATTTGGTGAGCCTGGTATGTAGTAGCAAGGCACTTACATACGTGGCGAGTAGCCTAGCTACTCAACATTTACCTCTCAACTCTCAGTTCAGCCTCAGAACCACCCAATATGAAGTAGATATTATTTCCCCTTTCAAATGAAAACAAAAACAAAAAAGACAACAGAAAATTCTGCCTACAGAGTAATGCATGTTCGACACTAGCTACTAACAGAATTGCATGAATGAAAGAGCTTCCAGTTTGGGAAGTGACAAGTTGAGCAAACCAAAGAGCAGTTTCCACCTGAAGAATTTCTAAGGGTCCTTCAGTATGCTAATGTACACCATAAATTTCTGAGAGATACAATATGTAGTTTCCCAACTTCTAAGACCACATAACCCTTTTGTGTGTGGAACAGGTGACAGACCAGTGAGCCAAGAAATACAGTACTTCACAAATGCTGCTACTGTGGTCCCACAAAATGTGAAGATTCAGGAAAGTTCAAGGATTAATCTTTTGAGACTATCACAGAGTATGTACGATTTAGTCATTAGAGCATCACTGGTTAGGACAGACATCACACATAATCATCCTTTATAGGGCGGAAATCTAGTGACCTGTATGTGACTGCAGATTCAAACTGCTTCTGTGAAACAAAAGGGCAAAAACTGTTCTGTTGATTGCATCTTCTAGATGTAAAGAGAGGTCATGGTGGAAGAAATAATTACCAGTAACCTCTGACTGCTAATCAGAATCACTTGGGGGTGCTCTTAAAAAAAAAAAATCACATTGCCATAATCAAGATTCTGATTCAGCAGGTTGAGGTAGGGCCCCAGGTGATTCTCCTAGAAGTAGGGCTAGAAGACAGAGGGAAGAGACCAGAGAGCCTGGTTTGCAAGAAAATAAAACAAAAGAGCAGATGCCTCCAGCTCCATCTCAGAAGGGAGTCAGGAAACAATAAATCATGGGCCACTACTACAAGAATTTGGTGTTGTTTAATGTATACTGCAGAACTGTAGGAAAGAGTTCATTCGTGGGTTTGAATTTCTACTCTGTAACTTACCAAGTGAAATTGGGCAAGTTAGGTAACCTATCTGTGCCTCAGTTTCCTCATCGATAAAATGAAAATAATAACATGGTCCCGACTGTGTTGTCAGGAGGCTTATATGAGATAACTGTATAAACATACTTAGCAAAGCACCTGCTATGTGAAGAGGGCTCAGCATACACTGCTGTTGCTACTCTGACCAGTCCTCTACTGGTGATCAGGAGCACAGCTATTAGGAAGGAAGAGGCCTAGGGCGTTGTTTCAGGGGAAGACACTGCATAAAAATGTTTAGGGAAAGAAGGCCCCAAGGGACAGAATAGATAGTGGCAACTAACAAAAATAAGGAAAGCAGATTAAAGCCCTGGGATCTGCAGAAATCAAGCAAAGAAAGATCCTGCCCATACAGACTCTTCACAGGGACTCTGAATGGGCATGAGAGGGGCCACAGATTTAATTAGGAGGCAGTCCCAATACCTCAGACAATGTTTCACAGACAAGAAAACTATAGCTCTGACAGTGAATTTGCCCCCAAGGTTACATTGCTATTAAAATTTAGATGTGGCTTCAAATCCAGTGCCCCTCCACTAAACCAGACTGTATGACAAAATAAATTCCTCTTAAAGTCCTATCTATGAGAAAGAAGCAAAAAGCCAAGCTATTCAGTGAAAATGAATATACATACCAACAAATACATCTATTTGTCTAAGTCTATTTGTATTCAGTGGAAAAGAAGGAGCGTTGGCAAGAGACCTACACTTGGAGCTTAATAATCAAGTTTTTTTTTTAAAAGATTTTATTTATTTATTTGAGAGAGAATGAGAGATAGCACGAGAGGAAAGAGGGTCAGAGGGAGAAGCAGACTCCCTGCTGAGCAGGGAGCCCGATGTGGGACTCGATCCCGGGACTCCAGGATCATGACCTGAGCCGAAGGCAGTCGCTTAACCAACTGAGCCACCCAGGCGCCCCAATACTCAAGTTTTAATCCCAGGTTTCACTGACTGTGACTTTGGGCAACAAGCTTAATTTCCAACTACTCTGCTTACCTGGAAGAAGCTTGCACCTTGATATAAAAATCAAAAGAAATCATGCATTTGAAGATACACTGAAAATCAGGTTTAGACTTCTGGTTCCAGCAAAACAGCAAACTAGTTAGCTTCCAACCTTCCTGACACAAACATGTAGAGCTGCTATTTAAATAAGACAAAAATCCTTTTATATGCATGGCTGTGTAACTAAAGAGCAGAAGAAACCAGCTAGGGCCAAAAATTAAGAGAACTAAAAACCAGAGAAGCAAGCATGTCCTGTGACCGTCCTGGTGCAGCTGGGGCATGTTGGCTTTTGGTCTTGGGGCTTACGTTTTGATATCAATGCAAGGACTAGAGATGCTCTGGGCCTGCACTGGCTGGGGAGCTGGCACCAAGTGCCCAGGGATTCTGGATTCATACCAGAGAATAAAGTAGCTCAAAAAGAGGGCAGACTAAAAATAATAATACTAAAATATAAGTAAAATCTGCTCACCAAACTGGGAGATAATAAGAAAGCTTGTCTACGTTAATCTGAACTCAGTAAAGGAAAAAAAAAAATCCAAGAATCTGTAACCAAGGACTGGTGTGACACTCCAGTTTAGGAAATCACGATACTAACAAGCAATTGCCTTTGGGCCAATGATGTTAGGTAGAGTTTTGGGCTAGGTAGAGTTAAATGCAAAACCTCTCTGGAAGAGGACACCTCCAATCCAGACCACAGAGGTTTTCACACACAAATCTCTATTCCAGTTTAGCTCATAATCTAAGACTGAAAACACATGAAGAAGGCAAGAATCTGCAGACCAACCGCAGAATTAAACCTCTAAGAAATTCACTTAAGATAATACGACAGAGATGAGTAGAGATGTTGAAGTAATCAAAACTTTAAGAGAACAAGACACTAGGAAAAAAAGAACAGGCAGATTTGAATAAAGATGAAATGAAACTGTGAAAATTGAAAGTATAAGTCAACTAAATAAAAAGCTTCAGTAGATGGGTTAAATACCTGAGTAATCACAGCTGAAGAATGAGTTAGTGAACTAAAAGAGAAATCCGTAGAAACTCCCCATAATAGAAGAGAAATAAAGACATGAAATAGGAGAGTAGTTATGACATACAGGAGACAGAACGAGAAGATCCTAAATATGTCTAAAAAGGCCTCCAGAAGGGAAGGTAGAGAACACAGAAGGTAATATTTAGAAAATTTTCCAGAACTGATAAAAACCACAAATCCCCAATTTCAGAAAATGCTACATATATCAAATAGACTCAATCAAAAAAAAAAAAATCAACCCACCCACTTTGTAGTAAAACATGTAAAACAAAGAGGAAGTCTTAGAGTGACCACGTAATTGATTCTTTAAGCTGGGACACTTTTGTCCGAGGTGAATGTGACGCCCGTGGGATCCCAGGACAAAAGGAGTGAAGTATCAGGGCTGCTTCGGTCTGTGTGTCCCAGCCAAAACACAGAGCAGTTCTATTAAAGAAATAAAAAGACTGACAGCAGAATTCTTGGCAGCAAAAGACAGAAGACAATGAAATAACCTTTTCAATGGGTGAGAATGACAGTATTTCTCTCTTTACTTCTATAGCCAGCTACATGATCTTTCACAAGTGAGGGCTAAAAATAAAAACATTTTCAGACAAAAGTGGACTGATCTTGTTCAAATTGTTAAAACAATTACTAAAGGATGCCGATATCAGAGAAGGAAATTCATTCCAGAAGGATAGCACAGAGATGAAAAAAAAATTCTACCAACGTTGTCAATTAATTAGAAAATTTTGAAAAAATGAAAATTTAGAAAATGACAACTCAAGAAAGGACCCAAGAAAGAAAAGAAAACCTGAGTAGATCTACTGCCCACCTCTAAAAACCAGGCTAGATGGTTTTATGGTGAATAGTACCAATCATTTAAGTACTAATGCCAATCTTATTTAAATTGTTCCAGAAAAGCAAGGAAAGAAGGAACGGAGAGGAGGGAAAAGTAGAAAAGCTCCTCACCTGAGTCTGAGGCTAGTATAATCTTGACACCAAAACCAGACAAAGGGAGAGCACAGTATGACAAAGGAAAATTATAGGCCAATTTTCGTTTATGAATAGTTACAAAAATCCTAAATAAAACATTAGCAACCCAAATCCAATCTGATAAATTTGACAAGCTGATCCTAAAATTCATGTGGAAGAAAAAAAGGGCCAAGAATAATGGAGACCATTCTGAAGGAGAAGTCTGGGAGCACCGGCCTTCCTAGAGACCAAAACTTATAAAGCTCCATCAATTAGGATAGTATGAGGGGCACCCGGCTGGTTCAGTTGGAAGTGTGACTCCTGATCTCAGGATCCTGAGTTTGAGCCCCACAATGGGTTTAGAGATTACTTAAATAAATAAAACTTAACAAAAAAATTAGGACAGTATGATATGGGCACAGGGATAGAGAAGCAGACCAACGGGACAGAGCACCGGAAGGAAACTTGTACCACAGATGTGGCAATACAGATCAGTGGAGAAAGGCTGAATGAACGATACAATAAATAAGGTTGAGAAAATCCACGTGGGGAAAAAGTCAAATTGTATCTTTATCCAAAAATGAATTTCAGTAGATAAAACTGAAGGTATAATAAAAATGTAAGTTTATAATACTTTTTCACATAAATAGCAATATATCCAGAATAGAATGATTTAACCAAAGTTTTCTTCAGGAAAACAGTTCGATTTTCTATAAATATGAGAATAAATGTTCCAGCTAGTTGAAACTAAATAATAAGGTACATGCCCACACATAAATATACACGATATACCAAAACACAACTTTAAATGTATATGCACATAACCAGTACACTCCTTAGGGATAACAAATTATCTTGGGGGAAAGGGTATTCTTTTTTTGTGTGTGAGATTTTATTTATTTGAGAGAGAGAGAGAAGGAGAGAGAGCATGCACACGAGCTGGGTGAGGGGCTGAAAGAGTGGGAGAGGGAGAAGCAAACTCCCCGCTGAACGGGGAGCCCCATGTGGGGCTCAATCCTGGGGCCCCAAGATCATGACCTGAGCTGAACCACCTGAGCCACCCAGGTGCCCCAGGCAAAGGGTATTCTATTCAAAAGACAGTCTCCATCAAAAGACAGTCATATCATTTCTCATGACTAATTCCCACAGCTAAACTGAAAAAAACATAGGAAGAAAAAAAAAAAAAATCACACAGATAATCATGATCTACTTTGTGGTAGACTTCCACCTTTTGCTATTACAACCTCTGCTCCTGCAACTGAAAATCAGAATCAAGATACTACACCAAGGAGTTTCACTCCTTGCTTTTTCCATTTAATTTATGGAATGAATATTTTAATAAATCACTCAAATCTCTGAGAAATCTGGTTTGAATGCCTGCACAGCAACCCATCACATTCTCGCGCGTGCTAGTATCTGTAGCCTTGTCTCCCTTCTTGGCATAATAAGCTTCAGTCAGGATAGTCTCTTCCAATTCTGAGAGGGGAGGTTTCCTCCTGCAGGGCCTTATATATATCATTTCTTTTTGTCTGAAACACGGTCCCTTTCCTTCCCTTCATATCCCCACCCAATAATAAAATTAAGAAATCGGGGGCTCCTGGGTGGCTCAGTCAGTTTAGCGCCTGCCTTCGGTTGGGTCATGATCCCAGGGTCCTGGGATGGAGCCCCAAGTCGGACCCCCTGCTCAGCGGGGAGTCTGCTTCTCCTCTGCCTCTCTCCCAGCTTGTGCTCGCTCGTGCTCTCTCTCAAATAAATAAAATCTTTAAAAAAAATAAGAAATCAGTACTCTCAAAAGATTTCAGTACACTTTCTCCTTCCTATCACTTATCAAAATTTGTAAATTTTTATTCATTGGTACAATTTC
Organism: Zalophus californianus; assembly: GCF_009762305.2. Classification (NCBI taxonomy): domain Eukaryota; kingdom Metazoa; phylum Chordata; class Mammalia; order Carnivora; family Otariidae; genus Zalophus; species Zalophus californianus. Next base: position 159,173,703 of record NC_045596.1, read on the forward strand.
TAGAGTATAAACAAGGAAAATGCCTGTTTTGTTCTTTGCTTTATCTCTAGTATTTAGCACAGTGTCTGACCCATAGAAGTGAAGTAGTAATTAAAGAAACCATTTTCTAAACCCATTTTTGTCTAAACCTTCCTTAGGCATGATTACTTGTACTTTTTCTTTAATTGTTTTAACTGTATAACAAAATTAAGATTAAGATTGTTATGGTTGGAAAAGTTTAAATTCTTACATTATCTCTAGAAAACAATAATATAAAGCTAACTATCCTACAAAAAGAGGGCATATGAATTTTTTTAATTGTGTCATCACACTCTAAGATTCCTTCTAGCTTAAAAATTATATAATTCTAATCCCATTTCATTAACCCGTTAATGGTATCATTCTGATTACCATGGACATGTAACACAATTATTGCAGTCATAAATGAAACATTCTCAACATTCAGTTGTGAGTAAATAAAAACAGTACATTTGGTGGAGAAATATTAACTGGCTTTAAAATGTTTTCTTAATACACCCACATAAATAAAATATTAAACAGAAAGCAAACTACTATAATACATCATTAAAATAGTTGTGTTTAAAAACAAGGGTCAGGGCAGTATTCCATTTTAAACAAACCCGTGTATGTGATTGGGGAACCAATGATTTGAAGGCTTGAATTAGAGGAATTTTCAAACTGCAGCCACATCACTGGTTAAACAACAGTAACAATATTAACATTATAAAATCCAGGAAAAGGAGGAAGACCTTTCAATTGTTTTCTCAAACCTCAGAATGTGCAGCACACCTATTATCTTGGCAGTAAAATACTACAGTATACCACAGGCTGAATAATACTTTCTTGCCCTATAGAAACACATCCTTGATTCTCTAAAAGAAATCGATGTGTTTATTAAGTACACATCAGAGTTAACTTCCCTCGAATGTTCCATTTTGTATGTTACTTCTTTATACCTGTTATATGCTTGTATATCACAGGTATCAAGAATGAACAACCTGCAGTTTCTGAGCCTAGCTGAGATTTAATATTCCGAGATATTAGGACAGCATCTCCTCTAATCTATTAAGACACGCAGTCTAACTATTGATAAACTTTTAGAAGTTGGCTAATAAGAATGAAAGATTTCAGAAATAAAGGTGTAAAGAGGACCAGACTTTTTGTTTTAAGATTTTTTGTTTTATTTATTTGACAGAGAGAGAGAGAGACAGCAAGAGAGGGAACACAAGCAGGGGGAGTGGAAGAAAGAGAAGCAGGCTTCCCGCGGAGCAGGGAGCCCTATGTGGGGCTGATCCCAGGACCCTGGGATCATGACCTGAGCTGAAGGCAGATGCTTAACAACTGAGCCACCCAGGCGCCCCAAGAGGACTGGACTTTTACTGGCTTAAAAATTCAGAAGATAGCTTCTCAGTTCTCTTTTCCCAAGAGAAAACCCCAAACACTGTATGTACTCCTTTAGAAGATTCAACAAAAATGGAGCATAAGAAACTCAAAACAGAACATTAAAGGAAAAAAGATAAACTTAATCTTGGAACCCTGAACCTTGATTCAGAGAAGCAAAGAATTCAGAGTTCCCTATTTACCCTCTGACAAAAAATGTAAAAAAAAAAAAAGAGTATTAAGTAAACATTTCTTAAGAAGTGTTGGCATACACACCCCACACATACTGGTTTTCTGATTCTCTGGAATTCTAAATAATTTTTCCCTTAACAGTTTTGTAAAATATCAATTTGCCTTTCAAGTCTACACTACTATATGATCTTTGAAAAATGCTTTCCAGGAACTTATCAAGTCAGCAAATAAGGAGTACCAGGCAAGTTGCAAAACAGAAGATTTAGAAGAATCTTCTAACAGAAGAAATAGGAGGTTTTTTAAAAAGAAGTCTTTTCTCAGTACCCCTCAAACACTAGTTACGAAAAACTCATCTGTTTTCTGAAAGTTAAGATGAGATGGAGAGACAAAACAGACCAAGGACAGATCAGGTAGATTTAGTTTTAAATATCCTAACAATAAAGAAACTTTAAGCAGTACTGGTGGCCAAACTGCCCAGCTAGCTCAGAGAATGAGAATGAGACTCTTAAGAGGTATCGGTGGCCAGAGTAGTTTAACATCATAAGGTTTACTGAAACTCCTGACAATAGGACCTCTTCTTTTTAAATGGATGCCAATTTCACTGCTGTTTGTCAAATGTATTTTAACCCTGCTGCTGGTAATTTGAGGCTGTTGCAGAATACAAACTAGAATAAAACCTCAGTTTCACTAAAGTTTTGCAAGTTTGCTGTGAACTTACTAAGAAATCAGATAGGTGTGTATTGTGAACAGCTAGCATTTTGCATGTATTACAACATCTGAAGGCTACTGAAATGGGCTTTCACTATGATTATGTGAGTTCTAATCCAAGTTGATAACAGGTAAACATTGCCTACTGGGTATCTCCACTCAAATGTACACCAGCACCTCAAAATCTGTATATTTGAGACTGACCTTACTACTTCTTCAACCTCTTGTTCATTCATTCACTGTCTACTTAGCTGCCCAGAAATGTGGAATCCTGCCTTCTTACTTTATACATTCGACTGTCAAATCCCACCAAGTGTAACCTCCATAATGTCAATCTCCTAGTCCCCATCCTCAAAGCTATGACCTTAATACAAGTCCCAGTTACTTCTTGCATAGACTACTGCTTTATCTCGTACTTTGTCCACATCCAATCAGTTTTCTATACCATCAACACAGTGATGCGATTATTCCATCACTTCTACTTAAAAACCTTCAACTACACATCTACAGAACAAATTCCTTATTATGATATAACAGGTTCTTCATGTTCTGGTTCTTTCCTACCATTAAAGTCTCATTTCTCACCTAGCTCCTCTTTATTTCCTATACAGCAGCGATACTTAATTGCTTTCAGTTTCCTGGGATGTTCCATGAACATATACAGCTTTCCTTGTGGTATTATTTCTCTACTTGGTATGCTTATTGACCTAGAGAACACTACGTCTTTTTATTTTTATTTCATTTTTTTATGTCTTTTTAGATCTGGCTTAAGCGCTCACCACTTTAAGAAAACTTTCCTGGCTTGGGGGTGCCTGTGTGGCCAGTTAAGCATCTGACTCTTGGTTTCTGATTAGGTCGTGAGATCGAGCCCTGTGAGCACGGAGTCGGCTGGACATTTTCTCTCCCTCTTGTACTCTCTCTTTAAAGTAAACAAATTAAAAAAAAAAGGAACTTTCCTGGCTCTCCAAGGGAGGACTGACATGTGTGTCTCATTATATTCTATGCATACATGTGTCACATCACCTGTATCCTTTACTTCCCTTACTGGCATATATTTCTAGCTATTATGGTCCTTGAGTGTAGATGTTGTACCTTATTCACCTTTATATACCCACTGCCTAGCACACAGCACGCAATCAAAAAATATCAGCCAAATGAAGTAATGTTTACTGATCTGTGTATTTAGTTGTCATCTCTCCTATCTTACCAATTTACCAAGAGGATGATACTATTCTAAACAACATTCTGTCAAATAGCAAATAGGGGACACATTTAGGGTACATATAAGACACATCAGGTCAATTCAAGAATGTGACAAGAACTATGTTTGAAACCAAAATAACAAGAGTTGTTTAAAAATGTTATCTTTCTGGAAGCCTCTAAAATACCCTTTGTTACATATTTCCTTAGGTCTATATACAAGAACATCAACAGAACACCCATATGCCACTTTCTCAGTGGGAGCTTGTGCATTTAGATTCTTACTTCAGCAAAACATTTATTTCTAGGATAGATCACACTGACATGACCAATCACAAAAACTTATAAACATCTCTGTGTTAAGAACAAGATAATTCATCAGGTATAATAATTACATAATTTTCTTCCACTTTTTTTTTTTTTTTTGCCAAAGAAGAGGACGACCATATGGTAATGTATTTGTTGACCTCCACTTCACTATTCATAATCAGTTTTGCCTGCCCCTGAGAGGAGAATCACAAAAAAGTTTTTAGTGATGTGAAGGAAAGCCTTTAAATTCAATCTTAAAATAGGCTATCTCAACCATTTTAACTTAAAATATTTCTGGGTTCTTCTCTTTTTGAAGATTTATTTGAGAGAGAGAGAGTGAGAATATGCATGTGCAGGGGGAGGTGCAAAGGAGAGTTTCAAGCAGATTCTGTGACCTGAGCCAAAACCAAGAGTCGGAAGCCTAACCGACTGCGCCACCCCGGCGCCCCTCTGAGTTATTTTCAAAGCTAATGCTATCATTATGAAAAATTTTAAGGTCAGTAATATTTTAAAATTAGTAGCTGAAAGAAACCAGAATTGCTAGTATATCAAGGCTTAGCACCTTGAATAAATGACTTCATGGTTTAACACCTTCCTCAATATTCTCCGCCTTATCTGTAAAATGGTTTCAAAATACACAGGAATTTTAGGTTTGTTTTTGTCAAGTGCTTTGGGGAAGAATACATGCTTAGGGTGTTTTTTTGGTTAAAGTCCTTAAGACACTACTTCCTATCAGTAGAATTCTGAATTTCTTTTATGAGTTGACTGCTTCCTCTCCTCACTTGGCTAAGAGAACAGAACATATCCTAGGCTCATGGTATAAACAGTAACTAATCTTAAATAAACACCTTAAATAGGCATTTGCATTCACATACCTAGAAGAATGAGGATCTAGCTTACTTTATAGGCACCCAGGAAAGTAATTCTATAACCTACGTTCCACTTCTGCTTCCATTCCCTTTGGTTTGTTGGCAAGTTTTTCTTACTCTAGAGTAGCACTGTCCAACAGAAGTTTCTGTGATAAAAGAAATATTTTACCTGCACTGTGCAATATGGTAGTCACTAGCCACACAAGGTTAGTGGGTAATGGAAATGTGGTCAATGTGACTGAAGAACTAATTTTTTTAAGATTTTATTTATTTATTTATTTGACAGAGAGAGACACAGAGAGAGGGAACACAAGCAGGGGGAGTGGGAGAGGCTTCCCACTGAGCAGGGAGCCCGATGCAGGGCTCGACCTCAGGACCCCGGGATCATGACCTGAGCTGAAGGCAGATGCTTAACAACTGAGCCACCCAGGCGCCCGTGAAGAACTAAATTTTTCAATTAATTAAATTTAAATAGCAACATGTGGCTAGCAGTTACCATTTTGGCCAGTGCAGCAGAGATCTGAGAATGGCACTGTCAACAAAAAAGTATAGCCTGATCTGGTTCCTATCAAACTGGGCTTGGGTTAGAACCACGCTGGGCTACTCCCTCCCCTACCCAAAGGTCAGGCAATAGATCTGAAGAGACAAGTACGCAGAAAGTCTGCAAAACTTTTTGGTAAAGTGCCAGGTAGTATTTTAGGATTTGTGGGCCAGTAAGTCAAACAGGTCTCTGTTGCAACTATTCAACTCTGACACTGTAGCATAAAAGTAGTCACAGCCAATTGGTTAAGGAACTTGTATGACTATGTTCCAATGAAACTTTAAGAACACTGAAATTTGAATTTCATATAATTATCATGTGCCATGAAATATTACTCTTAGATTTTTTTTTCAACCATCAAAAAAATGTTAAAAACTGTTCTTAGTTATCAGGTCATACAAAAACAGGCTGTGGGGCCAAACCACCAGCCTGGTTTGCAAACCTCTGAAATACAGGAAAAGTCAGTGAGCACATGAAGAGATACTCAACCCCCTTAGTCATAGAGGAAATGCTAGTTAAAACCACAGTAAGATCTCACCAGAATGGCAATATCAAAGGTTGGTGGAGACAGGTAACACTTGGAATTCTTTCTTATACACTGCAGGTGAGAAAGTGAAATGGTACAGTTGCTTAAGAAAATTGACAGTTTCTTTAAAAAAAGTTAAATATACTGGGGTGCCTCAGTGGCTCGGTCGGTTAAGTATCCAATTATTGATTTCGGCTCAGGTCATGATCTCAGGGTCGTGAGATCGAGTCCCACGTTGGGCTTGGTGCTGGGTGTAGAGCCTGCTTGATTCTCTTGCCCTGTGACCCTCCCCCACCTTCTAAAAAAATAAAAAAATAAAAAATAAAAAGTTAAATATACCATAAGACCCAGCCATTCTTTTCCGAGGCTAACCTAACTCAAGAAAAATGGAAATTTATGTCTACACAAAGACTTGCATGTGAATATTTATAGCCCTTTTATTCAGAGTGACTTAAAACTGGAAACAACCCAACTATCCCTCCAAGGTGTGAATGGATATATAAAATGTGATACATTCATTCATACCATGGACTACTACACAGCATTAACAAGTAGCCAACTATTGATACTACCCAACAACCTGAATGAATCTCAAAATCACATGCTGAGTAAAAGAAGTAAAAACCCAAAAGAATACACAATAAGTCGCATGAAATTCCAGGAAATGCAAACTAATTTATGGTAACAGAAAGCAGATCAGAGTTGTCTGGTGCTGGGGGAAGGATAGATGGCAGAGTTAGGAGGAAATGTTTTGTATTCTGATCATGGTGAAGGAGTAACAGGTATGTGTTTGTTAAACTGTACATCTTAAATGGATGCAATTTACTGTGCACATAAAGATAATTTAAAGGAAAATCTGATTCCACTGGCATCAGAGTTACACATAGCAATCTTCAGGAATTGATATATTCACTTTTTTAAAAAAGTGCCATTTAAATTTGAGGAGATGGGTAAGCAAGGTGCTGGGTGTAGAGCCTGCTCTGAAGTTAGTCTGAAGTCTCACACTATCACTTCTTATTGAAAATGTGCCCCTGGTACCTTGAGGGTACCCAAATCAAAGAGCTTTGAGGAAAGGTTTTAGGAATTCTGTAAAACTACACTTTTCCTGTTTTCAACACTCTGATCTCCCTGTTTGGAACATGGATTTTAAATTAGACTACAATGTAGAATTCCAAGAATTAGAAAGTAATCTTTTACATTATAACAGGTTTTCATTTGTAACATCTTTGGGATAATGTCTTTATTTTAAATACACCTTGCTACTCAGGTTCAATTTGTTTAAAAACATTTCATTATAGGTCTTTTGAAAGCTTGATGAAACTTGCTCATCTATGGAACAACATTATCAGTTCAAAATATTAATAAGGAAAACAAGGTCCCATTTCCCAGGAAGTTTTATCTATTCTTTCAAATTCTTGGGTATTCCTCGGACTATTTTTTGACAAGACCTTATAAGGATTCCTCAGATGGGTCAATGACAAGCTGATGATTCAAAAAAAAAAAAATCTACTAACACATAACAAATAATATTCTAAATAATTTGTGGCTATACCTTGGGCAAAATCTGGATGAATTTTTTTTCAGCTGAGTACAGATACGTGAAATATACATCTGGCTTCCCAGATTCTTTTCAGAGAAAACTATATTACAGCTTCCTATAGTCAAATTAATTTCATGCTTGACTAGACAAGTCCTTTTGGAAGAGACAAATAAACACCAAAATTAGGTGTCAGTGGAGGTGAATGAGGTTAAGAACCCAAGCCCTGAAATGACTTTTGCCTTTTCAAATGATATATACTTTCAAAACTCTACAAAGAATTCTAAAGAGAATTGAAAAATACACTTAAAAAAACCCTGCGTTTCCCTTTTCTGGCCTTAAACACAACCCTTTTAACCCGTACGCAACTCAAGCTTTCAGGCAAATGTCTAACATAACTCTCAATTTGGAGACTACACATTTCAAGTATCATAACTTACCATACAAAGTACCAAGATCAGTATTTGTGTCCAACATAAGTTCATACACTTAAACATTAAAAGGCCGGTGTAGCTATAAAATTACAACTTCCTGATGTAGCACAAGGGATATTTCATTAATCTGTTTGAAGAGGTATTTATAAGAAAGCTTTCTAATTGTTTTTCATCTAACTAATCTTTAAGAGAGGTTGAAATCCAGGGACTTTTTTTTTTTTTTTTTAAGTAGGCTCCATGCTGGGCCCCAATGTGGGGCTTGAACTCACGACCCTGAGATCAAGACCTGAGCTGAGATCAAGAGTTGGATGCTTAACCAACAGAGTCACCCATGCACCAAATCCAGGGACTTTTAAGTGAGAATAAACCTTTAGTATACTAGCATCAACATCTAACTAATAATGTCAATTCCTTGTCCCAAAAGAAATGTTTTTCACTGCTTATTGTCCAACTAGGAGACCTCTTTACTTATTATTTGGAGCTCAATTTGTGAAGTGTTACAGATAATCAGTTTCTCAAAAATACTCTGGGAGTTTAAAAAACTGGGAGGGAGGATAGAGGAAGGCATATTTAAGAGAGATGAAATGGAAATATTAGTATGAGCACAAGTGTTTAAGGAAAATTCAGTATACTATTAAGTATGTATTAAGAACAGGGTGGTTCAAGGGGCATGTGGGTGGCTCAGTCATTAAGCGTCTGCCTTCGGCTCAGGTCATGGTCCCAGGGTACTGGGATTGAGCCCCACATCGGGCTCCCTGCTCAGCGGGAAGCCTGCTTCTCCCTCTCCCACTCCCCCTGCTTGTGTTCCCTCTCTCACTCCTCCTGCTTGTGTTCCCTCTCTTGCTGTGTCTCTCCCTGTCAAGTAAATAGATAAAATCTTAAAAAAAAAAAAAAAAAAAAAAGAACAGGGTGGTTTATTTGGGAGAGAATGGTAAGGATGACAACTGGAAATCCCAGTCAGAATGCTCAAAGTGTAAGAGACTTAACAGATCACCTAATCCAGGCTCAAAGAGACTAGATGAGTTGCCCAATTAATTGGCATAAAAGGACTTAGCAGGATGCCTGGCTAACAGATGCTCAATAAATGTGGGCATCTCCCTTTTCCCTCCCCCAACCAAGATCCCACACCAGTTAAGTTTGACAATAACTACCATCACAATCATCACCTAAAGCTTCCAACAGTTCTCCAGTCTGCCAGAGAAACCAGGTCCTTTCATCAGCCTAGATCAAGGAAAATTCCACATGACTATGATCTCTATAATACCTACCTTATAGAGTTGCTGTAAGCATTAAATGAGACCATGTAAAGGGGCAGGCAGCTGAAAGTCCAATAAATGCTAACATAAAGTTTCCATTTCTGCCTTCTCTCAAAGACATCCTTTCCATTTATGGTAGTAAGAGTGTGAGTGTGGATGTCTTTGTGTGAGGACACATGAATGTTTATAAAGGGGTGAAGGGCCAGGGATGCAAATATGACATACTTAGGACCCAGTTTTTGACAATTCTCCTCCTTTCCCCAGGATTTTGGAACCCCCCCATCTCATTCCACTGAGAATTCCCTGCTATAGGGAGTCACTGTAAATGTGAGGCATGAACTCAGATGTACTGGAATGGGGGGGGGGAAGTAATGGGAGTAATAGCCCCCCCATTCAGGGACACGTTGAGAAAACCATGGTCTCATTACAAATTCACAACTCAATAACCCAGGCTTGTTATCTCCCCAATTAAAATGCAAGGCCCCTGAAAATAAGACATTACATCTTATACTTCCTTCCATGTGTCTATATAGCACTAGGAACAGGACATTAGCAGATACTTAATAGTCTCTATTAATCAGTCTCAAGAATTCAGTATTTAAAAATCCAACCTGCATGGAACTCTCCAGGAACACATACTGTGATCCTGAACTACCTTTTCACATGGGTCAAAAGAGAAACACTTACAAATTAGTTTCTTAAAAAATGCGGTGAGCATTTTCATCTAAAAAGAAATGTTATCTTTAAATTTTAGTTCTAAAGTTCAAGAATGGCCTGAAACTATAGGCAAATTTTTGTGTAGGTATGCTTTTCCTTCCTGGAGAGCACACAACTTCCATCACATTCTAAACACACACACACCACAAAAAAACCAAACTGCCCCCAAAAAGTGAAGAACCACTGCTCTGTACTGTTTTCTCTGGCTCTGAAGTTCAAGCTCTCAGAGACAGGTCTTACTCAGCTTGACTTCTAAAAGTGTATTTAAAAATCAAATGATAGGACAGTAGTTACCCCTAGGAGGATGTATGGGTAGTTATCGAGGGGGGCATCAGAGGGACTTTTGAGGCACTGATTATATTGGATTTGGATGCTGGCTACACAAGTGTTCACTTTGTGAAAACTCATCAAGCTGAACACGTTATTTGTGTACCTGTCTGAAGGTATCTTTCACTAAGAGGTTAAAAAAAAAAACAGTAACAAAGATGGGTCACTTATACAAAGCAGACATCGTTACACAATGTAAAAAATAAGTACTTCAAAATTATGTACTAGGAGGGGCGCCTGGGTGGCTCAGTTGATTAAGCGACTGCCTTCGGCTCAGGTCATGATCCCAGGGTCCTGGGATGGAGCCCTGCATCGGGCTCCATCCCAGGGTCCTGGGATGGAGCCCTGCATCGGGCTCCCTGCTCGGCGGGAAGCCTGCTTCTCCCTCTCCCACTCCCCCTGCTTGTGTTCCCTCTCTCGCTGTCTCTCTCTCTCTCTGTGTTAATTAAATAAATAAAATCTTTAAAAAAAAAATTATGTACTAGGAGAGGCCCCTGTGAAAGCTCCCTGTGAAAGAGCCAGTGAGGCACAGTGGCCCTCAGTCCAGCGGCGTGCAAGTAACTAACTGGCGCAGATTCACCATCCTCAGTCAAGCCTTGAGACTGACTGTAGCCCCAGTTGACACACCGACTGCATATGAAAGACCCTAAACTAGAAAGGTCTAGGTAAGCCACTTCCTGATTCCTGACTCTGAGAAATTCTGTGGGATAATATATGTTTGGTGTTTAAAAAAAAAGGTGATGCAATTTCTAAACACTACCTTCCTTATATATATTGACGTGAGCAAAAAAACCTCAGTAGTTGTACCTGAGACATTAGCTTATTGGTTTAAATTGGCAATATTTCCTTCTTGAAAGGCTGTGGTACAATATTGCTTTCAAAACCCAACCAAGAGGGGCACCTGGGTGGCTCACTTGGTTAAGCGTCTGCCTTCGGCTCTGGCCCTGATCTCAGGGTCCTGGGATCTAGCTCCACCTCTGGCTCCCTGCTTAGCAGGGAGTCTGCTTCTCCCTCTCCCTCTGCTCTTCCCCACCACTCGCACACACACTCCCCCCGCCCTCTCAAATAAATAAAATCTTAAAACAAAAACAAAAACCTAACCAAGAAAAAAGAAAATATAGCTGGTGATTATGAACACCAATTTCTGCATCAAATGGAATTCAGTTTCTCTGTAAGATACACAATAGGGATCTTCTCAATGCTTCTTTCTCCTAACTCCTTCTAAATTAGAGATTCCATTATAACATGTTTTATGTTTTACTGCGTAAGTGTTTGAATGATATCACATGCATGCCTTAATTTTTCTGAAGGCTTTTCTCACAAGATGAAATATACTCAGAATTAAGTAAGTAAATACTTAAGTAATTAAGTCAGAATTAAGTAAATTAAATATGTTCCAAAATATAGACAAATCACTTTATATAAATCCACAGAAGAGGGAGATGGGGTGAATGAGGGAATATAGCTATTTCAGTATCATCCAATACAAATGTAGCATGTTTTGAAATCAATGTATTAGTTCTTGTATGTGCACTTTTGAAGCCCGCCCAAAGAGAGCAGCAGAATTTGACATTTCAGCAGTCTGGTTCCTGTGTCTTTCTCAGCTCTGAATTCTCTGCAGTGTACAGTACAGCAAATGGTCTTGTACACATTAAGCATTATGGTATCACTGGAAAAAAGTTGCAAAAGTTACTGAGTTTTTCCATTTGAAATTCTCAAAAGTTGTACAGAACTCCCTTCTCAAAATGGGACTACCCCTAGCTCCAGTCATTTCCTTACATATTTTTGAAAGCTGAAAATACAACTATCAATTTTGCCATCATCAGGCTAAACTTTTACACTCTTAAATTTTAACCTGCCAGTTGTAAAAATTCTTCTGTGTGACTCCCTAAAGTTACATCAGTGGTCAATATTTAATTACCGTACCTTAAATTTAAAATAAGACTATTTGAAAACAGTATCTTCTGTTATTACAGTCATAATGGAGAGCCCAGTTAATAATACTTTAAGATTCTGTGTAAGGCCCAGCATAACAATATAATAAATCTAACAAAACCCCAGAACTATCCTTCATTTATATAATTATATATTTAGTATACTCATATACTTAAAAATTAAGTAATGTATATTATTATATATAATATTATATGCTCTTTCCTTTGCCTTCAAGATCCTGAACACCAGCTAGATTAAAGCTAACATCTGATTTTTCTTAACCTTTTTCATTACCACTGTACACTAAGAGTTGTCTTCTCTTTGCAGTAACTAGCCAGTAACTGAAGATACTGAATCCTTATTAACTTCATCTAACTTTAGATATTTAAAAGAAAAAAAAAAGGAAGGGGAGTAACTGAAGATAAATACAAATGAGTTTGATTTTTTTTAACAGTCAATGCTCTATAATCACTGTCTGCATGGTGGGTGTTAGATAAGGTCATCTAGGAACAAGAGACCCACCACTGTTGAGTTGCTTACAGCCACTCTTCTAAAGAGGCTTGACTATGACAACAAGCGAGCTGAAAGAGCAAATGTTGTAATTTTCCCATTACTAATGTTTTGTAACACTTAAGTCTTCCATAAAACACATATCAGAAGAGATGCTCAGGACTTCAGCCTGAGAATCATATGACACTTGCTTAGTGTCAGTAAAAAAAAAAACCCAAAAACCAAAAACCAAAAAAAACAACAACAAAACTGCTCACCCTGGTGGTTCAGAAAAGTACTAGACACAAAATGACTCAACTATTTAGCAGTACATATGAAACTTTCAAATAATAACTGTCTTGAATCTGTAACAGACTCCTTTTTAAACTTCATGTTCTAGTAGTGTTATGAGAAAAGTATCACCCCTCAACCGACTTCAGATTTGCCTTTAATCCTTTTATTTACTCATTCCACATTGGGGAGAGCATCATCTTGGAAAGGTTTTCTGCTACAGTGAAGTACCAGGGAAAAATCTGTGAGTCTCCCATATAAAACTGATTTAGTGGTCTAACAAAGAAAAGCAACATGCCACAATCTATCTAAAGAGAAAAAAATTCCCTCACAAACTTACTCTCTTGCGATGAAGACTGCTAATACAAAGAATAACACACTACAGCTCTTAACAGTAAAATAAAACACTTGCTGGCATACTCCACTTTGTTTCGAAAAGTCAGTAAATTCTTAACTTTGGTAGATTTTTATTCTTGGGTGGGAGAAAAATATCACCTTATTAAAAATGCGACAGACCCTCCTTTGAGCCAAAAATGCTACGAAGATTAATTAATTTGATGCGGCTTGACTTTCCTCTTGTGAGAAATGACAGCCTTTTGGGTTCAAGGTATGACAGAGATTATATTAAGAGATACTCCATACAGGAGATAGAACAAATGTATATTCATAAAAGTAAACTGACTTCCTTTGCTTTCCAAATCATCATTCAGAAAGACTATCCATTCAAACCATGTTTTGGAATGCTCATGGACACTGTTTTTTTCCCCAGTAGAAAACACTAGACCCAGAGTCAAAATGCTTTAGGCCACTTAGCTGGATCTTACGTAAATCTCCTATCATTTTGTACTTTGGTTTGCCTTTAAAAGGAGAAATAATTCTTACCTACCTACTCTTTTAGGATGGAAGAATTTTTTTTTAATCACATAAAATCCTTTATGTTTCTTAGAAATGACTGCTATAAAACTCAAGGTGCTACACTATTACTACTATTATCACCTTGTATCAAGTTTTACTGCTATTTCTGAATTAGGCCATGATACTGGCTTTAAAACACAAATCTTGTGGTTTTCCATCTGCGGTTACAATTTTTTATAATTCTGTCCTGATAACTTGTCCCTCATACTCCAAAGATCTACTCCACTGATCCCTGCGGCTGAAAATTAGTGCCTTCTCTCCCATTAAACAACTGATAGAAGTCATACCACTCTAGTTTCTTGTACACATCATATCGGGAATAAGATCATTCTTTTTACTTGAGAAATGATACTGTATAGTATCCCAAATAAGGTGACACTTGTTATGCTCTCTATACTTCCCACAACACAAAATCTGTGCAGTTACCTAGAAAATCTGAAAGCTTCTGACAACAACAGATTTATATCAATAACTGTCATAAAAATATCATGTCTACAGCACAGAGAGAAAAACTTTATCGAGATTACAAGAAATAACCCTGCAGTCCTTCAGGTACTACTAGGTTTGGTGTGGGCTGTCCCTTCCTAGGGCCTGTGCCATGTCTTTGAAGAAAGTGGCTTGGGCCCAAAGCACGCCTGGGGCACTCTTGAGCCCGATCAAGACCCTCCACAGCAACGTCTGCACCCAACACTGAATCTCTCATTTCAGACACACCCCCCTCCACCCCGCGTTTCATAGGAGGTGTGGGCACTCAACTCCTTCACTGTGGATAGGGGGACAGGAGGGCGGGCGGGCCCAGGCCTGAGCACCCATTTTGGGAGGACTGGGGAGCTCGGCCCCACAGGCTGTGCGACTGGGAGTGTGGGAGTGAAGGGCGCATCCGTGGGAGGGGGAAGGAGGCCAGGTCGGGGTGGGGGGGTCTCTTGTATTCGAGGGCGTGAAGAGGAAGGCGGCGGGAAATACTCGGGAGAGGGAGATTTACCAGTGTGAGGTTTTCTTTTTGTTTTTTCTTTAGAGCTGGAGGGTGTAATGGGGAAGACCCCTCAGGGCAGACCCGACAAGGGGGTCTCCCTCCCTACCCCGTCTTGGGGGGCAAGAGGACTTGCGGAAGGCCTCCTTCCAGCGGGAAGACAGTGACTGATAAACGATGTAAGCTGTGCGCGCCGGGGCACGGATTCCTGCACCTCTGGCCCCGCGCGAGAGGCGTGGGACCGGGTGGGAGGGGATGGAGGAGGCCCCCGGCCCGGGAGGCGGGAAAGGCCCCGGAGCTCTGGGACGGGCGGCGGCTCCGGAGCCCCGAGTGGCGGTGGCGCGGGCCTGGCGAGCCCCGAGCCGGCTCGAGCCCTTTGGTCCGCGTGCGCCCCCCACTCCCCACTCTCCGCGGCCGCCGCCTCCCCCCCGCGGCTCCTCTCACCTGCACATGATCCGCCATTTTGCTCCATTCATGCTCCTCTCCGGCCCCCCCTCCCCCCCAGCGCGCACCTCGGCCGGGGCCGCTGCCGCCGCCGCCGCCGTCGCCGCTGCGCCTGCGCGCTGGGGGCTCGTCGCGCTACGCTCGCGGCGTAGCGCTGCTCGGCTGCGCAGGCCCCGGCGGCCGGGGCCGCGGTTGGAGAATGCGCAGCGCCGTTGGGACGGCGTAAAGGCGCGGGCAACGTCAGCGGCCCGGAGACGCGGGGGGTGGGAAGAAGGAGCGGGCCCGGGGATCGCGAAGGGAGGGGGAGCCGGGGGAACAAAGCTTTGTTTACATGGTTTTTAAAGGGGCCGCGCTGGCTCCTGCGGGCGGGCGGGCGCTGGAGCGGGGGTTGGGGCTGCCTGCTGCTCGTAGGCTCGGTGAGGGCTCCAGGAGGGGGGCCGCGACCCGTCCCCGCCCAGAACCCAGCGTCTGGTGGAGTCCTCTCTTCCCGAGTGTCGTCCTTTTGACTTCTCCCTGGATGCCCCCCGCACCCCCACCGTGCAACTGCTGTTACATCACACCTCCGAACGGTCTTCCCTGCGCCCACCGCTGGTATCCACCCCCACTCCCCTACTTAGGATGTCTGTATTATTCTTTACTTTCCAATGAACTGCCGACGTCGACCGAATTTATTTTGTGTCTTTCTAGCTCTCTGCTCCAGTGGATAAGGGCCACTGCTCTCTGATCCTGCGTTTTACCAGCAACCTGAATAGTGATCTCCCTGTTTTCGTGTCTGTCCTTTTCTCCTCCAGAAACGTTCATGGGAATAGCCGCCAAATAGTGGTGACAGTTGAAACACGCAGAAGGCACTGTTCCAATCTTCACAATTGATTATTATCTTAATCAGTACTCTACGCTGCCTCCTGAGAGGGGTCAGATGCTGGGAAAGGTGGTTGGGGGGGGGGTGAGATAAAGGGGTTTTAGGACCCCTGGACTCAGTCTTACTGGGATAGTCAAGCCCCTGGGTCAGATCAGGTCAGTCCCTGCCCGCTGAGGCCAATTCCAATCTTTTCCACTAGGAATTATCAGTGTTAGATAATGCTGGTTTTTGTTTTCCGTTGGATTTCACTCTTGCTTCCAATCAAGGCCCCCAGATTAAATTTTCGCTGGATTCTGAGAGTATTGGTTGTTTGAAGTTTATATTGACTGGGGGCTATCACCTACAATGGAAATGGAGGTGGTAGTGAATTTCTGTTGTGGATTGAGTGGACTGGTGCTCAGCATTCATTTCAACCTGGGTCCTCCTAGTGTTTCTTTCTGGTTTGCGGACGTAGGACACCTAAAAACTACATTACCCAGACTTCCTTGCAGCTAGGGTTCTGTATGCAAGATTGCCTCTGCTGATTAGATTCATTGGGAGAAGATTTTGGAGGCAGAAGTGAAGCAGAAGCTTTTGACTGTTGCTTCTGGCAAGCCTCACCCCTGGAATGTTGTGTTGTGCTGTGTTTTGTTTTCCCGTGTCCAATCATAAGCTCCCTGAATGTATTGAGCGGGGATGGTGAGTCAGGGGCTTCCTGACCTTGGCAGGCATGGCAGCTCCAGCGGTATATTCTTGGAGTCACAACTGCAGTGGCAGTCTTCCAATTCATTACTTGCCTGATTGGGTGGGAGTAACAGCTCTCTGTGGTCCAGGCCCTCCACCAATCCTCCTCCCCACGCTTGGTTCTCCCTCCATCCTCCCTTTATCAGTAAATGGTACCACCCCATCCCTGCCAGACTTACAGCATTGATCACTGTCCAAAGCTATTTACTTGCATACTCTTTTCATTGTCAGGGTCTCCAATTAGAAAGTAACAACTTTCTGTCTTCTTTATGCTGTGTCCCTAGTCCCTCTGTACCGAGTAGATGCTCAGTAAATAATTTCTGAGTTAATTAACTTATTTATTTCTCTGTCTCATCCTATAGTGTGTGTGGGTTCATATGAGAACATAAAGCATTTGGAATGTTATGTCAATGTTAAGTGACACAATTATTACGTTCTATTATAAGCTCTTCTTCTCAGCTTCAAGCACTGGGTCTCTCCTTCCTTGTACTGGTAGAAGTGAAATACTTAATGGAGAAAGGGTGAGACTGGAAACAAAACTCAAGAGACTGGTGTTGTGCTCCCTCCTCCACAGTCAGGAGCCACTGGGTTGGGGGGAAGCAGGGGAGGATGTTTATGACCCCAGGTCACGTATCTCTTTCCTCAGTTCTCCATCCTTCTCAGGCCCACACCAGCTCCATGCCCATTGTAAACCGTCTTTTCTGTTGTGTGCCCAGTGCTACCGCTGGGGTAGGTGCTCCATCTGTCCGTCCGTCGCTTGGGGGTCACCTGATCTCCAAGTCTGCCCAAGGAATCAGACACAGTCTCTGCTCCTTCCTTTGTGGCCCCCAAAGACAAGCTCACAAGCCCTTTTGTGTTAAGGATTTAGTTGCTAATCACTGGTGAGAATAATAACAAAAAGTTGCAAAGCTCTTGGAGCTGTGTTCTCTGGCCTGCATGGTTCCTAACTCCTGTTGAGAGAAACCGGTGTAAATGAAAGGATCCCCTGGCTTACACTGAAGCACAGGTGAGGTGTGGTATGTCCCTTCCTTTCCAATAAAAGCAAAGAGAAACCAAAGAGCACTCCAAACCCCACTTGTGTCTCAGTATAAACCACTGGGACTCTTCCCTTTAGGATGCTTTCTCTTCCCATCATCGGTGCCTGGGTAACCTAAGGGCCTCTCATTTTCTGCCCCTCTGCTGTGTCTTGGAGCTATGTCGTCTGGGTCTCTGCTCACAGGATTTGCCTGTGGCCAGACGGAAGGTACTGGAATTAGTACTCCCACCGCAGGGATCTCGCAAGGCCTGCCAGGGAAAGTGGAGGCCTTTAAAGTGTGTTGCTCATAGTACATTCCTGCTGTTCCATCTGCAGACAACAGCCACAGAATTTTTCCAGCTACCAGAGGCAAGGGATGGCAGGTGGTTGTCTGGAATACCTGGGGCCCAGGACTCCGGGTAGAAATAACTTTCAAGTAATCTGGTAAGCTCGGGTGCCCCCCTGTGGTTCCGAGTGGAATGTGTCCAATTTGCCTTAGGGAAAGGCAATCAGAGTAATGGGGGCGGGGGATATTTTCTATTTTTCTGCTTCTCAAACTGAGGTCTGGCCCACGTGCCAGCACTATCAGCATCTCTGGTCTCACTCCAGACCTGCTGTATCAGAATCTGCACTTTTAACAGGATCTTCACATTAATGTTGGAAAGGCATTGTTCTGGCAGCCTCCAGGATGACCCTAAAAGCTTTCCTCTTCTCACTCCATAAGGAGATGCTGATGGCCAAAGACCAAACAGCTCCCAGGTAGCATTGCCTCTCCTTCGGGACTAAAGAGACAGAATAGACCCTTCCCCATTTCCATACTCCTAACCACTTCCCAAGGAGCTTTTCACACACCAGCATCCTTGGTTTTCCCTTGATCTCTGGATCAACCTGTTCAAATCCAGGCAGCAGGGCTGAGTGCCGTGAGCTTTACGTGACTCAGCCCTTTCCTCCCAGAGCTCATAACATCCATCTTTTAAAGCTGTTTTGGTAAAGCACACGGCATATACAGCAGATGGCCTGAGCAGTACACTGCTCTGCTCTCCTTCCCAAGGCAAACAAACCCCTATGGTAGAGGAAATGGCCCAGTTATATAAGCACCCATTATGGGGTTACCCCAAGAGTGCTTGTCTAATTCTCTGGTTCCCCAAAATTTCTGCACCATGCCTCCATCAGATTGCTTCCCTAAACCATCTGGCTCTAAGTTAAATATTTTCTGGGGACCTTAGATTTCCCCAAAGCAATGTATTTTCTTGCATGGAGTCGGGATTGCATTTAGGGGCCAACAATAAAAAGACCATTGAGTTAAAAATCAGGAGCCCTGGGGCACCTGGGTGGCTCAGTCAGTTAAATGTCTGCCTTCAGCTCAGGTCATGATCCCTGGGTCCTGGGATCCAGCTGGCACTGGGTTCTCTGCTCAGTGGGGAGTCTGCTCCTGCCTCTCCCTCTGCCTCCCCCCTCATGCTCTCTCGTGTACTCTCTCTCAAATAAATAAATAAATAAATAAATAAAATCTTTTTAAAAAATCCGGAGCCCTGGTACTTTTCTCCTGTCCCCACCAGCCCTGTGACCTCAGGAGAGTTGCAAACAGGTGGGTTCATACCTGCATTCCCCTTTTCCAGGGATAGATAGTATGGCTGGTGATAGATAGTATGGCTGGTGACATTGTGTGCCTGGAAGCTCTAGTAACTAAGGAGTACTTTTGTTTTGGCAACTATGAAGCCTTTTTTGATTTTTTTAAAAAAGAGATTGTATTGCAACTTAAAAAGATAATCCACAGATGAAACTCTAGTGCCTTTATAATGCTCACAAAGGCTGGAAAGAAGGTGAACTCCAACGGTTTGGATGTGCTCTGGGAACATAGCATGTTTCGGTGTGGGGATGTTCATGTTTCTAGAATCCCAAGAGGGTGCTGTGTGTGTGTGCAGTTGTCTGGGGCAGGGAGTGCTCCTCTTGGAATGAAACACAGTTGCAGCTGTGTGTGAAAGTGGTGAGCTCTGTCTGATGTGTTCTGTATGCTGGGCATGTGTATGTGTGGCTTAGCTCTTACTGAGCTAAGAGACCTGGGTTCCGGTTTGGTGGCCTTGAACATGTCCCTCAGATCTTCCTGAGCCTCAGTCTATTCATTTTTATTTTATTTTATTTTTTAAAAGGTTTATTTACTTATTTTAGAGAGAGAGAGCTCTCGAGTCAGCAGAGGGAGGGGTATGGGAAGAGGGACAAGCTCCCTGTTGAGTGTGGAGCCCGATGACCATGACCACGGGGCTCCATCTAAGACCTTGAGATCATGACCTGGGCCAAAATCAAGAGTTGGACCCTTAGCCGACTTGAGCCACCCAAGCGCCCCCAGTCTACTCATTTTTGAATTAAGGAGTTAGTCTGGTTGATTTTTAAGTTCTCTTCCAACTGTGTCATGCTGAGCATCCCACTTGAATATGAGGGCCTTTTGCTATTGGTTTTATTGTTGAATTTGGTTCTGGGTCTCTCTGTTGCTCTAGGTCAGCCATTCCCTTGTTCGGTGACTCCTCGGCCAGCTTCTGTACTTGAGTTGTTGCTGGCCGAAAAACTGGAAATTAGCTTTTCAGAAATTATCTTACTCAGTGAAAATGCAGGAAGCTTGTGCATGAAACTCTCTCGTCAAACACACACAAACACACACACACACACACACACACACACACACACACACGGAGCAAGAAACCACAGGGCCCATCGGTTTGTCGTCATCAAGCAGACGAGAACAGTGCAGAAAACTCTAGGCAGAGAGGAAATGAACTTGAGAGAAGGGGGAACACACAGCAGGGAGGAGAAAAAGAGGGCTGGAGTGGAAGGAGAGAGCTGAAGGGCTGGGGCGCCGGCACGGTGGGAGGATGGAAGAAGTGGCAGTGAAACAGGGCTTCCTACACCTGCTGCAGCAGCAGACTTTTGGAAAGGTAAGAGCAAGACTGTGCTGGGACTGGGCAGAGGGCCTGGGGGGCTGCTAGAAATCCCTGGGGAGGAGGAGGCCCCCCCCCCCCCGAATGTTTCAAAACCCTTGTGGGAAGATAGGCACTGTGCCACCCACCATGTTAGACCCAGAGCTCAAGCTCGGGAGGGGTCTTTCCTCAGCAGCTGCTTGCTTCCCCATCCAGGCCCCAGACTGTGCTGTTTGCAGACGGCTGTTCTGTTGGCCAACAGGGAGGGGGGTAAAGGAGGGCTCTAACTCCATTTCTTGCCTCTTTGGCTCTGTGGTTAACTTGTCACGGGGATGCTCGGGAAGGAAAGGGAAGGGAAGGGAAGGGAAGGAGCAGCAGAGGGGATAATTCGGGGTTGCAGTGAGGTTCCTTCTCCCTTTCCTGCTCTGGTGGGGTGACTTTGGCTGGTGCCAAGCTTGAGCGGGGGTCTCCGTGGCCAGCCTCCTTTTCCTTCTTTGGCCTCCTTAAATGAGGAAGTCCTCTTTCCCTCAGCTGATTCACACCAGGACTTCTCTGTCTCTCTCATGACCCAACCTGTCAAGGGATGAAGCAGGAAGGTTCAAGAGGGTGGACTGAAGTTCCTGGCCTGGGGGCTTCCGTGGGACCTCACACAGAGCGAGAACCATGGTCTCCAGCCAGGGCCCTCGTGCCGCCCTCTCATCCCTCCTCTGGGCTTCAGGGACTCATAGGATCTTTGCCCTTTGACTTGGATCTTGGCTGGGCCTGCCTTGCAGTCTGCCTCCATGGGCGCACCATTGTGCCCTTCTGCCTTCGGCATTCCACCTGCTGTCACTGCCTCCTCCTTGCTTGTGGGGGGCAGATCTCCAACGATTTCTAATTGCTAAGGTCCCTGCTATTCTCTCTGACTCCTTGGGTCTCCTGTGATCTTTGCCTCTCTCCTTGTCCCCGAATGCTGCCCCATTACCTCTCCCATGCTTCCTCCTCTCCCCTTTGGTCACCATCTCTCCATTTCTCGGTGGCTCCCTCTCGGCACCCCACCTGCCATGCATCTGGACTCAGAAATGGCGCCGGTTTGGGGCTGTGCTGTATGGAGAGTCAGACTGCGCCTTGGCCCGGCTGGAGCTCCAGGAGGGCCCAGAGAAGCCACGCCGGGGAGAGGCTGCCAGGAGGGTGATCCGCCTCAGTGACTGCCTACGTGTGGCTGAGGCCGGCGCGGAGGCCAGCAGCCCCCGGGACACCAGCGCCTTCTTCCTGGAGACCAAGGAGCGCCTGTACCTGCTGGCAGCCCCCGCTGCAGAGCGCAGTGACTGGATCCAGGCCATCTGCCTCTTGGCCTTCCCTGTGAGCCATCCACGCGTGCAGAAAGGGCGAGGGGGCATGGCATGTGGGAGGGGGGCACTCGGTACTTGCTGTGGGCAGGTGTTATAAGAGCCAAGCTCAGGATGCTGGGGGCGGTTCCTTGTGTCGGGCGGGGGGGGGACCCCATTCCAGCATGTGGACAGGGACAGCAAGCTGAGTGTGCTCTGGAGGAAGGCCTGGGCCGGAGGTGGGGCTGGGCATGGGGGCCAGTGGTGAGACCCTGGCGTCTTCCTCAGGGCCAGAGGAAGGAGCTGCTGGGGCCCGGGGGGAAGGGCAGACGGCCCTGCATGGAGGAGAATGAACTGTATAGCAGCGCGACTGCAGGTGAGGGGCTGCTTCTTCTCCGGGGGTTGGCCTCCCCAGGGCTGTGGTGGGGTGGGGCTGTGGGCGACAGCCGCGTTTGAGTCTTCCTGCCCTGTGGTTGCCCCCAGTCCCGGCCAGCCCCCTTATCAGCCTCTCTGCATCGCTTCCGGGAGAGGCCCGAGGTGGGGGAGCCAGGCCTGCCCTGCGCTCACTCCCTCTTGCCCGGGCCCTGCTGCTGGGAGAGGGCCAGGCTGGGGGGGTTCAGCGAAGGTGCTGCTCTTGGACTCTGTGTCCTTCTCTGTCTGAGAAGAGAATGGTTTTGCTTCTGTGGATTTAAGGTGTCCTGTGGCAAGGGAGCTTTCTGCTGACAAGGCAATCCCTTTTTGTGATGTCTAGCCCACTGGGTTGGGTGTGTGGAGGGAGCAGATGGACACAGGGTGACATTCAAGCCCCACCTCACAGAGGGCACTGGGTGATGTCAGCAGTGGGTGGGTAGGCTGAGAGCTGGGAGGGCAGGGTCGGCTGCACCTGCAGCCATGACAGTAGGACTTGGGGAGGTGGCTGCGTCGGGGGGAAGATTAGATGGAGAAGACAAGGCTGTGGCTCTGGCAACAGGGGCAGGAAGGATGTGGGCACAAGGTCGGGGTGTGTGTGGCTAGGGCATGATGCCGACTAGGGGAGGGGGTGGAGGTATGTGGCATTTTGGGGAGTATGACCTGTCCTAGGGCAGCTCAGCCTTCAAGATACAGGCTGTGGGGTCATGGGCACATGGCTAATGCTTTTTCTGGAGGCCTCTGGCACACTCATTTAGGGCAGGGCAGAGTTGAGGCAAGCCAGCTGTTTCCCACCAACTGCTTTCTCCCCTCTCCTCCCCAGTAGCCCCCCGCAAGGAGTTTGCTGTGACCATGCGACCCACAGAAGCCAGTGAGAGGTGCCGGCTCCGGGGATCCTATACCCTCCGGGCTGGGGAGACTGCCCTGGAGCTGTGGAGTGGCCCTGAGCTGGGCACCCAGCTGTTTGAGTGGCCCTACAGGTTTCTGAGGCGCTTTGGGCGGGACAAGGTGAGCAGGGGCCGCCACAGGGCAGGTTGAAAGAAAGGAGAGCTGTGAGAGAAGAGATTGTCAGCGAGAGGGCCAAGGGGCCCTCAGAGGAGGAGAGAATTGGAGGAGGAAGGAAAGACAGAGATCAAAGCCAGCAGAAGAGAAGCAGCTAGTGGGGAGAGAGCCAGAGGGTGGAGGTGGGGGTGGGAGAGTGCGGTGAGCTGGAAGGACGGGAGAACAGGAAGAGGTCAGGTGGTCAGAGGGGTAAACGGTGGCTGGCATTCCTGAGGTTGAATATATACCAAGCTCCGTACTTGGCTGGATGGGAGGGAGAAGGAAGGCAGAAGAGTGAGGGCTTTGCTTGTTAAGGAAAAAACCCAGAGGGAGGAGAACCAGCTTGGGGAGAAACTCCCCCAGTTCCTGTGGAGGGAAGCTGGAGGTGACAGGTTTGTGTTTAGGAGCTGGGTCCAGGGGAAGCAACCCCATCCTGGGGCCTGGCTAATAATCTCCCTTTCCCCTCCGCCCAGGTAACCTTTTCCTTCGAGGCAGGCCGGCGCTGCGTCTCTGGAGAAGGCAGCTTTGAGTTTGAAACTCGGCAAGGCAACGAGATCTTCTTGGCCCTGGAAGAAGCCATTTCTGCCCAGAAGAACAGCACCCCTCCTGGGCCCCAAACCCAGCCAGCCACAGTCCCTGCGGTGCTGCCCCGGCCAGAAAGCCCCTACTCCCGGCCCCACGATTCACTGCCACCTCCGTCGCCCTCCACTCCAGTGCCCACCGCCCGGCCACGGGGCCCAGAGGGGGAGTATGCAGTGCCCTTTGATGCAGTGGCCCGTAACCTGGGGAAGAGCTTGAGGGGCATCCTGGCGGTCCCTCCCCAGCCCTCTGCGGACCCTCTGTATGACAGCATTGAGGAGCACCCACCCCCGCGACCTGACCACATATATGATGAGCCTGAGGGAGTGGCTGTCCTGTCCCTATATGACAGCCCACAGGAGCCCCAGGGTGAGGCCTGGAGGAGGCAGGCCACAGCTGACAGGGACCCTGGCAGCCTCCAGCATGTCTACCCAGCAGGGCAGGACTTCTCTGCCTCTGGGTGGCCACAGGGAACTGAGTATGACAATGTCATTCTTAAGAAAGGCCCAAAGTGACGGGAGTGGAGAAGGCGTGGACCTTATCAAATAGGGGTGCTGAAGCCTGTGGGTGCTGAAGCCTGCCTGTCCCCCCTGGGGGTGGCGTCAGAGGCCCGTGAGAAGGAGCCGGAGGATGGCAGCAGGCCTTCCATCTAGTTTCTGCTGGTTACTCCTCCCGGCTGCTGCATTCCAGGAATTTCCCTCTGCTTCTTCCGGAACCCTGGGCTTGGCCTACCTTAGTCTGGTCTGAGGAATTGTCCCGCCCAGGGCCTGCTGCGTGAGTCACCATCCTAATGCAGGAAGAGTGCCTGAAAGCGACACACCCTCCTCCTACCCCTTCCCACTTCCTCTTCTTTCTTTCCCCGGCCTAAAGGAACCTTGGGCATTTAGGGGAGAGGCCAAAAGGATGTCAGCAAATTGCCCTGATTCCTTGGCTTGTGCAGGCCTCCTGCCTGCTGGGGATAGCCCTGGCTCCAGGCACCCGGGAGGATGGCTGTCGCTTTCTGTAGGTTTTGGGTTTCTCTGTGGCATTAAACATTTCTGGAATATTTTTGTGTGGCATCGGTGCTGTGGGGCGGGGATGGGATGGGACAGCCACAGCCCTCCTGGGGAAGAATGCTTAAACTGGCCACCATTGATACTTCCTGTCTCAGCAGCAAGATCTGCTCTGAGCCTAGGCTGGGTCCCAAGCATTCGTCCACAGAGTAGCAGGTCTGTGAAAGTCAGGACAGCTTGGGAAGGTTGTTCAAGCATCTCTAACCTTTTGCTAGCTGAGGGTCAACTCCAGGAAAATAGTGGGGAAGCAGGGCATATATGCGAAGAGCTGTACTGGAGGGTGGGAAAAAGTTGGCAATCACTGAGCCTCTTATGCACTAGAAGTGGGACTAAGGAGCTGTGTGGCCCCGGATCGATCCCTTGCCTTCCTAAGGCTTGCCTTCTTTGTCCACCATGTAGGCTCTGAGACCCCTTCCTGCTTTGTCATTCTCCATAGGCCCTCAGTATCCCACTTCCCTACAGGTCAGCCTCTATGTCCTGTACCCTTCCCTCTCATCAAAACCTGCTTTCAGTCCATGTCAGTATTATGCCATGTCATGTCAGTACACTTCTGCTACCAACCAATTCAGCCAATATTATGGAGCATTGTCAGGCTCTAGACGGCCCTGGCCTCAAGATGCTGACAGCCCAGAGGGGCCTGAGACAAGGACACAGGTGTCTATTACAAGAGGGGGGCATTAGTGCCACAAGAGGGGAATCAGGGTCCTGGGGGCCAGAGGAGGCAGCTGTTTATCATGGGACATATGAAGAAAGACTTCATCTGGAAGGTGGATCTCCAAGGGTGGGAAGGAATTTGATGAAGACTAAAGGAGTGTGTGAAGAGAGCATCATGGGCAGAAAAGTGAGGATGCGTGGGGGTATGTAGGTGCTCAGGCAGGAGTTCCATGTTCAGAGTGGAGGGAACATGCAGCCATCTTGTTGGGAAGGCAGCTTCCAACCATGTTGTGGAAGGAGGGATTCGAGAGGAAGGAGGCACGACGAGGCTTTTGAGCAGAATCCCAGAAGAGCCGTGCGTTAGGGCAAGAACCCCACCAGCGCTGTGGAAAATGGGACTGGGGTTAGGAATGATTTGAGGCTGCCTTGGAAGGAGAAATTCAGAAAAGAATGGACTCAAAAGATGTCGAGATTGGGCCTGCAGATCTTGGAGTCATATTGGGCATGGAACGCCGAGAAATGGAGTTTCTGTAAAGATTCAGGTTTGGTGAAGAAGGTGAGCTTGGTTTCTGACATGTAGAGGTTAAGATGGCTTTATTGTAGCCAGCCCAGGAGAGTCCTAAAAGCAGCTGGAAAAGGGCGCCAGAGCTCAGGAGGGAAGTGAGACAGAGCCTCTCCGGTGTGGGTGTGTTGTGATCGATGTTTTATCTCAAACCAGGCCTTTGCCCCTTGTCAAGGGAAGTTGAGGCAACGGGTGAGCAGGCCAGAGACAGAGCCCTGCCTTTTTTGTCTGGGCCAAAGGGCTGTCCCTGTTGCCACCGTCCAGTCCCAGTCTCAGAATACAGCGGAAGCAGGAAGGCCGAGGCCTCTAAGGGCTTCCGTCATTCCCCTCCCCAGGCCGGGACAGGAGCTGGGGGACCCCTAAGCCGGGATGACACAGTTCTGATTTCCTCAGGCGGCATTTGAGGTGGACGTCTTGGCTCACCCCGGCAGGGGGCAGTCTTAGCCTGTAGAAAAGACCACTGGGGGCTTAGCGGCAGCCAGATGTGGGGGCTTGGCCCTGACAGGGAACTTCCGTGTTTGCTCAAGAATGGAAGATAACCCAAGGAATTGGCGTGTGGGCGCCTGCTCCTTCGGATGCTCAAATCCCACTTGGAGCCCTGCGGACCCTGCCTCCTAGCGGTGGGGGCCCCTAAGCTGAAAATGGCCCCCTCCTCCCCACTTTCCTCTCCTTGGAGATCCAGGGACTTCGGAGTTCTTCTGTTCTTTGCTCTAAAGGGAAGTGGTAGATGGGGCCCTAGGGAAAGGTGGTGTGAGGGCGGGAGGGCAGGGGAAGTGGAGCATTTGGGGAAGTTGGGTGGGGTAATGAAAGTCCTTGAGGCAGCTGTTAAGGACAATGACCATGCCATCGGTGTCCCCCTCCGTCCGGACGTGTCCCCCATCTCCGTCCGGAGATGTGACCAGGTGGGTGGGTCATCCTACAGAGAGTGCCAGGGCAGCCAGCCACAACCACACTGTCGCCGAGGTCGTGGGCACCACCCCTTAGTCCCTGCCGCATCCCCACCCGCCCAGAGCGGGGGAGCTGGGGGAGACACACAGACCCATCCCCTGCCCTCGTGCAGCCCACACGCAGAGTGGCTGTGCCGGGGATGCTGACTGAATGGACTAATGGCCGGGTGAGCCTTAGGGATCCATCTCAAACAGAAACACAGAGGTAAAGCCTTCCTTGAAGTGCTTCTGTGCCAGCCTGGCTGTCAGAGGCAAATTCATAGGTAAGGGAACAGACTGGTCTCCAGGGGACCAAGTGACAGGTCTCCAGGAAAGGTCCTTGTGGCACTGGGGTCTGCTCCCTGGCAGCTTTTGATGCCATGAGATGCTCTGCTGTGACCGGGACACTTAGAAACTGCTTTTACTGGCTGATCATTATGCAGAGGTGACACTGGGGCAGGGAAGAATGGCCTCATGAGTGGTGCCCAGCAGAGATGTGTACAGAGTCACGTAGGTGCACAGGTACACGAGCAAGCACACTATATCATTCTTCCTGTTTCTGCTCTCTCTCTTGCCCTCCTTATATTTTCTTTTTGCCGAGAGCATGAGTGGTATGTGTGTGCATGTGTGTTTTGGCCTGTGGTCTACCCTGTGAGTCTGCTCTGGGCTCATGGTGGGGGCATCCAGGGCCCCCCTGGTGAGTTCCCACCTTGACACCTCGGAATATATGGAGGTCCAGATTGCCTGGGCCTCTCTGCTCACTTAGACTCCTCCCTAATGGTCACACTCAAGCTGTTGCTGCCACCACCTTTCAGCTGTGATGCTAACCAGCCTCCTGCCTCCTAGGCACTGATTCAATTAGCCAAGGTGCCCACCTCCTGCAAGGGCCATTTATAAAATCAGCTGGGGCAGCTGGAGACCTCAGGGAGGGCAGGGCTGGGAAGCAAGGGGGGAGGTCAGTGAGTGACAGAGGGAGGTAGAGGAATGGGCGAGGGCGGGGGTTGAGGGCAGGGGCATCTGATCTGATTAGACATCAGGCTGGCTTCCCCTGGCCAGCAGCTGCACATCACTGCCCTGCTCTGATCCTCCACTCCCAGGCCGGTCCAATGCCAGCCAGCAAGGAGCAGCGCCCAACCATCTCCCGGCCCTGGCCAGGCTTGCCCCTCTCTTCCTGGCCTCTTTCTCTCACGTCTGCAGACCTCTTCTTGACACCAGCTCCCGGATCCCAGGGCCAGACAGAGGTAGCTGGTGAGTTCAGGAGGGGTTGTGGGTGGGGGAGCACCAAGTTCAGAAGGATCTTGTGGGGAGCTGGAATCCCAGAGCTGGGGTTAAGTAATTCCAGGACCTGCATCCGGGGATGGGGTCAGCCTTCTGCTTTCAGACAGAGCTGGGGGGAGTGACGTGAAGGTGTGCCTGAAGGGACCATGGCAGTTGGGATGATAATAATGCTCTTGAGTCTGTACAGCATTTCCTTATTTATAAGCGGCTTTGGGGGCAGTTTGGGGTAGTCGGCGAGGCACACAGACCTGCATTTAAATTTTGCCTCTGCTACTCGTTTGCTGTGTGTCTTTGTGCATCTGCTCTGAGCATCTGTGTGCACATCTGTAAAATGGAGATACTCTAATATGTCCCTCAGAGGTTGGTTGGGAAGACTAAGTGAGGGAATAAGCACAGAGCTCCTAGAGCAGCGCCGGGCACATACATAGCTCCTGTCTTACCCACAGTCTCACTGTACTTCCAACCGTGTGCTGAGGCAGGCAGGGTGAGATGCCCCCATTTCATAAGCAAGAGCGTGGAAGCGTAGAGAAGCAGAGCCCCCTACCTTTGGGGGCTGAACTTGGGCTTTGTGGAAGCGGGAGGACCTGTTGGGAAGGAGAGGTAGGACTTTGACAGAAAGGAAGAATACAGTCAAGGAGAGAGGAGGGGGCCACATCAAAGGCCTTTCAGCACTGGCTACAAGGCTTCTCCTGAGGGGACTCTGCCCACTCGGGCACAGCAGCCCTGACTGGCGCTTTTATGCCCAGAAGCGGGAGAGCTTAGAAGTAGGCTGCTTCATAGACTACCAGGCCACTAGCTTGAGGCACAACCAGAGAGCAGAAGCCACAGGGGAGGTCTCCCCCTTTCATCCGAGCCTCTGCACCCACTCGTGGCCTGGCAGCTGGGACCCCAGGGCAGGCGCAGGCTCCTTGCCAGGTAGGGGCACTGGTGGGCAGGCGGGCTGGAGTGGCCTGCCACCTGGCAGGATCAAAACGCGGCTCTGGAGCCGCTGCCCTGCAGCCAGCAGAGGGGTGGTGGGAGGGGGAGGCCGAGGAGAAGGGGGCAGAAGGGACACAGAGATCTCTGAAGGACTTGGCCATCTCTCCCACTGAACTGCAGATGTCCTGAGGGCGGATTCATTCTTTCCCAGCTTATTGTTGTACCCACAGCACCGAGCGAGCGACCGCAGTGCCTGGTGCAGGGGAGGCACAGATAACTATTTCCTGATGGAAAGAACAAAGGAAGCCCACTTGGCTTGGGGGGGACCTCAGGGGGTCCCCGATGTGTCATGGTTTGTGGAACTGTGGGACTCCCCATCCAGAAACATTCCCCCAACTGACTCCAGGAATCCCAGCACCAGCCTTTAAAAATGCAAAGTGAAGCCCAGTGAGAGGCACAGTCTGCCAGCTGACTGGGGGAGGCAGGGAGGAGGGGCTGAGCGGGAGAGCGGCCAACTGGGGTCTAGAAGAAGGGATTGGTGGGGACTGCCCCCCCAGATGAAGAGCCAGCTTCTTTGCAGGCCAACCTCTGCCTAGAATGGCGGACTGGCAGGCTTCCCCTGTTGGTGCCCACCTGTCTTCCTGTGCCCAACTGGGCATCTCAGCCCCCACTCCTCCAGAGCGGGGCCCTCTGGGTGCCCCGGGAGCTGAGAAACCCCTCTCCTGTGACCTTTCAAGGAGCAGAACAACGGAGCCCGAAGGGGCCTTAGCAACCCTCTCGCCTGAGTCCTTATCTTCCACTTAAGGAAACTGAGGCCGAGTTAATTTTTAATCTCTCTCAGATGTATTTACATTTTATTAGAAATTGTTTACAGTTGTGCTTAATGCAAAGGAACACATCACGATGCTGAGTCTTGCGATGCTCACAGGGAGATCATTTTCAGTCTTTTAGGTGCATGGTGGAGGGACCAAGGGGTGGGGATTCCTGATTCTCCTAGCAACGGTGATCTCTGAGCAAAGCTGTCTTCGCTCCCGCAATGTCACCCCTGCAAGTCCCTGAGCAAATGCCCAGGGGTATGAGCCAGAGGCCCAGGTTAATTAAGGGCAGCTTAGACCGAGGCTGTTCATTTTTTGCTGGTTACCTCACTGACCCATACAGAAAGGAATGCTATGCGGTCCTATTCTCTTTCTATTTTCCTCCAATAACTACTCCCCCTTCCTTGCCTGTGTTATCCTTGACCCTAACCCCCAGCAGCAGCTTTTCTCAGCAGGGTAGGGGCCAGTTCTGGGCTCCCAGGTTCCCACTTCCCCCTGCAGACAGGAACAATCCAACAACTTGCTCCATGAACGTGTATGGGGCAAGGGCAGCTGAAGGATTGGTGGGGAGGAGAGGGAGGGGGGAGAGGCAGATGGTTGGACCTGGCTGGACGGGAAGATGTGGGCATAAGAAGGAACAAACTGAGATGGCGACTGGGCAAGGGGCCGGAGGTTCCAGCAAGATGGGGAGGGGGGATCCCTAGGGGAGCTGGGGGAGAGCAGTTGCGATAAGACCACGTTGCCTGGTCACAAAGGAAGGAGAAGCCTCAAGAAGTTACAGTTTGTGAACAGCACAGTGGTCACCAAAGCCTGGATCCAGTGCTGCCAGGTGCCCGGGAGGCTGGTTTGTTCAAACCTGGGGTTATGCCTGAGAACCAGTGAGGAAGATCCTGGTTCTCAAGAACTGCTGGCTGAGATGGAGTGGGAAGTTGGCTGGGTCTGGGGGTGGGAGTCAGGTGAGCATGACTTGCGAGGGTGGGCTCGTCTGGGCCTGGCTAGGCATAGACCAGGGGCACAGAGCACCCAGCAGGCTTTCGTGGACCTGGGAGGCTGGAGAGGAGCCTGAAGGCAGTAAGAACTGGCCTTCAGAGCCAGGCATCCAGTGTCTGGGGCCCTGCATTACCAGATGGGCAGAACTGAGCAGCCAAGACCAGCCTGAACCTAAGGCAGGGACTGGGCCACCTACCGCCCTACAGGCATTTAGACCTTCAGGCTTTGTCAGACCCTGATAGCCAACCTGTGCTTTCCTGCTCCTGCCTTTTGGCTTGGCTGGCTCAGCACAGGGTCCTGCTTCCCAGTAGACAAAACAGAGCTGCCTCCTTAAAAAAAAAAGTCTTGGGTGCCTGGGTGGTTCAGATGGTTGGGTGTCTGCCTTTGGCTCGGGTCATGGTTCCAGGGTCCTGGGATCGAGTCCCGCATCAGGCTCCCTGCTCCTTGGGAGCCTGCTTCTCCCTCTGCCTCTCTCTCTGTCTCTCTCTCTCTCTGTCTCTCATGAATAAATAAATAAAATCTTAAAAAAAAAGTCTTTGATTCCTTTGATGGTGAAGGCAATGAGGGGGGCAGCAGTACAGAGGGCTCTGGGTTTGGGGCATCTCTGCTTGTTCAGCAACTCTGTGCTCTTAACCTTGTATGTCCATGATGGGGACAATATGGGATACCAGACAGAGCACTGAACTAGGAGTCTGGATCCCTGCTCTGCCACTAACTGGCCATGAGATGCTAGACAAGCCCCTCCCCCTCTCTGAGCCCTGATTTTTTTTTTTTTTGTCTGCAAAGTGACGGAGCTGGATTAGAAGACCTTTAAGGTTCCCATTAACTCTATAGTGCTTTGTTTTAGGGCAATTGCCAGGGACAGCAAGGCAGCAGGAATGACTTCAACAAGAGGGAGTATGGGAAATATGAATTCAAAATCTTAATTTAAACGTACAGTGGGCCCACAGCTGGGGTTCAGATGTGTCTAGAGAACTGGTAGGGTGGGTCCTCTAGCATGAGAGACAGAGGAGCTTTCTTGGAAGAGACCTCACCATAAAGGAAGGAGATGGCATTGCAACATCTCTGTGTATGGTTGTACATGTTGGGCAATGAACAACGCTTGAGCATGACAAGCTTGGTCAAGGAATAGAGCACACAAGTTGTCAGAGAGATGGAGTGCTTTGAGGACTGTACAGCATCTATGTGGCCACCATACAGTGCCACAGGCTGTGCACTGCACAAGTCCAGGGGTGCCATTCTCATAAAGCACAGTGGAGCTGTGCTTGGGTGTCTATCTCTTGGTTTTGTCTCTCAGCACCCCTCTTTCACTTGGAGTACTGGCTGCATATCTGGGGATTTCCTATAGTTGGGGTTGAGACAGAAAAGGGAAAGTGAGAGTTTCCTTGCTTTGCCACAGGATGCCGAGCACTGTCAGCAGATCCCTTAGGAGTTTCTGGTGCCCAGTGGACACAGAAGTGCAGGAGCAGAAGACATAGGCATGGTGGTCTCAGTGGAGGTTGCATCAGTGCTAGAAGACAAGACAGCCAGTACCTGGGTTAGCCATAAACATCTGAGGGGCACTTATCATGGACTGGGGTCCTTCATTAGCAGGGGCCTGCAAAGGGCTGTAAAATCCTTCATCACCTTCCTTGGCAGGTGGCCTTAGAGCTCTCCCTCAGTGCAGCCACCTCCTCTCTCCCATGCTCCCAGCTGGGCTCACCCTCTTTCAGCTCCCAGGAATGCCTGTCTCCAAGTTTAACTCACCCCTGACTCGAACCCTTCTCTGCTCCATGGAGCTTTCTTCCAAGCTTCTCCTCTCAGCCATACACCTGGTCCTCTTTGTTCTTTTCACAAAGGGAGTCATGAGGGGGAGACAGAAGCTTTGGGTTGTGGAAGTCACAGTCAGCCCCCGGGGCTGCTTCGTCACACTGTATCATGTCATCTCGAGCACTTGGGTGTGGGTGCCGGCTGGAGCAGTGTGGGGGATGAGAGCCCCTCTCCTGGACACAGGGCTTCCTAGAATCCAGAGCATTCCGTACTCTCCTCTGTTCTTTCGAAACAGTGACTGTTCTTGTATTTTATAGATGGGGACACTGAAGTTCAGACTTGAGACTTGATGACTCGCTCAAGGTCACGAGGCTCCTAAGGGGCCACGTGGGACTCAGCCAAGCCCTTCCCAGCATGCACCCTGCATGGTGGGTGGCACCAGGCGCCCTTTGTGACGAGAGAACTTCTGAGAGGCAGGGTGGCAGAATGGGAGGAGAATTAGCTGGGAAAGCGAGTGGAAATCGTGCGCCTCCATTCCATCATGAGTCATCATCATCTTCGACGCCCCCGTGGCAAACAGGTGCCTGAACTCCTATCAGCTCCTGTCTCAGGGGCCACTGAGCTTCTGAGAGGCACGGGACTGAGAACAGTGTGAATGGCACACAGGATGGCCCCATGGCGGGGAGGTGGGAGCTACCCCTGTCCTTGGCGTGGCCAGCCGGCTTCCTCTGAAGCTTGGTGGAGGCAGCACAAACAGCCAGACCTAGCGTAAAGGTGCCAGGGCAGAGGGAGTCTTTGGCACCTGTGGGAAGGCTGACGGGACACTGAGGCTTGGGCCTGGCTCCTTTAAGAGGCTGCCCCTTCCTGCTGATCCAGACTAGGGGACAGATGATGGATGGCCTGAAGAGGAGGGGATTGGAGCCACAAGAAGAAATGAGATAGAGAACTGACCAGCTGGCAAAATCTCAGGAGATCAATGGAGACCATCGGAATGGAGGGGCTGCACTTAGGGGTCCTGGAGGCGAGTGGCTGGGCTCCCTGCTCCCAGAGAATAGAGCAGTTCTGGCTGGAGGCCTAGTGCCCTTTCCCACCCCACCCCCACTCTAGGATAACCCAGAAGCCTTCTCTACTGCCTTCTCCACCCCCCGCCCAGGCTATGCTCTGTTCAGGAACTGAGTGGGTAGGTGTGGTTTCCATCTGAGAGAGCATACTGGTACTTTAAAGTGTGCCCCTGGTAAAGCTGAGCAGGTGGGGGTGCGAGGGTGTCCTTCAGTTGCCACATCTGGATGCTGTCACATTCTGAATGTCCCAGGCTTGTCATTGCTGGCCAGTGTGGGCACCTTTAGGTCACTGATGGCTTGGGTCTTCAGGGCCTCCTCCTGCCCCCAGAAGGGGGTGCTGCAGGAGGAACAGCCCTATCACACCATCAGCTCCTTCTCTGGGAGGTCTGGACTCAAGAAACCCTCCCCAGCAGTTCACGGCACCCCTAAGAAGAGTGATAGAGCTGCCTCAGTAGGCTGGAGTCCCCTGATGGGCAAGCTCAGACATCCCCCACATAGGCGATCTTCCTAAGTGAAGGCACAATCTGAAGCACTCTCTGTTTTCGGGGGTCCTCCCAAGGCTAGCCTCTGGATTGGCTCCCCTGAAGCAGCCCAAACCTGACCCGATCGGAGCTGTTGGGGTGCTGGGGGTAGGAGACAGTGACCTGGGGCACAGGACGTTCCTCTCCCTGGGGCCCAAGCATGTGCTCTGCACTTATAGGATGCTTGGTAAGGAAGGTGTCATTGATTGACTCACGGATCCCCTTCGCTCTGTGCAGTCTCCCGCTTCATCCATGAACATTCTGGCCTTTACTGTGGGGTCTGAAGCCCAGAGTGCCAGCATGCCAGCTCTTCTGGGCACCTGAGGTTTTGGACCTAGTAACACCTAACTAAAATGCCAGGGAACCTCCAGGAGCTTCAGACTGGGCCACTCCGGGCCCTGGGTGGGAACCACTGCTCTGGAGAGCCATATGCTCCTGAACTCACTTCTGGCTGTGGCTGCCTAGACAAAGACAAAATGAGACCTTCTTGTGGGGGCTAGGCTGGGGAAGAGGAGAGAGCTGGACAGCTGATACACTTTGTTCGGGAATCGGGGAGAGCTGAACTGGACTTTAGAGATTGCCCAGCTGTTGGCTGTGAAATCTGGGGGCCTGACTCCCCACTTTGTGCTCATCTGCCTTGAGGCACTCTGAGCAGGGCAGGAGAGGGCCCCCAAGTATCTCTGCCATATAATCCACCATTATAGCTTCACTCCATTTGCTCATGAAAGGTTTTGTCATTTCTAAAAGCCTCCCTTATAAAATGTAAATACCTCTATAAAGTAATCATGCCTTAAGTTCATTATTGGCCAACATCTCAGTTTTTATCATTTTAGTGAGACATAGATAACCGCCAGAAATTTGGTCTGGATAGAGGTATCAGTGTGCATGTGCATGTGCATGTGCATGTGTGTGTGTTTGGGTTGAGGGTGGGAGATATATTTTTCCATTCATTCAACAAGTATTGATCAAGCATGGGGGAAGTGCCAAACAGTGTTCTCGGTCCTGGGGATGCAGAGAGAACAGAAGAGATGAAACGCTGCCCTTGTGGGATTCACATTCTTTTGGAAGAGGGGCACAATAAACAAATAAGGAACAAATAAAATTTATGGGATATCAGTTTGTACTGTGGGGAAGAATCAAGCAGGGAAGGGCTAGGATTATGGCTGGAGGAGGGGCAAACCTCGTGGTAGGGGGTGTGGCTATGAGAAAGAGCTAGCCTCTTGGTGTTTGCCAGCACTGAGACCTGAGGCGCTCACTCTCAGGTGTGCAAGTGCCATGGGACCTACCATCTGTCCCTGCCCACCTCCTCCTTCACTAAAGCCCCAAGATCCATAGAGCTCTTGGGTCCCAGCAGAGAAGACTGTGGGGAGCCAGCCCCCTGGCAGACCAGCTGGAAATGTTCCCCCGGCTGGCAGGAAGAAGGAGTGAGTGGAGCTTGCTAGTTCTGGACCAGCCAAGATGAATGAGGAATGTGGTGCTTGCTCACCTCGCATGGCTCATTACCCAGCCTTAATCTGGGTGATTTCTCTTTTTTTTTTTCAGACCAAGATTTGGTGGGGGGGGAATGGTGGAGATATGTGGAGTTACAGGGGTCACCCTGCAGCAGAAAGTCAAGGTTTGGCATAGCGCTCTGAGGTGGGGGGGCAAGGGCTTGTTTCAGAAAGTACCTGGTTTCCTTCCCACCCTCCTTTCTTCCCTCCCTCCCTCTGTCCATTTCTCTATTCACTTTTCCCTCCCTCCCTCATTCCATCATTGAGGGTCTTCTCTGACAAGGCAAGGGGTAGAAAAAAAAAAAGCAACAAATTCTTGACTCAAGGAGTCTAGTGGGGAGATGGGGAGAGACTCAAGGCATGGTGTGTTTAAGCACTCAGGGGTCTGCACACATAGCACCAGAGTGTGGGTGCCTGGCTCATAGAAGGAGGCCTGACTGCTCGAGCATCAGGGAAGGCTTCCAGGGGGAGGTGATGCAGCTGGGAGAGGAGAAAAGGGTGCTGCTCCGGGCTGAGAGACTGGCGAGTTCGAACACTGTCGTGGGTAGAGGCTGCATAGCAGGTCCAGGGGTGCAGGGTGGGAGGGAGCAAGCCTGGGGTGGCATGCCTCAGAGAACTGCGCTCCTCCCGGGCAGACGCAGCGGGGTCAGGGCACGCTGGCCCTGGAGAAGTGGAGGGATGAGTCAGTCCAACTCAGTCCAATCCAGTCCTTTTCAGGCATGGAAACATGCCTAGAGGGGCCAAGAGAGCTGCCGAGGTCCCAGAGCAACAGACAGGGAGGCTTCCGTCCCCGGGCTCTCCTGAGCGTGCTTGCCCTGTGGCTCTTGTGCAGGAGCCAGCACTAACTGAGCCTTCACTGTGCCAGGTGCTGTTCTAAAGGCTTTCTGTGGATTAACTCCTACGTCCTCACAAAACCCCCTGGAGGAGGGTGGGCTCTCACTTCCTGATTTTTCAGAGGAGGAACCTGAGGCAGAGCAGGTAAGCCACTTACCCAAGGTCCCACTGCTAGGATGAGGGAGCAGGGCTTTGAGCCCTGCAGTTTGCTCCAGCGGTCATGGTCATCCTCTCCCCCTGGAGGTCTGGAGGTGACGAGGAGAGGTGGCCTAGCTGCCCCTGCCTGAGCACCATGCTGGCATTGGTGGGCTCAGCACAGTCCCGGAATCCTCCACACTCCCCCAAATCTTCTCAACTCCCTGGTCTCCCTGTTGCTTATGATTTTTGCAGACTCTCCAGCAGAGAAGGGCCGGGAGATATTAAATAACTGGCTAGGGGGTAGTAGACGGGGAGGCCATTATTTCTAGCATTTGCTGATTTCCATGGTGTAAATATTCCATATATAGCCATCTCTCAGTCATCAGTTTGACGTCAATTGGCTTGCAAAACACCCGAAAATCCTGCCATCGGCTCTCAAAATGGAGCAACTCCAGCGTGCCCCAGCAACAGGCCCCCCTTCCTTCTCCACCCTGCCTGAAGCCCCCCTTTCTCCCATCCCCTGCCTCCTCACATACAGCCTCTGATTAGACTAGGTTCAAGTAAACGGGTATGATTTGAAAGTTCTCATCTTGGGAGGTTTGAAAACGGTTTTATTTCCTCCGCTCAAAAAGAAATAATAATAAAAGATTCATGGAGTGCTTCCCACTATAATCATTTCCTGGAAGGGACCTTAGTGATTTAGTTCAAATCTTGGTTTTATAGATACGGAAAGTCTGCCCCTAGAAGAGGGACTGGCCCAAAGGCACGGAGCCTCTAACTCCAGAGCCACAGTGAGAAGCCAGGTCAGGCTCCTGGTCTCCTGGCCCTTTCTCTGGCCGCATCTCAGCACTGTTCTGGGTTCAGTGGGGAGTGATTCGCGGCAGACGGAAGAAAAATGCAGGATGAAATTTGACTTTGCCACATACCAGCCTATGGCTTTGAGCCAGTATCTTAAATGCTTTGAGTCTTAGCTTTATCATTTTAAAATGCCAATCTTATTAATACTTGCCTTCTGTTTCTCACAGGGGTGTTGTGAAGACCAAAAGAGATGAATGGATAGCAAAGTACATCTAAGGGAAGGAAATACAAATGGTTCTTAAACGTATACAACGATGTTCAATCTCATTCAGAATAAGAGAAATACAAATTAAAATTACACTGATAAATAATTTTTTCACCTACCAGATTGGCAAGAGTCCAGAAATTTGATAACACGCTCTAACAGTGAAGTTGTGAAGAAACAGTCACTCTCATATTTCTCATGGGAAGATAAATGTGTATAGCCTCTATGGAGGGCAATTTGGCCAGAGCTATCAACATTATAAATACATAAATTTTCTGACCCAGCAATTCCACTTCTAGGAATTTATCCTACAAATATATTTGCATAAGTGTAAAGGGCCTATCTTTATGGCTATTTGTTGCAGCCTTGTTTGCAATGGGAAAAGATTTGAAACAATGTAAATGTCCATCAAAAGGAGTCTTTTTAGACTATGTTTCACCCATGTGAGGAGTACCATGGGGCTGTAAACAGGAAATAGAAAGTTTTGTATGACGTATAAGACATATTGTCAAGTGCAGAAAAGCAAGATAAAGAACAGTATGTACGATATGCTGCATCTTGTGTTTAAAAAAGGAGGGTATAGGAATATTTGCTCGCACCTACATAATGAAACTCCGGAAGGATCTCTGAGGAGCTAATAATAGGTGGCCACTTGTGGGGGATGAGGTTGGGATCTGGAAGGATGAGAGATGGGAGTGTCAGGGAGAGTCCTCACAGTTTGCCTTTTAATATGTATTTTTAATTTTTTGAAACCCGTAAGTGCGTTAGCAATTCAAACATGTGAATAAAACTGGAATGCACCGTACAGATGCTAGTTACTTGGGCCATCGCTAACATAAAGATGAGCTAAATGGGATGACTAGGGCCAGAGTCTGCAGGAAGGCAAAAGCAGAATGCTTGGGGGCTTGGGAGAGGGCAGGGGCAGTTGCAGCGGGGGTCCCGAAGGAAAAGCGTTCCTCCATGTTGTATGAGAAGTGGTGGGTCAGGGTGACACGGTGGGCCCAGGGTTGTGAGGAGGGCTGCAGGTCCTGCCCAGGGTGGTCAGACTGGTCATTGTTTGACCCAGCCAAGCTGCCTCATGCATGACATCCCGTTTCTTTGGGTAATGGCGCCAAGCCTTCCCAGTTGGCTCGGGAGCTCTGGCTTCAGTGCTCTGGCGGGGAGCGGCGTGCGGGGCTGCAGAAGGTCTCGCCAGGCGCCAGGGCATGAGTGCGAGTGCTCTGCCTGTATCAGGCTGCGTAATCCTGTCACAATGCTTCCAGGTGTGCCCTGTGATGATCTCCATTTCACAGATGATGAAACCGAGGCACAGAAAGGCCAAGCACTCTATCCGAGGGCGCGGGTGGAGCTGGGCTGAGATTACAGGCCGTCTGGCTCTGGCGTAGTCCTCTGAATCACTATGGGGGTGAGGTCCACGGCCCCCTTGCCTGCTCGGGGCCATCTCTCCAGCCCTTGGTCCTTTCTCCCACTGTGCCTGGATTAGAACATCATTGCTGGGTCAGAAAAGACACTCTTGATTTCTGTGAGGTGAGGAGAACCATCACTAGTCTGGAGGGGCCCTTTGCTCCTACTGGATCCCGTGGGCACCATCTGTGGGGCTGCTGAGCCCCGTGTCCTGCTGCTTCTGCCTCTCCTCTTGGAGGGGAATTGGGGTGAGGACGGAAGGCATTAGAGCACCCTCTCCCTTTTGCATCTCTGACATCTAGAAACAAATCCTAGCAGACAGAGGCCTCTTGTCAGTGAGAGCAAGGCAAGGGCCTTGCTATCTGTGGTGGGATCTGGGGGAGAGGCGGGGCTGCCTGGCAAAGTGAGAGCATCATGTCTCCAATTAAAGTTGTGAGGATTCATCTTCTAACTCAGCCCCCCTCAGAAATTGACATTTATTAGGTTGTCAAAGCTGATTTTTCTTCCTGGCCCTTTCCTGCCCCCAACTCTGGGTGTGTGTGTGTGTGTGTGTGTGTGTGTGTGTGTGTGTGTGTGTATGAACATGCATGTAAATAAATACCTGTATTTTGCTTTTTAAAAACTAAAAGTGTGGTATTTAGCCCTATCAGAGATTTGGCTACTTGATTCCTGATAGAGTGGAAAGCAGTTACCCTGGGGGGCATGAACCCCCATAGAGGGGCAAGGGGGTCTGAGATGATGCTAGTCCTAACATCTGGGGTGAAGCCAGCCTCACGTAGAGACGGAGGTTGCCCACAGTGTGATTTTAGAGGTACCCGACCCCATCACCCTGAAAATATCTCTCCTGCACACGCCACTGAACCTGGAATTCCTCTGTTGGGGCATCATTCCTATGAATTTTGTTCATCCCTTTCCTGGGGTCTCTTTCAAAGTGAAATAGGAGTCTCTAAGAGGGGAATGCATTAAGTCACTAACATCCCAGAAGCAAAGAATCCAGAGCTGGAAGAGATTCTAAAGATGGTCTTATGTTCTCTTGCAGAGAGGAAGCAGAAATCTGGGGGATTTGCCCACCGTCACTGAGCATGTCAGTGACCGTGATGTGGCCATCACCCAGATCCTCTGACTTCAAGCCCAGTGGGACCTGGTTTATCAGATCAGTCTTCTTCGGGTACACGAGGGGGCCTGGCCATATGTAGGCCCCAGCCCCCAAGCGAGGGAAGGCCGATGAGGCAGGAAGGGATGGGGTGTGATGGGGAAAGTATGTAGGAAGGCAGGACTGATGTGAAGACAATTTTGCCTATGTCATATTTCCTCTAATGCTATGTGCTGCCAGTTTCTTTCTTTCTTTTTTTAAATTTCGCATGGTGACGAGGGCCTCACAGGCAGCTATACGGTGGCGAGGCGGCCTTGGCCTTCCCTGAGAGGGTACATGCCAAACTTTGATCACCATCCCCGCCCTTGCTAGTTTTGCCATATTTTTATGCCACTTTTGTTAATATGACAGTGTTTTTCTTTAAATGAACTTATTTTAAACTTAATTTATTTAAAAACAAAATTTGTTTTTCTATTGTGCAAGGAAAACCAGTTATCACTTGCCAGAAATAGATGGTAACCATAAAAATAAATATAATGAGATCAAAACAAGGTTATTAAAATTTAGTTAGGTACCTTTCCTGCCAAAATCTCTTAGCCCGAGGACTGTTTTTGCTTCGTAAAAAGGAAAATTAGTAAGTGTTGGAAAGGCATTAAAAACCTTCTAGCCCCAGATGAGACCTTCTTGAGGCAAGCAGGATCTCTGTGAACTTCCTAAGGCTGCCACAAACGGGGCGGCTGAAAACAATAGTAACTTGTTTTGCAGTGTCTTACAGTCCAGAGTCGAGATGTCAGCAGGGCCGTGCTCTCTGAGAACGGTAGGGGAGAGTCCTTCCTTGCTGCGTTGAGCTTCTGGTGGTTGGTTGGCCGTCCTTGCTGTTCCCCGGTTGGTGGCCGTGTCACTCCAGTCTCTGCCTTCATGGTCACATGGCCTCTCCCTGTGTCCATCTCATAAGGCCGTCTTCTTGTAAGGATAGCAGCCATGTTGGATCAGGGGCCCACCCTACTCCAGTGTGACCTCATCTTAACTAATTATATGTGTAACAAATTTATTTCCAAATAAGACCACATTCGGAGGCACTGAGGGTTAGGACTTCCACATATCTTTTTCTTTTGTTGGGGGGAAGGTGCAATTCATTCCATGGTAAGGTCTCTGAGAGAGAATTGAAAAGGGAGAACTTTTTCATTGTGTGGTCAATGCTGTTGGATGCCTGTCCAAGGGCCAGCATCGAGACCCAAGGGGATCCTGAGGGGGTGGGAAGGCTGTGAGTTTCCCCTGCCAACTGGGCTGGGGAATGTGAAGATCTGCCAAGCTCTCAGGAACAGGTGGTGTTCTTGAGACCCTAATGAGCATTTTGCTACATCAGTCCTGGGGCCAGTAGGTGCCCCCAGCATTGGGGTGAGTGTCCTCAGTGAGCCCCCCTTGGGTCACAAAATCGCGTCGTAGAGACCTCTTTGTAAGCAGCCAACATTCACTGAGAATCTCTTGGGGGCAAAGCACTGCAGTTCCCTGGATGTTGGTCTGCAGTTCCCTGGATGTTGGTTTCATGGGCCCACTGTGGCGCAGAAGGACAAGTGGAAAGGGCCAAATAGGTGGGCGAGGTGGGTGGGGGTGGGGAGGTGCAGCAGATGCTGTGGCTTCCAGAA
Organism: Zalophus californianus; assembly: GCF_009762305.2. Taxonomy (NCBI): domain Eukaryota; kingdom Metazoa; phylum Chordata; class Mammalia; order Carnivora; family Otariidae; genus Zalophus; species Zalophus californianus. Next base: position 159,215,781 of record NC_045596.1, read on the forward strand.
CAGAGAGGCAGCTGCCGCTCCAGGGGGAGTTTCTCAGAGGCCCAGGTAGGTGGACTTTATTGAGCACCGCCAGGAAGGCAGGTAGAAAAAGTCCCTGCTTCCCTGAAGCTCTGCTGGGGTTGGGGGAGGGGGAGATAGCTGCTACACCAGGTGGCGATAGGGCTAAGGAGAAATAAAGCAGTCTGAGAGGACTGGGAAGAGTGCTCCCAGTGGAGAAGCAGCAAGCATGAAGGGGGGAATGGAACAGCAGAGGCCAGGGCGTTGGAGCAGAGTGAGTGGGAAGAAAGAGCCGAGCAAGGAAGGGAGAGAGGCAGTGGGTGGCCAGGTTTTGGCGGGGTGCGGGGGGGGGGTGCTGGTAATTCCACATGGGTAAGGATGCTGTATTTTATCCTAAGTGTCAATGCAGGATTTTGAGCAGTCAGTGTTCTGACCTAATTTTAAATAGATCACCTTACTGCTGTGCTGAGAGTAGTCCCTGAGAGGCAAGAGTGGGAGCAGAGAGAGGCTCTTACAAGGATCCAGACAAGCTGAGGGTGGCTTAGACCAGGGGACAGTACGAAGGTGGTGAGTGGTGAGAAGTGACTGGATTCTGAATATTCTTTGAAAGTAGATCCAATGAGATTTACTGGTGGAATCAGTTGTGACAGACAGGAGTCAAGGCTGGCTCTGAGCTTTTTGGCCTGAGCAGCTAGAAGGATGGAGTTGCCATTCTCCAAGATGCGGAAGGTGGCAGGACGTGCAGGTCTGGAGGGAAGATTGAAGGTTCTGAGTGGGGTAGTTAAAGGTAGACGTGACTTTCCGGTGAGGATGGTGGGTGGGCAGTTGCACACCGAAGCCTGGAACTTAGCGGGGAGTTGGGACTGGAGATGTGCATTTATGGTTAGTTATTAGAGTTTAGATGGCGTTTTAAAGCCACGAAGCAGAATGAGCTCACTGTGAAAGTGAGTGTTTGTAAAAAAGGTAAGCAAAGGATTCATCCCTGGGGCACTTCCATCAGTAAGGCTAGAGGCCAGATCTGCAAAGACACCAGGCAGGGCAGCAGGCCGTGTGAGAGAAGAACCAGGAGAGAGAGTGTGGCTGTCCTGGAAGCCATGGGAAAAATGTGTTTTGAGGAAGAGGGGGTGTTCAGCCTGTTGCAGGTGGGTCACTGTTGTGGGAGGGAAGGCAGAGAGAGGCAGGAGGACAGATCCCGTGGTGAGAGTCTCGGTGTTCTGGGTGCTTCTCTCTTCTCAGTGGAGTGAGAATCACAGGCTGGGGATGAAGGGTAGGGTTGAGTCATTGGAAGTTTGAAGGGAGCAGACGAGAGAAAGAGGGCTCAGGAAATGTGGGATTGCTGAGTGGCACTAAGAGCCCACGTGACAGGTGGCACTCCAGAATTTCTGTATTTGAAGGAGTAACATAGATCTGGTGAAGTGGAGCTTGACGGTGAACCTGTGAAACACCCACAGAAGGCTGAGAAATCTCAATTTTGCATCAAAGAGAAGAGGAGCTGAAGGGGTCAAAAAATCAGGCGAACCCCTTAGGAGCCCCCTCACTGGAGGTCTTATGGACTGACAGGAGAATGAGCCTCCTAGGTGGGGTGACCCCTACAGCTGAGAACCACGCTGCCCCTCTGTTGCAAGCTGGGTGCGGTCACGGAGATGCAGTAGTGGGATGAGAAGAAAGGAACAGGACAAGATGGGAGGGCACCAGGTGGCACGGTGGCCACACCACCTCATCTGTCAGAAGTCAGACCAGGTGTCATCTGTGACACCTTCTTCTTACTCTTCCCTCTTCAAGTACCAGGTCAGACATTTAGGCAGATTTTTCTAAGGGCATAGCTTGCATCTCTGGAATACCTTGGCTAATTACACACACACACACACACACACACACACACACACACACACACGTTCAAACATCAAAGTAGTCATCTTGGGCCATGAACTTATTGCAAAGATGTTGCCATGGCAGAAAATACTGCTGGAACTCCTTTTTGGGAAATCCAACTGAGCATGTGACACACTCTCTGACTGTTCTCTGTGGGGGTCAGTCTGCATTCCAAGGGGAGATTTGATTTCTGGAAGAACCTAAAGCCATTTAGAGCCAAGTGTGATGACTAAAATTGGGGATTAGATTCTTTGTGGCCACTGATGAGGTCTGATACAGACAGAATAAAACTAGCCTTGTCTTGTCTAACGGGGACAATACTTCTTTTAAGGGATTTAATAAGGTATAGTGTGTGAAGTGCCTGGTGGAGTTTTTGATCCATGGCAGGATCAAAAAAAATTACCTTCATAATTGGTAATTATTAATATTCTTAAAACAGTGATCCTGAAATGAATAGAAGCATCATTGAAGTAAATGATTTGTCCCCCCGGGTGATGGCTTTGAAGGGACAGACTTTATCTAGAACGATAAATTTTGCTAAGTCTGTTAAAAAAGCAGCTTTATAACTTCATAATTGTATCTGTTAATCTTTATCAACCTTGCAACTCAGAGGATAAAGAGCTCTATATCAGAGAGAAGAGCAGCTGGAGGAGATCAAGGGGAAGAGAATAATGCCAACCCCTGCGGCACCCCTTAGGACCACCCATGTCTGCTGGTGGTGCCTGGTTACCCAGCACTAGACATAGTGGGTCACCAGGTATCGAAGAGACCAAATGTGTCCTCTCCCTTCCCCGCTGCTGCCCTCAAAGCTTTTCTGCTGGTTTGCTGATGCTAGGGAAAAGCTCTAGGATGAGAAATTCTTGTCTTTGGCTTAAACTTTCAATCCTTCAGTACAAAAGCAAATAACCAGGAAGAAGATAGCATGGGGATAATTTACAGCTTTGTGTGAAGGTTACTAACTCCTTTCCCGGGACCAGGTTTTGATAATGCGAGAGTAGAGACAGCAGAAAGGCCCCGGGTGTTTCTGCCAAAGGGGTAGGGAAGGAGGAGGCATCACCGGGAAGTTAGGGACACCAAAGGCAAAGTACCAAATGCTCCGTTTTGTGCATAGCCAGACTCGCTCTGTGCTTCCCTCCCCAAAGGGCATGTGAGGGAGCTTCCCAGCCCATGGCTGTCAATGGGGAAGGCTCCCAGTGCCACCTGCTGCCATGGGAAGCAACAGAAAGATCTGGCTCTCCTCTGAACTCTGCTTTAGCCAGGCCAGCAACTGTGGTTGCTCCCTCTCTGGGCCTCAGTTTCCCACGAAAGAAAATGGTGGCTTGGGGCTATATCAGTATTTCCTAGACTTTTTTTTTTTAACCTTCATCGGCAGTAAGAAATACATTTTACATTGAGACCCAGTATATGTGTTCATAATGTATGTGGATACACACATAATACGTACCTATATATGTGTGTGTATATATATACATAATATATACATATATACACACACATTATATACATTGTGTGTGTGTGTGTACATATATATCTATATATATAATGTGTCAACTTGACTGGTCATGGAGTGCCCAGATGAAACATTATTTCTAGGTATATCTGTGAGGGTATTTCTAGGTGTGTCTGTGAGGGTATTTGTGGATGAGATTAACCTTTGAATCAGTGGACTCAGTAAAGTAAATTGCTCTCCCCAATGTGGGTTGATACCATCCAATCCATTGAGGGGCCGAATAGAACAGAAGGCAGGGGAAAGAGGAACTCACCCCTTTTTCCTCCTCACTGCTTGAGCTGAGTCATCTCATCTCCTGATCTCAGACTGGTATTGGCTCCCCTGGGTCTGAGGCCTTTGGGCTACGAATGAATTGTGCCACCAGCTGTCCTGGGTCTCCAGCATGCAGATCTTGGGACTGCTCAGCCTTCTTTACTGTGTGAGTTAATTCCTCATCATAAATATTTCCCTCTCTCCCTCTTTCTCTCTCACCCTCCCCCCACCTCCAAACATATAGGGATGTATGTATGTGTGCATGTATGTCCTATTGATCTGTTTCTCTGGAGAACCCTAACACACACACGTTTGTGTATATATATTTGTGTGCACATTTATCTATCTATCTATCTATCTATCTATCATCTATCATTTTTCCATTTCTCTCTCTATGCATATCATCTATCTATTATCTATCTATCTGCAGAACAAAGATTGCAAGACTTGCAGTTTGAAATACCTGAAAGTAGATGATCGATAATGTCCTTTCTGATTCTGCTATTTTTTTTAAAAAGATTTTATTTATTTATTTGAGCGAGAGAGTGAGAGAGCACAAACAGGGGAGAGGGAGAAGCAGGCTCCCCGCTGAGCAAGGAGCCTAATGCAGGGCTCGATCCCAGGACCCTGGAATCATGACCTGAACCGAAGGCAGACGCTTAACCGACTGAGCTACCCAGGCGCCCCTCTAATTGTGCTATTTTAAGCTTATTCCTAAGGCAGCTTTGGGTGACTGGTTGAATATGGCAGTTAAAGATTCCAGGGATATGTCCATGTAGAGCTCCTAGCACAGGGTACTGCTGACAGTAAGTGTCCTGTGACTGTCAATTGTTACTTTTACTCACTATCTGGATTGGCTTCAGCACCTTGGAGCCCACTTCATTTCTCGCCCTTTGGCTTTTCCTTACAGGTACTCGTTTCCTGCGGTGTCCTGTAATTTTATTTTATGAGTATAGTTAACAAACAATGTTACCTTAGGTTCAGGTAAGCAACATAGTGACTCAACAAGTCTCTGCCTCTTGCGGTGCTCACCTGGTGCTCTTCACAAGTGTAGCTACCATCCGCCGTCACACAACACTGTTACAATACCATCCACTAGATTCCTTCTGCTGTATCTTTTATTCCCAGACCGATTCATTCCATAACTGGAAGTCTGTGTCTCCCAGTTTTCTTCACCCATTTTGCCCATTTCCCACACTCTCCTGCCTCTGGCAACCATCAGTTTGTTCTCTGTGTTTATAGGTCTCATTCTGCTTTTTGTTTGTTTTGTTTTTTAGATTCCACACGTAAATGAGATCATATGGTATGTCTTTTTCTGTCTGACTTACTTTACTTAGCATTATATCCTCTAGTTCCATCCACGTTATTGAAAATGGCAAGATCTCATTCTTTTTTATGGTGTGTGTGTGTGTGTGTGTGTGTGTGTGTGTGTGTGTGTGTGTGTCTATATATACATCACATTTTCTTTACCCATTCATCTATCAGTGGATACTTAGGTTGCTTCCACAACTTGGCTATTGTAAATAATGCTGCAGTAAACATAGGGGTGTATCTTTTTGAATTAGTATTTTTTTAAAGATTTTATTTATTTATTTGACAGAGAAAGAGAGAGAGAGCCAGAGAGGGAACACAAGTGGGAGAGGGAGAAGCAGGCTTCCCGCAGAGCAGGGAGCCTGATGCGGGGCTCGATTCCAGGATCCTGGGATCATGACCTGAGCCGAAGGCAGATGCTTAACGACTGAGCCATCCGGGCGCCCCTTGAATTAGTATTTTTATTTCCTTTGGGTAAATACCTAGTAGTGGAATTACTATCATGTGGTAATTCTATTTTTAATTTCTTGAGGAACCTCCATACTGTTTTCCACAGTGGCTGCACCAGTTTGCATTCCCACCCACAGAGCATGAGGGTTCACTTTTCTCCTCACCCTTGCTAACACTTGTTATTTCTTGTCTTTTTGGTTTTAGCCATTCTGACAGGTATAAAGTGATACCTCATCGTGGTTTTAACTTCCACTTCCCTGATGGTTAGTGATGTTCACCATCTTGTGTCCTCTAATTTGTGATTGTGAGATCATTTCCTTCCCAGCCAGCTTTACTGAAGTATAATTTACAAATAAAATTCTAATATACTTAAAGTATACAATGTGATGATCTGATATATGTATATATTGCAAAATGATTTCCATAATCAAGTGAATTAACACATCCATCATTTCACATAGTTACTCTTTCTTTCTATTTTTCTTTTTTTGGTGAGAATGCTCAAGAATTTCAAGTATATGATAGAGTATTAACTATAATCACCATTCTACACATTAGATCCTGAGAACTTATTCATCTTATAACTTTTACCAGTCTCTCCCCATTTCCTCATTTCCCCTGCCCCCTGGTTCCTGGCAACCACCGTAGTACTCTGTTTCTATGAGTTCAACTATTTTTTTAAAAAAATTCCACATAGAAGCAATATCATACAGTGTTTGTCTTTCTCTCTCTGACATATATCATTTAGCATAATGCTCTCCAGGATCATCCATGTTTTTGCAAATGGCAGGATTTCCTTACTTTTTAAAGGCTGCATAATATTCCATTGTATATTTATACAACATTTTCTTTATCCATCCGTCAGTAGAGACATAGCTTGTTTCCACATCTTGGCTATTGTGAGTAATGCTGCAATGGACCAAAAGTACAGCGATCTGAAATCGTTTCTTTAGTGCTTTATCTGTAGGAATTCTTTGATGTCTAAATTTGAATTATGTTCCTCCAGAGAGGGTGTGTGTGTTTGTGTTTTTCAAGCAAAACCACTTTAAAATAATTTTTTGTTGTTGTGGTGTGTCTCACAGCTGGTACAAGTTTCAGACCTCGATCCACATGAGGGCCATTTTTTGATTAGGAATTTTTTTTAAAGATTTTATTCATTTATTTTTGTGAGAGCGAGAGAGAATGAGAGAGAGCGAGAGAGAGTGGGCTCCCAAGCAGGGGGTGGGGAAGGAGCAGAGGGAGAAGCAGGCTCCCCTCTGAGCAGGGAACCTGATGTGGGAATTGATTCCAGGATCCTGGGATCATGACCTAAGCTGAAGGCAGACGCTTAACTGACTGAGCCACCCAAGGCGCCCTGATTAGGAATTATCAGGGAGACTCTACCCAGAGCAGAGATGGGCAGGAATCCCCACCATCTCCAGGTGTGGGGTGGATTTATTTAGGGTGTAGAAGTGTCCCAGCTTTGTAATGGGGTCTTTCAGATGCCTCCCATTCCTCTTGAGCCCAGACTTTGTCTCTTAAGCTCCTTACCCTCATGTCCTCATTAAAACCCAAGCTCCCAGCTAATGGAATCATCTGATTGCTTCTCACACCAGGCTTTAGTGGGCACTTACCTCCTTGAGATTGGGCTTTCCGATGATTTTTGGCCTTTGAGGATTTTTCTTTCTCCCAGCTCATCTATGTATTTATGAAATTAATTTATTTTTATTCATCATATTTTTGGTGTTCTTCATTTTGAGAATATTCTGGACATCTAGACTATTGTATTACCTGAAATGAAAGGTCCTACTGAGTACTTTTCAACAGAGAAGTCTACCACCACAAGGACCCTCTCTCTTACAACAGGGACAGAAGGATGCAAATCTGGGGTTTGTGAAGCACTACCTCCAGCAGATGGCTAGGTGGCCAAGGTCTTCCTTTGGGGTGTGGGGGGCAGGGGCATAAGTGGGCAACTGGAAGCACCCTCTTGATTAGGAGTGTAGTTGCCTGAATTCCCTGTCGCTTATTAACTGTGATAGTTAACTCTGAACTTACTGTGTAACTTTGGGCTGGCATCTTAACCTCAGAATTCTCTTCCCTACGGTGGAAACAACATGCTTTTGGAAGAGTAAATGTCCAGAAGCGCCTAGCATGGTGCCCAGCACATACTGAGTACTCAATACATGTTGGCTGCTATTGTTTTACTTCTTTTTTCCCTTGGCTGCCTTGTGGCCATGGTATTTCCCATCATCTGAAAAGGCTGTAGTCTCTGCACTGGGCATCCGGGGGCCTGAGTCCCTGTCTAGCTGTGTGAATTGGGGCATGTCACTTCGTCTTGCTGTACTCTCACATGTAAACATTCTGCTCATCTGTGACCTAAGAGGGTGGCCTATCTGATTTCTAAGGATCTTCCACACTCATAGTCTGTGATTCCTATAAGAGTGGTGTGAAAGGAGAAGACACCCCTCAAAACACAGCATTTTCCCAGGCAGCCCCCAGGGTCCCACCAGGTTGGAGTTCCCAGAGTTAATCTGTAAAAGTTGGATCTTAGGAATTTAGCACGCATTTCCCCACAGGAGTAGGTTTTAAGTGGTGGTTAGCTTCCAGGGTTAACTCATAAACCCCAGCTTAATCCATAATGAAGCAAGAGCACTGTGCATTTGCATTGGAAATGGTAGAAAATAATGCTGTCACAATACTAGTAATTAAACAAAACAGAAAAATAATTCCATTGAATAAGAACTCATTTTTTATTTATATAGAATCTTGGTGCTTGAGGGAAGCAGGTTAATTTAGAAGAGGAAGAGATCTATGGAAATGTGTTGGGGAGAGTCTGGACTCTCTCAAGGGATTGCGACGGAGGCTGATGGCATGGGTTCTTTAAGTATCTGATTTTGGTTAAAAGTCCAAGTTTTCCTCCTATCAGCTTTGACCTAAGTCTTCCTCTCATGTCTAAGGGTTTGGACGTAGCTGTGGAAAGTGGCAAGGCAGAGACAAGAAGGGAGATAAGAGTCATCCCAGCATCACGAGAGTGGCCCTCAGGTGGATTTTGTTGGGCCTCTGCCATGCTGGCTCCCATAGCAATCATTTTTGTAGTTTTAAAAATCTTACTTTATTTTTCCATCTTTATTGAGGTGTAAGTGACAAATATGTAAGGTATATGACTTGATGTTTTGAAATAATATATGTTGTAAAATAATCACAACAATCAAGCTAATGAACGTATCCAACACTTTGCAAGGTTCCTTTGTGTGTGTGTGTGTGTGTGTGTGTGTGAGAGAGAGAGAGAGAGAGAGAGAGAGAGAGAGAACACTTAATATCTACCCTCTTAGCAAATTTCAAGTACAAGTCTTCCTTGACTTATGATGAAGGTGTTACGTCCTGGTTAACCCATTATTGTTGAAAATATCTTAAGTTGAAAATACATTTAATGCACCAAACGTAGCTCAGCCTTGCCTACTTTAAACAGGCTCAGAACACTTACATCAGTCTACAGCTGTGCAAAATCATGTAACACAAAGCCTATTCTATAATAAAGTGTGGAATATCTCATGTAATTTATTGAGGACCGTACTGCAAGTGAAAACAGAATGGCTGTGTGGGTGCAGAAAGGTTGTCAGCGTATTGGGTTTTTACCCTCACCACTGGCCACGAGCTGTGTTCCCGGCCACTGCCCTGCATCACGAGAGAGGATCCTAGCATCTCGAGAGCCCGGGAAGAGATTCAAATTCAAAATTTGACATACAGTTGCTACTGAATGAATATTGCTTTTGTACCATTGTAAAGTTGAAAAATCGTTAGGTCCAACCATTGTAGGTTAAGGGCCATCTGTATACAATATAGTATCCACATAGCATTTTAAAGGAAAACTTATGTGCCAGGATATTAAAATGTCATTAAAAAGCTTCCAGATTTCTGGCTCTGGGCAGACTGGCAACCTGGTCCTCTGGCACTAACCTTCCACAGGGTGACTGTAGGCTAGTGCCTACCCAACCAGGTCCTCTTCATGTAATGAAAACATTTTCTTGTTGGTCCCTGAAGGCATTTGAGTTTGAAAATCCCAAGTGATGTAATTTAATAAGAGGAAAGGGATTAAAAACAATGTCAGTGTGATTATGCATAGGAGAGATGCTCTGAGAGGGAGTCACCTGAAAGAAGTAAGAAAAGGTAGAGAAAAGGGGAGGTGAGTCTCGCATCATCACGGAAAGCTAAGAAGGCAGGGGTCAGGCGAGGCAGTTTGTCCTTTGGCCATCAGGTGGCCTCGCAGCCCAGCACTGCTTGGTGGTTGTCTGAGGGAACGTCCAGTGTGCAAATGTCTGATGTACTTCTATGTACATGAGGTTTCCAAATTAAGCATCAGGGTCTCCATGCTCTGCTGGCTATTACTGTTCTCTGAGCCAAATCCGGGGGTCCCCAAAGGAAAGAGTGTGCCTATATTTCTGATGTAAGGACAATTTGACTGTGGTAATGGCACTCTCTTGATCCCGAGGGTGGACTCGGCTGACCTTGCTGACTGAGTGGGGTCTCCTGTCCCTGCATTGTTCTGCGTGGGGCTGTCCACAAACTCTGTGCTGGTTACAGGTCGGGGGACTGCCTTCCTACCACGCACCATTCGATGCCTCCTCGCCCTGTCCCTCTGTCGCTCAGTAGCTTCGGAGTTGCTACAGCAGACCAGACTCCTCTGGGGCATCATTCTCAAGTTTTGGAATGTACCAGTTCCACTGGGGGGAGCTTATTAACATGCTGGCCTGCCCACAAATGGAAGGTGACTACCCAAAGATCTTTCTGACTAGGGTGACCATATAATTTTGCATTTAAAGTAGGACACTTTTGAGATTGTAAGGGGATGCTATTAATAATGACAGACATCATGAAACAGATTCCTGGGGTATGCTCCCGACACAGGAGGCCTCTGCCTGCATTTTGAGAAACACCACTCTGGACACGGGCTGAAAGAAGTTTGGATTACAGGTTCATGAAAGCCGGCGGCACACAGTATGGAGACCAGTTAGAGTTTGGGCAAACCCTTTCCCCAGCTTCCCTCTCTGTAAAACGAGGGCCATGGGTGGGCTCGCGTCTAGGTGCCTTCCACCTTTGCAGGCGGGCATCCGATGTCCCCGCTGACCGGGTTGGAGGACTCCCCGGTCATGGAGATTCGTTTCTCCTTCTCTCAGACACACTTGTTGGAAGGCTGTGTGGCTGCAGCAGGCACCTAGGGCCCCAGAGGGTTACTTCCCGCTGCTCCGGGACCAGGTGTACCGCCAGCTCTGTCTACAGAGGCTGGGGAGGGGCCAAGATGGGCGGCTTCTGAGTACCAGTCTGCATCTTAGCCTTTCTGCATCGTGACGGCCTTTCTCCTCTGGGAGTGGATGCTGCAGGCCTCTGGTGCAGAAGGAGGCTGTGTGTGAGGTGTGAAGCCACCCAGACGCTGTGGGGGCTGCTCCCAGGCGAATGTGACACGTAGCCCTTGATGTGTGTCTATGTTCTTTTGCCCCCGTGTTTGCCTCCAGCTCATGGTATGGAGGTATTGTGGACTGATTGTGACTCCCTCAAATATATGTGGAACTCCTAACCCTCGATCTGACTGTATTTGGAGATAGGGCCTTTAGGGAAGTAATTAAGGTTAAATGAGGTCATAAGGGTAGAGCCCTAATCTGATAGGACTGGTGTCCTTATAAAAAGAGGAAGAGATATGCGATCGTGCTCTCTCGCTCTGTCCCTCCCTCCCCCAACAGGAGCACAGAAGAAAGGCCAGGGGACGACATAGTGAGAAGGTGGCCGTCTGTAAACCAAGGAAGAGAGGTCTTAGCAGAAACCCACCTTGCTGACACATTGGTCCCAGACTTCTAGCCTCAAGAGCAGGGACAAAACAAATGCCTGTTGTTTAAGCCACCCAGTCTCCAGTATTTTGTTATAGTAGTCTCTGAGCTAAGGCAGGGGGGACACTCATCACCCCTCATCCCCCCAGGCAGGTAGTGCATTTATACCTAATGGATTTTCTATAAGGAATCTTCAAATTTGTTTGGGCTTTGGGTGATCACAACAAGGTCACTGTGGGTCAAGTTTCTTCCATCTTGGCACAGGATGCAGGCCCTTTAGCTGCTCCCCCCGCTGAATGACTACTCTTTGGCACCAAAAGATAAAAGCCCAAGAGGTCAGGTGCCATTCCGGGGTGTTGCCTGGGTGTGCACGTGGGTGTGGAGCTGCCTCTGTGTGTGGGTGTGCTTATGAGGACACCGGGTGTTCATGTATGTGTAAGCAGTCACTTAGGGGTCTGCACAATGAGGCTGTGGTATGCTCATGAGTTTGGTTACCACATACATTTGTTTACACATCAAAGATTAGATGTGGTGTCTGGAAATTGGGTTGAAGCTAAATTTTTGCTTATCAGCTTCACCGTCTTTGGCAAGATCCTTAGTCTCTTCCTCTGTGAAACAGAGAACAGAACTGTTTCACAGAGGTGAGTGGTGAGGCCCATAGGGCCGGAGCGGGGAACCCCTGGGGAGCCGGTAGCCACTCCTCTCCCCGGAGGCTCTGTGACCTGCCCGGCTCTCTGCTCCTGGTACCCCAGACAGGAGGTGTGTGCACAGGCTGGGTGTCCTCTGCCAGGCCTGGGCTCCCAGGGCTGGTGCTGCTTTCCATTTCTCACTCCTCCCCCGTGTGCCCGAGCCTGGCTCACACCAGCTACTCAACAATTAGTTTTGAATATATAGATGAATGAATGGCACCTTGTAGACACTCAGTACCCAGTTACTGAATGGATGAGGCATCTTGTGGGCCCAGTGAAACATTCTACCTAGCTTCTTGTCAGCTGGGGCAGAGATGGGGGGCATCAAGAGGGGAACTGACATTTCTCAAGTAGCTGACTGCTGAGAACAAAGCTCATCTACCCCCATGGGGAAGCAAAGGAAGGGAAAGGAAGCTCTCTGAGGATGTGTTTGAGATTGCCAGTGTCCCCAGTGCCAAGAAGGAGAAAAGCAGATGATTGGAGAACAGTCATCTCTCTGCTACGTGGGGCTTACCAGCTTCTGTTTATTGAACAGCTACTATGTGCCAGGCACCATGCTGGGTGCTGGGGCTAACATCATGACCCAAATTGGCCATTCACGATCTCACAAGAGGCCACTATCTCATTTAATCTTTAGACTAGCTGCGTGAGGACTAGGTGAACTGTTGCACTGGCCAAGGGTTTATAAACTGTAGAGTGCTATAAAATGTCAGGATTGTTGTGAGGATGATTAGTTTTCCTCCCCCATGTCTGTGGCTTGCCCGGCAGCCTCCCTGCGTAGCGTTGGCACCCACCTTGCCTGTCTCCTTCCTGGCTAATTGGGGAGGCTCTCCAGGCCTGATTTATGCGGACACTCACACGTTCTCCCACTGAACATTATTCTAATCAGACACCTCATTATTGGAAGCCTGCCTCCTCGGGCTGCCTGGACAGGGTTATTACAGGATATTATACAGACCATTTGCATGGCCACCTTCAGGTCATTTCCATCACTTTAAGCTACTTACAGGCCCATTTTCTTCCCCATAATATTTGCCTAATTCGATTACTCCACGGCCTCAGCGGGCTCAAAATGGAATCAGAAGTTACACCTGGGAGCAAAGTCAACTGGATCCCGACACACCCTCAGTACGTGGGGCCTACCTGTCACATCCAGGCTTCCAGATCTGAGGGGGAGGGCTGAGGAGCCTGGTGACGGGGGGCTGGCTGGGGAAAGGACAACTTGCCAGATAGACCAACACTGTTTAGTTCCAGGTGATGTAAAGGGTCCTCTCCTAATCCCTGAGTCCATCTTTTGTAAATTCATTCAGAGGCCCCTGTACTTCTCCATCATCAACCTTAACACACTTGATTGCAACCGATTGTGTAATGTCTGTTTTCACAGACAGAAAGCTATGTGAGAGCTAGGCCTTGGTTTATCTTCTTGATCTTTGTGTCTCCAACAGCTAGCATAGCACCCAGGGTGTGATCATCCACCCGTAAATAGATACGTACTTGGTGATTGCCTCATTGAATGAATGGGTCCTTCATTGCTTCCAACTTTCTCCACTAGGAATGTATCTGTGATTCCGTGTCGAGGTCCCTATTTCCGTTGTGTTCTTTGTGCTCCCTGGTGTCTGATAATGAAGGGCCCAGTCCAACACTTCCACTCATGTACTGACTCTGTGTTGGGGGACAACACTGAGAGCACAGAGCTCTAGAGCGGGGCTTCTCAACTGGAGGCAGTTTTGTCTCCCAGGAGTCCTTTTGTAATGTCTGCGGACATTTTTGGTTGTCACGCGTGAGGGGAGACTTCTGGCACCCAGGGGCAGGCCAGCGATGCTGTGGAACACTTACAGCACAAGGGCAGCCCCTATAACGAAGGGTTATCCGGTCCAAAATATCAATCATGCCAAGGTGGAGAAATGCTGCCCCAGAGGTAGCCCAGCACATTCGACAGAAGGAAGGGGAGCAGGGTTCCCGGTGGTCGGGTGGACTCTTGTGGTGTTTGACGGGGGTCTTTATAGGACCCCTTCTCTCCCCTGTCCCAGTTCTGAACTGTGAATCAGGCAGAAGGAGATCAAAATACCTCCTTTATCACCGAGAAGACTGCTGGAGGACAGTGCTGTGGTCTGTTATCTGAGGGCGGTTGGTAATTCTACACTCCTGAGTTGAATTTTTTCATCTCCCTTGAAAACACAGGGCTCTTATAGGGCCAGGCATGGCAGAGAAAAAGGGCACTCAGCACTCTGCGCCACGCTCACCCAGGCCCTTTCCCCGCGCCAACACTCTTCTTCGCCTGAAATGGCAGCCAGAGCCGCCCGACCCAGATGAGGTGAATATGGAAGCCCAGCGATAGCCCACGATTCAGGGTCTCTCCTGCTCGGGGTCCAACCTGGAGCCATGCCTATGGTTATGCCGGGAAGACCTGGAGCCAGACGCGCCTGGTCTCTGCTTTCCTTTGGCCCTGAGATTCACGGCTCGCCAACCCTTGAGTTCTACACTCCAAATCTGCAAAATAAGGAAGATCATAGGTGTTGTTCAGTTTTGTTGTCATGATTGAAAAAGTGCTTAATGTTAGTATGGGACAGGGCCACGCTGAGTGGGCAGGGCGCTATTTGAGGGCCACAGGGAGGTGGGTGACTAGCTGCGGAGCAAAATCACGCACGTAATACATAACTACAGCCCAGACAGGAAGCATGGGAGCAGCCCGACTCTCATGGGCTTTCCCAGAAGGAAAAGCTCAAGCGCTCAGCTCTGGGGGAGACGCACGTGGAGAAAGTGGCTTTGGATTTGGGCCCAGAGGATGGCAGAGATTTTAAGAGTTAAAAACTTACTATTTTCATTATTACAAAAGCAGTATGTGCTCATTTAGAACATTGAGGAAATACAGACAGATCAAAGGAAGAACACTTCCTTTCCATTCCCACTGCCCGGAGATCATCCCTGGTAATGTTTTGCAGCTTGGGTAAAAACGTGCTCATGTCAACCTGCCTCCTGTGTTAGTCAACCAGGATCTCTGCCCTGGGCCTCCTCCACCTCCCGTCCCTGGGGGGTTTACTCACACTCAAAGGGTCACCCGACCCCAATGGCAGAGTGGACGTGGAGAGCCACTGCACAGGCCATGGGGGCCCCTTGCCTGGCTTCGAGGGTTGGAGCTCTCAGTTCACACACACACCCTTAGACATTGTATTAGTCTGTAAGGGGTATCATGAATACCACAAACCAACTGGTTTAAACAAAGAAAGTTATTTTTTCACAGTTCTGGGGGCTGGAAATCCCAGATCAAGGGGCTGGCAAAGCCAGCTTCTCCTGAGGCCTCTCTTCTTGGCTTGCCAACGGGCTTTTCTCTCTGTGCCTCTTCCTCTTCTTATAAGGACACCAATTCTATTGGATTAGGGCCTGAGCCATATATATCCTCATTTAAACTTAATTACCTCTTCTCTCCAAATACAGTACCATTGTGGGTTAGGGGTTCAACATACGTATTTTTGGGAACACAACTGAGTCCATGAAAGCTGTTTTCCCCCAAACTCAACAATACATCAGGGTAGGCGTCCAAAGGGGCTTTGGAAGCTGAGGGTGGGGACGTGGGCAGGGGGCAGCTGCCTGCGGTGGGCTTGGGAGAGCAGGTCGCTGAGGAAGCGGTGTGCACTGGACTTGCCAGCACTGTGTGAGGCGGCTGGACCTCTGAGAGGGTGGCTTCCCTATTCCAGGAGACAGAGCTAAGTGATGTGCTCTCTTTTGGGTTCCCTTTCTAAGTCTGGCATGGAGTGAGTGGAGCTGGTGCCTTGGGGAGGACCATGGCGGCTGGGACAATGGGCATCGCAGTGGTGCCCATGAGGGACTAAAGTTTAGTTGCCCCTTCTCCCCTGTTTTGGAATGTATAATCCTCCCAAGGGCTTTAGTATGATCTTCAAAAGGGAGAGGCACCCTCAAATCGTGACTAAGATTGAATTTTTTTTGTCAGTCCTGGAGAGTGGGGTCTTGTAGCCAAGTTTAGTTGGATTTAGACAAATGAGTAATGTGACATTTCTTGTACCAGGGTGTTGTAGAACAAATCCAGACCTGTGATATTGGACGGTGTCAAACATTGTAATTTTTGTCAATCTTGTAGGTGAAAACTGTGTTCTTCTCTGACACCACCAAGGGGAGAGGAAGCTTGTCCAAGGCCATTGTGAAGCGCTAAAGACCAACAGGGAAGATGATCAACAAGGGCCAGCCAGAGACAGAGGAGGGAAAGGAGACTGAGGGGAACCAAATTCCCACCCACTAGCTCTGTCCCCATTGAGCCAGAGGCTTGGGAGTCATCCTGGCCTCATATTCGACCCTGCCAGGCAGGTAGGGTTGGTGCTGGCCACGTGAAGGACTTAGGGAGGCACATCCAAGCTTGTGTCAGCCGTGGCCTCTTAGTTTATAAACTTTGCTCCTCAGCACGCCTGTACTACCTCATGCACCCACCTGCTTTGTATTTCGGGAATACGGAAAAAAAATGGAGAGGTTAATAATATAAGGAACATCCATTTACCTATCACTCAGTTTTGTTAAATTTTAACATTTGCCATAGTTGCTTCACATTTAAAAAAAAAATATTACAGATCCAATAGAACCCCCCTGAACCCTCCTCCTCCTGGATCCCATGTCTGATCTTCTTCCCCAGAGGTAATACTCTTCTGAATTTGGAGTTTATCATCCCACTCATAATTTTAGACTTTTGCTACATACATATGTTTCCATAAACTATATATAAAGTTTTGCATATTTGAAAGTGTATCCGGGCAGTAAATCTTCAACTTGCTTTCCCCCTCAACATTATTGAGGTTTATATCCATGTGATTCTTGTAACCCTGGTTTATGCATTTTAAGTGCTGTATCATATTCATTGTGTGACCCTACCAAACAGATTTGTCCATTCTTCTGTCAAGGGACGTTTAGATTTTTGTCTACTACTGCTACTCTTGGGCACCTAAGTATTCACTGTACAGGGAGACATGGGTCTCCTTATGCCGTGGGTGAGAGAATTTTTCTAGGACATACATCGAGGAGTTGAATTTCTGGGTTGTGGAGCACATACATCTTCTACTCTACCAAATAGAACAAAGTTGTTCTTCTAAGCGATCGCCCATCAAACTGTATGAGAGTACCTGTTTGCCCACCACCACTTGACATTTTGGACGTAAAAAAGTAGTTTTTTTTTCTTCATTTGATGAGTATAAAAAAGTATCTCCTTGTTGTTTCAATTTATATTTAAAAAATTATGAGTGAGGTTGAACATCCTTTTGTGATTATTGACATTTGCGTTTCTTCTGTGAATTGCCTACTCGTTTTCTGGGCCCATTTTCCCATTCGGTGGTTTGTCTTTTTCTTTAGGTATGTCGGGATTTCTTGAGTATTCTGACTACAAACCCATTCTCCATTGCATACATGGCGGCTGTCTGCTCCCAGGCTGTGGTGAAATCTTTTCATTTGTTCGCGGAGTTTCTTGTTCTGCATAGGTCTTTAATGACTTTTAAAATTTAAATGAACCCCTTTCCCTTTTCTGGGGGCAACAAGGACTTCTCAGGGATGGTGATGGGGGAGAAAAGGGCTCTGGGTGCTTGGGGCCAGAGGCTCCTGGCAGGAATGAGGCTGTGTGTAGATCTGGGCTGGCAAGGCTTCTTCAGGAGGGGGGCCGTGTGCTCTTGGACCCCCGGGTGTGTTGGAGGCCTGCCCACAAATGGAAGGTGACCACCCAAAGATCTTTCTGACTAGGGTGACCATATAATTTTTCATTTAAAGTAGGACACTTTTGAGATTGTAAGGGGATGCTATTAATAATGACAGTGGGACAGTGGAAGTAAACTCGGACTGCCTCAGGCCAACCAGGACCAAGGGCACCCAGCTGCTGGAGTTTGCGTTCCTAGTTCTTACATTTCGTCTCACTTTGCTGGTTTCTGCCAGTCTCTACCCACCTCTGTGGCTCTCCTCCTGCTGTCAGCTGGGAGGGCTTTGGGGTCCTTTTCCAGCCACCTCAGAGCCTTAACGTCACTTCTTCCATAGCCCATTGGGAAAATACTGTCAGAGAGACCAGTCTCCTGTTGTCTGAATCCTGCTCCATGGAAGTCCCCTGTTGGCCACCTCTGCTCTGAGCTCCTATGACACTTGCTCTGCATTACTGACTGGGATCTTTAACTTGCAAACTTTGTGGGCATTGTCTCCCCCCATTAGCTTGCAAAGCTCTTAAAAATGGGGATATGTATTCCACTTGTCTGCTCGGTTCTTCCAGCCTGCCCCTGCACTGAAAGTCCCCCATTCTGTTTTGCTGCTTGGGTTGGGGGAGGGGTCCTTTCTCCTTTAGGGGAGCAGGGTCTTTGTTACAATTCTTCTCTGCAGCACATTGTGTTCCTGCACCCCTTACCGTGTCTCCTTCACACCTCCATCTTTGCGGCCATCTGCTCCTTCGGGAGGCTGCTGTCAGGGGCAGTTTTCTGGAACTGGTTCAACACATCAGCAATGGGAAGTGCATCTTCAGGCTGGAAGATAAGCATATAGTCATAAATGCCGAGCAGAGCCTCTCATTTCAGGGATGCATACATCGTGGCATAATTAAGAGGGAAGTCTTGTCCTTGAAAAAGATTTTCAAAAAGGGTTTGTAATTGCAAGGACAGAGAATTAGTTTTAAAGCTTCTTGACTTTTGTGATAATCTCTAGGGCTTCTTTATCAATTTGTACCCAGATGATGTTGCTCTCAAGTCATAAGCAATTGGCTTATCAGTCTCTCTGGCATCTTGTGGCGGAGCAGAGCCCAGATAGGGTTAGGTGAAGCGTCACTGGTCCAAAGTGGTGGATTATGTTTATTATAATATCCTGACGCAGACTCAGAGGTCTATAACTGCTTGACATTCCTGGAAGTGTCCTTGGGATGTTAAGTCCAATACCATGGGACATCTTCCTAGTAGGACTTAAATTGGTTTTACAATTGTTGCTTCTTAAGGAAGGAAAACCTAGAAATGGAGTCACCAGGCGAAGGCTGGAAGCTCTTGTTTTCTTTTGAGAACAAACACGTCACGGATCATATAGACCCTGCCTTGTGGTGAGGGGGGCAGAGGGGGGGGTTAACTGTAGCAGCAATGATGGGGTAGTCTGGGAAGGCGAAACTCGGTCCAATTTCACATTTCTCTTGTTTTCCCTTAGGACACTGACGTGTGCAGAAGGTGTGGGTTTTCAGGAAAACCTCTTACGAGTTTATTTTTGTTGATACCAAGATCAGGGCAATATCAGAATATGGTTCTCTGCCTGGAGTTCTTGATGCGTGGGAAAGTTCTACATGCCCTACATTTTAGGTGCTTAACTCTGGTGTTATTCAGCAAGTGACAATTACTCACAGGGTCTCTACAGATTTCCTCTCCATGGGCTTGGACAAGGTCCAGGAAGAGGGAGGAGCTGAGTCACAGCTGGGCTGGGTTGTCCTACTGTATTAAATGCCTTGATCATGGGGCACCTCAGTCTCCACAGTCTTCTCACACTGTGGGGCATTAGCATCAGCAGTACTCATTAGGTTCATGAAATGTTTCGAGGTCATCTGATTTAATGATAACCCATGCTCTGTCTTTTCACATTCTGTATCTTAGAGGTATTTAATTATTCAGGTGTTGGGGAGATAGCAAAGAGCAGATCAGCCACGGCCTGTGCTCTCCTGGATCAGTGGAGACAGATCTTAGTGATAAAGAGTGATGTGGGCTGAGAGGAAAGGAAGGTAAGCGATGGGCACCTGTTGCAAAGTAGCTTTGGCCCTGACTTTCCTCACCAAGGCCCGAGTCTCTGAGGCTATCTGAGGATGTTTGTTGGCTCTAGCCTCTGATGGGGCTGTTCTAATGCAACCCGGGCTTCTGACTCCTTTTCAAGAAGCCGTGGCCCTGCCCACTCATTGGCTCCCCGAGGGTGTCACCCTGAGATGTGTCGCTGCCTTCAGCAGGCACACCTTCGCATTTCGGTCTGGAATGAGCACTCTGGACCTCAGCGGCTGTGCCGAAGGGCGGTGGGGAGAGCTAGGAGGGCAGGCTTGCTGATGCTGAGGGGCCCTGAGCCCAGCTGGTGGCCACCTGAGAGCCACACCGCTGATAAGCACGACCAGAAATGCTGCACCAGCTTCTCATGTGCATAGCTCGTGGCTCCCTGACAAGTGAAAATAAAGACCTCTGAAGGGCAGGTGCTGGGAACAGGGAGCCCTGTACTTCTCTGCTGGGGCTGAAACAGCTGAGGATCTCAGAGGCATCCTTCCTCTGGGGGGCTCTGCTCTCCCAGCCCTTGAAGCTGCAAGGAGAGTGCCGGGGTGGTTGTCTTTGAATGCGAAAGCGGGTACCTGCATAGACACTCCCTAAGTCCTGCTGCTCTGGCCAGCAGATGCTCCTGTACACCTGCTGGCAGGGACCACTTCTACAGCACAGGTCACTCCTGGAATGTCTGCCAGATGTGTTGTCATAACAATAAAGCACGTTTGCTGAGGGCTTCTTTGTACTGGGCACTGTGCCAAAGCTTTATGTCTGTCGTCTCATTTAATTCTAAAGTCCTTCGATGTAGGTTACCTCCCGTTCCTTCCATTTTTTAGAGGGGAACTTTGAGGCTCAGAGAGGTTAAGATACCTACGGTAGGCAAAACAGCCTGAGGCGCATCTCAGTCCAAAGCCCAGTTCTGCTGCTGCCCATGCCAGGCCACATCCCGCAGTATCTGCAACTGCAGGCTTTCCTTGGACCCCATAAACGTCGGCACTGACTTAGTTCAAGACGTGACAACGGAGGACTTTACTGCGAATTCTGTGTTCAAGGGGGATGGGCAATTTATCAGCCAGGAAATCCCCCCACTGCAGCATGGAACACGAAGGCAGGTCTCTGAGCTGAGTGCTACAGCCCTAAGCAGGTGCCAGGCCCTTCCTTCTGACAGGATCCAGCCACTGCGTCAGTGGCAACCAACGTTCGTGGCCAGTATGTGTGTCACGGGTGGGTCCCTGGTGTCCCCCATTACCCATGAGCTCTGGCTTCCCCCAAGCTCAGCTGGGCGTGACTGGTCCCGCCTTTTGGCCCTGGCAGCTCCTCAGTGGGATGGAGCCCACCTGAATCCTAGCTTTGTTGACTGGGGCTTTGTCTCTCTGGCTAACTTTTGCCAACTCTTACAGCTAAGACTGTTTTCTGCACCTCCAAGCACTGGCTAGGGTTCTGCTGAAGCCTAGACAGACCTCTGTGAAATTAGTGAGGGATCCTGCCAGGAAAGCATGTCCATTGGCCCTGTGGACACCAGTAATAGTCGACGGGACTCAAAGTGGGCTCTTTGATTTGGGCCCAGGGATGGGGTGGGGCCATTTCCATCTCTGGGTCCCTTTCATTGGATCCCAAATTGTTTTCCTGCCCACTGATAAATTTCTAACATGTCTTGCATCTGAGGTTTCTGGATTCTGCCAGTTGATTCTATTGTAAGGTCCAAGCTTCTGTGTAGTGAATGATGGTACCCACAATAAGCATAATTTTAATCATGCCTCAACAGTTCATGAGATGTCCTCTTAGGTAAGGTGGGGCTGGGGGGGTAGTGGGAGAGCAAGCCTGTATCAGCAAACGTCTGGGCCTTTCTAGTGGTCAGGAGTATAGCCTGCTTCTTTTCTGGACACTTGTTTCTGAACCTTTAAGACAGTGTTCTTAACTGGGCGAAGTTTTGCCTCCAAGGAGAGATTTAGCAATGTCTGGAGACGTTTTTGGTGTCCCAGCTGGGGACTTGCATTGACAGCTACTGGGTAGAGGCCAGGGATGTTGTTAAGCATCCTACAATGCACAGGGACAGCACCCTACAACAAAGGTTATCCTATCCAAAATGTTGGTAGTGCCAAGGTACAGAAATGCTTCTGGTCAGTGCACTGTCTGTGCTTGAGGAGAGGGGCCCGTGTGAATCAGAGCCATTTGTGTGCAGAGGAGTCCCCTCTTGTTCTGGTTTGTGGTGTCTTGTTTGCAACTCAGCTTTGTCCGTCCTTCACTCACTGCCCCAGCCCCTCAGCAGCTGCCCTCGCCCAGACTATGCTCTTCCTACAACCGTGGACTTGTGCTCCCAGGCTGAACTGGTGGGCATGTCCCATTCATCTCTGCCCCTTAACTTAGAGGAAATATGTTTGTTGGACAGTCGAACAGAGCTTCGCAGAGGTCTATCCTTCGGGAGTGATATTCTCTTTTGTATGCATAAAGATAAAATGAAAGCTTACTGATTATCCTGGGTTGAACAGTGTCCCCTTCCGCTCCCAATTCACGTTCCACCTGGAACCTGTGATTGTGGAAATCGGGTTGGAAATAGGGTCTTTGCAGGTGTAATCAGGTTCAGATGAGGTCATACTGGATTAGAGTGGGCCCTAACCCAGAGACTGTGTCCTTATGTGAAGAGGGACACTTAGACATGGAGATGCACATACAGGGAGGATGGCTGCAGGAAGACGGATGTGGAAGTTAGAGTGATGGGTCTGTGAGCCAAGGGTGTCCAGGTCTGGCTGAAACCACCAGAAGCCAGGAAGAGGCAAGGAAAGAGCCTATCCTAGAGCCTTTGGAGGAGCCTTCCCTGCTGATATCTTGATTTCAGACTTCTGGCCTCCAGAATAAATTCTGTTCCTTTAAGCCAGCTAATTTGTGATAATTTGTTACGGCAGCTCTAGGAAATGAATACGCTGACTTATAAATCCCAGGAAGTCGGCAGACAGACATAAAAACCTTCTTCGTACCTCAGTGTCATCATCTGTCATTGGTACCAGAGTGGACTTGGCGGTTTGCTGTCACCTGGCCTTGTCTTCGATGATGCCCACATTTGTTTCCAGACAATGTTGAACTTGGCTTGTGGTGACCAGGCAAAGTTCATCCCAAACCCTTCTCAGAACAAAGTAAAGGAATACAAGTGAATGTGTATACTGAGGTGTCCATCACCCCTGTTCCTGGCTCCCAATACATTGTAGTTTGGCCCTAAATTCAGGTTAGGGGTCCCCAGAACTTGTAAGTGCTCTGTGTGTTCTTGAGCAACAACCAGAAGCTTATTGCGTTGGTATGTGGTTATAGGCCAGATGGGCCCCGGCTCCCCGTGGGGCTGCCTGCCCAGGTGAGCTCTCTCTCTCTCTTTTTTTTTTTTTTTTTAAGATTTTACTTATTTATTTGATAGAGAGAGAGTGAGCACAAGTAGACAGAGTGGCAGACAGAGGGGCAGACAGAGGGAGAGGGAGAAGCAGGCTCCCTGCTGAGCAGGAAGCCCAATGCGGGGCTCCATCCTAGGACCCTGGGGTCATGACCTGAGCTGAAGGCAGATGCTTAACCGACTGAGCCTCCCACGCGCTCCCCGCAGGTGAACTCTTGAGAATCATGTCGTTCTGATCTATCACCATACCACGCCAAGGTGTCTGTATGCTGTCCCTCTAGCAGTCGGGTCTAACAGACCTGGCATTTTCTGGGCCACGGACCCCTTTGGGAACACTTGCAGGGATGGGATCCATTATCCAAACCCATGGTCAGGGCCCCTTCTCTCAGCTCTCACACCCATTTTCCTCTACACTCCCTTGCCAGCCTTTCTTTTAGGCCCATCCCACAGTGGCTTGAATTCCCCATTTTTCCTTCCATGAGAGGATTTGAGAGCCAGCCAAAAAGCACCCTGCCCTCAAATCACTGAGTAAGACCTGTTGACTCACTCTTCAGACTAGGAAAGGCCCCCTTCTCAGAAACATAAAGGCCATTCTCTTCTCTTTGAGGAGGAAATGAAAATGCGTTCGATTTCTCCACATAATGCAAAGAAGAATTTCTTGCTAAAGAAGCAAAAGCTAAAACCAAACACAAATTGAGTTCTCATGGGTCACCCAGCTGCCAAGGGTTCGGCAGGATTCCTTGTTCTGCATCAAAAGCAGGCTTTGGTGCTGTGCCTCAGAGATCATCAGGTTCAAAATCCTCATTCTGCGCATGGGGAAGCTAAGGCCCAGACAGGGCAAGTGACTTGCCCAGGGCTACCCTGGTGACCGGTGCCAGAGCTGGGACCAGAAGCCAAGTGCCCTGATTCTGAGACCATTGAGGGTTGACCTGACTTCAAATCACTGGGTATGGGAACTTGACAGGTAGAAAACAGTAGGAATGCATCCCAGCCCAAGCCAACACAGCCAGTCTCTTTCAGTGGTGGGGAAGGCACTTCCCTTCTGACCCCCCTCCCTGGCTGATGCCCTGGTTAGTGACGACAGCTCCCATTTGCAGAGCACCGTGTAGAGCCTTCACTTCCATTACCTCCTTTGATCCTTGGTTACACTGTGCGTGGGCGGGGCTAGCACGGCTGGTTCCCACCTTATAGATGATGAAGACAAGGTTCAAGAGGTTCAGTGACTTGTCCAAGGTCACACATTTATTGCAGAAGAGGAATTAGACCCTAGGCTTCCTATTCAAAATTCCTGGAGCCCCTGCCCTACACGTGAGCTGCTTGGCAGCTGCTTCTCCCGCCTCTTCTGCTCTGCTCCCCTCTCGGACAGCCCGGCAGAGCCCGCTCTAGGCCCCTGCCCTCCTTATGCCTCTTTCCTTCCTCCTCCTTCTCCAGATCCACGGCCAAGTGTCCTGGGCCTTCTTTCTGTCCCTTGATCCTTCGGGCCCCGCGCTCCTGCTGCCCGATGCCGCCCTGGCCCCTCAGGTAGGTGCTGGGTCGTTTGTACACTGTGGCTTAGGCTGCAAGCCGGTTCCTGGGGGGTGGAGTGGGGGTGGAATCTGGGATGGGGTTCTGGATTCCCCCCGGAGCTTGGGCACTTACTTGGTTGATTCTCCACTGCCCACTCACACACTCTCCATGGCTGGGTCTCAGTTGTTCCCTCTGCAGAATGGAGAGGGCCGCTCCCTTCTCTCTCAGTTTGGGGACGAATTCTGCCAAAAAGGGGTTAAAAAATATAACTGAGCTTAATCCGAATTGAGGCCTGGTCTGCTTATTTGCATATAAGCATCTCTTCCGCCCCCAGCCCTGGTAATTTGCATCTCATTATCCAGGTGCCTCCTTGGTGATTTCCCCCTAGACTGGTCCTGCCGGCTTTAGCTCTATCTCTTTTTTTGGCCCTTAGAGCTTTTCTCCTGCCCTCCTGGCTCCAGAGGGGCTCTTTGGCTGGTCCTGCCTCCACAATCCTGGCTGTAGGCTATTTCCTGGTACTCAACTTCCCCTCCGCATCGTTGTTTCTGCGGCCCAGCCAGGGAAATGGCAAGCCTGAACTGGGACCAGTGTGTATGTGTTTAGTGGGAGGGGGCTGACATAGGAGGGGGGCGCTCCATCTGTCTGTGCGAACATAGAAGGTACAGAGTGTATTCGTTTGCGTGTGCGTGCGTACACACAGCGTGTGTTATACATATTTGCCTTGACCCCTCTGTTCTTTTGCTTCCATCCCTGGATGACCAGGGATGGTTTAAAACAGAGTTTGACATGCATTTTGTGCGACATCACCCAGGTAAAAGGTTTGGGGGATGCGCAGAGGGCAGGGACAGGCTTTGTGTTTTGTCCCCCAGCCCTGCCCCCGGGGCAGACGCAGGGCCCTAGGCTCTCCTAGAGCAGCCTTACTCTTCTAAGCACTGGTGTCTCCCCAGGGAAGCCAGCCGTGTAGCCTCCCAGTCAGTCCTACCCCTGAAAGCAATTGTAGTAGGGGCCGGCCACAAACAGAGATGAGCAGAGGGCCCTAGGGATTGAGCAATTGCCTGGAGGGAGGAAGAGACCCCTTATGGAAGGTCTCCCTAGGACCACAGTGGTTGGGCCCAACCCCGGGTGCTCAGTGGCACTGCCTGACCGGCCGAATCGGAAGGGGCTCTGCTCTGGTGCAGAGTTGAGGAGGGACAGGGAAGCAGGCCACCCACGCCGATGACTAAAAGGCAGTGTGTGCTGGGGCAGCAGCACTGGGTGGTGGCAGGCAGTGACATCTAGTCCCAATTCTTCATCAGTGCATGCCTATAGGGCCCCTGCCAGGGGCAGAGCCTTGTGTTGTGTTCATCTGTGGATAGAGCAATGAATAAGACGGACATGTGGCCGCCGCGGGGCGTGCACGGCCTAGTGGCGACTCAGACTAGTAAACAGCTCAGTTTGATGCAGGTGGAGGGGGACGTTCAGGGTCTGGCATGGTTAACTTTAGGGGTCATTATGGTGATGCCACTGTACCGGGATAGTGGCCAAACACTGGTCTGGATTTCACTGTGAAGGTAGTTTTTAGATGAGATGACATTTAAATCAGTGGACTTTGAGTAAAGCAGATTGTTCTTCAAGGGGTGGGCGGGCCTGAGAGAAAGCGGGCCTTGAGAGAAACCAGGCTGAGGTTCCCCCGAGGAAGAGCATTCTGCCAGTACATGGCCTTTGGATTTGAGCGGCAACATTAGCTCTTCCTTGGGTCTCCAACCTGCCGGCCTACTCTGCGGATTTCAAACTTGCCAGCGTCTACAATTACATGAACCAATTCCTCTGTTTTTCTGGAGAACTATGACTAATACAGAGTCCTGTGGGAGAGCCTAGGAAAGGATTGGGGGGGCATGGAAGGCTTCCTGGAGGAGGCAGGCTGGGGTCTGAACTATCTGCAGTTAAGAAAGTGGAAGGATGTTTGAGGCAGTGCAGCAGGAGGGAAGGGGCGGCATGGTGTGAAGAATGCAGCGGGCCAGGCTAGCTGAGTCCAGAGTGAGCGCTGTTACTAATGAGCTTGATGGCCTCAGGAACGGCCCTTGATTTTTCTGAACTTCCGTGTCCTCCATTTTGAAATGGGGAAGAGAGCCCCAACAACCTCTTTCAGAGAGCTTTGGGAGCATGCAAAGGAGAGGCTGAGGTGAGCAGCGTGGTCGATGGTGAGGAGCTGAGGAACGTGAGGGCCTGCGTGGCCCCTCTGGGGCTTTGGCAGGCAGCGTGGTGGTGGTTGTCCGGGCAGAGGGTCTGTGCTGCTTCCTTTAGGCCTGGAACATGCCGGGCAGCAGCAGTAGTCCAAAGGGGTTGGCCTGCTTGAGGGGGTTCTTCCCTGACTTGTTGCAGGCCTCAGTGTTTGCATCTGTCAAATGGAGGTGGATGATCGCTTAGGGTTGTCTCGAGAATCAAGTGAGATAATGTGCTGCATGGGAATAGGCTGAAACGAGGGAAGTGCTAGAACACAATGTGTCGTTATTGTCGGTGGTCAGGAGCAGGGCCGGGCCAGAGGGCAGAGCGACGCTTGAAGACGTTTGAGGACAGGCGGCCGCCCCCCTTCCCCCCCCCCCCCGCCCCGGGTGCTGACCCTGCAGTGGCAATGCCTCCTTACCTCCTTAACTGCTGCTCGGCAGGGGCCTCATTCCCCTCGCTCTAGTCCAGGCCCTGGAGGTGAGAGCTGACAGAATTCCTGCAGGAGGCCCGGGTACTGTGGGCAGCTGGTTGGACGTTAACATCCTTTGAAAGGCTTCCTTGACACTTTTTGCAGGTGGAGCTCTGCCCAAGGTGACCAGGTGGCCGGGGTAGCAAGTTCTCAGAGGGGGGTGGGGGGGGGTCTGGACCTGTAGCATTAGCACCAACTGGGAACTTGCTAGAAATACAAATTCTTGGCTCCACCCAGACCCCAAATCAGAAACTGGGATAGGGCCTGAGAAGCTGAGTCAGGAAGTGGGATGGGGCCCAGGAAGCTGTGTCTGAACAAGCCCCGCAGGGGATTTGTGTGTGAGCCACCGTGTGTGGACTGGGCCTTTGGCAAGGCCAGGGGGAGCTTTTGTTGATGGACTGAAACAATTCACCCACACAGAAAACATCGTTCTCTATTCCTCCTCTGCCACATTTTTCCCCTCTTTTTTCTCTCTCTCTTCTCCCCACCTCCCCTTTTTTTTCAAGACACAAAACCCCAGCAGAGGTGGACACAAAGATTCTCTGGGTTACCTTGAGGAGTGGAGGCATATTTCTAACACTGCTTACACCTTAGAAAATAAAGAGCAAATGGTTAACAAGTATCTGAAGAAGGTTTAAATACCATGAATTAGAGGAAAATATAAATTTGAACATTTGAGATACGATGTTCAGCTCGTCAGAATGGCAAAAGTCAGAAAGGTGGACGAATCATAGAGCTGATGAGGATGTGTGAAGACAAGTGCTCTCCTGAATCACAGGTAGGGGTGTAAACTGGTTCACTTATTTTGGAGAGCAATCTGGCACACTTAATGCTATTTATTTTTGTAAATTATTTTTATTGATCACACCTCACATAGTGCTTACTGTGTTTTAGACACAGTTCCAGGCAGTTTACAAACACTGATTAACTTGAGTACGAGTCTGCCTGATGACCCAGACATCCTACTAGCAGTGCATCAGGAGAAGGTCTCGGACAGCAACGAAGGGGGAGGTATAGGGTGTGTTGTTTGTGGCAGAGGCAAGTGGGAACCCTTCTCAGTGTCCATCAGTGGGGGATGGACAAGGGGGCAGTGGTGGGTGCATCCTGAGGGATCCTATGTAGTGCTGGGACCATCTAATCGGACACCTATAGCAAAGAGATCTCAAAAAAAACCAGTGCTGACTGAAAAAACCAGACTGCCAATAACATTCATAACACAGTACCATTTATGAAAATTCAAAACACATATTCATAACAATGCTCTATAATTTACAGGATATATGCATATTTAAGGACATTCAGCAAACATCCTGGAGCAGGTACCTATGTGGAGGAGACGGATTCGGAGTGGGGACAGTGACGAGGGAGAAAGGAAAAGGGGGGAAACACACAGGACCCTATTCTACTGGACGCTGTCTTAATAACGTGCTACGAGCCACGGAGCGTGATGGCCTCGATGAACCTGTGGTCAAAAAGAAAACAGAGAAAAGAAGCCCTCTTTCCATGTTGATGGCTTAAAGCTGAGCAGGACTGAGGCTGAGCATACAGGGGAGGTGTGGAGTTTGGCCAGAATCTGACCCTAAAGCTAGTCACTCGGGCACCTGCGAGGCTTCGTCAGTTAAGCGTCTGCCTTCCGCTCAGGTCAAGGCAGGAAGCCCCTGCCTTCCGCTCAAGTCATGGTCCTGGGATCGAGTCCCGCATGGGGCTCCCTGCTCAGTGGAGAGTCGGCTTCTCCCTGTCCCTCTGCAGCTCCCCCTGCTTGTGCTCTCTCGCTCTCTCTCTCTCAAATAAATAAATAAAATCTTAAAAAAAAATAAAACTAGTCACTCATATCTCTGTAAAATGGGAATAGAAATCAATCAATCAATCGATCGATCAATCAAGTTGTTATGATAGCCACATCATATGTTCTGCAGGGACTGGCCTCTAGGAGACACCCCATGGTGACTGCTTCTCTGCCTTTCTCCGGTGGCGTCTAGGAGGCCGTCCATGCCTTGGACAATCTTTCTGGCCTGCATGTGTGGGAGCCGTGAGAGGTCAGGGCCTGGGCGGGCTGGCTGGGGGGCGGGCTGTGCTGGGGGGGCCGACTGGCTGGGGGAAACTTAGAAACACAGCTTTGTGTTGGTGCTGACATTTGTTTAGGAAAAGTTCGTGAATATACAAGAGGAGAGAGAATGGTAGAATGAACTCCCACCCCACTCCAGTTTCAGCAGATAGCAACATGTGGCCAATCTTGGGGATTTATTGATAGAGGGGACCATAGATAATCATGCCTTACATTTGTATGGAGATCTTTTGCATATGGTATTTCATTCAGTGTTCACAGCGACCCATAAAAATAGATATTGTTCTCCCATTTTAGAGATCAAAAGACTGAGGCTGAGTGCAGTGAAGCTACTGTCTGAGATGGATGTGCCGGAGGCTGAGCCTGGTGCTGGCCCTGGGCACTCTGGCCTGCAATCTAGCCCTAGTCTACGGCCCTATGAGCACAAGCACCCTGAGCAGCCTTTGTCAGTCGCACCCTGCTGCTCCCTAGGGGGGTGGCCGTGGGCCAGCCCCCTCCCCTCCGGGGCCTCCCCTTGTGGCCTGGGTAGCGTCTGTGCATCTGGCCTGCCCCTCTCAGAGCTCAGTGCTCTCACTCCCTGGTGTGCCCTGCTTTGCGGGAAGTGGGGCAGTTTAGAAACAACCCAGAAAGCAGAGAGAGGCAGACCGCACCCTGATGTCCCCACTCCAGGGGCCCAGTGCTGGCTCAGGGCCACTGGATAGAGAGAGGCGCCCCCAGGAGGTGGCAGTAGGGGGGGTGGTAGTGGGCTGGGACAGAGGCCCCCAGTTTGCCCTCATTTCTACACAGAGTTCACTTGGGCTGCTGGGGCCAGGAACTGGGGAGCAGGTGGCTGCTGGGGAAGAAACAGGGAGATTTCTGTAGCTCCCTCAGGGTATGCTCAGCTCCCAGGCAGCACTGAGACCAGGTTCCAGAAACAGATTTCTTCTTTTTTTAACCACTTTTTCCCCATGGTGACCTACTTTTGTAGCTGAGGCCCTAAGACACTCTGGTCACCTCTGAGTTGTTTTTCTGGAGGATAGGCTCCCTAGCCAGTCCTTGCTCCCTGCACTTGGTTGGGAGGCTCAAAGTAGGACACCCAGAGTCTTCTGGGGAGGGGAGGGCCCCCAGGACTCAGGGCTATGGAATGAGTACTTCAGGTTCAACTCCTCTGGGCTGGCGCCCTGGCTTGGTTTCTGAGACACAGGTAGAAACTTCTGCTCCTGAGTCCCCAGTCACTCGGCAGGGTCCTTTCAGGAGGTGTCCACGGGGGTGGGAGAGGGAGTGATCGACAAGGAGGAGATGGTGCCAGCCAGAGAGGCAAGATCCAAGGACCAGCCAACATCTATGCATTGACCACTCCCTATACACCCAGCCCTGGAGGGTGCAGAGGGCCTGATAAAGCCACAGGCATAATAGGGGGCTCCTTGGGGGGGCAGTGGGAGTTGGAGGTTGTGCCCATGGGGGCAGATGTAGAGAATTCCGGTCTTGTGACTGATGTGGACTGGGGAGTGAGGACACTCAGCAGGAACAGGGCCACGTACTGCCCTCAGGGAGTTACAGTTTAGTTGTGTACACACATGTGCACGTGCAGACATAGCCCTGCTTTCACACCGGTAAATAAGGACACGCACACATGCACACACAGAGACACGCCCACACTCACACAGAGAAAGACACACACTGACATGCCCATGGTCTTGCACAAATAAATAAAGACACACACACACACACACACACACACACACACACACACACACACGGAAGTCAGTCATTCAAAACAATTAAGCACTTAGGTTGTGTTTTTGCACCTGAAGCATTCTGAGAAAGATTAGTCCAATTGGAACAAATGAGGAAGGTTTTATGATGGGAGTAGCATTTACTTCTTATACTTTGTGCACAGGGATGTGTGGGAATGGCATTCCGGGCAGAGGAACAGCATGAACAAAGGCATGGAGACTCCCATGAGCCCTGTTTGTTCAGAGGACCCTGAAGGAGACCCATCCACCAGGATCATTGTGCTGGGTATACGCCTCTCCATGTGGCTGCAGAGTGCTGAGCAGGGTGGGAGTGGGGGGGAAGGTAAAAGCAGGCAGAACCAGCTGTTTCCAGACCTGGGGAGCCTGGGAGACCCTGGGTTTCGAATGCTACTCTGCTTTGGTTGGTTAGTCCAGGCATCCAGGGGAAGGTTCTGAATTATTTAGTCAAGCCCAGAGGTGGGGGCAGGTGCAGCAGGGAGGCAGGGGCCCTGTGGAGGCTGTGGTGGAAGAGTAGGGCCCCTCTCCCTCGGTTTTGTGAACTCGAGATGCTCTTCCTCCCTTCCCGTGCACCCACCTACCTGTCAGCTTCTTCCCCACAGAGGAGGGATAATGGCAGCTGCACTCTGAGGGTTGTGGTGGAGATCAAATAGGGAGAGGAAGCTCCTCGGCATGGGGTCTGCCACGCAGGAGGTGTCCAGTGGTGAGAGCCCGTTCACATCTATGCACTACCCCCCTTCTTCATCTGGCTAAGGCCTTTGCCTCCCTGAAGCTCAGGATCACCCCGGGCTCTGGACGGCGGGGGGGCGGGGGGGCTGCTGTGCTTTGACCCCCCCCCCCCCCCCCGCACCAGGAGCATGTGTGACGTAGCCTGAGGGTCTTGCACCAACAGGGCCTGTCCTGGTCTCCCTGTGGCTCATTGGCTCTTCATATCCCTGGTGCCCTGCACCTGCTTCATGGGACAGGCTGAGGACCGGCTCTGAATGAATGAATGAAAATGTGTAAGTGCTTTGTAAATTGGTAAGAATTTACAAAAGTTACTTAATGGGCTTCTCCAGAGAGGGAGCCTTGGGCAAATGCATAATGAAGAAAACAGAGCCTGATTTCAAGGCCAAGGCCAGATTGGAGCCGGACCTGCAGGGCCATCAGGGGAGGGGAGGGGGCCACACGGGCAGACACCCCCTCCTCAGCAGGGCCCACCAGCCTGGGCCCGGGCACAGTCTGTAGCTGCAACGCTACCATCTTTTCAGGGCAAACTTTCGTTCCCTCCCATTTCATTTTCTTGTTCTGATTATAAGGTCGATTGTTGTAAAGCACTCAAACTTCTGACAGGAAGTAAATACTTAACACATCTCACATGAAAAGTACAAATTCCCTTACCCACCCCGCTAGGGTATGCCCTTACAGAGTCCCTCTGGTTGATTCACTCACTTTGATTGACTGATGGTTTATTTGTCTTACAAAAGCAGGACCCTGCTAAGCACAGTTCCTGCAACTTCCTTCTATCACTAGCGACATATTGTGGACATTGCGGGTTTTTGTTTTTACCTGTACCACATTCTTTTTAATGGCCATATAATATTCTGACACATGCAGGAGGTACCACTTATTTAACCAGTCCTTGACTGATGGACCTCTGGATGGTTCTAAATGGAAATTGCATTTTAAAGGAGGCCTGAGTGGTGAGGGCGGGATGCAAGCATGATGCTCTTCTTCCTTCCCCTCTCTTTCTCCTGGTGCCACCTTATGAGACAGCAAAACCACTTATCTCGCCCCATCCCCATCCCGGGCCCTCCGCCTCTCCCAGAGGGGTGAGGGGACACCTCTCCTCCTTTTACAGCTTTGCCAACCTGATCCCTATACCCTGGGTCTGTTTGTCTTCCTTCACCAGTGATGGGTAACCCACCTGCCTGGCTCAGACCTTGTTTGCTCAGCCTGGGGATTTTTGGTAGTGGAGGGTCTCGACACCTGCCTGGGGCCTTGGGGCAAACAGGGAAGGCCAAGGCAGGATGAAGTGAGGGAGGTGGGCGGGTTGCTGGAGTGACAGTGATTAGGTTGGCAGGTTACCCTTTTCCAGGAGGGGACAGCCAGAGAGGACAGAGGCTGCTGTTTCTTGTGGCATTTAGGGAATTTGATGATGCAAATGAGCCCTCTGGTGACTATGAATATTCATTAGGAGTTCTCCCTTCTGAGCAGTGGGAATTCCTCCAGGCTTGCTAATGAACCTGGCAAGACAAAGGGTGGGTGGGATGTGGTCCGGCTTCATTCTGCCTTTCCTCTCTCCCACCCTCTTCGTGTCCCCTCCTAACCTACGGGGTGTGGCAGAGGCAGAACCAGGGGAGGGTGGCCTGGGTTCTAGGTCTGGTCTCTAATTTGCGGGTTTCCGTCTGACCAGTCTGGGCCTTGTCCTTCTCTTTTCCCATGAAAACCATGACCAAGGCCACCCCTAGGAAAAAGCCTGAGGCAGGAGCTGGGGAGAATCATAGGCAGCTGGTTAGAATCCTAGGTACTGTTTGAATAGATGGGGAAACTGAGGCCGAGAATGTAAATGGCTTGCCTGAGTGATAGGCAATTATATGACAGAATCAGAGTTAAGCCCAGGCATTCTGACTCGGGATCTTAACATCTTATCTCCCTGCTCACTTCTGAAGCCTGAGTAGTCCATTTGCTGAGCCCCCCACATGCCCAGTGTAACCCCTTCTTGGAATCTTTGTGTTCCTGAGTGGAACCCACTTCTGGGAAGCCCAGCCCACAGCCACCGCTGCTCCCTGGACCCTGCTGCCCTTCTTGGCTAAAACACTCACTCCACACTTGGCACAGACGTCCTGGCTGAGCTGTTACCTCTTCAGGGGGCACCTGTTTTCTGAACTTTAGGGTGGGGCCCATGTCTTACACACTCAGCCAGAGGTTCAGGGGGACCTACTTTCTGAATCCAAATCAGGGCGTGAAGCCCGGTGACTATGACCATCTCGCAGGGACCACAGGAAAGAATGTGTGAAATCAGAGCTGTCCAGGTTAGGGTAGCCAATAACAGATATATGCGCATGTGTGGGATCACAGAAGGAGACAGAGAGAAGAAAGGAATCACAGAGGTCACCTCTAGGCCAATGGATTTAATAATTTTTCTTCTTTTTTTACAATTACCAAATCTTTTTTTCAAATGAAACCTTCCCCAAAGCCCAAAAAATAAAAGAGACAAAAGCAGGGCTGCTCAGGTGCAGGATGGGATGCAGGGGCCAGAGTCCCCTTGCTAAGTCCTCCCCCTGTCTCCTCAGCAACATCTGAGCTCCCTCATTACACAGATAGGCTGAGGCCCAGGGAGGGACAGGATTTGCTGGGAAGTTACACAGCTTGGTGGTAGCAGAGGCAGAATTAGAAATCAAGTCTCAGGTGGCCTCGGTTGACCGTGTCTACCAGACCCCGAGTTTTTGAGGTGCCCCTGGGATGAGTTCTGGGTCAGCCAGCAGGCAAGTAGGTCTCCGCCCGCCCTTGACAGCCAGGTGCTTTTGGATATGGTGGGCTGCAACTTTTGTCTCCATTGACCTTTTTGAGAGCTGAATGGGAGAGCGTTAGAAGGAGGTGTGTGGGCAGGGAGGAAGGCGGGCACTGTTCCAAGAGGAGTTTGATCTGGATAACAGTGCTCGGCCTCTGGATCTCATTTGGTTCTGGGGGAGGGGGTGGGGGCACAGTGCTACTGCTTTGTCTCATTTCCTGCTCATTGGAGGAAAAGGAATCAAGGAGTTTCTCAGAGCCTACAGCGCAGGCCTTTGCCTCTGCAGACTTCACTGCGCCATGAGCGCAGCTGGAGGTGTATGGGTGGGGGCACTGGCCTGTCTTGTGGCCCCCGCTATGCTTCTAGCAGGGTGCTGTGGATGTTCACTGGCCCCAGCGGTCGCTCCGCTCCCTCACCTCCTCCTGCCGTTTACACAGAATGTCTGTGCTTCCTTCCTGTGCCTTCGATTGTTCCTTCCTGGTTTGGGGGCCCTTCCCAGCTGCTCCCCTTCATCTAGGAATTTTGGAGAGTTCCATTTGAAGCTCCTTCAAGGGCTGAAGCACTTGGGGATGAAGATGAATAAAAGAAAGATGTGGGCTGGGGTAAAAGGGGAGGAAGGACAGCTACTGTCTCTCAGGGAGGACTTTCTCTCAGCCCGGCTTTGCCTTTGGAGTTTTTGGAGATCCAGAGGGCAGGCAGGGTTGGGTCAGCTGGGACCGAGGGGTCCGGAGGTTCTTGTTGTGCCTCTGTTTCTTGGGTTAGCCTGGACAAATTGTCTGGTGCTGCTTGGTGCCTCAGTTTCCCCACCCGGAGTAAGGGTGGTGTTCTCACCTTTCTTTCCTGCTTTGTGAAGCTGTTATAGGGTGACTCTTGTTACTTGCCATGGGGTCCAAACAAATCACAGCAAATGTATTTGGACATATTGCCCACACCCCTTGGAGCAAAGGGCAGAGTATAATAATTACAACCAAAGTGTAGGGGGTAGGTTTCACCTCCCAGGGGAATTGCCCAGAAACTAGACCTAGGGTGGCCTGGAGAAGTTGACTTGACCTGGGACTACAGCAGCCTCTGAAAATGGAGGCAGGTGGAATAGATCAGGGGTCCTTCCCGGGCAGGCCAAGACACGGAGCCACATAGGTTGCCTAAGTGGGCTGCACCGCCGAGCTCCCCTTCAGGCTGGGCGAAGGTGCTAACAGGGCCCCTTTCAGTGCCCTGGGGCTTGGTGGTGAGTAGTCCTTGTTGTCTAGGGACTTCCCTTGAAGTACACCTTTCCACGGTCCCCCACAAAGGGTCTCCAAGCAGAGGCTTCTGTGCATCAGGATATAGCACTGACTATCATCTAATGCATCTAACTGACTGTACCCCTATATAGAGTCACTGTGTTTCTGTAGAAGTTGAGTGCCCAGGATCACTTAGCTCTGTGATATTGCATGCTGCTTCCTCTCCCTGAGCCTCAATTTATTCATCTGCAAAATGGGAGGGAAGAGATGGTGAGAGGTTGGACCTTATTATCTCTAAGGATGTTCTAGTCCAATGATGAAGTTTCAAGTCTAAGAATCCTTGCCACTTGCTGGAGTGACCATTTCCTGTCCTGGTGGTTTAGCAACTCTCCACCTACTAGATTCCAAGGCAGCTTCTTGTCATCACCTCTTTCCTAAGGCTCTGCTGAGAGCTGGTGGCTGATCATGATCCTTGGAGTGGTACCTAAACCCCATTCTACAGATCTGCATGGCCTTTCCAAGCCACTTCTGCCTTCTCAGATGGAGACATCATATTCTTCTATCATCTACCCACTCACCTGCCCACCACCCACCACTCATCCATCCCAAAAATTGTTATCTGGAGTGTCTAAGCACTTTGCTAGGCACTGGATATAGAGAGATAAGAAGGCATGGCCTGTACATCCAAGAACTTAACTGCCCAAGAAGTTGTGAGTGGGCAATACACAGCAGCTATGATACAAGGCACAACAGTGTTTTAGAGTTAGCCTTAGATTGGTTTCTGCCTCCACCACTCGCCTGATAGTTGTGTGATCTTGGGTGAGTTACTTAACCCCTTGAATCTGTTTCTTCATTTGTAAAGAGAGATAATGATACTAGGCATATTGAATGTAGAGATAATTCTCAATAAAGGTTACTTTCCTCTCTCCATAAGGGAGGTACAACAGTATCTTGATGAACACTGAGAGATATATAGAATTGTTGAATCATTATATTGTACAGCTGAAAATAATATAGCACTGTTATATTATTATATATTACGTATAATATATAATAACATTATATATTATTATATAACTGTATGTTAATTATCCTTGAGTAAACATAAATAAATAAAAGAGAGGTACAACAGATGTGGCATGGCAGCCCAGGGCAGGGAGAGCTTCCTGAGGTCCAGGAGCCCCAGAAAAGACCTCCCAGAATGGTTGACATCTGGAGAAGCATTGAAGCAAAAGGGATTCCAGTGTGAGCCAAGGTGGGGGAGTGCGGGACATCACTACACAGCAAGGAGCAAGCTTGATCAGGGATATGTGGGGAGCCCTGGTGGCAGACACGGTGGAGAGTAGGCTGGGGCCATGTGGGGAGGGCACTGACTGCCAGGGTCAGGATAAGGAAGCCACATGGGGTTTTTGAGCAGGAGAGGAGTCAGCCCCTTGGTTCCTGGGGCAGAGCTAGACTCCAAGGCCTTTGGTGACTAAACTATGAGCTTCCTCTTGGAGCCGGAGATTGGGATCTGATAACGAGATTGCAAGGTGAGGACGAGCTGGATGAACTTGGGTGAATCCCTTGGGCGAGCTGGGTCCTTAGAGGTGAAAGTGGAGGCACCTGGATGAAGTTATCCTTCCAGTTTCGAGTTCCATCATTGGTGTTTCTTCTCTAGTCCCCTGCCCATCTGCCTCTTCCTGCGCTCCCTCCTTCCCTCTGTGCCTCTCCCTGCCTGCTTTGCCAGTCCATTTCCTGTGGGCAGAGTGGAGCGGTTAATCTGCTTTCTCCCCTGCTGCACCAGAGCAGAGGGGGAGGAGGGATCACCACCTCCTTCCTGGGTGCTGAGCATCCCAGCTTTGCTGTTAGAAAACTACGGGCCGTGAGGGTGAACCGGCTCTTGCCCCCCTTCAGTGTTTCTTGGCGAGCCATGAGCTGAAGTGGAAACCCCGCTCCCTTCCCAGTTCCCCAGGGGACTGGGGAGGTACTGGGAGGGGCAGAGGGCCCTGGACAGACCCAGAGAGCCATCTGGCCAGGTCAGAGAGTGCCCAGCAGCTAGGCATGTGGGGGGTCATCTTAGCCCGAAGTCCCTCCCTCTGACTCCTGATGGAGGGCAGCCAGGGAGGACAGCGGTGAGCGGGAGCGGTTGTTTGGTGGTCCTCACCAACAGCGAGACCCTGACTCTTGGCGGGGAGGTTGGGTTGGTCTGGCTGGCAAAGCCTTCTAAGCTGGTGCCTATCTATGGCTGGGAATCTTCCATGGGGAGGTGGTCCGGGGGCACAAAGGCAACAAGTCATGCGTATCCAGATATCTTTTCTTCCCACCTGGATGGAGCAAGTCACACCAGAGCTGGCTTGATGAGTATGCATGGGGGGCTCTGCCCACGCTGGGTTACTAAAGCTTGTAGGGAACACTTCCTATCCCCCCAGTGTTTCTCGTATTACACTCTGAGCCTCCTATTAAAATGAAGCACGCCTGCCAGAGGCCATACCTTAAAGTGACGTGGGTCCGCACTTCTGTGCATATTTAGTGATGGCCAGCTGAGAGCTGGAGAGGCCCATGCAGATGGCAAGGGCGAGAGCCAGGGGTCTCAGGAGAAGGGGGCGGAGACCAGAAGAGGCAAAAAAGACACTGTCCCCTGACCACACTCCTGCCTGCAGCCACCCAAAAGTTCTCTGTATCTGGTCAGGCGTATCTGGTAACCTGGGCTGAACTCAGAGGGGCCCCCCGCGGGTGTGGTGGTGAGGGGGCTGTGAAATCAGGCAAGGCCTGGGGTCATGTCTGGCTCCTTTGCTTTCTAGTTGGGTCTCCTTGCGCAGGTAATTTATCCTCTCCAACCTCGTCGTCATCATCTGTAAGACAGTGTGTTGTGAGGAATAAATGAGATAAAGTGGAGCATTTAGAACAGTACCTGTCACGTAGTGAGTTCGCAGAGGAACATGGCGTCTTGCTGATACTGTGGGAGAAGTTTCCAGCATTGTTCCATGAAGCTCCTATCTTCATGCCTGCCTCTTTCTCTGGCGGCCCGTCAGTCTACCTTTCTTACTAAGCTTCTTTTTATCTGCCCTTTTTCTTCTCCCCCATCGCTCAGCTCATCTCTCTATCTTTGGCTGCTGTCATGTTATCTCTCTGCCTATCTTGCTCTCGTCTCCTGCTCTCTGCCTGTCTCCACTCCTCCCGGCCCCTCCATCCCCATCCTCCCTCTCGCTTGGGCTACCTCCTTGCCATCTATCTGTTTGGCAGTCTGGCAAGCACTGGGTGGTTCCCCTCCCCATCACTGTCACCTCCTCCCCGTCGCCCCTCCTCTGGGACTTCCCTGGTTGAGCCCCTCCCCCTGCCCATCTCCCTCTGCCCACCCCCCACCCCCGTTTCCCTCCTGTAGCCCTTATTGGGAGCCCCCTCCTGGCACCCCTTCCCAGCACCCCGACCAGGTAGGTGGCTGTGGAGCGGAACAATGCAGGCAGATGAGGGCTGAATGCAGTCTCCAGAGGCGAGGGTCGGGCCTGCTAATTCCCCCGCTCTGGGTGGAGGATGTGGAGGCTTCATTCAATTATGTCACATCCACTCAGCTGCTCCACCCAGATGATGCAGTGCAGCCTGCTCGCCCTTCCCTGCCAGGACCTAATGGAGAGAGATCTCCTTCAGCCTGGCTGACCACAGGGGTCCTCCTGGAGCAGGGATGGGCCCAGCCTGTCTGGCCTCAGGCTTTTCAGGGGCCATGATTCGCTGTTCACCCTGATTACACCCAACAACTAGCTTCTGGAGTTTGTCCCTCTCACCTTAATCATTTCGGAATTGGATCTCAGTGCCTCTCATTCCATTACTGCCACCCCGCCTCCCCCAGCTCGGCTGCCGCCTGCAGGAGCCTGGCAGGCCCTGCCTCTCCCATGAGGTATGAGGCCCTGGGGGTAAGAAGACCCGGGAGGTGACTGAAGGGTCCCTGGTCTGGGACCCAGGCCAGGGCTGCCTCTTTAGTCTGAAATACAGACATATGGGCATCACCAGGGTGTTTATTCCAGGCATAAGGTCTTTACTGACTAAAGACTACGCCAGGTGCTGTAAGAGATGCCAGAGAAGCCTGAAAATTCTGTCCCTTTCCTCAAGAAGCTCGACCCTAGGAGACAAGGCCAACAGAATGACCTTGAATGACAGTTAAGGGCAGTGACGATACCACTCGCGTTAGTTTTGGAGAAGGGAAGATCAAATAACCAAAGAACAAACATTTGCTGGAAATTCTTTCTTGTGCGTTGTGCTGTTTATTCCTCACTAATCTGTAAGGAAGGGATTGTCTACATTTTTGGGTGGGGAAACTGAGATCCTGAGACATTGAGAGGCTTACCTGAGCTCAAGCAGCTGGCAGGGGACAGAGCCAGTGGTTAGGGCCTTGGGGCCCAGCCCTTCCTTCGTCACTGTCCCTCAGGGCTCAGGTGGTCAGGGAAGGCTCTGAGGCAGGACCCAGTGGGCAGAGGGAAGGAGAGAGGGCACCTCAGGTGGGGGCACAGCTTGAGCAGGGTTTGGTAGTATGAACGAGGATGCTAAAAGGGGGACACGGGAGGACTGATCTGGGGCAAGCTGTGGGGCCCCTGGGAAACGGGGGCTTGGTGCAGGGCTGCCGCGGGACCAGGTCTTGCACCTCCCTCTGCCACCTCCCTCCCGGTAGCTCCACCTCCTCGCCAAGCCCCTGAGTAAGATGCGGCCTCCGAGAACTCACGGAGCGAGTTTGAACCTCCAAGTTGAGGGGATCACCTTCGAGAGAATGACCAGTAGACCAGTGTAATGGGACGAATCATGTCCCCCCAAAAGATATGTCAAGTCCTAACCCCCGTATCCAGGTACATGATCTTGCTTGGAAATAGGGTCTTTGTAGGTGTAATTAGGGATCTTGAGATACAATCATTCTAGATTTAGAAATGGTGTCCTTATAGGAGAAAGAATAGGGAGATTTGAGACACAGAGACACGGGGGAGGCTGTGTGACCTCAGAGGCAGAGACCAAGGGGATGCAGCCACAAGCCAAGGA
This sequence comes from Zalophus californianus, assembly GCF_009762305.2. Taxonomy (NCBI): domain Eukaryota; kingdom Metazoa; phylum Chordata; class Mammalia; order Carnivora; family Otariidae; genus Zalophus; species Zalophus californianus. The sequence goes on from NC_045596.1 coordinate 159,256,458, forward strand.
ACACAGGAGCCACCAGGAGCTGGGAGAGGCAAGAAAAGATCCCCTCCTAGAGCCTTTGGAGGGGGCGCAGCACCACCAACACCTTGATTTTGGACTTCTGGCCCCCAGAACAGTGAGAGAACAAATTTCTTTTGTTTTCCACCCCTCAGCTTCAGGTAATTTGTTAGAGCGGCCACAGGATGCTGACAGAGGCAGGGACGCATCTGTGAGCACAGGAGCGGCAACCCGTGAGGGCTGGGGGGAGCCACTTCCTTAAGTGATGTTTGGGGCCCCCACACTCCCCACTGGAGACCCCTAAGACCTAGCGGGCCCTCTCCTCCCCCACAGGCCTCACGGCACCAGGATGGGCAGAGAATTCAGTCCCCCGCCCCTTGCCTTTGGTGGGGAGGACATGCTGAAGTGCAGAACAAGGGGGCCAGGGAGCCTGAGGGAGGCAGTTTTAGGCCAAAGGGAAGGCAGGCCCCTGGATACTGCGGGCAGTACGGGCATGGAGCAGTTCAGCCCTTGAGAGTGAAATCCACTTACTGGAAAGAAGTAAGTGTGTTTCGCTCAAAAGGGCCCACTGGGGCCTTCACTCACGTTATGGGTGACGGCTCCACAGCGTGATAGGGAAGGATGTTCAGCATGAGGGTGTGGGCAAACACCTGCCTCAGAGAACTCCTTCCCAGAATCAGCCCTCAGGGCCCCCCTCCTGATGGAGAGAACCTGGGCTGGCTGAGGCGGCCGTCACCTCCCCGGACACTGCAGTGAGTCCAGGCCAGGGATTCCGGAGGAATGAGTGGATTCCCCGGCCACTCCGCCCCTCCACGACCCCCCCTGGAAAAGGCACTCCTGCCGACAAGCACTCACACTGGTTTCCCCAGTGGCTCCTGGACTCCATTCTACTTAAAGCTTAAAGAGCAGAATGAACAAGACAGGCATGAGTTTTGTTTCGTGAGGAGTTTGTGATGGATAGAGAAATCCCCATGGAGGTCCGTGCTGGAGGGTGAGGCCTGGACGTGTCCGGGAGTCAGGGGGTAGTATCGTATCTTAAAATGAAGGATAGGATACGGAAACCTAGGGCTTGAATTACCCTCGAAGGCTCCTCCTCTTGGAGGGTGGAAATGGTTGGGCATCTGGACATACACACCAGGGAGGGCAAGGAGATGAGGTGTGGAGCCATTTATTTGACCACAGCCCTCTGTGCCCAGAATGTTCCTCTCTTTCCTCCCTGCTGATGGCTGCTCTGTTTGGTTATGGCTTTTTCCTCTATGGAGAGTGAGATATTTTCCAGCACACCTTCCATCAGAACCATCTTCATTTACCACAGGCACTTCCTGCCTCCCTCCCTCCCTGCTGGTCAAAGTGAGATCCAGACCACTGTCGGTGCCTGAGGACTCTCTCCTGTTTCTAGTTTATTCTTTAAGAGAATACTCTTACTGAGGATGACCTCAGTTTCTCTCTCGATAAAATGGAGAAAGTTATATGGCAGGACGAGGTCTGCCTATCTGCCTCTGCCCTTCCCCTCTCTAGCTGTACCTCCTTGCCAAGCCCCTTCCTTCCACCTCAGCTGGGAAGGCACGGCCCAGGCAGGGGGTACATGCCGTGTGTGTATGTGTGTATGCGCACACGGAGCTCAGCATGCCAAGGACACCCTGTTTCTGCCAGTGGCCTCCATTTGCAAGATCACTCTCCTTCCTTGTAGCAGACCTTCATCAAGCTTTCAGAGCAGACACGTCCCAGGGAGGGTTTCTGGGTTGCAGCCAGCCCTCGCCTTGCTCTCCTCAGGCCTCCCCCGCAACTGTCAGGCCTCCACGAGGCCCACATTATGCCCAATCCCCTACAGCCATCCCCTCACCATGACAGCACTGCTTGTCAGCCAGCCCCTTGTGTTTCAGATGAGGATGCTGAGGCTGAAGGAGGGACACAGTTGTCCAAAGTCACAGAGCTAAGGCTTGGCGGAGTTGGAGTCAGGGCCTGGGCCAGTCCTGTGTGTACCTGGGCAGGTTATATTTTGGTGCCCCTCAAACTGACTTTGTGACATATCTCTCCCCTGCTGTTTGTAGTGGGGTTGGAGGTGGGGCTGGAGAGAAGGGTTGGGGGTTTCCCACCCAGGCCTGTCCGCCTCAGCAGGAGCGGGGGTCAAGTTACTGAAGAAGCCGTGTGGAGGGACCTGAGGTATTTGGCACCGTTTTACTTCTTCATCCCATTGATATGCTCTTTACAGATTCATGCCCAGTTGACCTGTGAGAACCACAGGCTCCTGCCTCACCTCTCCAGCCCACCCTTCCCTTAAATGCCAGCATCTCAGCCTAGGTGCCAGGACACTGGGTGCTGCAGGGCCTCCTGTCCCCAGGGGATACTCCCTCCAAGCTCCCTCCCTAGTGCCTGTTACCGGCTTCCCAGCTCTTCTGGCTGCCCCTCCCCACCCCTCTCCTTTCCTCTGACACTTGCTCACCTCTTAGAGCTCTCTGGCCTAGAAGCTCCTGCCACGTTTTCTTCCCTCTTGTATCTCTAAAGCTCATTCTTCACACCCACTCATTCCCTCGGTGATGACAGCCACATCCACATCTAAGCTTTAGCCATATTTCCTGTTGCCCCACCTCCAACCCTTGACATCTACCCTCAGGGGGAACATGCGAAGTGTGACAGGGGCCACCGCACTTCTGCTCAACGTGTCTGACGACTTGAGAGTTTCTCATGAGAGACTGACTCATTTCTTTGGCTTAAATGCAAATGCCCCCTGGAGTGCTCACACACAAGGCATTGCCAGTGTTGGTATCTTGAGGAACAGGAAGGGCTTTATTAGTGAAAATGAGAGGGCATCTAAATGCTAGCCTAAGTTCAGAATATAGAAGTAAGGCGTACCGTTCAGGAATCTGTAACAAGTCCAGATTGTCTAGGGCAGGGGTCTGCCAACTTTTTCTGTAAAGGGCCAGAAGTAGCTAGTCTACAGACAGTAAAATCTATCTGTAATATATTGTCTTTGTGGACCATATGGTCTCGGTCGCACTGACTGAATTCTGTCATTGTAGCGCGAAAGCAGCTGTAGGCAGTGTTACGGGCTGAGTTGTGTCCCCCCAAATCCGTATGTTGAAGTCCTAACCCCCAGTAGCTCACAATGTGAATGTATTTGGAGGGAGGGTTTTTAAAGGGGTGATTAAATTAAAATGAGGTCCCTAGGGTGGGCCTTGATCCAATATGACTGGTGTCCTTATAAGAAGAGGAAATCTGGGTGAGACATGTGCGAGGGAAGGCCCTGTGAGGACACAGAGTGAAGGTGGTGTCTGCTAGCCAGGGACAGAGGCCTCAGGAAAAACAACGCTGCCACAGCCTTGATCTTGGACTTCCAGCCCCCAGAACTGTGAGAAAATAAGTGTCCGCTGATTAAGCCCCCCAGTCTGTGGTACTTTGTTACAGTGGCCCTAGTAAACCAGTGTGGGTTGTAGGTAAACCAGTACCATTCGGAGGTACACAGATGAGTGTGACTGTGTGCCAAGAAAACTTTATTTATGAACCTCAAGATTTGGACTTGTATTATTTTTATGTGTCACAAAATATTATTCTCCTGATTCCCGCCCCCCACATCATTTAAAACTGTGAAAACCATTCTTAGCGCGTGGGCCGTACAAACACAGGTGGTGAGGGGCGTGTGGCCTGTGGGCTGCACCCTGCGGGGCCCTGGCTAGGGCATCAGATGTGACCGGGGTGAGGGTAGAGCTGTGGCTGGGAGGGTGAGCCAGAGCCACGTTGGGCAGGCGGTTCACAGTGAAAGAGGAAGCCACGAACATTCTAGAGCTGGGGAGTGATGTGACTGAAACTGGATTTTTAGGGCATAGATCATTCTCCGTGATGTAGAAGGAGATAGGAGCTTGGTAAGACTGCTTTCTTGCGGAAGCCAGCGAGCTGCTAGTGAGGCCGAGATAGTTACTGTGTTCTTCAGATTTCTCTCCTCTCTCTTCCCTGCCGGAATACTTTGCAATCACATAGTGAGAATCTTGTCTCCGGGAATTGATACCCGTCTTTCTCCAGCTGTCTCCCCTCTAGAGTGTCTGGTCATAGGATTGTAGCCACCTTTTCTCTAAGTGACTGTTCTCTTTCTGGGATGTTCTGAACTCTAAGATGACATGCTCACTTTTTCCTAAGCTCTTGTTCCTCTGTCCATGGTTTCTGTCACTTCCAGTACTCAGTAATTTCTTCTTGCTGGGTCAGACATAAGCCTGAGCGGGCTGTTGCCTTTGTTACCTCCTAAACCTCCTGGGGATGAAATTGCAAACAGGCGAGTCTAGAGGTTATGAAATGCTCTGTGTTTAGCAGAATGAGATTTATGTGTATTTGAGTCATTGCTAATGTGTCTCAATCCTGTCCTGGGGTTGTGATCTGTATTAGGGAAGCACCATGTGTTCTGATGCCTCAAAGCTGTGGAGGAAGAGTCCAGGGACACCCCCTGTCTCCCCAAACCTGGTACATGGTACCGTTTGGCACTGATCTGGTCCTGAAACGTAGGTGGGGGAAGCCGGGAGAGGGTGACCCTCCCTATTTCACAGAGGGAAGAAAATGTGGCTCTGAGAGAAGGCAACCCACCCAAGGCTACACAGCCAGGCTTGAGCAAGATCAGAAAGCAACACAATCTCAGTCTGCTGCAGCGTTTCACAGTCACCAACACCCCAGAATCCCTGCAGGGCCGGCAGGGTTGCAGGATCCCTGAGGAAGTGCTGACTCCGCAGCCGGCATGCACCAGCTTCTTCTGCCCTGTGCGTTCTACCCCTCTAATGGAGCCTCCGCTGTAGGCAGAAAGCCTTCTTACCATTTCCCGGTTCTGGACCTTTGCATATGCTCGTCTCTCTCTTGAAGTGCCTCTCCCCCTGTCCTACTAGATCCTATCAGTCTCTGGGGCCCAGCACAAGTCCTGGCTCCTTCCTGAAGCCCTTCCTACACACTTGAGTCTCTTCTTCCTCCCACCCCAAAGCTCCTGTCGTCTGGAGCCCTCACTGGTGCGAACCACACACTGTCTTATTACATCTAGTGCCCACAGTCAGCGTTTCATGAGTTTTGTGGTTTCCACCCAAAGATCACCAGGTCAGGAGTTAAGTCCTACGGGTCTTTGTGTCACCGTCACATTTAGCACAGCCCTAAAATGGGGAGTCTTTTTTTTTTTTAAAGATTATTTATTTTAGACAGTAGGGGGAGGGGCAGAGGGAGAGAGTCCCAAGCAGATTCCTGCTGAACATGGAGCCTGACACAGGGCTCCGTCCCATGACCCTGAGGTCATGACCTGAGCTGAAATCAAGAGTTGGCCACTTAACCGACCGAGCCATCCAGGTGCCCCTAAAATGTGGAGTCTGTTCAGTGAGTTCTACAGGCAGCCAGGGAAGAAGGAAGGAGGGAGGGAGGGAGGGAAGGATGGTTGGAAGGAAAGAAGGAAAAGACGTTCAATGCTGAAAACCTTCATGTCTTTGGACAGGTAAAAGTGCTGTCTTTAGGAACAGCCATGAGTGGGAACTGGGGGTGGGGCATGGTAGGTGGCCAGGAAGGGTTGGCTCTAGGTGGCATGGAAACTGGGAAGGATCAGCTCTCTTCTGGCAGTTATGGAATCTGAGGGAGCGTGTGCCAGTTGAGAGGAGGGCAAGAGAGGTAGGTCCCTTCAGCCAATCTCCGCTTCTATTGTATTTCTCCTGGCAGTAGTGAGTGGAGCTGGGGTGCGGTGCAGGGGGTGGTGGTAGGGGGGGTGTGCTGATGCCTTTGGTGACAGGAGATAAATGAATCCATCCTAAAGAGCAGCTCCTTTTCTAGAAATGTAGCAGTTCAACTCTTGACTTCACTGCCTTGGAGTTTTAATTAAATGTCAAATATAATTTAAGACTGCAGTCCTGATGGGTGTATGAACATGGAGTCCAGTGCCTCATCTTTGTGGGTCTCCCCACTACATACCTAATTTGGGGGGTTAATTGACCATTCTTTATTTGAATGTGACATGAGAAATCATTTGATTTCCCTTCTCCCCTCATCCTTGGTTTTGAAAAAATAGTTGGAAGAGTCAAAATCAAAAACAAAACCAAAAACTTGCATATGTGTTCCACATAGAGAAAGATCTAGGTTGGGACCTGGGTGATTTGAGATGTGTATTTGATCTGCAGTGTTCCTTTCCCCAGTCAGGCTGGGGGTGGCATAGTTAGTGCCCCACTTTCTCTGCTCGGCACTTGGTGGCCCCCCAACTTCCCCTGCCCATCTTGTGGGAGTAAAGAGGAGGGAGCCAGGGACCCCTCTCCCGGCTGCTGGATGCAGTCAGCCACAGCCTCCAGGATTGCTGCAAAACGTGAGAGCGGTTTCTCCAATTGCCCTGTGCAGGTGAGCTCACTAAGCCCGGAGAGGGAAGCGGCTGAGGCCACCGGCTGGGTTACAGCAGAGCCAGAAGCACAACGGAAGCCTCTCTGAGCCGTGCTAGCCATTGTTTGAAGCAGTGGGTGTCACATGAAAATAATTAGGCTAACTTCATCTCAATTCACTTCAGCATGTATGAGATGGGGAGTGTATTAGAGGCTGCGGAGAAGCGAACTCGTCCTGGACGCTACTCAGAGAAGGTCGTCTATGTCTCTTAGGCGGTGATAGGTCTTCCTTTATAGGATCGATGTCATTGGTTTCTTTTCTTTTTTTATTAAAGATTTTTATTTATTTATTTAACAGAGAGAGAGAGAGAGAGAGAGCACAAGTAGGCAGAGCGGCAGACAGAGGGAGAGGGAGAAGCAGGCTCTCTGCCGAGCAGGGAGCCCGATGCGGGACTCGATCCCAGGACCCCAGGATCATGACCTGAGCCGAAGGCAGCCGCTTAACCGACTGAGCCACCCAGGCGCCCCTATGTCATTGGTTTCTAACACAACTCTGTTGCCTCCTTGTTGGAAGCTCTGTAAACCTCTCCGTTGAACTCCTTTGCATGGCAAAGTGGGCCTTTTATACCCCAGTCCGGCCAGACCAAGCCTCCCTGCAGCCCCAGGCACGACCTCCGGCCAGAGCTGCCTCCGCCGGGACGGCCCGCTTGGGTCGGTTAGGATGGCGTCGGGTGGCACGTGCAGGATCCTGGCACAAGCATGGGCTCAGTCCGTAGGACCTTCTAACTCTCCCACGACAGGAAGACAGGCCATTGCTGGACGTTTGGCTATTCAGCAATGCTGTCAGAATTCCGGGCCTCTTCTCCCTTCCCGCTCTGCCATCCTCAGCTTGTCCGCGTTCGGTTGTCCTGCTCAGGGCAAGGGGAGAGAAAGGCACAGCAGCAAATCCGTCTGTTCTTCTGCTCGGGGAAGCCAAGGCTGCCCCAGAACCTTCCCCGACAGATCTCCTCTCACATCTCACTGGCCAGACCTGGGTTATGTGACCGCTTCTGGATACGAGAGCCTGGAAAGGCAAGCATCTGGCAAGGGGGATGAGGATTTCATGACTGGTTCACGGGAATGGGTTGATGTCTCCGTTCCCTCAACCCTTAAGTGGGGATAATTTTGAGGTGTGAGTCACACTGTTTCCCAAGATCCTCTCTGTGGGCCTGAGCTTCAGACACCCACTGAGGTAGCGGGCTTAGTAAGACACATCTTCTGGACCACTGCCCTCTACCTTGCTGGTGTTCCCGGGACCTCCCAGGTTAGCCACCTTGCTCCTTGGCCCAGGGTGCGCTTCCGGGGTGATCCAAACTAGGACGTGGTCTTAGTCATCTTGGTGTTTCCAGAGGCCAGCATAGTACTGACTTTAGAGCAGACCCCCAGAAGTTCTGTGGAATGAATAACTGGGTAGCCGGGGAGGAAAGGCATATGCCCAGAGTTAAGCCTAGTTAAGTCACAAGGCAACATGTCTCATGCAGCGTTGTGGTACAGACATTTACTGCTCATCAAATATCTCTGTGCTGCTCTGCATTTCCCGTCCTTCTTGTGTTGGGGGAGCCATGTGACACGCCCTGGCCAGTGGCCGGGAGGGGGCATGACACATGGCGCTGCGTACAGCATTCTAGCTCTCTCTTTCCTGCCACGGTTACCTGAACTCCGTGCATGCACACAGCAGGCTGTGCAATGGGACACGAGCAGCCTAGATTTCTGAGCTCCTGCCTGGAGGGCACCGGACCGGGGTGAACTTTGTATGAGTGGGAAGCAAGCCGTGTGAAGCCATGGGGAGTTTCTTTTTTTGTTATCACAGAGTAATCTAGCCTGACCTGCATGACTCATTCACCAACCCTTATTTTTGAGCTCTTGCTATTTGGTTCCTGGTGCCGGGGAGAGAGGCAAGCGGAGAGGCTGAGTCCCTGTCCTTGGGGCTTGTCGTCTTGTTACGTACGCCAGGTGGTGGACAGGGGCCTTCCCTCCCAGGTGGGAGCAGCTCTAGCCTGGCTCCCCCTCCTCTCCTCGACGCCTCACTCCTGACCCTCTGGTGGAGAAATTAGGCAGATTATAGGTTTGTGGGGCAATGGAGGCTGGAAGGCACTAATACCCAATGTTTTTAAAAAAGTCTTGATTGCAACTCACGATGGAAAATATAGTTTACATTTCATTAGTATGCAATACATAATATGTATATGGGCCGGGATCAATATCACTGGCAACATATTCTGATATTTGGTATTCTATTCAATTTTGTTAAAGAATACTCATTGTGGCCCACTGAATTGATTTCCATGACCCTCTAATGAGTCTGCAGTTTGAGAAAAAATGAGTCTGTGTGATAGAGACTTGAGGGAGATAGAAAGTGGTGGTAAACACTGTAGCCTAGGGGTGGGTCTAGGGGTGCTTCCTATAGGAAAGTCCCTTGGGCAGGGTCCTGGAGGAGGGGCACGAGCTGGGTCAGTAAGGGAAAGTCATTCTAGGGGAGAAGCCTGAGCAAGACCATGGAGGGTAAGCCTAGCTGTTTGGGGAATAATGGTTAGCCTACCTGTAGGGGAGTGGCCATATGGGGGTAATGGGAAATAGGGGAACAGGCTGGGGTGATACTCCAAATAGCTCCTACCTGGAATATCTCTGACCCCTGGAAGAACATGGGCTTTGACCAATCAGAACATCACCTGTTGTCCCCCCTCTCTCCTGGAGCGATGGTACCAAGGTATGCCTGACAGTCTTTCTGGAAGAAAGACATGCAAAGCAAGAAGTTAGCTGTGAACAAGAGTGGGGGATGGTGGTGGAGGATAGGAATGGCAGGTTTGGGGACCAGAACCCCTTGTGGGATGGAAAAACATCTCTGCATTATGCTCCTTGCTAAAGAATAATCTTATTATCTTTTTCTATGCTTCCAACCCCCTCAGGATTCTGAACATCTCATTCCCAGGTGAGGATCCTGTCTGGCTGAAGCCTGGGAGAGATCAGGACTCAGGGAAGGTCAGGGGCAGATCTCAAATAGGAACACCTGTGCATGCTGGGGCAGACAGGGAGGCTGCTGAGACACCTGTGTTCAGTGTTGCTGGACTTAGGGCTGAGGGAGGCATTGGGGATCCGGCTTTAGGTCCAGCCAACAAATTTCCTTTGCCATGAGTTTCAGGATCTAATAAAGGAAGTATAACAACGTCTGCCCCGCTGAACTCAGAATTATACCATGAGCATGTGATGAGGAGCAGTTAGAAATCACCTTGAAATGAACAAGTGGTTTATGAGCATAAGCACTGCCTTGGGGTGGGAGAGGGAGCACTTTCCTCCCGACTTACCTAAGAAGGAAAATTTTTGTTTAAGTAACACGAATGTTATAGAACTGTCCAAAGTACATGATTTCAGCAATGAAATTTGTGGGACCTAACTCGTGGTTCTCTTAGTTTTATAACAGTGTGAAAATAATACATTCTTCATCAAGATTAGAAATAAAAACAATAATAAAAATCTCACATTTACTGTGTGTTGATTATGTGTCAGCAACTCTACCAGGCACTTTGCATCTCATTTAATTCTCACAACCAACCTGTGCAGTGCATACTATTATCATCTTCATTTCGCAAAGAAAAACAGTGAAAAAGCTGGTATAACTCAACTGATGATGACATAGCAAGTGTCCCACCTCACGGGGAGAGCCGTGAGCAGAGTCCCTCCACTTGTAAGTGTTGTCATGCTACGCCTAAGTGCACAAATGCAAGGTCCCCTCCTCTGCCCCACCCCCCAGCTGTCTAGGGCCATCTTCCCCACAAACACAGCCATGTTCTGCTCCCACCCCACACCTCCTCTCCTCTGGTTTCTCTCTGCCAAGCCTCTTAACTTCCCAAGAGCTTGGGTAGGAGTGTGGTGTATGGAGCAAGTGCTCCAGGAGCAGAATAATCCTGTCACTTTCTCTGAGGTCTGCGCCATCCTACAGTTATTCTGGGACAGGGCCTGGAGAATGGGTAGGGGCGGGCAGCCACCTGGGAGCTAGGTTGGGAGTCTGCATGCCTTCTCTCTCCCACATGTATAGCCACCAATACCTTTGGGAAGCTTATGGTTCTTACCAGGTCTTCCCTGAGATTCCATGCATTCCAGGGTCCTCCCTGTTTTCATCTGCTTTTCCAGATCTTGCCTCCCCCTGCACCTCTGCAACCGCCATTGGAGGTCAAGCTCCAGGCACACCTCCTCCATGAAACTTTTGTCTTTTGTACTCAGGTGCATCTTTCCTTCTTGGCACTCTGTCGACATTTGGCCTCATGGGATCCTTACTGTTCATATTGTGAAGAACATGTTGAGCTGAATGTTATCAGTGAGACATTCCACAAGGTAGTTTAAAAGGGCTTCTCCCATTGGGACACTCTAATGTGTTTACAAACCCACTTAGACTTGCCTCTGTCCACCCTTGATAGATCTTTATGAGAGAGGATGGTTTAATGAGCTTGAATTCCTCATCCACCACTTTCTATCTGTGTGCTGTTGGGCAAATCAGTCCATTTTCTCAACCCCCAAATTAGGACAATGATACCTCAAAAGGTGGCTGTGAAAATTAGAAATAATAGGTAAAGCACCTAGCACAATGCCTGGTTTTAATAAACTGTCCTGGGGTAGTGGAACCAACCAGGACTGGAAGAACTGAGGTTTCATCCCGGCTCTATGACTCTATGACTGTTCAACTGAACTTCAACAAGCTATTTCTCTCTTTGGAGCCTCTGTTTCATTTGTGGAATTAGCAGGTCTGGATGGTATTTGAGGTCTTTTCCAGTTTTTTTCTTTTCTTTTAAAGTTTTTATGTATATATGTATGTTAATGCCAGTAACCATACAGTGTAATATTTGTTTCAGGTGTACAATATGGTGATCAACACTTCCATACCACACCTGGTGCTCATCACAGCACGTGTCCTCCTTCATCCCCATCACCTGTTTAACCCACCCCCCCACCTCCCCTCTGTAACCATCAGTTTCTTCCCTAGAGTTAAGAGTCTATTTCTTGGTTTGCCTCTCTCTCTCTCTATTTTCTCCTTTGTTCATTTGTTTTGTTTCTTAATTTCCACACATGAGTGAAATCAAATGGTATTTGTCTTTCTCTGATTGACTTACTTCACTTAGCAAAATACTCTCTGGCCCCATGTATGTCATTGGAAATGGTGAGATTTTGTACCTTTTTATGGCCGAGTAATATTCCATTATTTACACACACACACACACACACACACACACACACACACATTTGGTATATATATATATATACCACATCTTCCTTTCTTCCCTTTAGATCTAGGGTTAGAGTTCGGGTTAGGGTCAGGGTGGGGCACAGGATGAGGGTATGTGTCTGGTATCCTGCAGTTCAGAGACCTCTTCAGATTGTTAGGTTTAGGTTAGCATTATGGTAAGGGTTAGGCGTTAGACATTATAGGTTATGGGTTGCAGTTATGTTTAGTGTTAGGGACACGGTTAAGGTTATGGTATGTGCTTGGTATCATGTAGTTCAGACACCTCTCCAGGGGAGAAAAACCCTAGACTTCTGCTGGGGTGAGAATAGACATGGCAGCCGTCTACTGAGCTGAGCCAAGGAGGGGATTTGGGCCTCTGAATGCTCTTTAAATAGATATTCAATTGTACCTTCTGTTTTTGTCTCTACCTCCATACCCATTTTCAAAAATATTGCCAATTCTTAAAGGTTTGGTATCTTCCTGAGAGTAACTAGGCTGTTTCTCAGTTTTCCCTATCCTGTGTTTAGGAACCCACTTAGTCAGATCTACGGTGAGGGTGAGGGTCGGGGGGTGGGGGTTCTGGTGAGGGTGAGGGTGGGGTGGGGTTGCTGTGAGGGTCAGGGTCAGGGTCAGGGTTAGGGTGAAGCTGTGTGCCTGGTAACCTGCAGTCAAGAGTTTTCTCCAGAGTGTGAGGTTTAGGGTTAGTGTTATGGCACTGGTTAGGGTTAGGGGTTAGTGGTGAAGTCAGGGTTAGTTTAGACTAGGGTATGTGCCTGGTATCCTGCAGCTCACAGTTGCTGTTCTTTTCTTCCCCACCCCCAAGTTTTTATTTACATTCCAGTTAGTTAATATATTGTGTTATATTAGTTTCTGGTGTAGGATCTAGCGATCCATCACTTCCATCCAACACCCAGTGCCCATCACAAGTGCCCTCCTTAATGCCCATGCCCTGTGTCACCCATCCTTCCACCCATCTCCCCTCTGGTAACCATCAGCTTGTTTCCTGTAGTTCAGAGTCTGTTTCTTGGTTTGCCTCTCTTCCAGTTCTGATGTTGTCTCCGACCCAGCCCCCACCCCCACAAGGCCTAGATGAATGAGCCCAGTAAGACCCAACTGGCTCCCCTGAGCTGCGTTTCGGAGGTGCCTGCTTTCCCAGGGGACCTGGTTTGCCTCTCCTTCGTGGCTAGGGAAGCCTGGGCTCTTCCCTGTGTGAGGCCGGGCTTGGAGAGGAGAGAATGGGCAGGAAGGAAAGAGGGAGGGCATCTGAGAGGACAGCGTGACCTTGAAGTTGAAATCCTGTCGTTAGCCCAGAAATGACAGGTTAAGGAGGGGCTCTGGCGTAATGCTCTTCTCAACTTTAATTACTATAATTCTGAGAAGACTTGAGTCTAAGCCTTAGAATTCCTCCACGGAAAAAAACCGTGTCTTTGCAGCGTCCGCAGACAAGGACGTTAGCGAACTGGCAGTCAACGCTCCATCAACTCCCCACACAGGGAGCGCGGCCACTGACAGATGGAGGTGTGTTTGCAACATGGGTCAGAGCCTGCCGAGCACCTTCCGCGCGCCTGGCTCCCCTTTCCCTGCGATCACCTGGCTACTCAGCCGGTCACAATTACAGAGCTATGAAGACAACGTCTATTACCTCCTGGGGAGGGGCGAGGGGACAGAGCAATTCTGAATGTGGCAGAAAGAAAAGGTAGGGAAGAGTCAGGGACGTTGACTTTGGGTATCTTTGTACTGGATGGCAGGTCCATGTTTAGAGGGGTTGTGGGGTCCTCTCTGTGTAGTCCTGGGGGGGATGCCTTCTGCGTGTGTGTGACCATGATGGTGAGTGAGGGGCAAGGAACAGCTGGTGGGGCTTGGAGAAGCCTGGCCTCCACTTAAAGATCTTGCTCATTCATCACGCCCAGATAGCCTGGAACCTTTCCTGATTCTGGAAATGATTATTCAGTACTTTCAATGTTGATTCTTGGCAAAATTCCAAAACAGATGACTGAGACTGATGATTTGTGAGTTCTTGGAAAAGAAAGGTGATTGCTAGAAGCCAGCATGAGTTCACTTAGAACAAAGCAGATCAACCCACCTCCTTTCCTTCTTTTTGACAGCTGTTAGATTGATAATCAGTGTGGCAGGGCACTTCTGCTCAGCGGAGGGTGGAGGGTGGTAGGTGAGAGTTACCCTTCTCCTAGTATTGTCCATGTGTCCATGGGACTTAGGTACTGTGGGGTGGGTGGCCTTGTGGGCTCTCCCTCTCACAAGTCTCTATTTTTATTCTGAACATACACAGCAGTGGGGTGGTCCCCGCAGAGACTGGGGAAGGGGACCCCATTGCCACATTGCCACATTGGATGGCTGCATCTAAGGCACACAGGCAGGCAAGAGCAGCATGGCTCCCTGGGGGGACCTCACCAGTAGATAAGGGGGAGTCCTGCCCGGGCCCAGGCCTCCAAGACCATTAGCACGAGGCAGGAGGATGTATGTTGGAGTGGAGCTGGGAGGTGGCTCTGGATTCCATAGTGGCCCAGGGCAAATTTAGAACACTGGGGGCCTGGGAAAAGCTTTGGACTTCCCATTAACAGTGCAAGACTTGGGTCCTGAGTCGATGTGGTACCCTCTCTCTCGCCTTGGAGAGCCATCATGGCCCCTGTAAGGTAGACAGACATCTATGGCAAGACCAGTAAGAGGATCTAGCCTCCAAGTTTCTGCTTTCTTTGCAGGTAGTAGCCAGGTAACCTCAAGGAGGGCTGAGTTTTAGACAAGTGTATACAACCCTGGGAATTCTTAGTAATCTTTGGGAATCAGACCCTTGGTTAAGTGCAGTTGAGGGCTCGGAGCCATACTAACTTGGGCATGAAAGGAAATGTGACCACATTTTATATGTAGAGGCTGATGAGACCTAGCTACTTGGGCTGGTCAATCTTTGAACTCACAAGTGTAAAATCACAAATGGCAGCCTTGTGAAGAAATGATAAAAATGATCTTCTGTTGGTAGTGCCCTTGGGTGGGCCCATAGTGTCCCTAAAGGGGATGCCTTAAATCTCAAATCTCAGTCGAAAAGGGAGACTCCTAGTATGGTGCCATAGAACTCAGCCCTAAACCCTCTTCAGTTCAGTGATTTCACTGAGGATGTGGGTGAAGACACAGAGAGCAGGATTATTAAATTTTTAGATGACAGTTAGAAGGGATAATTGAGGTCCAGGGAAAGAGCTGAGGGCTTGAAAACATCCTGATAAGCTGAAATGATGCCTGAAACAAACAAGATGAAATTTAATAGGGACAAATATTAAGCCCTATATTTAGGTAATAAAAATGAATTATGTAGGTACAGTATGGGGAAGCAGGATTTCAAATTAAAATTGTGTGGCGGGGATACATTGAGCAGAAACTGCCTGGTGGGGGCAGCAGAGAGGAGCCGCTTTGTGGCGCTCACTAGGGAGTGTGGACCCAGCAGGTAGGGATGCTGGTCAGGGCAGTAACAGGCACGGAAGCACAAGGGGACAAGCCGGCCCGACATGGGCAGGGGAGGGCTGGTCTGCAGCACACAGGCTCCAGGTATGTGGGTTGTCTGAATCCAAGGGAGGCTGGGCGCCTTGTGCCTTGAGTCACTTCTGTCCCAGGCCTGCCACCCTGGTCAATTCTCTTCTCAGCTGGGGTTTGCCCAGTCCCTGAAGGGGCTTTCCATGCCCGCTAGCCCCGTAGGGGGCAAAGACTGGAAATGACAAGCTTCTTGAGATGGAAAACGGATAAGTGACAGCCTGAGGGTAGGAAGGAAAGAGCTGGGTGGGAGGGGATCTGAGGGGGAGGAGGAGGAGACCTTTGTGGTGATGGAACAGTTCTGTATCTTGATCGCAGCACTGGTTACATGAATCAACACCCATGAGAGAAAATGGCACGGAACTGTATACACACGTTGTACCACTGTACCTCATCAGTTTCCTGGTTTTGCTATTGTAGTATAGTCATGTAAATTGTAACCATTCAGGGAAACTGCATGAAGGGTCTAGGAGGTGGATCTGTACTATTTTTTTACAACTTCTTGTGAATCTATAATTTTTTTTTTTTAAAGTTAAAGAAAACAAAACACGAGAAAAACTAAGCCAGACTCTGCGATGAGTGCCCTCGGATGTGGGTAGAGGAGTAGGTCTCCATTCAGTCCTGCAGAAACTAGCTGTTAGGACAGCCTGTGGGGAGGGAGGGGAGGCTTGTATGCAGGAGGTCCTCAGGGTCACTGGCATTTGAAGAGCCCTTGGCAAGGCCCAGAACTTTGGGAATATAAAGCTTATGCAAGATGGAGATGAGAGCTACTCCCCAAACCCACAGGTGCTCCAGGTGGGTGGAGGACTGGGGATACTCCACATTCCTGGGCCCCTGACAGTGAGTTTGGTTAGTGGTTGCCAGGGAGAGATGTTTTGGGACTTTTATCCTGGGAGGGACACTCAACAGTTGGTATGATCCAGCCTGGGAAAACCTGCCCCAAGTTCTCTAAGAGCTGGAAAAGCAGAAAGTAAAGGTCTCCTGGCTTGAGACCTTAGACAGGGTTGGAGCCGTGGGGAGACCCACCTCCAACCTCAGCCCAGACCCCCTGCAGTGCAGTGAGGACAAGCTATGGGGAGGCCTCTATGAGGCAACCTCGGAGGGAGGCCAGCTCTAGCTTCTGCTCTGGGGGAGGTGAGAGGTAGAGAGTGCACTGTCCTGGAGGACGCTGCCAGGAGGTTGCTCCATGGGGGCCCTAGTGACTTCCAAGGAGGTGGCTGCAAGTGTGTCCTCTGTCCTGGCCCTGCTGAGGGTTTGGGACTGTCCTGCTCTCGGCATGCTGTTCCACCTCTCTCTTGGGGCCCGGGAGAGGCCAGTCACAGTCCTGTCCCCAAAGCCAGTGGGATTTGAAAATGGATTTCCCAGAGAGGACAGAAGTGTCAAGTATTTCGGCAAGGCTATCAAGAGGCAGCGCCCTCCCCTGATGTCCGGAGGGGCTGCCGGGTGGCTTTCCAGGTCCCTTTTCTCCCCCGGGGGTTGTTTGCTTGCCGGGGCTCCTCTCAGTCCCCAAGCCTGGCACCCAGGGCATGAGCTGCACTAGGTGCACCTCAGTGCGTCTCTCACCTCATTCCCACGGCTTCTTTCTGAGAACTGAGCCTTGGTCCCGCACCAGCTCCTCTTTTAGCCAGAGTCCCTGAGAATCAGGCCTCTGCAGCTGACACTCCCACCATTGCCGTCTGCTTGGTCCAGGGCCCATAGCCCACTCTGGGGATGGCATTCTCCTGCGTCCTTGGCACTGCTCCGGTCCTGGTGAGATTGGGTCTCTGAGTGGCAGCTCCTTCGATGCTTCCGTTCCCCCAGTCCCGTGTGCCGTGTTCCTGCTCCCCTAAAGCCCATTCCTTTTGGATCCTCAGTGTGCCAAGGAGCTGGCACCAAGTGGTTGTAGATTTTGATCTATGCGGGCAGCACATGCCCAGGAAGGACTCTGCCTGGGGAGGGAGGGACTTGAAGAGACTAGGGACATCAGTACGGGACAAAGGAACTTTAAGGTTCTAGACCAATTAGGGGAGGTGGGGAAAGGGGGAGGCTGACTATACCCAAGCTAGAGACAGACATACCTGGTGAGGACATGTGGAGAAGACCCCATGTTGTGGCTCATTTCCACTCCCTGAGTCCAGAGTAGTGGATAGCAACAGGGGCCTGTTTGGGTTTGGGGACCTGTGCTCATCAGCGGAGGGGGGGTGTCATCTGCTATGTGTCTTTTGTATTTGGCTTTCGAGGGAGACCTTGGGGCTCACAAATTCTCCTTTTCGAGCTGAGCTGGTGAGAGACCGTGGTTTGTTACTTCTGTGCCTATGGCATACCACATATTAGAGAATGATTAGGAGGGTAAAAAATGTGGGGTCCGTTTATGCCCGGGACTGTAGGAGAAGCAGCATCTGGGGCTTAAGGCAGTGGGTGCAGGGTCTGCCTGACTTTGGCAGAATCATGTTACTGGCTGAGGAGGGGCATGCAGTTTGCCTTTGTTGTCCCCCTACTCCCCTTCCTGAGCCCTGTAGCATACCTGACGTTCTCTCCCACCCCTGACATCCATAAGGCTGCCCCAGGAAGCCCATTGCAAGGATGCTGTTCACAGACTAAACGGATCGCAAATTCCAAAGGCATTGAGCGTCCTGATGGCAATGTGGACTGGGACAGCCAGGGATTGATGCGGCAGGGCATGGTGGGGTCCGTGGGGGCTGGGGAGTCTGCCCCACAGCTGAAATCATTCAGATGCAAATTGTTTAAAAATGGTGTCTGCCAAAGAAGATAGAGCTGCCACCAGAATCTGGGAACTGCTCCTGCTGACCTTTCTTTTCCGTTCTGCCCTCAGAAGGGAGTTCTCCAGGTCTGTTCCTCAGGGTTCCTCCCACACCAGTCCAGTGACTCCAGGGAAGTAGACTGGAGTGTGAGTGAAGGTCTGGTTTATGAATCTGCTCCCTGAGTGACTTTGGGCAAATACTCGACCTCTCTCTGTCTTGCTTTATTCATCTGTCAAATGGGCATAATGATATCCTCGTAAATCCACTTTGAAGCATTGTTCTGAGGATGAAATGAAATAGTGTATTTTTTAAAATTCATACCCTGTTTCATTCCACAGTGGATTTGAGGCGGCTTCTAAAAATACCTGTGATATAAAGGATAAAAATAAATAATATGTGAAATCATTTTGCGATTGTACTGTAAACACGTTTTCCTTATCGTTCCTGGGAGCAGTGCAAAAGTGATAATAGATATATTATTTCCCAGACTCATTTTCAATTTAACCTTGGCCTTCAGGGCCTTAACTGAAAAGCTGGGCTATGGGGGTGGGGGCGGGGCGATCCTCAGATACCAAAGCCAGCAATCTGCTGGGCCCTAAGGCTTGTTTTGCTGGGGGGGGGGGTGTGCTGGGGGGGGGGTCAGTTCTGAGTCTTCAGCCTCTTGCGGCTCCCTGTGGAGGCTTTCCTGGCAGCTCCCTTATCATTCAGGCCAAACCTCCCCTGAGCCTCCCCTCTGTGCCTTGGACCCGGCCTGGGTGTGCAGACACAGAGAAGAAAATGACCGAGGCCGGTCCTACCGGGGCTCAAAAGGAAGGACCCTGGGAGGGAAAGTCACATTGGGCTTAGCTTGATTGGGAAAGTCCTTAATTCAATTCTTTGTCCCTACGATGGACACCATGAAATGGGAACGTGCTCTGATAAAACAAAATTACTATGCAAATATAAACAATCATCCTCTCTGTTCAGTGCTGCTCTGAAAGGATTTCAAAACTAACAGAGCTGTTAGGATTTTGGAGCCGACAGCACCAAAGGGGTTCGCCTTGAACACTCTGCCATAGAGTCTTTCAGGGGTCTCTGCAGGATTGGGAGCCCAGGCCACAGAGATGAGCCCTTCCCTGGAGAATGCCTATCAACTTTGGAGCATGTATGAAATATTTAATACGTGCCTGGCACGGAGGTAGGCATTATGAAGGG
Organism: Zalophus californianus; assembly: GCF_009762305.2. Lineage (NCBI taxonomy): Eukaryota > Metazoa > Chordata > Mammalia > Carnivora > Otariidae > Zalophus > Zalophus californianus. Next base: position 159,275,486 of record NC_045596.1, read on the forward strand.
AGAGTTGTTAGGGGCTGAATTGTGTCACCGCCTGCCCCCCCCCACCCCCCCGCCAATTCCCGTGCGAAGTCTTAACACTCAGGGCTGCAGAATGTGACTGTATTTGTAAATAAAGTCTTTAAAGAGGTAATTAAGTTAAAATGAGGCCGTTAGGGTGGGTCCGCATCCAATTAAGAAGAGGACATTTGGTCACACACAGAGATCCCAGAGATTCTCACATGCAGAGGGAGGACCGTGTGAGGACAGAGGGAGAAGGTGGCCACCTGCAGACCAAGCGGGGAGGCCTGGGCAGGAGCCAACCCGGCCAGCACCTTGATCTTGAACTTCCAGCCTCCAGAGCTTGAGAGAATCAATGCCTGTTGCTTAAGCCTCGTAGTCTGTGGCATTTTGTTCTGGCAGCCTGAGCAGACTAACGTAGATTTACAAAGAAAAGGACAACGTATTCACGCCTTTAATGAATACTCAGTGAGTTGGGCAGTAGGCGGACAGGAGACACCAGCCTGAAGAAGAAAGAGGTGGTTTACACCCTCAGCAAGCTTCAAGTCTGAGAAGATACCGTCGCTGCCTTCAAGATGGGGAGAGAAGCCCGGCACTCAGAGAAAATACAATGGCATCTAATTCTATGTGTATAGGTGAAGTTTAAATTGAGTGGTGCTAACTTCCAGTGGTGGGCGCACAGAGAAAATAAAACTGAAAGGGAATCATGAGGGGAGGTTTTGTGGGGCGGGGGCCAGAACGGTTCACGGGAGGCAAATCTGGGCTGCTCTGGACATTTGCAGGGGACTTCCAGGTCCAGAAACGGTGTCCTGCCAGTGCTCAGGGTGCCGGCCAGGACAGGCTTGTCTCCTGGGAGCTGTTGCCACCACGGCTCAGGCCGAAAGTTCCTGCTCTCCGGCGGCTGGGGCTCGGCTGGCCCTTGTGAGGTTGTTCGCTGCCATTTCTCCAGGCAGATGGGGACTGCTGGCTGTTCATCAAGTTAGCAATTAACAAGTAATTCATTAGGCGCCTAATGAACAAATTATTAACCTGGCAAGCCATGTCCAGCTGCTGACTGGGGGGGGGGGGGATGACTATTAATAAGGTCTTGGAATGGCAGCTGTGGTTTAGTGGTTAAGGCATGGGCTGGGCAACAGGAGATGTGGGTTTTGGACTTTTGGGCCAAATCGCTTTGCCTCTCTAGGCTTAGTTTGGCTGCTCACATGGTGGGAGTAATAAAACCCTATTAGTGGGCAAATGAAATGTCAGAAATGGTCTGAATAGATGCAGGGCATTCAGTTATATACACTCCAAGGCCCCTTCATTCTAACTTCCTATGATTCCACTTCCCCAAGCCAATGTAAGGTATACAGGGACCATCCCTAGAAGCCGGGGATTTGGGAAGTGTCACTCATAACTTAGTATCTGCCTGGAGCCATAGTATATGCAAGGACTATGCAGGGTAGGGCAGATGTGAATAATGGGGCCCTGCTCTCCCGGCGCTTACAATTTGTGGATAGCAGACATTCACACACAGCAAACTCACTAGAGTACGAAGCAGTTTGTGGTCCGGCCAAGAGCAACAGAATTTCAGAGGAGAAAAAGAAGTGTCAGCAGAGGTGAGGGGGAGCCTTGCAGGAGGGCAGGGACTTGAAGCATGACTTCATTGTGTTTTTCTGATTATAAAAATAACATGCACTCATTCCCCTAAATCTCCAAATAGAGAAAATTGGAAAGAAGAAGATAAAGATAATCTGTAATCTCATCAGCCAGAGATAACTGCTGTTGACATTTTTGTGTGTATCTGGGGAGGATTTTGACAGGCAGAGATGGCGAAAGGATATTCTAGGTGGAAGCAGTGTCTTGAGTGAAAGCTCTGGGCTGGAGGAGGGTAAGACCTGGGGTGGGGGCTCTGGGAGATGGATGTGTGGACCAGGCAGGCTGGAGCAGGGGTCCTGGAGCAGAACAGAATTGGCGGCCGGAGGCAGGGAAAAGGGCTGAAGAGGGCAGAAGGGGCCAGACTGCCGTGGTGGAGGGGGTGTGTGTGAGAGATAGCGCCTTGTGCATCAGACCAGAAGCCCCAGCCAGCAAGCCAGCCCTCTGCTCTTCAATCACGCTCGTGATGCAATGGAACTTATTGATGTTGCTGTCCCACTTAGGAGAAATACTGCAAAAACCCCAGCAGGAAAAATAAACAAATATGAAGCCGTGGCAGAGCTGCCAAAGGGAGTGTGGGACCAGAGGAAGAGGCAAAGGAGGCCTGCATCTAGTGGGACTGGCTGGGGCTGTTTCAGCTGTGTCGGCAAGTCTCCTCAGGGGATAAGGAAGCTGTCCTGCTTTGCCTCCCACCCGGCAGGTGTGACCTCCCTTTGGACCCTTGCCTCATCCCTAGGAGACATCTAATTCACAGATATTCTTTGGTCTTGTAACAGCAGAAGGGTTCAGAGTTGACAAAAGTCTTTTCTATGAGATACTTAAAAGGGTTTTGCGGGAGGCAGAGTTTTTCTTTGGCCCCCATGATGGAGACATTGATGCCCACCACACATTCCATCTCTTTCTCCACATCTGCCAGTCCCACTGCTGTCAGACGGGACCACGTCATGGTTCTGGCCAATGGCCCACGGATGGAGGTGACACGGATCGCTCCGGCCATCTGTCTACACTCCAGCTCTCTTTGCTTCTGCCTCAGTGGCCGAGGAGGCGTTTTGTTCCAGGAGGAGTAGCCATGAAGTGATAGCGCGTTCCTCAGTCTGGATCCCTGAGTGACTGTGTGGAGCAGTGCTCCCTGCAAACTTGAGCTGAGCATGTTGCGTGAAGAAGAAAGAAACCTTTGTAGTGTAAGCCTTGGAGACCCTGCAGGTGTTTTCCATTGTAGCTTAGCCTAGCTTAACTAATACAACCCATTTTGGTCGACTGAGGTCTGACATTTTATCTTAACAGTAAAACTAATAGCTTTCACTGGACAGCTTTCCACAGTTTACTATAGAGCAGGTTCACACCATCATTTCCATCCTAGGAGCAATTACATATATGGGAATTGGCCCCTGGTAAGAGCTCAGGAAATGTTAATTCTTTATGTAATGACTTCCTTAAATCCCCACTGCTAGGCCCATCCAGGTTTTAATCAATCCCTCTCCCTACAGTGCTCTAATTCTACCAGTGTTTAGCTTCCAAATGGTGTTACACTCCTTTGTTCTAACACCTGTCTCCCACAACCAGGTTGGAAGCTCCTCGATACTGTCTTACTCAAGACAGCGTCTGTCAAGTTTGTGTGTCAGCGTCTACTACAGCAGGTGCCTAAACGATGGCTGAGCAAGCCACAGCTGTGTGTGGGCGGTGTAGGCCTATCATCACTGTTTTCTTGACGTGTGGCTAGGTTAGGGGACTGGCCCAAGGTCACGCAGCTAGTAAGTAGCACAGCCAGCCGCGGGCCCCAGCTTCATGACTAATAATCACAGCCCGTTGACTGCACAGGCCGTTTTGAGGCCCAAATGAGATATTGCCAGGGTGCTTTGGGGGGCATTCCTATTATGTTTGCATTTTCTATTTCTAAAGGCCAGTGGGGAGCCCCAGGTGGGGGGGTGGTTAGAAGCTGGACAAGGGCCAGGCTGGACTAAGGAGGGATGTTGAGAGGACAGGGACAGGAGCTTGTCTGCCATATCCTCAGCAGCAGGACAGTGCCTGGAGCGCACTCGGTGCTCAATTCAGTGCCCCTGTGAACAAATGGGAAGGAACCCGCAGGGAAAGGGAGGCGGGAAAGGAAGCTGCAACTTGAATTCTGAAGAGACAGATCTGTGACGGGGGTGTGCAGGGTGGGGAACATGCACAGGCTCCCTTCCCGCCCGAGCTCCAGCTGTGTGCATCCGCTGGGGTTCACGTGGTGTCTGTCTCCTATCCCTGGGGCTGGGTTGGCTGCCAGGCAGGTGATATTATGTGTGGCTGGCTCATTGTCGCATCTGTGCAGTCCATTTAAGCGCTCCCAGAACACTCACTGGCCAACAGAACATCAGCCATGGGGCCTCCCCTATTCCTAGCTCCTCCCCAGGGTAGGGGGGCAGAGGGGCGGCCCTTTCTCATCCTCTGGTGGCCTGAATCCCATCCAGGGAGCAGACAGATGGAGCATCCGGATGTAGTGGTCCAGCAGGGGCTTCGAACCGCACCTAGGGAAGAGATGCCCACACCCTCAGAGCTGATGGCAGGTAGAAGCAGCTCCTCTGGGGCAGTGATTGGTTTTAATTAGGCATCAGATTCCAAAAAGGGCCGGTTGTTTTTCTTGGCCCAGTAGGTCTCTTCCAACAGACTGGTTCCCTGTCCTCCTTTGGGGAGTGGAAAGTTCTCTCTCTTTTGAGAAGCCCTTTGACACCCCCACTGGATACTCCTGGCACGGCTGGGTACCATGGAGTCAGCGATAGTGTGATTTGAAGGGTGAAGGGAGCAGCTTCCCAGACACCTCCCAGAACCCCAGATCTGAGGACCAGAGGACACTGAGAATTCATCAAGTGACACTTGCAGATGGATTAGATGAACTTGCATCCCCACTGCAAGTAACTGGTTATGGCAGCCTGGAGTGCTGCGCTGAGAAGTCGTAGCTGTGATCAATTAACAGTATATGCCATGGTTAGGAGAGGGGAGTAGTGCATGAACGAAGCAGATTTGCCTTCTTGGATCTCACTTGAATCCCTTTCTCCTGGTGCCTGATTTCCACCATTAGAGAACCATCACCTTGCTTTAAGGCCCTGTCTCTCTGTTCATATTTCTTTTAAAATGTGTATGTGTCAGAGAGGAGTACCAAGAAGGTATCGAAGAATTCAATGATTGATTGATCAGGATTGATCACAAATAAAGACTTATCAGTTTTGCTAGTTCTGGAAAATGCAACACACTGACAACCTTAAAATGCATGGATTATCACTTGGCTTAGGATCTGTTTATCAGACTGCCTTCTGAAGTGGCAGCTGGCTGAAAAGAAGTGGGAGAGCAGGTCAGTCTGGTGGAAGGCAAGGCTGGAAAGTGGAGGCCCTCCTCCCCGACAGGGTGCACGCCGGGGCTCGGGGTATGGAAGTGTGACCTGTGGGAGGGCACAGGCCAGCTCTACTCTTTCCTCTGTTCAGAAACCCTTTCTTGGGAGAGACCCGTGTTCCTGGCACCGCTGCCCATTCTCTGCGGGCTATGTCTTCATCACCCACTTTGGGGGGGCCAGGTTTGGGGAGAACCGAGGTTGTAGCTGCTTCATTTCTTCAGAGTAAATATTATTGGGGTCGCTGGGCTGAAGTGCAGGGGGTGGGGGATTATATGCTAATAAGTGAGAGCCAGGCAGTTCCTTGTGTCGATCAGGAATTCTAATGAACCGTTAATGTACTAAGTCTTTATGGAATTAGACTTTAAAGTGAAGAGTATAAGCTAATCTAGCTTGAATTAAAAGAACTTAAATGGCAAAGAAGTCCTTCGGTCAGATTTATCAGTTCTTCCTAAGGAGAACAGATTGGGAGGAAAGAGAAGCATTCTATACGGGTCAGTCAGACCCCAATGAGTCCACCAATAGTCCAGAAAAAGAAAAAGGGCTTTGACCTAGGTCAGCGATCCCAGGTCTGAGCCTCTGTGCTGAGCTTAGGTCAGGGAAGGGACATCATTCATTCATTCGTTCATTCATTCATTCAACAAGCACTTACCTGAACACTGATTATGTGCCAGCCTCTGACCATATGGGGATGAAGAAGATGTAGGTCCGGTCTGCATAGAGCTTTGAGTGGGGTGAGGAGTATAGACAAGAAAACAGGCATTTTCAGTAGAGTGTGCTAAGTGCTGAGCTTTGGAGGCCTTTGCTTTCACATCTGTGGAAAGGGGATGGTCCTCTTCACCACGGAGCCCCAGGCCACAGGGATAGCCAGAGCTGTCCCAAGCAGTGCACCAGCTGTGGGCCGCTCACTCCTGAAGCAGATGGGGAAGGGGGCCCCCAGAATTCACCATGGCAACCCCAAAGCATAGTGACTGTTTCTGCGAAATTGTCTTTGTTTTTACAATTAAAAAATCCTTTATTTTTATTTTACTGAAGTGTTTGAGCAGAGGCCACCTCACAAATAGGAAATTTGGAATCAGTTGGGTCTGGGTTCAGGTCCAAGGTCAGCAACTCACTATGTGATCATGGATAAGTCACTTGATGTCTTGACTTCAAGTTTTTTTATCTGAGAAATGCCCACTTCAGAGACAGGGGGAGCACAAGGGAGATGAATTTACAGAAAAAAATCTTTGTAAGCTGTTGAATGCTATGCATTTGTTGGCTCTTTATTCTTGTCCTGCAGGTTTCCTTCAACCCTGAGAGCCTGAAGGCTCATGATGATTGAAATTCTACCGTTAGCACTTCATTCTTTTGGGTTAAACATTGCCCCCCACCCCCTTGGGAGCAGCATCGTTTCAGACTTTCCTACTGGGGCAAGAGAGAGAATAGTAGGAAAACATAGTGCATGGGGGCGGTGGAGGTAAGGAGAGAACATTTTGGAGGATGGGAAAAGAAGTTCCCAGGATGAGAGGTCAGGGTGAGGAAGGTGGGCCATAAAGGTAAATGTGCTCATTGTCTAAACTCTAGGTTGGGTCCAGGGAAGGCATGTCTGCTCAGAGAGGGACATTCTGCTCCCTGTTTTCTGTCCAGAGCCCCTTGTGAGCTGCCTTCTAGCTCCCTGGAGACCTTTAAGTGACAGTCCATCTCAGACCTAGCTCTGGTGCTCCACCCACTTTGCCAGGCTTGGCTAAATAAAGACATAGTCCCTGTGGGGAGCTGCTGGGTCTGAGAGCTCTCCTGGGGGGCACCAGGCAGCAGAAGCCGGCTCCCCACAGCTTAGCAGAAGCAATCACTGCCCGTCTCCCTGGATTCTGCCTCTGACCTTTGGTAACCTGGCAGATTGCCAGTGCCTGAGAGCTGGGGAGGGTGTGCATGTTCAGGAGAGGCTGTGGGGTTGTTCCAGGCAGCTGGGGTCTGCCAAGCACAGTGCTGGCACCAAGACAACTCTGGGGCATGGCCTGGATGGTGCCAACAGGGGCGGGCGGTAAGCTTCGCAGTCAGGGCCGTTGGGGAGGAGGCTTGACAGTGAGCTGGGATATTTTAAGCTGACAGTAGCTCAGAAGGGCCATTTACCAGCTCAGCTCATGCTGCCATTGGGGAGTTTTGAAGGGGGCAGAGGAGAAATGGGGTTTTGCAGTTTTCTCAGGATATCTGTGACTTCAGGTGAAAGAGCAGTTTAGAGAAACAGTCCTTCCTAGACCTGTCCTGGATGAAAGAAAGGCACTGCCAAAAATTATTGGGTGCCTTCTCCCTCTCCTCCAGGATCTCCTAAGTGGGAGAAAGCAGCGGAGAGGCCCAGCACCCTGGCAGAATGCATGCTTGGTTTCTGTGTTAGAAGGGGAAATCTCCCTAGACCAGAGTGTGGGAGGACCTACTTTTGAGTCCTGGCTCTGCCACTTGCCTACTGCATTGTGACCTTGGCCACATCGTGGGGCGTCTTCAAGCCTGAGTTGGTTCGCTTGGAAGGGAAGCCAATCCTGCCACACCCCCTTCCCAGAGATGCTGTAAGGGCTTCACGATTGATTGGGGAGGAGAAGGCCATGAAACTCTGAGGTGCTATAGCCACATAAGGTGGTTCTGATAGCTCCGGGAGTAATGTCCCATCTGCATTCCTGCATTCCTGCATCCCTGCAGCAGCAGCAGTTTCCTCCCTTTCTAATGGGCTACCCCAGGGCCTGGGGACTCCCTGGCATGGGTGGGGCTGCAGAGAGGTCTCTGATGCCCTGGCGAGAGGCTAAGTAAAGCCAGATTCCCACCTCCTGCGGTGCCTACCTCTAAAGACAATGATGAAGCACAGAGAACATTGACCGAAATCAATTAGAGAAATCAATGCCCCCCAGTGCAGTACGCATTTCTTGCATTCCTGCTAGCCTGGTCCCACCCACCCTGCCCAGCAGCCCTGTTCACTCTAGGAGATCAGATGGTTTAGTTAAATCCCTGCTGGTCTCCATTCCCAGACTAGTTCTCTCCTTCTAGGCTGGGCCTCAGGTGGCCCTGTGGTGAGGGAGTGTTGGTAAGGGTGTTCAGCCTGCCATTATGAGGGAGACAGAGGGCTGGAACAGGGATGGGAAAGCCCGTGGATGAGCTGGGCACTGTGCAGCTTTGCCATGTTGGACAGGATACTTGCTAGGCTCTCTGCTTGAACTCCAAGAATGAGGCGAGACAAGGACCACAGGAAAGAGAAAAAAGAAATTTCAGTTTTTACAATGTCTTCACACTGGTTGCTGGGCAGGGCAGGGAGAAAGGGAGTATTTAAGATGCTAACTGGGACATGAAAAGTTACAGGCTGGAGGGCCATCACTTCGCTTATTTATTTAGGGCGCATAGGTTACCAGGGAGGAACCCTGGATCCCAATTGCCAGAGTTCGAATCATGATTCTGCCACTTAAAATATGACTTTAGCAGAGTTAAATCACTTTTCTTGTCTCAGTTTTCTCATTTATAAATGGGGCTGTTAATAGTACCTACCCCACAGTTATAAGAATGAAAGAAATAACAGCATGTATGTGTCTTGCCATAATGCTGGTTACTTTATTTTTTCTAATGACAAAGCCCGAGAAGTCAGGGTTGGTCACCCTATTCTGGCTTGACCACTGTCTCGGCAGGAGGCAATTTCTCCCCTCCCAGGCCTCTGTGGTCAATCTATCACCAACGGCTTGCAGTTTTATCTTGATACTGCCTCTGACGCCTTTTCCTGTCCACACCTACGACCGCCTCCTTCTCCACGACCTCCTATCCCTGCCCACCACTCCTTCCTGTCCACGCCCACCGTCACCTCCCGCCACGCCCACCACCTCCTTGTCCACGCCCACCATCACCTCCTGACACACCCACCCCTTCTCCACGCCCACCTCCTCCTATCCCTGCCCACCACTGCTTTCTGTCCACGCCCACCGTCACCTCCCGCCACGCCCACCACCACCTCCTCGGGTTTTAGGCCCTCCTTACCTTGGGTGAGACTGTTATAATTTCCTCCTAACTGTTCTCCTGTCTCCATCCTTCACAGAGTTGTCAGATCAATCTTCCGAAAATACCATTTTTGTCATGTCACTTGTCTGTTCAGAAACTTTCGGTGGGTTGTAGGGGAGCAAGTCCAAAGCCTTCGCTAGCTTGGTCCTCCACTGTCCATCCCAATGGGACCTTCCAGATCTTCTTCCGTTAGCCCGTGCCGACCTGTGCCCATGGTTGCTCACTCTTGGACTGTTTCTCAAACCGTTCTTACCCCTGTGTTTTTACCTATGCTGCCCCCTTCTCAGAGCTCTCTCCTCTGTTGCAGGCCAATTCTACCCATCCTTCCAGGTCCAGCTGGAATCCTGCCTCCCCAGCAAGTCCTGAAATCCAGTGGTACTCTTCTTTTCTCCTACTTGACCCCAGTGTGCCTTTGGGTTGCTCACTCTTTTCAGGGGTACATGCCCTAATTCTATCTGTAAATGTTTCCCAGACAGGGGCAGTTCTGATGCTGTGCTGGGGACAGAAAAGGGGTCCAATAAGTCTGTGCTGGTTGATTGATTGCAGGAGACTCTGGTGGGCTGCTGTCCCATGGTGGTTTCTGACATGTCTTAGCTGGCACCTTCTTTTTATTCCTGGTTGGTTTTCATCTCCAGGGCAGGGGAACACTCACTCAGCCTTCTTCCCTCCACTGAAGGAAAGGAAGGGATGAGATTCTGCTGGGGGCAGCACAGGTCTGGTCAGCTGAGTTCTGTGGCTAATGTGTGTGTGCACATGCCTGTGTGTGTGTAAGCGTGTGTGTATGTACATGCCTGTGTGTGTGTACTGCATGTGTGTGTACTGCAGTGGGGCTGCAACCCCCTCCCCCAGTCCTTCTTCCCTCTCTGCTACTGCTCTTGCACTCCAGAGAATCCACTCCACAAGATGAGTAGGTCTAGAAAGATGAGGCAAAGGGAAGAAACTAAAGGCCTAAGTGTTCTCTTTCCCTCCCCTTTGCACATCATAACTTCTGGATCTTTAATGGTGGAGGGACAGGCAAGGTGGGTGGGTGGGCAGGAGGCTTACCTGCTGGTTAGCTCAGGATGGCTGGGATGGGCCCTTCCAGGTGGTCTGAAGGAATATAGTACTTGAGGGTGTGTGAAAGTGTGTCAGTGAACCCCAGGGGCTTTTGTTCACACCTACTGACTCTCCTTTCTCCCATGACTCCCTCTTGCAAGATCTCCTATCCCTCATACTCTACATAGTAGTCTTTGGATCCCCATAGCCTTTTATCTTCTCTTCTCATTTCCCGCTAAGTTTTATGCCTTGTCATAGGTTCCCAATCCTTTTCCTAGATCCCAGAGGAAAGGGGTGACATTTTATGAACAACTTCCTATGAACCAGACATTTGACTAGCTGCTCTGTGTACAGCGTCTCATATAATTTCTTTGAGGGTTTTTTTTAATTCCCATTTTATAAAGATTTTATAGATTAAATTGCCCATGGCTAGTATGTGTTCATCTGTATTTCCTCTGCAGATCCTGGCCGAGGGGAGCCTTACACACAGCACATGCTCAGGAAATAATGGTACGGCACTTGGACTGCCACATGTGAGGGCAGCTCAAGTTGAGGCCTGCGGTCAGCAGAGGGTAGGCTGTAGTGGGAGAAGCTTATACAGATAGGGAGGAAAGAGGGCCCAAGGCCAGAGTGCCCCACAGCCACAACAAGCTGAACGTTGATCTGGCTGGTGTGGTCCACTGTCCTTGTGAAGGCCTGGTGACCCCAAGTCCCTAAAAGGCCTCAGCCACTCACCTCTTGCTACCAGATTCTACCCCCCCCCCCCACAAGAGAAGTCAGTGGAAGCCACTCTTGGGTGTCCATTGCTGCTTTCTCAGCCCCTTTCACCCAAAAGGGGGCCAGGCGAAGCTTCCACATATGTTTCAGAGTTGTCCTTCGAATACCCACTGGGGTTAAAAGACAGTTTAACAAATTTTTGGAGGAGAAAGAGGGATGTGCTAATTTGGGAGCCTGGAATAAGAGCCCTTGGAAGAGGGAAAAGCTGCATTGGCTACCAGAGTGTGGGGATGGTGGAGTGTATTTGGGTGACCAGAAGGCCCTGAAGTGGCGCAGCTGAGCGAGTAAGTTCATTTATAGCGGGCTCCCAACCTCTGGCCTCCAGTCCAAGATGCCCCAGCTGTATAATTCCTATCGGCTTGTCATCCTTTCATCTATACTTTTGTGAAGTTGGTTCTTTAAATTCCCGAATTTTGGAAAAGAAGCCGGGAGACCTTGTCAGATATGAAGTCTTTTTCTAGAACTAGAGAGGCCCGGAGCAAAGTCAAGGAGGGCTGCCCAGAGGAGGCTTTCCCCAGCTCCTCTCCCCAAGCTTTCCTAGGGCTGGTCTTGCACTAACTGCCTAGGGCTGCACCTCCCTCGGGCATAATTCAGTGGCGTGGGGGAGGAGATAGGGCTCCGGCCAACGCGCCAGGATCAGCCAGACAAGAGAGGCATTCGGCAGAGACCCGCGCGGGCTGCTTCCAGGGCTGGGGAAGACGAGTTCCCGCCTAAATCCGCAAGATGGAAGTTGCTCCCTCTAGCTTTTCCACTAGCGAAGGCTGCTGGTTTTGTGAGTGACCCCTCCCTTCGCGCCCAGGTCGATTTCTAACATTTACTCTTTTATAGAGTCATGTTCATTTAAAAATGCATGGTAAAAGACACTACCAAATACACCTTAGATCCGGCCCAGATCCGGTTTTGGGTAGCGCGGAAAGTTTACAAGGCACTGGATGTACCCCACCCCAGCACCCGGGGTGCGCGCGGAGCTGAATGCAGGAATGTGTGCACCAAAGCCGAGGGACGCAGGCAGCTCTAACGTTGCTGAGGATGTGTAGGGAGGGAGAGTGAAACTGGGGTGCCTGGCGTGCGTAGGCGTGTGCCCCCGCGTGTCCACGGCCCCGCCGCCTCGCCCCCTCTTGCCGAAACGTGCCAGCAACCTCAGCTCTCTTTCAGCCCTTTCCCAGCCAGACGCTTCCTTTTTGGTGCCTCTGGGCGTTTACTGTAAATTCCGTGACTAAAACACGCCGGTGAGCCCGGCCCATCGACAGATGGATCAATCGCCCCCTTCTCGGCTGGGGGAGGGGGACCCCACCCGGAGCCTCCGAAGCGGGTAGCTGCCGGCTGCCTTGGGAGAGCTCTCCCGCCGCCGAGCTTGGGCCGCCGAGCTTGGCACGGAGCCCTGGGCCCGGTCGGTCTCGGGTGCTCCCGCCGGGGTGGGGTGCGAATCCCCGACCGATCCCTCCGGTGCGGCTCGGGCAGGTCAGCCGGCCTCGGAGGAGGCGGTCGGGGCGCCCGGGCACCGCGGCCTTCCTCCCGCGGCAGGGGATGAGAGAGGAGTGGGGAAGGGGAGTCTCGAAGGGCTGCAACGCCGGGGCGTGAGGGGGCCGAGGGCGCCAGGGGCGTGTGGGGAAAGTTCTCGAGCTCCGCGTGGAGAGCACACGTGTATGCGTGCTAGGGGCTAGACCCGGGCAGGCAGGCTGCGCGGGGACGCTGGGGGCTGGCGCTGGAGGGGCTCCTTCTTTTCTCCTGCGCCTTCGGGGCGAAGCTCTGCTTGGACTCCCTGGCCCAAGGACGCATCCGCCCGAGGAGGGTGGAGCCCCTCCCCAGACCCTGGCCGCCCAGCCGGGGATTTTCCGGCGCCCCTCCCCCCATGCCCCCGGGATGGCTGGGGTGTCGTGGACACTCCACGCCCTTCGGCCTCAGCTGAGCCTCCCTAGGCCTCCCGGACCCGTGGGCCGAGGCGGCGGGGGCAGGGGCAGTGGGGATTGAGGGTGCAGCCCGCCCGCGGCGAGGGGTGGGGGGGTGCGGTGGCGCGCTGAGAAGGCAGGAGGAGGGTGAGGAGGCTGTGGTGGGTTTGAGCCGTAGCTCGGGGAGCCGGTCAGTTTCTGGCCAAGGCAGCAGGTCAGTCCCGGGAAGGGCGGGCGGCGGAGCAGAGGGAGTCAGCGGCGAAGCACTCCTCTCGTCCAGCGTTCCCCGGCGCCACCGCCACCGCCGTGTCGCCGCCGCCGCTGCAGAGTGTCGCTGCTCCGCCGCGCTCCCGCGCCCCGAGCCGCCAGCCGCCTGGGAGCCTGAGCGCTGAGCCCCGGGCGGAGAAGAGGGGCGCGGGCGCGAGAGCCGCGGAGAGGGAGCCGCGAAGGGGGGAAGGGGGCGGGCGGAGGGAGGAGCAGGGAGAGAGGGAGAAGGGGGAGGGAGAGAGGAGAGCGAGGGAGAGCTGGAGAGAGCGAGAGCAAAGAGCGAGAGCCAGGGAGAGGAGAGGGAGGGAGAGAAGAGAGAAAGACACACGCACGCAGACACACACAGTCACTGGAATTCCATTAGAAAAAAGTGAGACGAAGCAAGGGTTAGCGGCAGAAGATTTTTTTTTTTTTTTTTTTTTAATCTTTTCTTCGTCTGGGTGCGAAAGAAGCGACTCCGGGCTCTCGTCCTCGAAGCTCCCACTGGATTGTTCCTTGACGCTAACACCCGTCGGTGGATTTCTCTCCTATTTTATTCTGACCCCCACCTTCGCTGCTTCCTTCCAGCCCTTCACTCTCAAATCTCCTCTTCCCCACCTCCCCAGTACGTTCCTGGGAAGCGCAGGGGAATTGGACCCGCGGGGACTCGCGCCTTCCCGGACCAGCGGAGGGGAGGACAGAGCGAGGACCAAGCTGTCGGCTTGCAAAGCAGATATACCCTCATTTACGTGTATATTTGATTTTAGTGGGCAAGGGGGGCGTCGAGAGGCAGCCCACCGCCCTCCTGCCCCCCCCCCCCCCGCCAGAGGCGAGGATCGCCGGACTCAGGATCTTCATCGGGTGGACTAGCTGGGATCTCCGCATTGGATTTGGGGCTGATTATCACTGCTTGGCTATTATTATTGTTGTTGTTATTATTTTTTTTTTACCCAAGGGAGAAAGACACAAAAAACTGTGGGATTTATTTAACATGATCTTGGCAAACGTCTTCTGCCTCCTCTTCTTTTTAGGTGAGTACCTGCGGGCGGGTAGGGCAGCTCGTCCGCGGGAGCCTGGGGGGCCGCGCGGGGCCGCGCGTTCGGTCGCCGGCGAGAAGCCGGGAACGCGGGGGGCGAGCGGGGCGCGGGCTGGAGACCGGCGGGGAGAGCGCGCCGCGGAGCGAGCCGGGCCCCCGCGCTGGCGAATCGAGCCGGGCCGGGCGGCGAGGCTGCGGGCGGAGGGACGCGAACAGCCGCTGGCTGGTTACGCGGGGGGCTTGGGAAGGAGACTTGGAACACCCAAACCATCGCCGCACATACGCACGCACACACGCACACTCGCTTACTCACATACAATGCTAGCACTCATTTCTCTCAAAATAATGGGTTCAAATTGCGGCAACTTAAGAAAAAAAGAATACCAACTCTAGATCTGGAAGAGAGGAGGGTGGGAAGAGGCTCTGTCGCGGAGAGAAAAATCATGCCAGTTTCATCTTTCTGGTCGGCTCCCGGATCGGCCTGGGCGGACGGCATGGGTTTCTGGATCTCCTGCTTGGACATCGGTGCGGGCAGCGCTGGCCGCCATCCCCTCACCTGCCAATCACCCTTCGGGAAATGCATCCCACTTCCCGCTCCCCGAACCCCTTTCCAGTGGCCCCACTCCCTGGAACACTTTTCAAGTTTCTCCCCACCCTTCTCCCGCCCTCCCGACCAGACCTGAGCCAGATGCGTGGGCAGGAGTGAAGGGTTGTGAGCAACCGTTCACTACCTATCCCTCACCACCTCTGGCCGCCTGGGAACCCTGTAGCTTGTGGGAAGAGGAGGGAGGGAGGTCAAAGTTTGCTTCCCTGGGTGAAGAGGGAGAGGAGTGATGGGAAAAAAAGGGATCTGAACAAAGACCACTGCTTATTCTATAAGCCCCCTCCTCCAACTGCAGGGAGGAGGGGCTGCCTGGTGTCCCTGAACCCTGGGCAGTCTCTTTCCCACCCAGAATTCCCAACCCCTCGCACCCTTTTGTGCTATGTGAAATCTCAGCTGCTTGGGAAATGGGTATAGAGAGGGGATTCTGGGAGGGGAGGGGAGGAAGAAGGTGTTTGCCAGCCGGGTGCTGACCTGGAGTCCCTGGCCAGGCTGCTGCCCCTGGGTAGGTGCTCTGGAGAGGGAGCTGGGTAACGAGTGTGTTGAGGGCTCACACATCTGCTTCGGTGTGGATGCTGTTCCTGCCACCCTGGCCTGCTGTTAGCCTCTGGTGAGCTGGGGTGCCTAGCTGGGTCAGGACTGTACCCTTTCTCTCCTGGAGGAGGGGAGAGGGGAAGGCCTGAGGGGGTAGGTGCCCATCACAGAAAGATGTTTGTGGTCTAGTAAGTGCCCTCCTGGCTTGAATAGGGGATTTGAGTCAATACTGATTAGACCCTTTGTCCACCCCCTGCCTCTACCCTGTCCCAGAAGCTGCGGTCCCCCAGGGTGCCTGGCCCTGCTCTAGGGTGTGGCCTTCACAGGTCCTGCCCCCCTAAACCAGAGGCAGCTGTCTCCAGGGTGGGAGGGGCTGCAGGAGGAAGCGGCAAAGGTACTCTGGGCCCACTGTGAGTTTGCAGCCCTTCCTGGCAACCCACTGCAAGTGGACTCTCATTCTGGAGGGGCTGTTATAAAACCTGACCTTTTCTCCCACTGCTCGTTTGAAAACCCAGCTTTCTGGGGCCAAGAAGAAAAGAAAATTGTATTTCAGGAGAAGCCGCCAGATTGCCCGCTGCTGAGCTGTGTATGGCTATACCCCAGAGGTGCCTTCTGATGTCCTGGGGTGGAGAAGAGCGTTATGGGCCCCTTAGTCCTGTCTAGGCCCAGGACCCCATGTTGCAGGCAGGCTTTTTTTCAGCTGGGAGGGCTGTGGAGTTGACTTCGTTCTCATGATATAGGGGTATGTGTGTGTATGTGTGTGTCAGAGATGCGCCCGGAGTCTGAGACCCTGGGGTCAGTGGTGACAGGAAGAGTAAGAGCAGGGGATCAGCAGTCCTTTTGGTCAGAGCCCTTCAGCTCCCCTCCCTTGAGATGTCCCTTTCCAGAGCTGGGGGGAGGGGTTCACTGAGTGACCACTAGATATTAGAAGACTCTGGGTGAGGCCAGCCAAGGAGGAAGGGATAGGCTGGTATTAAGGAAACTTCAGCCTCAGGGCCACTTTCCTTGGCAAGGAGCCCACGGTTGGGAGTTGGTTGGAAATTCCACTTGCGGGGAGAGGGTTTTGTGGAGCTTGAGACTGGGTAGGCAGGTTTAGTGTGTGTGTGGGGGGGGCACGGTGAAGTGTGGTGCCAGGAACATGGGTCTTCAGTGTGCCCCCCAAGGTTCCGAGTGAGGCCTGGAGGTAGAGAGGCCTTTCTGGCCCAGTCATCCTGACCTCCAGGGTTGACATACCCAGGGAGAGAATGAGATGGGGAAAGTCACTTGGGGGCATGGCTGGTCAGAGGGTATCTTCCCTCTGGTATCCTAGTGTGCATTCTAGCTCTTGTGGGGCTGTTCAGTGCGGGAGGGTGTTTGCAGCTCCGTGTAGTCTCTCAGTCCCCCTTGTCTCTAGAAGCTGTTCCACATGTCTTTTCTTAATGGATCTGAGTTTTCTCCTGATTTAGAATTTGGAAGCAGCAGGATACCTTCTGACCTTTACTCTTTTAGAATTCTTGGCCCAAGGCTCCCAGTTGCTATTTCTTTCTCTGTCTGGGCTTGATTGGTTCTGGGGGTCATGACGCCAACTAGAAGAGCCAAGGATGGGTGCAGCCAGGGAGTTTGGGGAGAGGATGCATTGGCTCTCTGCAGAGCATCTTCCTGCCCTGGTCACGTGTACCAGCTGGCAGCATGGGGGAAGCCCTTACTTTTGGCACAGGAGCCCAGCATTTGTGAGGATTATCCTGTGGGGCTCTAGGGCCCACCTGTAAGGCAGGCAGGGTAAGTGTCCTTCTTGCCCCAATCCCCTAGGCCAGTGTCTTGACCTTTAAGCCTGCCCAGGATGATCCCTTCTCAGGCTGTCTCAGACAGTGCAGCCTCAGGCACAGTCAAGGTGAGAAGGGAGAAGGCTGCTGGGACACTGCGGGGAAGTCCGTGGAAGTCCCAAGGCTGGGTCATTCTTGAGACTCTAGCATGCAGGCTGGCCGCTGGCTAGGTAGGGGTAGCAGGTGCAAGTGAGGCTGGGTAAGCTCAGCTGCTCCTGGGTGGCCCACATGCACTGAGTACTGCTCGGGGACCTAGGAATTTGCTGAAGCCAGGAAATAAAGCTGCTGCCTCGGCTTGGGCGGAGAACACCTCTCCAGCCGGTGCCTGGGCAGATGCCCCGCTGTTAGTGCTCACACCCCATGCTGGCTTCTTCTCTTGTCTTGTCTCAGCTTGGCCACAGCCTTCAACTCTTCCTGTCCTGAGGCAGAGGTATGGTCAACGGGAGAAGGAATATCTTTTTCTCTGGCCCTTATGGCCTTCTCCATTGCAGGCCTGCCCCTTGCTCTTCTACTTCCTCTCCTTGTGGCTAGGTCTCCTCCCGACAGTGGTGGAGTCCTTTCCCTCCGCAGCTGTCCGGAGTGGCAGGCTCGTGGTGCAGTGCTCTGCCTCTAGGTGTCGCTGTCTCCCTATGGTAGCTCCCCCCCTGAGCAGGGCCTCCTGGGGGAAGGAGTGAGAAGTGGCCATTCTGGGTAGGGATTGGGGCGGGGGCGGGGAAGGGCGGATTCTACAGGATTCTGAGGAGGGGACTTCTGGCCAGTATGCTTTGGGCTGGATGGAATGGAGGAAGCCTCCCAGGTCACTCCTGGGTCTTGGAAAAGGCAGTCTCTGCTCTGGCGTATGGAGGGGCTTTTTCCGGGGCAGGATCTGGAGTGGACAGGAAGACTGGGGTGATGTCTGTGTCTAGAGGAAACCATTTTGGGAGCTTGATTTTGACAGGACCAAGTGGGCTCCTCCCTGCCCTTCCCTTCTGAATCTTTTCCCCGGAGCCCCTTCCTTCAGAGGACGGTGGGTTTAGGTGCTCTGAGGGTGATGGGTAGGAAGGGTGGTTGAATCCTGCCTGTTCACCTTTGGAAAGGCAAGGCTCCATGTGCAAGACCAGAGTCCAGGGAGGGAAGCTCTTTCCCTTTTGCAGTTGGCTTATTATTCGGCTTTTGGAAAGAAGAAAAAAAAAAGGAGAGACCAAGGGGGAGAGGGTTTCAGAGAAGGGTGGAGAGGAGAGGGAAGAGAGAAGTAGGAAGTGCTAGAGAGAGAGAGAGAGATTGGGGCACAAGGCTATTCAAAGAGCAAAGGTGATGAAGAAATAGACCTTAGAAGGAAGTCAGAGAGAGAAGTGTGTGTGAGAGAGAATTGAGAAAGCCACACACACACACACACAAGGAAGAAAGCTAGGGGCTTGTCAGGCTTGCCTGCAGCACTTTCTTTCTGCAGGGCTGGGGTACAACTTGGCCACAGAAGGCATGTTTTCAGGTGTCCAGCCAGGGTGCACTTGGACTGGAAGGTGTGGAGGGCTGGGCTGGAAAGGCGTGGCCGCCCCCTTCTGGGCATGCCTCAGGCCACAGGTCAGGCTTGTCTCTTGGGGTCTTCTCTTAGAGTCTGGGAACTCAGAATGGACAGTCCAGGAGTCTGAGGGGCGCTTTCAGCCCATGTGTGACCTTGAGTTGTCCTCTCCCTTCTTTAGGTCTCAGTTTCCCCAGGGTAAAGTGGTGGGGGTCGGGGGAGCTGGATGCTGTGGTCTCTGAGGTCCTAACAGACTAGGAGAGTAAAATTATTTCCTGCTGCTTTCCCAGTTTAACCCAGCCTGTTGGCTGGACCTCTGGTGGAACTGAGGTGGATGGAGGTTTGGGCAGCAGGAAAGTGAGAGTCCTCCTCTGCACACTCGGGCAGGCCCTGCAGCCCCCAGCTCTCTGCTGAGGCTGTGGCATCCTTCTCTGGCCTCCTGGGGTTTTCCACTGTCTGTGGTCTTGCTGGAGGGTCTTCAGGCTTTCCTCTGCTCTGCTCCTGGGCCAAGGGCTGAGGGGTGACCAAGTGGAATTGGAAGAGAATCTGGTAGAGCCGGGGCACAATGACAGCTCGAGGTCTCCTTTGGGCTTGAGGAGGGATGTTGGTGTCTTGGGAACCTTTGGGCTCTTCCTCTGACCCGCTGTGTGGTGGGGAAGGCAGCATGGAGTCGGCCTTGGTGTGCTTTGGAGTAAGATGGGTGTGAAATTCCCCGAAGGGCCCAAGCCCCCAGGCCTGCATCTTGGGTCGGAGGTCGTGGCGGCCCTCATTCATGCTTGTCTTCCCTCCCCACCACCCAGACGAGACCCTCCGCTCTTTGGCCAGCCCTTCCTCCCTGCAGGGCCCCGAGCTCCACGGCTGGCGCCCCCCAGTGGACTGTGTCCGGGCCAATGAGCTGTGCGCCGCGGAATCCAACTGCAGCTCCCGCTACCGCACGCTGCGGCAGTGCCTGGCGGGCCGGGACCGCAACACCATGCTGGCCAACAAGGAGTGCCAGGCGGCCCTGGAGGTCTTGCAGGAGAGCCCGCTGTACGACTGTCGCTGCAAGCGGGGCATGAAGAAGGAGCTGCAGTGCTTGCAGATCTACTGGAGCATCCACCTGGGGCTGACTGAGGGTAAGCCCGGCGGGGTGGTGGGGGGGAAGAGTTGGTGGGGGGGGGTGGGGGGTTGGGGAGCTGTGGGTGGGGGCCTAGGTTCAAGGGAAGACTCGGTAGTGGAGGGAACCGGCCAGCTCTCTATCGCTCCCTGCCAGGGGAGCCTGGAACATAGAGGAAGTAGCTGGCTGACCTAGGAGGGCAGCTGTTAGAGGCGGCCAGGAGAGGTGAAGGAGGGGGCAGAATGTCAGCTGGGGAGGAGAGGGGGCCGGCTGGTGGGAGAAGGAGAACAAGGCTGGAGAAAGGAGGGGGGTAGGGGTCAGGGAGAGGATGGATGGACGGACGGACGGACGGAGGGATGGACTTGTGCAAGTGGTAACAGAGAAGGGGAGGCAGGAGTACCCAGGCAGATGGGGGGGGGGTCGCTGCAGGCAGAGCTGTGCCTCCAAGCAAACCAGCCCCTGCCACTGCCCGAAGGCCTGGGCTCTGAGCTGAGGGCAGTCCCGTTTTTGCTCTTCCTGCGGCCAGGAGGCTTGCTCTTCAGGGGCCTTCCTGACCCCAGGGCTGGCCTAGGCCCTTTCCATAAGGCTTGGAGCAGTGTGTGGGCAGCAGGCCCCTCCACCTGCCAAGGTGGAACCTGCCAACGCCCCCTCCCCTAACAGCCCGCTCCCCAGTGTCATCCCCCTCCAGACCACAGTGTAGAGGATTTGCGTATAGTGCAGGAGGATTGGCCACCTTGGTCAGACAGTCATTTATTGATTCAACAACTGTTTATTGAGAGGTTATCATCTGCTGGGCATTATGGGAACACTTGAGAACAAGCGGGGGGGAGCCTCTGCCTTCATGGAGCCCATAGTTGGGGGGGTGCAGAGAAGTGAGGAGCTTTCCGTCACTTTGTGGCCTGAATGCTGTCAGAACGCACTGGTGCTGTGGGAGCCCCATGGCAGGTTCTTACAGTCTCAAGAGCCTTCCTGGAAGAGGCAGCCTCTGAGCCGAGACTAAGAGTGAGCTGCAGTTATGCCGGAGGGATATGGGCAGAGTGTGGGAGGTGGAGGGGGAGCTTTGGCAAAGCCCCCAGGAGGGAGTTGAACTCACTTGCAGACCAACAAGTAACTCAGTGTAGTCAGGTGGGGAGCTGGAAGTGGGGATGGGGGGAGGAGAGGGGAGGGGTGCGGGACCTGCTGGGCCTCAGGGAGCCCCGCAAGGGGCGGCCACGCGATCTCAGCTTCAGGACAGTGTTCATGTGGTTCCAGCAGAGGAGGTTGTTCCTGTGATCCAGGCCAGGGGTTGTGGTGGCTGGCTGAGGACAGTGGCAGGATTGAGGGAGGGTCCAGGGAAGCAGAACCAACAGGTCTTGGTGAAGGGAGAGGAATCAAGGAGGGCAGTTTTCTGTTTTGGGCAACTGGGTGGGTGATGGGGCCGTTTGCAAGAGGCAGAGAAGGTTTCGTCGGGGGGAGGGCAGGGAGATGATGCCTTAATTTTGGGGCCTGTGGCTCTGGTTGGAGCCCAGGTGGGGAAGCGGCTTTGTACATGGAGATTTAGGAACTGCCAGTCAGCCAAGGCCAAGGGTGTGGGCACACTGAGGGGAGGGCGGGGACAGAGCCCCCGGGGCCACCACCGACATTTACAGATGGGTGGGGGAGGCAGGGGCACCTGCAAGGGTGCAGGAGAGAGGCGGGAGGGACAGCAGGGGACCGGGGAAGGAAGGAGGGCCAGCAGTCTCCGGTACTTGGGGTCCAGCAGGAGAGGGCTGGCAGCGTGGCCCTGTGCCCTTAGGGTGAGCTCCACAGGTGGCTGCTGGGAGCAGAAGCCTGGTTAGGGGGTGAGTGGCAGCTGGGAAAGGTGACTGTGGACAACTTCTAGAAGTTTGGTGTGAGGAAGAGAGGACAAAGGGTGACTTTTTTTTTAAGATGTGAGAGGGCGGAGCAGCTTGAAACGGAAGGTAGGCCAGTAGTGGTGGAGTGTTGAGGTGAAGAGAGGGGTATGCTGTGGAACAGCGTCCGTGGTTAGCCTGAGATGGAGAAGCAGCATGGCCTCAGGGTGCTGGAGGGTAGGGGAAATGGGGACCGGGTGTGGGGGCCGGAGAAGGAGGGATTTCTGACCAGGCGCCGAGATGGTTCCAATACACCCTGAACGTGGGAGTAAAGAGGGCAGGTCATTATGAACAGTGTCACCACCGTGAATAGCAAAGTAATTTTTCTGACTCAGTCTCCCGTTCCCAGCAACCTCGAGTCCTGGAGCTAGAGGTGAGCAGAGAGAGGGAAACAGTGCCACAAAGTGCATGTCCTTTATTCCCTGCGAGGTGAGGGAGGATGCCTCTCTACTGCCTGAAAACTGAGGTCCCTGAGCCCACGGCTGCATTCTTTAGTTTCTTGTTTTCTTTCCTGAGGTCTTCAGTTTCAACCCAGGGGAAGTGGGGCGGTACCTTGTTGTGGGCTTGCTGAGGGCTGCAGGCTTCCCAGGGGAGGGGTCAGGACTGCCAGCTGGAAGAGCCGGTGGGCCGCCCGAGAGCCTGGCCACCGGAGTGGCTCCCTCTGGCATTACCGTGCCAGAGGGCTGAGGTCCTTGCTGGTGGGAGCCAGGCAGTGGGGCGTTTGGATGAAGATGGCGTGTGTCACGGGCTTTATGCTGCGTCCTGCCCTTTGCTCTTCAAGGCCCTCTCAACCCAGCAATGCCGGACGGGAGAGGCGTGAGCTGGCTTGCCGGTTCTCTTACTCAGCGACCATCTTTGAAGCCTCTGTGTGCTTCGGGGTGGGGGTGGGGAAGCGCTGATTCAGCCGTGGTCCCCTGTGCTGGGCTGCATGTGGCTAGGAGAACCCTCCCCTGGGCCAATCCTACAAAAGTAGACCCCCTGCTTTCTCCTTCCTCAGAATGCACCCCGCCCCCATTCCTGGCTCTTGGGAGCCCGAGGTGGTTTCTGCCTAGAGCTGGCCAGGGGAAGCTGAGAGGCCATTTAACAGTAGGTAATGTTCCTGGGAGTGACAGGATCCACCTGAGAGTTAATTATTCACCGTGTGGGATGAGTGGTCTCCCTGGGGGAGGCTGCAAGCACTTCCTCCCTATTCCTTAATAACACTGAATAACCTGGCTTGGGCCTGGGGCGGGGTGGGGGATTGTGGAGAGGAGAGATCTGTACTGGTTTGGACTTTGATTGTGGCTTCTCCTTGGCCCCTGCTGGCGGGTGTGATTGCTCTGGAGGCTGGGCCCCACCTTCTCCCTCCACCTGAGGCTGAGCTATGCATAGTCTGAGGACCTCAGCTGCGGACAGAGCTGGTGGTGGCAGGGATGTGGCCTCTGCTGAGCTCCTAGATGGTCCCAATTGCAAAGGACCTAGAGATCGTTCTGTCCCACGCCCACTCTGGTGGGGAAGCTGAGGGTGCAGGGAGGAGGGTTGGTGGGACCAGGGCCCCCGACTCCTTATCCAGACCTCTTTCCAACTGCCCTGGGGAGAACCTGTGGCCTGGGGCTCAACTGTCCCTTCTGTCACCCACCGCCATTATTTACATGGTGGTGCTGTCCCTGATGGCTCCACGGGGCACTTGAGACCAGACTTCTTGCCTTCTCCAGAGGTGGCCCTGAAGTTCAGGGTCATTCTGGTCCTTCACATGTGAAGAGCAAAGGCCTCTTGCACAGGTCATGGCCTGGGAATCTGACACCTTAGGTTTGGGTCAGTCTGGTGGCCGGGATGCCCAAGGGGCCAGGTCTCCGATTTCCTGCTGGTGAATTCTGCCGCAGGAGCGTGCAGCATGAGTTGACTTAAATAGGATGGGCCTTTCCCAGCCAGTCCTGCCAAGAGGCTGTTTTCCCCCCCAGACACTAACCCCCAACCCTGCAGTCGATCATACTAGCTGATCCGTACCCAGGTGCCTAGCTTTGCCAGGTGCAGGAGGGAAGGACAGGCCTGGGGCTGGGGAAGCAGTCCTGCTGGCCTAAGACTGACCCTGTGAAAAGTCCAACAGCAGCAGTACTTGCTTAAGAACAGTTTGGTTCAGCAACACTTTTAATTTTGGAGACTGTATTCATCATGGCTAAGTACTTGGATTCTGGAGCCAGCTGCCTGGGTTTGAAACCTGGCTCTGCCACTTACCAGCTGTGTGACCTTGGGTCAGTTACTTAACATCTCAGACCAGTTCTTTAGCAATAAAACAGGAAGAGGAATAGTGCCTATCTCTTAGAGAAATTAAGAGGATGAAGTGAGTTCGTACACCTAAAGCGTTTTCAGTGGTGCCCGTGCAGAGAGGGCTCAGTGTAACATCATTTTTCCTACAAAAACTCTTCCTAAGCTCTTGTATTATTTGGCCCCAACCAATAGCAGTGGCTGGTAACCCCACCGCTGGGAGTTTTTCTGGTGCCTGTGGGTAGAGAGGAGGACACTGAGATTGTACAGGCCTGGTCAGTCCCGGGGGCAGGTGGGATCGGAGACTGGCCTGAAAGGATCAATACCGTTTGGATGTCGGTCAGCAGATAGTGCTTAGGGCCCGTTGTGTGTAGTGCGTTCTGTGTACTGTGTGTTGCAGGGCGTGAAGGGTGCTTGCTCCTGTGAGGTGAAGTAAAGGGTGGGGGCCAGTTCTCCAGGGGGAGAATGAACATCTGGGGGTCTGTACCATTTTTGGGGGGTCTGCTACCTATTAGCAGACAGATGCCTTGCTCTGTGAACCAGCAGAGGGCCAGATACGCCTTGAGTGCTGGCCTCCGGGGGACCTCACCCCTTACGGGCAGATTGCAGGTCCCCTCTTCTGGATGGCTGGCCCCGTCCTGCAGGTGGCCCTGTGGATGCCACCGCACATGTGCTCTTCTTCAGGTGCTGGACCCCGGGGGAATGGGAAATCAATGTGTGAGACTGTGGGTCATCACCTATCTCCCCCGCCCCTTCAGCACACACACAGTCTGAGTGATTATCCATTGATTTCTCCTCACAGTAATGTCTCAAGAGGATATTTCCTGTCCTGCCGAGGTGTTGGTGGAGGGGGCGGGAGTCCCAATGAGGAGGTGGTGGGTCTCCAGGGCATCCCTGTGCCATTTATCTCCCGTCACTCGCTTGCTTTTCCATTCACCAGCCCTCTGATGCACCCCAGAGCCCTGAGGACGGGTCTGAGAAGCCAGCAGGTGGTGGGGAGGCCAGGGAGGGAGTGCAGAGGTGGGGAGTTGGTCAGACAAGATG
Organism: Zalophus californianus; assembly: GCF_009762305.2. Classification (NCBI taxonomy): domain Eukaryota; kingdom Metazoa; phylum Chordata; class Mammalia; order Carnivora; family Otariidae; genus Zalophus; species Zalophus californianus. Next base: position 159,300,160 of record NC_045596.1, read on the forward strand.
GGGGTCATGCCTCCACTCAGCAGACCTTCAGCCCCTCCAGGCGGACCCTTCTGGTGACATGACAGGAAACAAAGAGGAAGTTCTGTGCCCTTAGGTGGCCTGGGCAGAGCGAACCTGTAGTGATGGGGGAGAATGTCAGCGTGAGGGCCAAGAGACCAGAGTCTAGTCTAGCTCTGCCACAAGGGGCTGTGTGATCTCAGTCAGGTGTCTTTACCTCTCTGGGCCACCTCAGAGTCCTCTCTTGTGAAATGAGGAACTTGTACTGAACAACCTTGGAGGGCCTTTGGCTTCAGATCCTTTGATTTATGTCTGGCCTTCTGCAGGCTGTCCACCTCCCCAGTGCTTTCTTTCCGGAAGCACTTGGAAGTCCTTAGAAGAGGGCTGGGCATGCAGGGAGGTCAGCAGAGGGAAGCGTGAGCAGTACTGACCTGCTGTGGGAGACTTCTACTCTAGTTGGAGAGAAAGAACTCACCCGTATGAAATGTTCAGCATCTCATGCATCACTTGCTCTTGTCTAGCACCGTGGGAGGGGTGAAGCTGGGCCTGACGCCGGTTCTCTCTTCCAGGTGAGGAGTTTTATGAAGCCTCACCCTATGAGCCGGTGACCTCCCGCCTCTCGGACATCTTCAGGCTTGCTTCAATCTTCTCAGGTAAGTGGGCTTGTGCTAGGGCCTCCCCAGTCCTCCTAGGCGCCCTGGCCTTCAGTCGGTTCTGCCTTCCACCAGCAAGCCCCTTTGTGTTTCTGAGCTTGGGGTCCTCATCTGTGAAAGAAGAAACCATAACACCCACCCCTGAGGTTGTGTGTGGAGTGGAGCATTTATGGGACTTGCCTAGAATGCACCTTCCATGCAGTAGGTCTTGAATTGGAAACCTGGTGTCACGCTCCTAGTTTGTCACGTGTCTTGCCCTGCGGGGTCCTTCTTTCCAGTTCCTAACTCTTGCACTTTGGAATTCTACTTTGGTCGAGTTGTTCACCTTTCCTGTGCCTCAGTTTCCTCAGTTGCACAGTGGAAGAGTACCTACGTTGGGTTGTTGGGAGGTCTGAATGAGCCAGTGGTTGTGAAGGGCTCAGTGAGCTGCTGGGCAGCGCAGCCCAGGGCCCGACCAGGAATGGTTAGCTGTGGCTCTTGGCAGTAATATCACCCCTCTCAGCTCCACTCTGGGACTCCCCTTCCCCCGGGGGATCTTCTTTTTGAGCGCCGCTGAGAGGCCTCTTGGTCCCTGCCACTCCTGCCCCGGCCTGCCCCAGCCACTCCTGCCCCGGCCACTCCTGCCCCGGCCACTCCTGCCCCGGCCTGCCCCGGCCACTCCGCCCCGGCCTGCCCCGGCCACTCCTGCCCCGGCCTGCCCCGGCCACTCCTGCCCCGGCCTGCCCTGGCCACTCCTGTCCCGGCCTGCCCCGGCCTGCCCCGGCCACTCCTGCCCCGGCCTGCCCCGGCCATTCCTGCCCTGGCCACTCCTGCCCCGGCCTGCCCCGGCCACTCCTGCCCCGGCCACTCCTGCCCCGGCCACTCTTGCCCCGGCCTGCCCTGGCCTGCCCCGGGAAGTTTGAGGGCTGTGTGGAGCTCTAGCTTTGCTTGTCACGGTCCCTGTGCAGGAGTCCGAGGACTTTGTTGGTTCCTTCTTCTTGGCCTGTTCCCTCTGGCATCTGGGAGACCTGTGGGCCCAGGGCAGCCGCCCCTGCTCGGGCACTGGGCGGGCCTTCCTGTCTTGGGAACCGCTCTGTAGGGGCTGGGGACGAGCTCCTCCTGAAGCCACCACTGGTGCTCAGTGGTGGCCAGGGGGGCCTGTTATGGTACAGGGCCCCGGACCTTAGGTTTCTAGGAAGTTTTGTGGCAGTATGTGAAGCCTTCTGAAGTTTCTTTTGCTCTTAAACCATGGGTCCTCAATAGCAGCACTGTTGGGGTTTTGACCTGGATAATTCTGTCCCGCGGGCAGAGCTGTCCCATGCATTGTTGGATGTTTAGCAACGTCCCCGGCCTTTACCCATTGGATGCCAGTAGCAACGCACTGAGTTGTGACAACCCAAAATGTCTCCAGACATTGCCAAATGTCTCTTGGGGGCATGACTGATACCAGTTGAGAAGCAGCACTCGAAAACTGTGAAATGAATGACTCTCCAGTGAGACCCTAAACCCCTTCAAATGAAGAATTCTCTAGGAGACTGTTTCTCAAACTTTCTTTTTCCGTTATTGCCCCCTGCTAAGGAGAAAAGTCAATTCTCTGTAGAGAAATACTGTCGTAGTCTCTTTGGGCTGCCATCACAAAATACCACGTTGGGGAGCTTCAACAACAGAAATGTATTATCTCATAAAGGCTGGAAGTTGAAGATCAAAGTCTGGCCGGGCTTGGTGTCTGGTGAGCGCTCTTTTCCTCACTTGCAGATGGCCACCTTCTCACTGTGTGGGAAGGGAGGGGTGGTGAGGAGGGAGGGAGGGAGGGGGAGAGAGAGCGAGAGAGCTTTTTTTTTTTTATAATATAAGGACACCATTTCTCTTGGTTTTGGCCCTACCTTATCACCTTTATGACTTCACTTAACCTAATTACCTCCTAAAGCTTTATCTGGAAATACAGTCACATTGGAGATTAGGACTTCAGCATGTGAATTTGGTGGGCGCAATATAGTCCATAGCAAATACCAAGGAACACCTACTTTTCTTTTTTTGCCTACCCAAGAGCCAATTTTTGAGACTGTATCTAAGGAATTGATACAGGAGGATATATATGTTCCTGATGGGAGAAATCTTGGAACCCCATGAGAAAGGAGGCATTGGCCAAAGGGTGACCAACTAGATTTGCCCTTGGGCCCTGGTGATGGTTGGGGTTGGTGGTGAATGAAATGGAGACTTCAGAGATGATCCTGATTGGTTTTGGATAAAACTTCACCTTGGGCCACTCCTTTGGAGACAGCCTCGGGGCTCAGATGCAGGTTGAGAATATTCTCAGCATGGGATGCTATAGTGGGGATGCCGTGCAGCCCCGATGTACCCAGTTCTCACCCTGCCAGCTGAGTACTGCTGGAGGGGTGGAAGCCTTTGGGTTTACCTGCAGCAAAGACATAGATTAGCCTTGCTCCTTGAGGGGTGAAGGTCAGAGGTCTGCTTCCCAGACTCCCACTAAACATCTTTCTAGCAGAAAATCTTTATGTGATGGACTTGATACTCCGTGAGATAAGGATATTTTTTTTTTTAAGATTTTATTTATTTATTTGAGAGAGAGAATGAGATAGAGAGAGAGCATGAGAGGGGAGAGGGTCAGAGGGAGAAGCAGACTCCCCGCTGAGCAGGGAGCCCGATACGGGACTTGATCCCGGGACTCCAGGATCATGACCTGAGCCGAAGGCAGTTGCTTAACCAACTGAGCCACCCAGGCGCCCCGTAAGATAAGGATATTGACAAGTGAGGAAGTTATTGGGTCTCAACTCACTGAATCACCTTCTTTTACCCGCTGCCCAGATGGAAATGGCCCCCACATGACCCTGGATCCCTGGGCTCGGGGGACCACTCCCTACAGAGAGGGCATAACTTCAGGGTCTGTGACAGCCCCCCTCATCACTCCAATTGACCCCACTCCACCCAGAGTAGCCCCAGAGTTGGTGCATGGGTGGCCCCATCTGGGAAGCTTGGGCACAGCTGGGTGGAGGGCCTTGGCCAGGCCAGCAGGAAACCAAGCAGGCCAGGGTGGGGCACAGAGCAGGAACAAGTCTGGATGTGGAGCTGGGAGGCCCGAGCGAGTGCCAGTGCATTCCCTGCCACAAATCACCTGAGGGGCTTGGGCAGGTCACTTCCCTGCTCCAGACCTTATGTTTCTTTTCTGAAGAAGGAAGACATAAGCTTAGAGCAGAGCTCCCTGATTTTTCCCCACCAAGGCACACAGACAGTAGCAATATTGGGTGGCATACTAGGGTGCGCAGAGCATCTTGGTGCTTGGGGGAACATGGGCCTCTGTGTGGGGTCAGTCTCTGGGCACATATGTCCCCTACCTGTGGCTTGCTGGCTGAGAAGGCTTGGCCCGTGGGACCCAACATCTCCACCAATGCTTTGGGATGATGAGGCTGCCACCTTGTAGAACTGGATGGAGCCCATCTGCACATGCATACACCCAGAGTTGGCTGTGAATTGCTTCCTCCATCATCTCTGTGTGGAAAGGCAGGGGATGGGGAGCATGGGGTCTCTGTGGCCCTCCTTTAGGCCGCACTATGCCCAATCAGGGCCCTAGGGACTTGGAAGAGGATGTTCTTGTAGCTTTGGGGTTCGGGTGCTACTATCTCCTTCACATCTACTGTCTAAGAATTTGGGCCCCTGTTGGGACCTCATAGAACATGTGTTCTTCTTTATCTCTGGCCTTCTCTCTCTGTTGGGGTTCTCAGAAAGTCCCACTGGGAATCTGTTGGCAATAAAAGCTGCCAGGATTCCTCTAGCACTCTCTGATGCCAGAGGCCCTGGGGGAAGGACCAGCCTCCCTTCCTCTCTGCCTAGTTCAAAGACAGGCCCTAGGGTCAGTGACTGGGGCTGGGATTACTGGTGTCCCGTTAGCCCTGAGTCCAAGGCTGGGAGGAGAGCAGCCTGGCTCTGCCCTGAACCATGGCAGCAGTGATGTTGGAGGCGTCCAGGTGGGAAGGGAGAGTTCATGGGGAAGTGAGGTTTTTCCTGTTTCTAGCCATTCAACTGCCCTTGCAAGCACGAGGTGGAGTGGTTAGGGAGGCAGCCTAGTGCACAAGAAGAGTGTGGGCCTTAAGGCAGACAGTCTAGGGTTTGAATCCCGACCTGGCCACTTAGGGGAGTGTGATCTTGGGCCTCACTGGGCCTTCTCGAGCTGTAGTGCCCATGCTTGTGTGGTGGGAATGTGATACCTACTGTCGACTACAGAGGAGTTACTGAGAACGGATGTAGGCAGAGTAACAGTCATCTTCCCTGTGCCGAGGATGCTCAGTAGGGGACAGGGGTTTGGGGGAGCTGAAGTTGGGAGCCCCTCCGTCCCCAGGTGTTCGTGACCCTGTGAATACTGCACCCCAGCTGGTCGCACATGGGGAGGCAGGAGAGGATGGAACAGGTGAGGAGAAGAAGGTCTTCTTAGGGAAGGGAGAGACTGTTCAGGCGGAGAGAGGTTGTGGAAGTGTTCCATGCTCGGGTCACGTGGAGGGAGGCCATCAATGCAAGGGTGGAGGGTCTGGGAGGCCCAGGCAATGGTTTCCCTCGTAGCCTCAGGGCCGTGCCTGGGGGATAGGGAGAAACAATGGCAGATGGCCTCCGCTGGGCTTTGCATTCTTGGTGAGGGGTGGGAGCCTCCAGGGCCTCTGCATCCCACGAGGGCCTTACCAGATGCATGGGCACGGAGCACGTTTATGCAAACGTCTTTTCTGTAGCTGGAAGGGAACTTAGAGATCACCTAGGCCCACCCCTTCTCCCAAGGGGCTGATAGAAATGCCTACTCTCTAGAGTTTTGCTGGGACTAAATGAGATATTGCAGGTAAATGCTTGACTCAGTGCTGGGGCATGTTGCACTAGGATATGCAGCTATTTAAAGCTTATGGAGTTTCTCTAAGGGCAGATGGCCTGGAAGCTTGCATCTGGGAAGTGGTTGCAAGCCCTTTGGTGACATGAGACTGCCTCCGGAGCACCCATGATAGTGCTTGGTGGGGGCTTGGGTGGGAGATGACTCGGCAATTTTCATGGGACAGTAGGACCTGGGGACTCCTGCTGAGCCACCCTGGCCTTGGTGAGCCACACTGTGGAGGGTTGGTGACACATGGAGGTGGATGAAATGTCTGGGCCAGGGGCATTTTGTGGGTTGGAGGAAGACGCAGTGGGCAGTGTCTGCCTCAGTTGGCCAGTAAGCTTCTGGGGTGGGTGGGCCGTCTTGCCTGGCCAGGGGCAGGAAAGGCCTAAGGATGTATCGGGCTCAAGTGGTCCCCTTTTTGGGGGCTTAGGAGTGGAGGGAACCCTATCCCTGCCAAGAAGCCTGACAGGTGGCCCCTCACAGATGAGCACCACCTTTCCCCTTGGTGCTACAGCACTCTCATGTGTTGGGGGCACATGTGTGATCGTGGGTGTTGGTCTGTGTCCATGCGTCCATGCGTCTCTGTATTCCTGTGGGCGACTCGCGCTCTCCTGTGCTTCTAATACATACATACCCACACAGAAGATCCTGGAGTACTGGGTGGGCCTGCCAGACCTAGTTCAAATCTTGGCCTTGCCCTCCCAGCTGGGTGACCACAGGGTGGGTCACTTGACCCTTCTGACTTGTCAAATGGAGCAGTTGGGGCCTGCCTTGCAGGGATTGGTGGTGATGCATGCATAGCTCGTCACATGGTGCGGGGGCACTGTAGAGGGCGGGAGGAAGCTAATGGCTTCAATGGGGTGTTAGACCACACAAGGAAAGGTGGCGAAGAGGTGCAAGCAAATCTGAGGGGCCTATGTGTGTTGCATCTTTGGAGTATCTGAGGGTTAGGGAAGGGCGGGGTGCTCATAAATGCTTTGTGGGAGAGATGGGGCCCGGGCCAACCTGTTTTGTAAACTGAGCTTGCTGTGTTCCAGATACTACATCAGACACTGCTTTAGAGTGAAGCAGACTCACGTCCTCACTGCCTAGTGGGATGGGCAGACACCCACTTAGACACCCACTAGGAGGCTTTTTGGTGGTGGTGTGGTGTAGACCAAGTGCTGCTCAAGAGTTCAAGGAGCCCGGGTAAATCAGGAAAGTCTTGGAAGAGGAGAGAGGGGTTCTGGGAATGCCGTTGCTGGCAGCGTCATGGCTTAGAGGCCTGGCCCAGCTGGGGTGTTGGAGGAACCACACATCTTCTGGGCCTGGTGGGCTCTGAGGACAGTGAAGAGAGACCCTTGTGTCAGATGGGAGATTGGCCTCACTGGGGTCTCCGTGCTTGGGACTCCTGCCCTGGACTTCTCCAGGACAGAGCTCAGCATGACTGCCTGGCTAGGGGGCCTGGGTCCCTGGGGAGGGGCTGAGCTGCCCTTGGGTGGGGGAGAGGCTTGGGTCCTGGGCTCCAGAGTCAGGCCTTTGTGAAGGTCACCTCCATGGCCAGAGTGGGGGCCTGGCTCAGCTCTGCTAGATGCCTCAGGAGGCCCCTTCCTTTCCCTGGCTCCTTTCAGGGGGTGCCCGAGCCTTTGTGCCCCCAGAGCCTCCTCCCCTCAGGGTGCTTAACGGAGACTGGTGAGCAAGGGCTTTACTGGCTCAGCCTCAGCTGGTTGGCTGGTGCCTCTCAGAAACCCCCTTCTGAGGCAGCCCCTATGAGGAGGTGGTGGGGGTGGTTTGGGGATGGAGAGCAGGGGAGGAACTGAGGAAGCAGGCAGCCTCTCTCCCTGCACCCCCTGCATGGTGGCTTAGGCGATAAACTGCTTATCCTCAGGTTGTCTCCCTGAGCCGAATGCAGAAGCGTGTTATTTAAATTTCAAAATCACATTCTTCTTCTAACAGCTGTCAGAGACTCTGAGTGTCAACGAGGACTGGGTTTTAGCTGCAGCTGTCACCTCTTACACCTCCCCTTTGCGAGGAGGAGCTCATCTGACGGCGGGGAGAGAGGGTGTGGGGTGGTGGGCTGGGGCCTGTGGGGACAGGGGGAGGGGAGGTGACTGTGTGGATGGGGTCAGGTGCCCAGTCCCTCCTGCCACGCTGATCAGCAGCTGGGAGCAACTGGGAGGAGGCAGGCACCACCATCACGGGGCACTGAGACATGTCCCCCTTCCGTTTCCTTTCCTGCTCTCTCCTGTCAGCACGGTGACCTAGGGCTCCTGGTAGTGGGGGGCAGGATTTGCTTGCCCTCCGGTGTGAGCAGGGTGTTGGTGACATTTTGTTGCCTTTGTGTCCAAAGAAGAAATTAATATGAGGAAAAAAAAAAAGGAAGGAAGGAAGAAAAGAACAGGAGAGAACAAAGTTTAACCCCAAAGAAACACTTTTTAATGGTAGAATTTGAGATGTCATGGTTGGGGTGAGGTTTTTGGGGTGAAGACATTTTCTGGTACTTTTTGGGGGGGAGGGGCAGAGGGAAAGGGAGAGAGAGAAAGTGCAGAGGGGTGATGGGGCCCTTCCCTCCACACCCAGGGCAGAGCCTGACGTGGGGCTCCGTCTCATGATCCTGAGATCATGACCTGAGTCAAAAGCAAGAGTTGGATGCTTAACTGACCGAGCCACTCAGGCGCCCCTTCTGGTACTTTTTAAAATAATATCTCCTAGGGGGCACCTACTGGCTTCTCCTTGGGTATGTGAGACAGGCTCTGCCAGTAGAGGTGATGGGGAGGGTTTGTTCTGGGCTGGGTCTCTCTGCTCTTTAGAGGCTCCTGAGATGGCTCTGCAAGATTCTGCTCCCCTGAGCGTGCTCCTGGTTTAGCCATGAACTGTATTCACCTCATTTACTCCAGCGTAAGGCACGGTTTGGGTAAGTGCCCTGGGAATGACCCTTCCAACCATATCTGTTGGTAGCCTCCTTTAACCTCCTGGCTGCGGAGGGAAAGGAACAGGACCGAGTGGGGTCAGGTCAGAGTGTGTGGAGGGTGTGTGTGTGTGAGTGTGCGTGCGCGTGTGAGTGCGCGCGCGTGCGTGAGTGTGTGAGTGAGCGAGTGTGTATGTGTGTGAGTGTGTATGTGTGCGTGTGTGAGTGTGCGCGTGCGAGAGTGTGTGTATGAGTGTGTATGTATGTGTATGAGTGTGTGCGTGTGTGCGAGTGTGTATGTGTGTGAGTGTGTATGTGTGAGCGTATGAGTGTGTATGTGTGTGAGTATGAGTGTGCGTGTGCGTGCAAGTGTGAGAGTGTGTATGTGTGTATGTGCGTGTGTGAATGTGCGTGTGTGTGGGGTGTGCTGTGAGCCTGCTATGTGTTTGTGTATGGAGTGGTGTGTATGAGATGGAGTGTGTGTGGTGTGTGTGTGTGAGGTGGTGTGATGTGTGTGGGGTGGTGTGTGTTGTGAGCATGTTGTGTGTGGGGTGGTGTGTGTGTCTTTGTGTTCTGTGAGCATGTTATGTGTATGAGGTGATGTGTGCATGTGGCGTGTGTGATACGTGTGTGTGGGCGCTATATGTGTGGTGTGTGTTTGTGTGGAGTGGTGTGTATATGAGGGTGTGTGGTGGTGTGTGCATATGTGTGTGTGTGTGTGTGTGTGTGGCCTGAGTGGGAAAGTGCAGAAGGGTGATGGGGCCCTTCCCTCAGTGGAGCAATCACTGCCCCCAACCCTCTTTTCTGCCTCTTAGGGAAGCCCTGGTCCAGGGCTGAACACAGAGGGGCATTTAAAGATGGGAAGGCCATTTTCACATGATCGACAAAAATAGTTATTGGACTAAACCTTTATATGTGTGTTTTGGGGCTTCCTACTGTCTGGAGGTTATGTCATTGAACTCTGGATGCTTATGTCCCATCTCGCAGAGGCGGTGTGTGTGTGAATTCATCCTTCAAACTCCAGGAGCATCCTGTATGTGCTGTGCCCTGTTTTAGGGGTTGGGGGTATGTCAGTGAACAAGACAAGGGAATTAGTTGCCCTTATGGAGCTTATTTCAATTCGCCGGAGACAGAGAAAAACAGAAGACAAGCCAACAAAGAAATGAACAGCACCACCAACAAAAAGATAGTGATGAACGCCATGCAGGATTAAATAGGAGGACAGGTCAGAGGTGGCTGGTGGGTCTTCCAGATTGGAAATGCCAAAATCGGACTCCCAGGAAGGATCCCACCATGGGGTCCAGGAATGGCAGAGGGCACATCTAGGGGAAGGTCCTCAGGAGGGGACACCATGAGGGAGGGTGGGGCCTGGGGAGGCCATGTGGCTGGGGCCCAGTGAGTGAGGTGGAGGTGGTGTTTGGGAGGTGGGCACAGATGCAGGCAGGGGCCAGCTCACTGGGATGCTGCCCGCAAGTTAAGGATTCTGCATTTCATTTTAAGGGTGATGTGAAACGTTGGAGGATTTTAGGCACTTGAGCAGCACAGTATGATTTCTGCTTTTGAAAACCTTACTCCTGCGCTGTGGGAGGGTGGACCATGGGGCGGGGAAGGGCACAGGCAGGGGAGGAAGCTGGCAAGCAGTGAGAGGCCGTTGCACTGGCTGGACTCCTAAGACAGTAGGGGTGGAGAGGGTGCGGGATCTGGGGTCTGGCGTGGGATGGAGCTAAGGACAACTCTGGTAATTTAGGCTTGAACAGCGATGGTACTGCCGTATATTAGGATGGGGAAGAGGGAAGGAGAGGTTGCGGGGGGAGCAATCCAGAGTTCTCTGTCGGCCACAGTAGGGTGGAGGTGCTAGTCAGACCTCCGCCTGAAAATGCCAGTAGGCAGTTGGATGTAAGCCTGGAGTTCTGAGGAGAGGTCAGGGTTGATGTATAGATGCAGAGTCGTTAGCATATAGATGGCGTTTAAAGCCCTGGACCCATGAGGTCACCTAGCAAGAGTGTGTGGACAGAAAGACAGGGAGGCTGGGCTCTCCATGCAGGGGACGAAGAGCAAGTAAAGAAGCTGAGATGAGGGCCAATGAGGGAGGGGAAACCAAGGAAAGGGTGAGGGGGGAAGCCAAGAGAAGCACACGTCTCAAGAGCGAGGAAGGGGTCAGCTATGCCAAATGTAGCCAAGAGGTCAAGTCAGAGAAGGTTAGAGACATGACTATTGCATTTGGCAGCATGGAGGCCACTAACGACCTTGGCTGGACTGTCCTTAGTGGGGCCGTGGGTTGGAAACTTGATTTGGGGAGGATGGAAGAGAGGGTGTGAGGCAGAAAGGTAAAAACAGCAACCGTAGGTGGCTTTTTGGAATTTCTTTGTGAAGAAGGACTTTTCATGGTGAGAAAAGTATATTTCATAGTCAGTAAAAAAAAATTTTAGCTTGTGGTTGGTGCCTCCAATCCTTCATCCATTCACTACAAATAAAAAATGCTGATGAAGGATTTAGGTGAATCACTTCAATACGAAATGCTTCAATTTTGGTTCTAATTTTTATAAATGCCAAATTAAAGCTAACATGTCATTGTGGGAATTGGTGTGAGTATGGTAAAATTCCTGGTTACAAAACCCCACCCAAACTACATTTAAAAAGATACAGAGCCCTCGAAAGTGGCCGACAAACTCCCTTCAAAAGGTGAAATGATGAAATTTTAATTTTTAATTGCTTTTTAAAACACAAAATTAAGACCAATAAGACTTTTGAAGAATTGGAGAAAGAACCCTGACAGTGGTTAAGATTTGACAAAATATAAAATGATATTCAAGAGCAATTGATTTTTGGAATTTATTTTCAGTGAATTTGCCATTCGTCAAATTGACTTTTGGTGTGTAGGTCTGCTTCCAAAAATACAGCTGACCCTGGAGGGTGCTGGGGTGGCTGCATGTTGTGTGGAGCTGGAGGGGAGGGGAAGTCCCAGAGAAGGTTGAGGATATAAGGGAGCCTGGGACTGCCGCTGGTTTGAGGGGCAGCACCCAGAGCAGCAGGGACGAAGGTTGCGGTCCCACTGGATCCCTGGGCCTTGAGTGAGGACAGAGGACTGGCAGGCGAGGCATGCTGGGATTGGCAAGGTCATCTCTTGGGGAAGTTGAGGTCCCACTTCATGCAGATGGTATGGGGCTCCTGGCTACCACTCTCAGTGGTGAGGAAGAGCCTGGAATTCCTGCTCTCTTAGGCTTCTGGATGAGCAGAGAGCACTCTGGAGCCTTCCTCTTGAGGAGGAAGGCTTCACCAGTGAGGAGGCTGGGCACCCTTCTCTCTTTTGGGGTGTGGTGTGTGAGGCTAGAGCAAGAGGTACACGGGATGGGCCTCTTCCTGCAGGGTTGTGTGACAATGGAGAGATGGAGGGAGGGAAGATCTTTCCAGGTGGGGGACATACTCGTAAACAAGCATTTATGGTGCATGTGCCATGTTCTGGAAACCGGGAGAGAGACATTTTTATCGACATTATCCTGTCTAATCTTTAGCACTGTCCTGTGTGCAGGCAGGCTGGGTGTTTTATCCTCATTTTGCAGATGAGGAAAATAAATGAGACTCAAAGAGGTTGCGTAACCTGCTTGCTCCGCTAGTTGGTGGCCCAGCTAGGTCCTCTGCCTCCCCGCTGGGCCAGAGTGCCTGCTTATAATCGCCAGTCCAGCCCTGAGCAGGGATGGGCAGGGGCACTTGTGAAGCCTGCAGAGCGAGCCTGAGGCCAAGGGTAAGTTTCCATTTGGTACTTGATCATCGTCTCATTCAGACTGGAATGTAAGCTCCAGGAGGGCAGGGGCCTTTGTCGCTTTCGTTCATCTCTAGCTGTGCTCCACATGAAGTGGGTGCTCAGTGTGCAGATGTTGGGACAGTGAGTGAATCTTGAGGGGCAGCTGGGCATGGGTGTCCCCGTGAGGGCGAGGGGTGTGGAGGTGATAGTGTGCGTGGCTACAACCCAGTGGGGAAGCTGGGCTCCCTCTAGCTCCCCACCTGTCCTGCCTTCCATCCAGCCCCATTTAGAGTTTGTATGTCTCATTGTCACTTGCCTCTCTGTTCACCCTTATGTCCCCAATCATTTGGACTCAGCTGACTGTCCTTCTCTTTGAAGCTCTTGGCTTGGCTTCCAGGACACCTGACTTTCCACAACCCCCTGGTCCACTCCTTCCCATTTCCCTAAATGATGGTGTCCGAAGCTCTGTCCTGAGCCCTTTCCTCTTCGTTATCGTTGCCCCCAACCTAGGCAACCTCATTTAGTCCTATGGCACTAAATAGCCTCCGTGTCAGTCATGTTGTTTTATGCCTCTAGCTCAGATCTACCTCCTGCGCTCCAGACTCATTTGTCCTGCCTTTTCAGCATCTCCACTTGGACATCTAGTAGGTATCTCAAACTTCAGTGAAAACAGAATGATGTGTTTAGTTCTGCCCTCCTTCTCCCCTCCAGGTCTTTCCTGTTTCACAAAGTGATTCCACCACCTGCTGGTCAGGCCCCAAACCTGGATTTCTCTTTCTTCTTATTCAGTGTCCAGCCCATCCTGTTGGTTTTATCTCTAAGTTATGTGCAGAATGGGCTCAATTTTTGACATCTTTGTAGTCACTACTGTACCCAGGCTACCATCTGTGGCTTCTCTCTCTTACTTTTGCTTCATTAAGGAAACTTCAGCCACTTTACCCTTCCTTCGGCCTGTGAACATGCCAAGCTCATGCCTGTCTCAGGACCTGTGCACTTGCTTTCCCTTTTGCTTGGGATTCTCTTACCTTGGGTTTTTTGCATGTTTCACTCCTCCTGCCCACCATGCTTTTCAACTTGGATGTTACCTCCTAGGACAGGCCTTCCCATCCTCCATTCATTCTCTTCTGAATTCCCTTAGTTTATTTTCTTCATAGCACTTATCAGCACTTTAAATTATCTTATTTATTTGTTAATATGTTTATCATCAGTCTTTCACTAGACTGAAAGCCTCTGGAGAGAATGGACTCTGTCTTTCCAGTTCACAGATGGATTTCTAGGGCAAGTGGTCAATACCTGAAAATATTTGTTGACTCACAGCTGTGTGGCTGACTGCCAGCCGACAGGGACTTGGGGTCTGTCCATGGAGGAGGCAGGTGCGGTTGTGAGCCCTCGTATATATGAGCGTGTTTCTGTGCGTGTACATGCTGTGTTTGCATGGGGCCAGGGTGGACTCCTTTTAGCCTGTTTATAAATGAGGTGGGATGGGAGCTTCCTCACTCCCTACAGCCCTCAACGTCTTACACTTTGTGTGTGTGTGTGTGTGTGTGTGTGTGTGTGTGTGTGTGTGTGTGTGTGTGTGTAGGGGGGTGAGGGTAGGCAGGAGAATCACAAAATGTAGGAGACCATACAGTTGAAAACCTGTCCTTTTTCAGGTGAGGAAGTGAGACCCAGAGAGGGCCAGGCTTTGTCTGGGGATTGGCATATCAGGAGAGGCAGAGACAGAAATCAGGCCTCTGACTCCCATTCTAGTAGTAGAGCTGCAGAGTATGGCCCAGGGAACCGGGGTGGGCTTGGGGCTGGACGTTGCAGCCGGAAACGAGATTAGGGGCAAGCGACTAGGCTGGCAGTTTCCTGGAAGGCCAGAAGGGGAGCAGAAACACCCAGCGCCCCATTGGCTTGCAAGTATCACAGAATGGTGAGTGTCTTATTTCTGCTCCCATAGGGAGAGGCCTGTTGGTGGTTGTAAAGTCTGCCTTGATGGGCCTCCTGGTTGGGTTGGGGGCATGCTTTGATGACCACAGAGGGCCTTCAGTTGCCTTCTGCTGAGGGTGGGTTTGGTAAATGGTGTGCTGGATTGGGTGTGTGCATGTTTGAGGAGGGGCACTGGCAGCCCAGCCCCCGCTCCAACTCAGTGGTCCTGCAAGTTTGGAAGGCTGCCTCAGAATCATGGGGGAACTTGCAAAATCCAGATTCTTAGGTACCAGCCATAGAGCTCTTGACAGGGAGGAGGGGCGCCTGTGCATCTGCGTGTAACAGGCACTTCAGGTGACTCACAAACGCACCGAAGTTGAAGGACCTCGACTGTAAACCAGTGGCTTCCCTCCGACTGCATGTGCACTGCTGCTGCAATGGGAGATGGGCGTGGGAATAATTATTTTCATTTTAATAGCAGTGCATTTTAACACGTGTTAGAAAAATTCAGAACTAACAGAGATGTTATCATTTAGGATAAACCGGGTAGGTATTAAAAAATTTAAAGGGGCTCCTGGGTGGCTCAGTTGGTTAAGCGTCTGATTCTTGGTTTCTGCTCAGGTCATGATCTCCGGGTTGTGAGATTGAGCCTGGTGTGAGGCTCCATGCTCAGTGTGGAGTCTGCCTGCGAGTCTCTGCTCCTTCCTCTGCCCCTCCCCTTGTACATGGGCTCGCTCGCTCTCTCTCCAATAAATAAATAAATCCTTAAAAAAATTTAGAAAGTGAGTCAGTTGAAGAAATTTATACATCTCACTTATGTATTAGGAGATTTATTTAAAGGAGAAATTAAATATTCATACGTGTGGTACTGTTAACATGGCCGAAATGATAAAGGTGGACCTAGGTGACTGCGGTGTGGCAAAGCCCGCTCCATACAAGTGTCATACACTTACTTCAAGGAGAACAGTTGAAAGATCTAGGGACAGTTGGTCATTGGCTCAGGGCAGCACCCCGGGAGGGAAGAGGGGAGGCGGGCGAGGCTTGGCTGGGGTAAGGGAGTCCCTCTACAGTTCTTCGCCTGGCCTGCCTCAGGGCAGGACAGGGAGGGAGGGCAGGAAGAAGCCCTGTGTCCCCCTGGGGCTGGAGCCGGAGGCTGAGTTCCCTGAGGTTTTGGAAGGTACCAGGTCTGGTTCAATCCCCCTAGCTCTCCCTGGGGCAGCTGTTTGCCTTTACTCCTTGGCCCATCTGGGCTCCTCTGGGCAGGCCTGGGAGATCCACGTGGGGAGGAGCAGAGTGAGTGTAGAGAGCAGGCTGGCCCAGGCCTGAATCCTTCACTGGTCCTGTGTGGTCTCTGCCAGGGGTGTGGAGCGGGCGCGAAGGGAGGGTAGCCGGGGCGCCTCCCTCCTTGCCCTTTGGACAGTTTAGTCAAGGGGCTGAGGCCCACACTGGGTGAGGCTCCTGTTTGCAATCCAGCCCTCCCTCCTTCCTCCCCCAGTGGGGGCTGTGGAAGAGAAAACAAAGCCTTCCGGAGCCAGGGGAGAGGCGGCTCAGTGGTGGGAGAGAGTGCATGTGGGAGGGGCTGTGTGCTTGGCCTGCCTGCTCGGGAACGTGCCTCCTTGTTTGGAGGGAAAGCCGCGCCCAGCCAGCCTCTGGGGTCACTGGCCACCCGGGCGGCCAGCCGCTCCGGGAGGGTCCAAAGGGACCATTCCCCACCAGGGCAGGCACCCGCTCCGGGAGGGTCGGAAGGGGCCTCATCCCTGTAACTAGGCAATTGTTGTTACTGTTGCCACACTTACTGTTTTTTCTAGAAAATTTACCAAGTTTTGGCCCAGGGGTTTACATTTCCCGCCCCCTAGCACAAGCTTTCACTATTCAAGCTCCAAATGGAAGGCACTGAGGCTGTAATTACACCGGCATTAGCTCAGGAACACGCTGAGAGGAGCGGGAGCAGAGCACCTGGGGAACCTAAAAGCAGCCGCGGGCCTAAATTAGCTGCTGCTCCGCGTGCGGAGTCGCCCCACTCCTCTCCCGGGGCCCTCGCCGTCCTCGCTGACTTCACCTCCGCCCCAGGTTGCTTCACTCGCTCTTCCCTTCTGCCTGCTAGTGTCCTGACAGGTGCAAGGAACGTGGAAGAACAGCCTGGCTGGAGGGGGAGAGAAGCCTTTGTAGAGGGAGTGCCCCCAGAACAGCCTGTGTGCAGACGGGTGTCCTTCGATCCCGGCCCTGGGCAGGATGGTGTGGCCTCAGCTCGGGGCGACTGCTTGGGAGGCCGCACCCCACTGTGGACAAGCCCCTGGTCTGCTCTCCGGGCTCCTCTTTCAGTCTCCAACTCCAGGCATCCTGAGTTGCTGTCAGCACCTCCCAACTTTTGCCCCAGCTCTTTGTTGGCTCAGCCTGGGACCCGCTTTGTACTCTTTTTGCTCCTCCGACTCATCCTGTAGGTTCAGCAGAGATGCCACTGCTTCTGTGACCTCTGGTCTGGGCACACGCTGCTCTCCTCTCTGCTCCCACAGCACCCTGACTTCCCCGACACACAGTTCAGCCCCTTTGTTTCCAGCTGAGTCTCTGAGGAAGTGCTTGGCACATAGTAGGCCTTCAATAAAGATCTGTTTATCCAATGAGTAGGAAAACCAACCTTGATTCTCTTTCTGCCTTAATCCCCTCCTTTTGTTTTTATAAGAAGAAGAGAGGAAACTTTCCTCTTTCTGCCTTTGTAGGGCTGTTGTTGGCAGGGTGTCGGGGTGAGGCCCAGTCTTCGTCCATCGTCCCCCGACTTTCACATCTGAGCCCTTCTGGGCCACACTGATACTTGATTACACATGGTCTTGTATTGACCACTGTTGCTGGCTCTGTGTAATTTTGGCTTCTTTAATAATATTAGCCAACAGTTCTTGAGTACTTGTTAGGAATTAAATATTATTCTAAGTACGTTTATTCTTTCACTTGTTAAATTTGTCTTCAACACCTACCATGCACCAGACATTGGGAAATATGGGTACAGCAGTGAGGACAACCAATAAAGCCTCTGCTTTTATGGCGTTTATATTTGACACAAACAAATGACTAAAGAAGTGTATACTATGGTAGATGGTGATGAGTTGTGGGAAAAAGGAATCAGAGTAGGGGTAATGGGAGTGGCTTCTTATTATGTATAGAGTGGTTGGGAAGGATTCACAGACAAGGTAGCATTTGAACAGAGAGCTGAAAGAAGTGAAGAAAGGTAATGGGGGAGAGCTTTCCAGGAAGAGGAAGCAGCAAGTGCAAAGGCCCTGAGATCAGGGCACAGTCCAGGAAGAGCAAGGAGGCCCTTGTGACTGGAATGGAGGAAGTGACCAGGAAGAGTAGGAGGTGAGGTCGTATAAGACAGTGCTGCCTAACAGAAATATGAGTCACCTACATAATTCTAAACTTTCTAGGAGCCACATTAAAAAATAAAAAGCAAGTAAAAGTAATTTTAACAATATATTTGTTTAATATATTTCCAGAAGATTATTGTTTTAATATGTAGTCAAACTAAAAAATTATTAATGAAATGCTTTACATGATTTTTATTTTTTCTTAGCACATCTTCAAAATCTGGTGTGGACATCCCATTTTGGGCTAGCAACATTTCAGATGCAATGGCCACGTGTGGCTAGTGGCTACCGTACTGGACAGCACAGATAGCCTTGAAGACTGTACCCCGAGTGAGATGGGAAGCCACAGGAAGCGTTGGGGCCCAGGAGCATTCTCTCTCTGCCTTGGGTTCTAGAAGGTTCACTCCAGCTGCGATGAGAGGATTGTTTTGAGGCAGGGGTTGGGGTGGGCTCCAGGACAGAGCAGGGAGACTGGGAAGCGAGGCTCTTGCTAGCAGGCAGTGATGATGGCTTGGACGGGGGTGGTGAGAAGTGACTGGATTCTGCATGTGTTTTGGAGGTGGAACTGCCTGGTTTGTCTGACATGGTGTGTGAATGCGAGAGGACTCGTGGAAGTGCCAAGATTTTTGGCCCGAGCTACTGGGAGTGTGAGTTGTTTTCAGAGGGATGAGGAGGACTGGGGCTGGGGAACAGCTTTGCGGGGAACACGTGGGTTTGGTTAAGTTTGAGATGTGGGTGTCAGCTTTCCAGGTAGAGTGGGCAAGCAGCAGTTGGACATACGAATCTGGGGTCCAGGGGGAGGTCTGGGTGGGGACAAGCCATGAGGGCCCTGGGGAGCAGGTGCACAGAGAGAAGAGGGGGCTGAGCCCTGGAGGAGAAGGCAGAAGGCTGCTTAGGCGAGAATAGGAAGACCAGCAGAGGGGGGAAGGGAGTGAGGAAAGGGGGCCAGAGGGGGCCACTGGCTGTGTCCAGTGTCCTGATGGGCTGAGGACGAGGAAGCCCCAGGATCCCTGACCACTGACAAGAGCGGGAGGCAAGTGCCAGGCTGCGGTGGGTCCAGGTGAGACCAGGAGGGGAGAAAGAGACTGTTGGAATGGACAACTCCTTTGAGGGGTTTGCCTTCAAGGAAGGAGAAAAATAGGGTGGTACCTTAACGGTGGGTGTATGGTCATTAGGAGGCTTTTTTTCTTCAAGATGGGTGGTGTAACACCTGATGGGGATGATTTCGTAGACAGGGCAAAGTTATGATGCAGGAGAGAGAAAGAAATGAGCCATCTCTTTCATGTTTACAACAAGGTTATGTGGAAGGTACTATTATGCAGATGGGGAAACTGAGGCAAAGGAAGATTCAGTCACTTGTCCAAAGCCACACAGCAGGGCCATTCAATGCCGATGGCTCAGTTCTAGAACACCCAGCCTTAACCGCTATGCTATTCTGTCTCTTGGTTTCCCAGCTAGATTTGTGAGCTCTTCGAGAATTGGGACGAGCTCGTACACATCTGTATCTGACACAGCACCCAGCAGAGGGGGCTGTGCAGAGGTGGGGTTTGATAGATCTTTAATGACCCAGAGACCAGGAACGGTGCTGGAAATGCTCAGGCATCTGTGCTGGCCACGGGAGGGGGGGCATGGTGTCAGCCTCCCTCACCCCACATCCTTCCCAACAGCTTCCAAGACCTTGCATGACATGGGTGGTGCTCACTAAATATTGGCAAGCATTTGCTGGGTGGATGAAGAATGAATGAAGAGGCTGTGGCTCATCGGTCCTAAAAGCTAAACTGATGGTGTACACAGTGCTGGCACGACTGGGTCCCTGCTCTTGTTTACTGCCAGTGTGCTGGGTGACCTGGGGCAAACCCTTGCCTGTTAGCGCCTCAGTTTCCTTATCTGCGAAATCAAGAGGTAGGGTTAGGTGATCTCCCATCTGGCTCTCACCAGAATGTCTCAGGTGGGCATTTGCAGACTGGATTCCTGCCTCCCTCCTCTGTCTGTTGTCAGGATGGACAAGAGGCACTCTGTAGGTGGGGGTTGGCTGGCAGTGGAGGGTCAGGTGGTTGTTAGAAGAGCTGAGACCTGCGGGATGGGGTAGCCACCACAAAAGGAACCCGACAATTTCTGAGAATTCTGCTTTGTGTCCAAGACATTGCGCTCCGTGGGCAGGGATGCAAAACTCAAAGGCATGGCGCTAACACCGAAGTCCCACATCCAGCACACCTACCCTTCTGCTGGCTATGTGCTCAGCCCTGTTAGAGTCTGAGGCTAGCCTATATAGCCTCTACCTCACACTGCGGGGCTCCCACCTGCACCTCCTTTTTAGTGGTTCTCTGGACTAACCGCTCGCTGCAGCACCCCCACCTCGGGGCATTTTGGAACGTGTAGGGACAGCTTCAGTGGTCCTATGGTGGGGGTGAGGGTGGTGGCAGTGGTGCTCTTCGTACTCGGGCTGCTAACAATCCCGCGATGAGGACTGTCCCTCCCTAAATGCCAGCAGGAGCCTGACCAGAAGCCCGCTCAAGTGTGCTGCTGCTGGGTGCTCAGGGGCCTGGGGGCCCATCCTGCCTCAGCTGCCACTCAGTCGTATCATCTTGAGCCAGTCATTTTATGTCCTGTTTGTGAACAGGACTACGAACACCTAGTTGCTTTTGCCATTTTGGTTGTGATAAGTTTTAAATAAGACTGAATTAACAGTCCTCATCATCAGAACTCCCCACAGGTACAGCTTGGTCTGTACCAGGCGCTGTCGTACCCAGGTACAAGCACCTGGACCTGTTTAGTCGCTCATTTAATCCTGGCTGTGTCCCCACTTCACCGATGAGGAAACTGAGGCAAAGGGCACCGTGGATGCTGGGAGGCATCCCCAGGGAGCGGGTGGCTGTGGGCTTCCGGTGCCTGGGCAGGCCTGTGACCCGCTCTCTCCTTCCGCTCCAGGGACAGGAGCAGACCCAGCGGTCAGCGCCAAGAGCAACCACTGCCTGGACGCCGCCAAGGCCTGCAACCTGAACGACAACTGCAAGAAGCTACGCTCCTCCTACATCTCCATCTGCAACCGTGAGATCTCGCCCACCGAGCGCTGCAACCGCCGCAAGTGCCACAAGGCCCTGCGCCAGTTCTTCGACCGGGTGCCCAGCGAGTACACCTACCGCATGCTCTTCTGCTCCTGCCAAGACCAGGCGTGCGCCGAGCGCCGCCGACAGACCATCTTGCCCAGCTGCTCCTACGAGGACAAGGAGAAGCCCAACTGCCTGGACCTCCGCGGCGTGTGCCGGACCGACCACCTGTGCCGGTAAGCGCGCCGCCGCCGCAGCTCCTCGCCCTGCGCTTCCGGGCCCCGCAGAGACATGCGCAGACCCCGCTGTCGGCCACTTGATTCCTTCGTTCGTTCGGTCGGCTCAGGTTTATGGTTTGTCTGCCTACTCCGTGCTCAGCTCGTGCTCGGCCCGTGCTCACAAGCCAAGGAGCGGAGAATTTCAAAGCATAAACCCCTAGAGCCTGGACTAAGAAGGGACCTTCAGTGAACTGGGTCATACCTCTGGAGGCAGCCCCCACCTCAGGTCCCCGTGAGGTCATGTGGCCACCAGGACGGGGCTCTGGGGTAAATCACAGAGGTAGCTCCTGGTAGGCTGGTGCTGCCCTGCCGTGCGGGTCGGAGTCTGACTGCCTGGGTTTGACTTTTCCGCTCACTAGCTGTGTGACTTGGAGCAAGTTGTAAACTTTTCTTGAGTCGCCATTCGTTCACCTTGTAAATGGGAGTAAACATGCCCACGTCACAGGATTATCCTGAGGATTAGAGGATGTGATGTGTGCCCAAAGCTCAGCACAGAGCCTTGCTTAGAGGAAATGCTTAGTAAGTGTAGCCTAATTATTAGGAAGGTTTTTTTGGTTGTCGTTAGAGTGAGGTGAAATGTGCTTCTTTAGAGTTCCTCTGTCTTCCCTGTTTGTTGTTAAGCACTTATCTAGCCGCGGTGGCACCCGGCACTCAGTTCTAAGGGTGTGCAGAGGTGAACACTGTGCTCTGCGAGGAACAGCTGGTGCAGAAGGGGAGACAGACAAGGCAGCGATCCCAGTGTAGGGGATGAGGGCTGTAGGCTCTCAGATGAGGCTGCGTCGGGAAGGGACATCTGCCTCAGCCTTGGGGGGTCTAGGGAAGGGGGCCTTGAGCTGAACCTTGAAAAATGAGAAGGAGAAAACCAGGGAATATTGTCAGCTGGAAAAGCATATGCAGAGGCCGGAGGGTAGGAGAGAGCCTGGCCTTATGGGGCGCTGCGGATGGTGGGCGCATGTGGTGAGGGCTGTGAGTAAGCAAACCACAAGAGGTTTGCTTACTCTGTACTGGACATCGGTTTATTACATGGTTTATCGAATTTAATTCTCACAACAAAGCTACGATGTAGGTAACGATTACCATTTTTATCTGTCACATGAGGAGATTGAGATACAGAAGGTAGTTTGCCTAAGGTCACACAGCTCATACATTTCGGAGCTGGGATCCATGTATCCTGCTGCTTTCCAGCGTAGCGCACTGGCCTGCACTAAGACGGCAGCTGCAGGAGTGGAGAGAAGTGTATCATTTCAGATATGATTGGTAAGTAGACTTGACAGGACTGGGTGATTGGTTGAAAGTTCGTTCCCCGGAGGCAGAAGTCATTTCTGTTTTGCTTACACCACACCTCGTCCTACACAGAGAGCCTGGCACATGGTGAGCACTCCACAATCATTACTGGAATGGACAAATGAATGATGACCGCCATGTTTCCTAGTTGAGTAATTATGGGACGAAGGAGCCATTCAGCGTGTGGTGGGGGGGAGGTTGGGATGTGCAGCATTTGCGGTGCCTGGAGGACCGTTGCCATCCCCTTGGCTGTGCCTGGGGGCATGCCCAGTAAGGGGCTGAAGTGGAGAAGTGGGTTTGGGAGCTGTTGGGTACCTTGTTGGTGATTAAAGCTCCATCAGTGAGTGGAATGAATGGTGCAGGGTGGGTTGGTGGAGCGCAAGAGGGAGTCTAGGCTGGGGATGCCTGCAGATTTGGGCATCCTCGGTCAGTGGCAGGCCTTGTCCATCCCCAGTGTGATATTGAGCAGACTCTGCTGTGCCGTCTTGTGAAATGTCACTAACAAGGACATCTCCTTGCGGGGCTGCGGGTAAATGGGAAGCACTTCAGAGTCCTCCCCTGGTTCTTTGGACCAGGATCAGCATGGAAGCTTCCTACTCTAGCCAAGGTTCCAACTGGCCCAGAAGTTGCATACTTTGTCTCTAGCCTTTGTCTGGTTCATATCCCCTGAGCCTTTAGACCTGTAAACTTAAGACCAGGAGAGGCTTTTCCTTTTAAAGTCTTCTGATATGGAGTCTGGAAAGCCTGGAGAATCTCTTGGAATGAGTCCATGGAATCTGGCTCAGTTCTCTCACCCCAGCCCCGCAATGGGCCATGACCTACTTTTTTTTTTTTCTTTAAACACAATCTTTTGATTGCTCCTCTCAACTTACACTCGTTGGAAGGATGGTCTGGATTGTGTGTGTGTGTGTGTGCACGCATGTGCGCGCATGGGGGTGGGGTGTGTGTGGCTGGGAAGCTGTGGAGAGGATGATTCTGTTGTCCTGTAAACTGTGTCCCTTTCAGGCCTTGTTAGGAAGAGGCTCTCTGAAATGTCGTGTTCCTCTTGGTCTACCGAGAGGACATAAATAACTCGGTGCTGGCCCTGTGCCATATCCTGGGCTGTAATTTAACCTCTGGGTGCTGAGGATGTGTATAAATAGATTCTAGCCTGGGGCTACCCTGGCTGCCTGGGTCTCTTCAAGCAGTGGCCACTGTCCTTGTCCGGAAGGACTGCTGGGAAGGCAGAGGGGTTGGGGTCCCCTCCATCAAGGTTGTCCACAGGGAATGGGGAGGAGTCCCTTTGGCAAGCTCTCCCTCTTGCTTAGCTTGGGGCATGTCTGGTGTCTGTAGGCAGTTTATATGGACAGGTCCAAATTTGATTCTTGGCTCCCTGGAGTGGTCCCTCAGCGTCCTTTGGACTCTTTATAGAATCTGTTGACTGATGTTTTTAGTGGGTTATCTCTAAACGGGAGCAAATGGTTATTTGCAGGGGGTACGTGGGCTCTGGGGCTTCCAAGCCTTCACTTCTTTCGAAGAAGGTCTTGAATATCTTGAAATCATATACCAAGTTTCCCATGTATGTTCCAGAGAGAAATGCATTGCTTTCATTAGATCCTCAAAGGGTTTCTTGACCTCTCAAAGCTTACGAACCTCTGCCTTCTCTAGATGGCCAGCTTGGATGGGCTGCCTGGAGGATTGTGAGTGACTCAGGACACCTGCCACAGGCATGGGCGGGGCAAAATGGATGCCCTGATGGATTCCAGCCAGCGCTGCTGGGCCCAGTGGGTCACCCGGGGCAGGAGGAATGGGGGTCTTAGGGACATTCCTTTGTTCATTTGACAGCCATTTGTTGATCCTCCACTGTGGGCCAGGTCTTGTACTGGGATTAGAGAGCCATGAAGTAGGTGGACGTCCTTACCCTCAGGGCGCTTACGAGTCCGTGCCAGAACACAGTGTTTATTGTTATTGCCTCCACAGTGAGAAACTAGATGATTGCATTTGAGCTCAGGTTCTCTTGCCATCACAGTTCTGCTCTGCTACCTACCAGGTCTTCCTGGGGTCACTTTGGTGACACTGAGAGCAGCCCTTGTGGAGAGGAGCTGCCACACACAAACCTGACTTAGGGGCCTGCCCAGGCTTGAGCAGAGCTCAGAGCCAAAAATTCCAGTCTTTTCCCAGAGCAGAGCTGTGCCCATGAGTGCCATGGGGTAGAGAAGTCACCATCTTCCTCGCCAGTGGAGGGAGACTCTTTATGTGGGCAGCATTATGGGATCTTCAGCCTTGCTGGTGACCCCGAAACCCATCTTCCCACCGAGGATCCCATGCTGGCTCTTGTGGCTGACCTCAGTAGGGGTCCTGCTTGCCCTTGAGCTGTGGGCCGAGGATGCCCAAATGACTCCTCTTGGAATTTCCTCTGGTGCCTTGAGACCCAGTTGGAATGTTGAACATTATTTTGCTGAAGACTCTGGGAAAATAACCAGGGTGAGGAGCTGCCACCTGCATATATAATTTATATCTTCTGGCTCTGCCCATGGCAGGGGTATTCGCATGGCTGGGCAAAGAGTGCCTTTCACCTTTACCCTCCAGGCTTGCTGTCTGGGTGTCTGGGCTCCATAAAGCTCACACCCTACAGAGATGTGGTGGCGCACCTGCACGAGAACCCCTGTGTTACTAGGTGATCAGCAGGAGGAATGACCCATTTGGGGGAGATGCCACTATACAGGGAGAATCAGTACAAGTCAGTAAGTTTTGGTCACACCAGAGGCATCCCTTCCAGTTGTGCGTGTGTTTGCTGACGCAGGACTAGGGCACACTTTCGGCTACCCTCGTCTTGCACCGTTCCCTGGGCTCCTTGATTCTTTCCACTTGCACTCATTGACATGGGTGCTCTCCTGCTTTGCTAGTTAGTGTCTTAGTCTGCTGCTGCTGGAACAGAATATCATAGCCTGGGGGCCTGAAACAACAAACAGTTCTTTCTCACAGCTCTGGAGGCTTAGCGGTCTGAGGTCAGGGTGCCAGCATGGTTAGGTTCTTGGAGAGTGCCCTCTTTGGGGTTATGTCCTCATGCGGCCTCCCTTGGAATGTGCATGCAGAGAGAGCGGTCTCGTGTTCTTCCTTTTTATATAAAGGCACACATTCCATCCTGAGGGTTCTACCCTCATGACCTAATCACCTCCAGATGCCATCACGGTGGGGATCAGGATTTTGACACATCAGTTTGGAGGGACATGAACATTCAATCTGTGGCATGAAGACTTACCCTTCATGCACAGCCCTGTTTGGTCCTCATCTCCTAGCTCTATCTTCTACTGATGCGTTCTAGAACTTGTCTGGATCCTTCACGTGGCACCGATTGCATGACTTTCCTTTGATACTTTATCTTCCCAAGGAGGTCTCTGGTTTTTATACTCTTATGTTACTACTGTGTTGACTTGTTTACTTAACAAATATGTAGTGGGGTATAGGCGCTGCGTTAGACGCTAGGTACTGACTGGAGAACATAATAGAAATGGTCCCTGTCCCCCTGGAGCATATAATCTGATGGAGGAGATAGGAGCAAACATTTGCAAAATGAGCAGGATGTGGAAATAGAAGGTAATGGGGAAGGAAGAGGGGAGCTACATGGACAGGGGTCAGGAAAAGTTTAACTGAGGAGATGACATTTAAGCTGAGACCTGAAGCACGAAGCAGCCAGAAGTAAGGCAGATGGGAGAGAACATTTCATGCAGAGGGAATGGCATGTGCAGAAGTTTGGAGGAGGGAGAGAGCTTGGCATTGCCATCATGGCTGGAGCAGAGGGGACCTGGGAGAGAGGAGCAGGGGCAGCTGGGAGTGGGGAGGCAGGGCCAGGTCACACAGGGCCTTGCCGGCCACGGCAAGGAGTTTGGATTTTGTTGTAGATTGAAGTATAGTTGACATACGACGTTATATTGGTTTCAGGTATGTGACAGTGATTTGACAATTCTATACGTTACGCAGTGTTTGCTGTGATAAGTGTAGTCACCCTCTGTCACTGGACAAAGTAACTACACTATTATCTACTCTGTTCCCTGTGCTATTTGTTACATCCCCGTGACATATTTGTTTTATAACAAGGAATTTGGATTTTTTTCTGAGCACAATTACAAGGAAGCTTTGAAGCCAACTAGTGACATTATTAAAATCATGATATGAAAAGATTACTCGGGCTACTGTGTGGAGAACCAGGGGAGGAGGCAAGGATGGCCTCAGAGAGCCGGGAAGAAGTTGTCCTAGTATCACCAGACCAGAGGTGACGGCCGCTCAGGTCAGGGGGTGGCCATGTGCAGGGAGATAAGTGGGCAGATGTGAGGTATTTTGGAGATGGAAATGATATACCTTGATGTGGGAGTGAGGAGACAGAGGAATTTCGGGGTAACCTGCTGCCTTCTGGCTTGAGCAGGTTTGCTGTGTGACCGTGCCATTTTCTGAGATGGCAAAGGCTTGGACAGGGAGATAAATCAGGGATTCCATTTTGGGCATGTTAATTTTGAGATGCCTTTGAGACTTTCCTATCTGGAGCTTGACAGGGGTTATAAATTCTGGGGGTCATTAGCATATTTCTGGTATTCAAGGCGAGGGCAGTGGGCAGGGTCTCCCAGGGAGAGGCCGGCCTGGGCAGAGGCACTGAGAATGCTCCTGGCACCTTTAAGTGCCTGGTAAGGGGTTGGTGGTGGTCTTATGGTGCCCCAGGAGTCGGAAGGAGACTTTTGAGAAAGAGGGAGTGGACAGCTGTGCCAGATGCTGTTGAAAGGTCCAGAAAGATGAGGACACACAGCTAATTATTGGATTTGGGAAAGTGGAAGGCACTGGTGACTTCTTCTAGCAGTTTGGGCGAAGGGGTGATTATGGAAGCTTGATCAGAGCTAAAGAAATGCTCATCAGTTTGTTGGTCAGAGCTTCCTGGGAAAGATCCTCAAGGAAAGGAAGCACATGCAGCATGGAGAAGTTGCTCATCTGTCTGTTCAGTGGAGAAATGGCCAAGGGGAGCCTGTCCACTGGCTTGGCTTTGAGAAGCGTAGTGTGGGGGTCACTGCCCCCATGGGCATTCTCAGGCACTCCGCCGTGGCACTCTGTAGGGGCTGGGGCCACAGCCTTGGCCAGGGCGAGTCTGTGATTCTGAGGCTGCTCAGCCCTGGGGAGAGCCCATGGTATGGGCCCCATTTGCCTGATGGTCTCTGATGCTGACCCATACACTGCAATATGATTAGAACCCTGAACATTCCCACCTTCTGTGTCCCCCCTGGGCTGTGAGGGGCCATGCTATGGCTGCCACCGACTCAGCTTTTCTAGCTATGACCAAAAGTGTCCTTAAAATGTGAGAAGAGACCTTTCTTTAAGCCCCATGTTCTTCTGATCAACCTACATGACCCACCCTCCCAGAGAAGACAGCCTGGGGCTGCCCGAGGAGCCTTGCTTTTTCAGCTGTCTTCAGCAAGGAGAGACATGCTACAACACTGAGGAGTGTTTGAGAGGTGCCCCTGGGGCTACCTGCACGAGCATTCCTCTCTGTGGTGTTCAGGGGGTGGGGTGTGCCTTTTCCCATGGTCAGCCAGGATTCGTTCTTTGTCCTCTTGGGGTGGTATCCACAGCGAAGAGGCAGCCCTGTTCCCCTTCTTCCTGGTATCCTGGAGCTGGCCATCTCCTTCAGGGCCCTTTTGGAGGCTCTTACAGAAGACTCAGAGCCCTCATGCTGGTGGCGCTGTTATCCCAGGGTCTCTGAGGTGAGGAAGCATATAACTGTTGGTGCCCTTACCTAGAGTAGAAGCAGGACACTGAGTTGTGCATGAAGGAAGAGTAAGATGTTCACTCTTCATTATGGTGCCATAGGGAATTTGGGGATAGCTGTTCACATCCTGCCTTGCCCAAGGTGCATTGCTTCAGTCTGGCAGGGGTCCTCCCGAGTGTGCGACTTCTCCACCGCTTGGCCCATGGTGTGTGCTCTCTGAGCACTGTGACTTGCTCAAGAAAATACTCCCCAGATGTATTCTTCAGAGGGCGGAACTAAGCAGCTGGAGTCAGTCCTGGCTTCAGATCCCCACCTTGGCAGTTGTGTGAGCTTGGGCAGTTTCTTTAACATCATGGAGCCTCTGTGTTCCTTGTCAGAATAAGGGCAGTAACACGATGATGCCACGGTGAAGCTTGGTAATCATTCAACAGGACTCCTGTGGGCACGAAGCACCCAGGATGCTCAGGTAAACCACAGGCCTGCCCTAGTACTGGCTGTGAGATGCAGGCCTTCCCCACTGAGGCTGCCGGGGGCCATTGCGGAAGGCAGCTTTGTGGGGATATCTGAGCCGAGTTTGAGGGAGGAATAGGCCTACACAAGGAGGCAGGCCTCTGGTCCTCACAGAGGGGATGTGTGTGTTAAGTGGGGGCCCGATGGAAGCACAGGAGAACCAGCTTGATTTCCTCCAGAAGACAGTGGGAAATCATGAAGTCTTTTAAGCAAGAGAATGACATGATTGTGCTGGTGTTCTGGAAAGATTTCTTGCACTGCTGTGTACACAGTGGTCTAAGGAGAGTGAGGCTGGAGCCAGAGATCCCCACCGGGACCACATTGCGATGGCGCCTGAGGTCAGGCTGAGGCAGAGGACTAGCGAGGAGGGGCCGGGTCAGAGACACACTTTGGAAACCTTCCGAGGTCACTTCTGGGACCGGAGGGAGGGGGGAGTCCAGACTGATGCCATGGTCTCTGGCCCAGATGTCTGCTGATTGGTAAAGCCATCACCTGAGAGATGAGAGGAAGAGGGGGAGGTCTAGGCACAGAGGGAAGATATCTGGGTCTCAAACCTGTTGTTGGAAGCAAGTAGAAATCTAGTGAAGCGTTTGTGTATGTGGGAGTTCCGGAGAGAGGCTGGGGCTTGGGATCGAGATTATGGGATTAAGGGAAGTAATACAGGAAGAGCAGTGAGCATGGGGCCTGGCACATAGGCACGAGGTAAACATTAGTTCCTTCAAAGAGCATATAAGCTCATTTGGGGAGACAAGCCTCACACGCGTGAAAACATTAAATATGAAGAGGAGGCCCCACTTAATTAAGTGTTGTAAGGGTTAAACTGCTTGCCCTAGGCATTCAGAGAAGGGGAGCCCTGTGGCTTGAAGAGCCATGGAAGGTGGCTTTTCCAGGCAGGGAGAAATGTCCTCCTTGGAGCAGAAGGTGCCACGGGTGGAGGGAGGAGAGTGGTTGTGCATGTGCGAGCCTGTGTGTGTGTGTGTGTGTGTGTGTGTGTGTGTGTGTGCAGCTTTGAGATGCCCAGGGGAGACACAGAGCAAAGAGGGTCTTCCCCCAGCCCCTTCCAGGCCTCCCACTGTTGGTCCCAATTCCAGCAGACTCAGGGGTTTCCAAACTTGTTCCTTAGTAAGAGGAAGAAAGAGAGTCAGGTGAGATGGGTCCTGGATTAGGAGTTATACTAAATCCTAAATCTGCTGCAGGCCTACTTCCTCCCTTTGCTGATACTAGACTGTGATCTTGCTGGAAACTGGGATGGGTTGCTTTTTTAGGTAGTGAGTTCCCCATCCTCTGAGGTACCAAGCAGAGGCTTGAGGCCCCTCACCAGGCCTCAGATGAGTGTCAGGTTGGATGGGCTTTGTAGGTTCCTTCTGAGCAGGTGTGACACAGATCTCCTTCCTGTCTCTAGGGGTCCAGTGAAGAGAATGGATTATGTGATCCAGGCGACTCCCTGCCCTTGCCTTTCTTTCTTTTTTTTCCCCCTGATTTTTAAAATGGAATTCACTTTACCATTTTTGCTGATTATAAAATGATATGCACTCACTATAACACATCGTTCAGGCAAGATAGGCATACTAAAGAAAGTAGAAATCATCTTCAACTCTAACACCCTGAAATAAGCCATGGCAAACATTTTGGAGAAAATATACTTCCAGGCTTTTTAACTATGCATACACCTATTTTAACAAAAATGATGTCATGCAGTACATGCTGTTTTGTAAGCTATTTTTTCCTCTAAATATATCGTTAACATTCAACCTTTGTCAACATCTCTATACGAACAGGTTTTCCAGATTTTGATGGAGGTCTGGTCTTCCCTATGGCTTTGTGTCCCTGGGGATGACATGCCCCACTCATTTTTCATATACGTGTGCATTCACTCTTCTCACGGGAGAACCTTGTGTCAGGATCCAAGCCTGTGGGATGGTAGGGGACAGCACATTCTAGGCCCTTGGAGGGGAGGGGTACCAGGCAGCGAGACCCCTGGAGAGCTCTTGGGGGCCTGACTCAGGACCTCCTCAAGGTGGAGGGGAGGACAGGGGCCTGGAATGGAGCAGGGTCTCCACAGTGGGTGTGAGTGCTTGTGGCTAGTTTCTCTTTGTGGGTTTGGGTTCTCTCAGCTGGAGGAGGTCGCTAAGGAGAGTGTGGTCTGTTTACTTCCTCTAACTTCTGAGAGGCAGTGTGCAGGGAGAGGCCTGTAATGGAGCCCGTGAATTTTAGAATGGAATATGCGGAGGCCTCTTTAGTAGCTATCCAAAGACAAGGAAAGATGATGCCCAACGTGGAAAATTTTAGGAATCGGTATGGGTATTGGCACCATTAAAAAATGAGCTGGCTGGTGACGTTGAGAGTGAGGGGCTGTGGGGTCCATGGGAGAGGCTTGACCTGGAGAGTCCTGGCCGGCTGAGCCTGGAAGGAAGGTCTGGGGCGGTGGCATATTTTCTCCACTCGGTTTTCCTAAGTGCTTTGCTTCTCTGGGGGAGTTTTAAGTAAACTAAGCAAGGATCATTGCCTGCTGCTTGCTAATCCTCCCCCAGTTTCAGCAGGGATGATTGGAAATCCCCGAGAAATCAACTAGTAGCTACCGGGTGCCTGGGTGGCTCAGTTGGTTAAGTGACTGCCTTCGGCTCAGGTCATGATCCTGGAGTCCTGGGATCGAGTCCCGCATCGGGCTCCCTGCTCAGCAGTGAGTCTGCTTCTCCCTCAGACCCTCCCCCCCCCATGCTCTCTCTCTCTCTATCTCATTCTCTCTCTCAAATAAATAAATAAAATCTTAAAAAAAAAAGCTAGTAGCTACCGAGTGGTAACCAGTGGGCTCAGAAGACCTGGGGGCGCCGCCACAGAGGCAGTTAAGCTGCCTGCTCTCCCTGCTAATGGACCGAGGTGTAGAGCTGCGCTTGGAGCAGAGGTGGGCTCTCATCTCCCAGGAGGTAGCCAGGGTGGGAAGAAAGCTGGGCAGGTGACCAGGTCTGGGGGACCCCTGCCTCCTCCTTCCTCCTGCTGGGAATGTGTCCCCAGAAGCCCCATGGAGGAGGATGCACTTTGACCACCTCTTCTGCCTGTCCCTGCTTTTGTATTCTAGTTGCTTTAACTAAGGCCTTGTCATTAAGGAGGTTGGGCTGGTAGAGAGGTCCTCAGAGAGAGAGCCAGTCTAAGCACCTTAACTGGCCCAAAGGTGGGAAAGGGAGAGCCCTGGGGGTCCCTGTCCACTGGCCTGAGCACCCTCCTCTCTTCTGTGCTGCTTGAAGGAAGGGTGGTTTGGAGGGACCCTGGTGTGATGGTGTATAACAAGGGGGGCTGGCAGGGGTAGGGCTTTGGTTTCTATGTCCTTAGTGTTCTCAGCCTTATTCATGATGGGAGAAATGTGCATGGTCTGGAAGGTGGAAGCTATGGGAAGAACAAGACATTGTGCCTGAAAACGTGTCTAGGTGGAGCCCCCAATGATCTAGGAGTTCACTTGGAAACAGAGCTGCAGGAGATCTTGAAACTCATCCCAACAAAATTTCATTTATAGATGAAGATGCTGAGGTCCAGGGAGGTGAAATTATCTGCCCAAAGCCATGTAGCCAGGGAGTGGCAGACCCCAGACAGAAGGTCAGGTCTCACCTTCCCTGGGGCAGTTCGAGGCATCTTGGCCTGGCGGTGGGTGCACTGGACAGGGAGTCAAAAACCGGGGTCCCACACTTGGGACATGGAACATTTCTGAGCCTCTGTTCCCTTCTTGAAAAGAGTACAGAGTCAAATCTGTCCTGTCCACCCTACATAGCTGCTGTAGAAAATAAGAGATCAGTGAAGGTGCTTGTAATGCTGCAAAGAAGCCACGTCAGTATTCCTTCCCTGCATGTATGAAAGGGTGATGTGGGGGCGCCTGGGTGGCACAGGCGGTTGAACGACTGACTCTTGGTTTCAGGTCGGGTCATGATCTCAGGGTTGGGAGATCGAGCCCCACGTCAGGCTCCATGCTCAGCGAGGAGTCTGCTTAAGACTCCCTCTCCTTCTGCCCCTCACTCACATAGGCACGCTCTCTAATAAATACATCTTAAAAAAAAAAAAGAAGTGTGATGTGTTCACCCCCACCCCCAGACAGAGCCTTGGCCAGTAACCTGGAGAGGAAGGTGGTCAGTGATGGGGCTGCTGGGCAGATTCCCTCAGACTGGGAAGGGGCAGAATGTCAGGGAAGGCTTGGGGCTTGAGTACTTGCAGAGCCCCGGAATGGCTTTTGGCTTCTGGCCGTGGACAGAAGGTCGAAGACCAGTTGGATCACGGGCTAGACCAGATTTCTGCTTCCTTCCCTTTCCTTCCGGTTCTTTTCCAGGGAGCTCCTCAAGACAGTCCAGAGCCCCTGTAGTCTGGCCAGAAGCCCAGCCAGTCCATGGCAGACTAAAGACTGGGCAGGAAGGGGTGGGGAGCGGCGGTGTCCATCAGTCAGCATCCCCCTCGCCCTCCCTTTCTTCATAAGGGCTCACACCTACGTTGCTCTTGTCCCCCGCTCCTCTCTTACCCTTTGGATCAACCTCCCAGAGGTCAATGGCAGAAAGGAGGGGGGAGAAACAGAAATGATGATGACTTTGATTTTTTTCTTCTGTCAGAGCCTGGGGAGGGTGGTTGTTTTGCTTCCTGGACCTCAGCGGAGAATTCTCTGCCAGACAATCATCTCGGCGCTTTCATTGCTTTCTGATGCTCCTCTAACTGCACAGGGTCGGCTATTAAATGGTCATCAAACCTCAGCCTCTATCCCATCAATAGTCATAAAGTTGGGGAGATAAAAGCCATCAGTTTTCCATTATAGCTGAAAGCAATGCTGTAGATAGCTATTTTCTGAATGCTGCAGATAGATGTATTTTAACTAGAGCAGGGTTTCCAGTAGCCCCCAGCTCAGCTGTGGGCCCTGCTGGGTGGTTAGAATGGGCTGGGGTGGGAGGGGGGGAAGACAGGGCGTTCTCTCCCTTACCTCTCTTCTCCTTGGAGAATTGGAAGGGCACATCTTCGGGTGTGGGGTGCTGGGCAGAGGCCGCAGCGGTGGGGCTGTGGGCCTCAACCCTCTGTTGTAACCACATACTGTGGATAAAGCAGGGGTTGTGATCTGCTCATTCTATTGAGGAACGACCCTCCTGAGCTTGGGCTGTGGGCAGGCCAGGTGCCTGGTGATTTGTGGGGATTCTGGGCGCGGGAGGGGGGCCGGGGCCGGCTGGGTCGGCATGAAGCAGGAGCGACCACAGCCTGAGGAAGCGGGGAGGCGGGACCAGCTGTGGAACCGTGGGAGGACAGCTGCCTCTGATACGCGTCCTTGTAGCTCCTCACAGGCGAGCAGGCCGTTGCAGTCAAACACCTTGGCAGTGAGCAGCCGTCAGAGAGGTCCTCAGAAGGAACTTTTCAAAGCACTCAAACCCCGGGGTCCTCCTGCCTCAGGTTCCTGAAGAGCCTGGGATTTGAGCCCTCTGCCGGGGACCCCATCTGTACCCCCCTTTCCCAGCACTCCTTCCAGGCGCCTGTGCTTAAGCCTCCCTGGGCACGTAACTTGTCTCTGGGATCTTGCGGGGACAGGCCCCCTGCAGGGGATGTTTCCCTGCCAAACGGAAAGTGCCCACCCGTTCATCTTCGATGACCCTTGGAGGTCATCACCTCTTTGAAGCTTCTCTGTCTTCCAGGAAGCCGTGTTCTGTCGCCTGTGCTCCAGCACGACTTTGTCCCAACCAGTCAGAGCTATTCTTAGGATGCATTGTAGTTGTAAAGCGTGTGGGATTTTACTCCACAACACTCTGGGGTCAGATCACATTTCCTGATATTTCTAAACCAGCTACAGCCCCCCCCCCCCCCCCCCCCCCCGCTGGGACTGCCAGCAGGAAATGCAGTCCCAGTTAATGGAGCTCCCCCGCCCCCCAATCTGTGGCATGCAGGAGCCCAGGCTCAGGTGGGGAAGCCTGAAGGGGCGGGGGAGGCTGGTCTTCAGCCTGTGGTGGTGTTCTTCCTGCCAGCCCCACAGTGGGCCTGGGTCCCTCAGCGTCTGCTGGGCACCCCTGTGTCGCCACAGCAGTAAACTCTACTGACTGGAGACTTGCCCAGAGGCATTTCCCTCCAGGCCATGGGGCTCCCTGTTCAGCTGCTCCCAGTGGTCCCTCAGCTGGGCCCCAGGGCAGTGGCCCCAGGTTTCGTCCAGCCCGAGGGAAGTGGCCTTCTCTCCCGCCCTGCTCGCCAAGCCCTGGGCAGCTCTGGCTCTCAGCCTGCTTTGCACCAGGTGTCTGGAAATAAGGCCTTCCAGCGGCAGGGACGCCCAGGCCTCCGGGCCTCCGAATCCTGCTTGCCTTCTAGAAGGGGCACATGGGTGTGCAGGGAGGAAAGGAAAACACCTTTCATCATTTTAATTCATATTCTGCTGCACCTTGAGGAACGTGAGACATAGCTGCCTTTTCCACGGCGTTCCCGGCGTACGGCTGTCCCGCTCAGACTGGGGCTTGTTCTCGTACCCCTGCGTCTAGCCCAGGGCCTGGCACAGTGCAAGGGGCAAGGAGTACTTGAATTCTTGAATGCTCTTTGTCTCCTTAAACAGAGGTTGTAGAAGGTAGCTTAACCTTTTCTGGATGTCACAGTGCTCTCCGTGACTATACTGGTTACGTCGTGCAGTTGGCACGCGGTGATGCCTTCGGGTGTCCCTGACTTAGAACTGTTTGCCCCTGCACTAATTAGTCCCAGGTACTGTGGATTTCGAGTCACTGTGTTCTACTTTTCTGGTCGTTCTGTCTCCTTCTTCGTGTTTGCTGTCATTTCCTGCTGAAGGCTCTTTCTGCCCCTGGGAGGTTCCCTCTGTCACCCTTTCTCGTTCTCGGGGTTTCCATGGAACAGAAAACCAGATCAGCGATGTGCTAGAAGTACGTATGCACCGGGAGCCATTAGACTCTAAGTGAAGAGAGAAAGGATCTTCGTAGGAGTAAAATATCTGTTTCAGTGTGCAAGCCTTATACTCCATGCAGGCGGCTTCCTTGCCCCTGGCAGGCTGCCCCCAGAGTGACCTGCAGAAGGGCTATTGTGCTGGAGCCCTTTCAGATTAAAAATATATATTGGGAGATGACTTTGGAAAAGGGACAAGAGAGCATATTAAGACCGTTTGGAATTAGAGTTGGCTGTTGAGATGGATAAGGATGAGCAAACTCTGTTTTCTCCACCAAAGAATGTGACCAAACCCTCCTAGCCCTGTTTTCCCTGATGACCTTGGGTAACAGCACAATTTTGCCCTGTCTTTTTCTCACTGCCTGTGGGCCCAGGGATTGGGTTGCAGGCAGTTTTGGCGTCCGGTGGCGTTGGGCACCCGTGCAGGCATCCTGGTGCTGTCGCTTCCCCACCCTGTGACGGTGAGCACTGCGTCGGTGACAGTGGCAGTGATGTCTGACCTCGGCCGGGATGCCGTGATCGAAAGAACCAGATGGAAATGAGGCACGGTGAGGGCTTTGTTTCAAATATGAGGCCGGTGCCAGTAGGTTGGCGTTGGCAGCTTACTGGAAGGGACGAGGCCTCAGCCAGAATTCCCGAGTCCTACCCCGACATCAGCCCTTCTTGCTGGGAAACCTCAAGGATGTTATATAACCTGTCAGGGTTTGCTCCTTTTATCTGAAAACAGAAGGGCTGAATGAAATGATGCTTATCCCAGCTTTTGTGTTTCACAAGTTGGTATGCATTATTTCTAGAACTGGGGGCAGAGACAGAGGAAGTAGGTGATCTGAGGAGAACCCTGGGCTCAGAGCATTAGTAAGGTTTCTGCCATCCAGTGAGGTAAAAACAGACAACTGAGGACTTTGCATTGACGTCTGTCTTATGATTCCATTAGTTTGCACGAGAAGACGTGGGTGGTTAGTGTTTATGGGTGTTTATGGGTGCTGTGCGTGCGTGGAGGTGTGAGGTGTGGGGGACGGAGAGATCCTGGGGGCACGTGAGACTGTGCTGGAACTGCTGAGCTGTCAGGACAGGTCTGCGCTTTGCTCTAGGAGGCTCGAACTTTGCCCATGCTGGCCCACACACAGGAGCTGAAAGCGGGGTCTTGGGTTGGCTGCTCGCCCCTCTGGGCAACAGCTTCATTTCTGGAGTGAGGGTCGTGGGCTCACTGGTCTCTAGGGTCCTTCTTGTGCCACCACACTGACAACCGGAGAAATTGCCTTTACAATCCCTCCTCCTCCAGCCCAGGGAGGTTCTGCCTGTGGGCCCATCCTTTCCTCGAGTCCTCTGGGGTGGTGTGACCCATGACAGCTCATCTCTCCAGGGCCTTGTGTGTGCTGCATGTCTGAGTCTAGGTTTTCCAGGTATGAACGCATGTCTGCGGCCCTGTAGGCATTTCTTGGTAGCATTTGGGCCTCCCAGACTCAGAAACATGGGCGCCAGGCAGGGCAGGGTGGGAGATGGCCTCCTAATTCTTGGAAGAGCACACTGGAGAGAGTTCTTCCCTGGTGACTCTGCCCGGGTCACTGTGCCCTTCAGGGGTGGCCGTGGGAGGGAAGGAGACTCCGTGTATGTGTTCTCTGGGGGAGGAGTGTGCAGTCACATGAAGGGCGTGAGGGAATGAATGTGCCTGTACGCAGTAAAGAGGAATTCCTCCCGTGAGTAAGTCTGCATGCTGTCTGTGGATTTTGTCAGCGTGCTCCCCCAAAGTGTTTCTGAACTGCAGGGGCCACTTCTGTACAGAATTGCCTTCTTCTTTAATCGTAATGAAACCTACGCTCTCCACCATTGTAAAATGGGGAAATCTGCAATACGAGAAGGAAAGGCAGGTGGGCCTCTAGGTCCCACCCTTGTCTCCTGGGGCCCTTTCCCTGAGGGACATTCCATGGATGGCCAGCACTCCTCCCTCTGTGTGAGGGGGCTGGGCAAGCTCGCAGGCTCCGTTGGGAGTGCCTCTCCACCTGCTGATACCCCAGTCACAGTCAGGATCAGGCTGAGATGTTCACAGATACTGAATAAAGCCTCAGGGAGGTAAAGGAAGATATGCATGGGGAGTAAGCTGCATCTGAGTTACCTGCTTTTTGGGCCTAGCATGCTCTCTGGGGCCAGCCTGTGCCCGTCCTGCTCTGGTCTTGTCTGCCCCATGTGGTGGGCACCACTTGGGAGATCTACTACCCGGGCATAGGCCTAAGTGCCCGACCCTGCTGTCCAGACCCCAGAGAACAAGGCTGCCAAAGGGGACCTGTCCCTTCCCCTTGTAGTTGATGCTGGATTGCCACCCCCTGGGCAAGGGAGGCCAGCCTTGCCCAGAAGGACGTGGCTTTCCAAGGCCAGTGACATCGATGGAGCTCTTGTATGTTAGACACCGTGTCACTGTGTTAGGAATTTTCACACCCAACCTGACATGTTCTTAGGACCGTTTGAGGCAGGCACTGTTACTATTTCTCTGTGCTCAGGTAAGGATACCCAGACCAGAGATTTTCAGGGCCTTGCCCAAGACCACACAGCTAATAAGGTGAGCAGAAACTTGAAGCAGGCTGGCTCCCAAGGCTGTGTTTTCTGTTATTCTGCATTGTCTCCCCAGATGTGGCTCCTGTTGCAATCAGCTATGGTGTTTATTAAAACACTGATTCCCAGGTCCCTCCTAAAACCTACTGAAACAGAATTCCTGGGTTTGGGGCCCAGAAATCCAGTTTGGTCTGGCTCCCTGGATGATTGTCCTCACAGTGAGGATTAAGAACTTGATGCATGCAGGCATGCTGTGCCCATGGTCAGTGCCCTACGGGGGCCTCTAGAGAAGGTCCTGGAACATGCAGTCTGATGAATCTATTTCCTAGTTCTGCCTGCAAGGGGCCATTTGTGTGCCCATGTCTTCGCCTTCTCTGCATTCTCTAGAGCTCTCTTCCAATGGCAGATGGAGTATGCCGGTGCGGGAGAGTAGCCTGGATGTATCTGCTGTTTATCCAGCTGGCATTTTTACTATTAAAATGACCTCTGCTTGTTTATCCTTTGGAAAATGATCAAAGTGTTTGCCATGAGCCCAGTCATTGGAAATGGAATGTCAGCGCAGAGAGCCACTGTGGTGTGAGTGGGACAGATGGATGGGCCTGGATGGGCCTGAGCCTCCAAAACTGAGCTAGGCTCAGTGTGGAGACTTGGGCTTGTCGTCATACAGAGTGGTGATGCACCCTCATGGGTCTGGCTGGCCCGTTACAGCGAGTTGGCTGCCAAACAGCATCCTACATGGCCCCTCTAACTGCCATGCTGGGGCCCACCTGGCCCTCAGGGGATATAGGATTGGAGTCTGAGGACCTGCCGGAAGAGAGGCTAAGTCCTGTAGCTGTCTTTCCCTGGCAGGACCCAGGGAATGGGGAGAACGCAGTGAGGATTGTTTCCCTGGGGTGTCGTTGCAGCATGCGGGTCCTGGGGTCCCGGTCCTGGAGGGGTTCCGACCCCCAGGGCAGCTCCCAGGGAAGGCTCCCAGCAGGGGCAGGGGAGCTGGCCATCCTGGGTGGGCAGCAGAGTCAGATCCTGGAGAGTAAAAGCTGCCCTGGGAGGGGTGGTCAGCCAGGCTGGGCACACACTGGGGTCTCAGCCTGCATCTGAACCGAGCTGGGGGGCGGTGGGAGGGGAGATCAAGCACCTGCTGCAAGGGGAAGGTGGTTGATGAGTGTCAGTGGGTTGAACAGCATCCCTCCAAACATTCATGTCCACTTGGAACCTGGGCTTGTTTGAGTAGGGTCTTTGCAGATGGAATTAGCTGAGGCATACTGGATTAGGGTGTCCTTATGAGAAGGGGAGAGCAACCGTAAAGGCACGCTGGGAAGAAGCCAGTGAAGACAGGCAGAGGCTGGAGAGATAGGGCTACGAGCCAAGGAGCACAAGGACTGCTGGGAGCCACCAGCCCCTATAAGAGCGGAGGAAGCCTCCTCCTCTGGCAGCGTCACAGTGCTGACGTTTGACCCCGGACAGCTAGCCTCCAGGACCATGAGGGAATTAATTTCTGTTATTATAAGCCATTCGGTTGGCAGTGATTTGTTCGGGCAGCCCTGAGGCAGGGTCTCCCACACTTCTCCGGGGTGGTCATTACCCAGGGAAAGGCTGTCTTGCTGCTCTCACTGTGACCCCCAAGGCTGGGGATCCTGGCAAAGGTCATAACAGTTCATATCCCATGAGAGGCAGGTAGGAGGGGGCTCAGATGGGCAGGTGTTCAAGAAAGGCTGGGAGATTCTGAGGGGGGCTTTCTGAGAAAAGGGAGTGGGAGTGAGATGGTGGGTGCCAGGGCGCTTGGCTGGGAGAGCACGGGCTGGGGTCTGTTTTGGGGTGAGGAGTTACTGTGACCTCCCCTGGCAGAGTGGGGAGCTGGAGAAAGACCACGATTTTGTGGCCAGAGACCCAGAGCAGGTGTGCTGTAGTCCTGTGAGGGGCGTGCCTTCCTCCTGGCAGCCAAGCCTGGCGCCGTCTGGCTGGAGCCTGGGTGTGACCCTCAGGGGGGAAGCGGCCAGTGTGATCCAGCTCAGGCAGCGTTGGCTCTGCCCTTGTGACCCGCACCCTACCCTGGGGCCTCCTGCTCAGATTCTATAGCTGCTGTCCTAGCCAACCCCGGAGGGCAATGTTCATCCCACAGGGAGCAGCCATCCAAACCCTGAAAGGACCAGCAGCCTTGAACTCACCTGGGTTTGAGTCCCAGCTCCTGTACTTTCCAGCCATGCCTCGAGTCATTTCCTGTCTCCAAGGCTGGGTTTCCTTCTCTGGAAAGTGGGGGATTTCGTGGTTCCTGTCTCAGGTGTTTGTGAGGGGTAAACAAGGTAATGCTTTTAGAGGCGCTTCAAGGGCACGTAGTAAACACTCCAGATTGTTAGCTGTTGCTATTTAGTGTTAGTTTGGTAGGCCTTTGGTAGGCTAGTTTGGTAGGTACGTGCAAAGGCAAGACTGAAAGGAAGTAATTGTAGAAAACTGAAACAGCATAAAAATATAGGTTTCCAAGGTCTAGGTTTCAGATCCCGAGTGCCTGGGCTGGCTCAGCTCCCTCACGGCTCTCCCTCTCCCTGGGCTGGGTGCTGGGCTTCTGGGAAGCGGGCTTCCACTCTGGCCCCTGACCTGGAAGCATCTCAGCTTCTTCAGGTCCCTGTTGCTGGTGGTAGCAACCCATATCATGGAGGGGGAGCAGGGCTGCTGCCGGTCTAGCTTTTTGTCAGGAACTGGATTCGAGGGACCCAGCTCTGAGGTCTCAATTCTGGGAGAAACTCAGAAATCTCCTTTGGGATGAACTAACTGGTATTCACCCTTGACTCTTCAGCTTCTCCAGGCTGGCTGGCTCTGTTCTGGAGATGGAAGCTGGGGTGGCATCTTGTTCTCTCTTGTGCCTGTTGCTGTCCCCCTTTGCTCCTTTTCAAAGCAGGAGGGGTCAGAAGGGATGGGTTTTGAGAAGGTCTATTGTAGGAAGGTGTGTGGGAGCAACTCCTGGCCTGGAAGGCTGGCGTCCAGAGATTATGTGTGGGCCATGGCCCCACTGCAGCTGGCCATTGCAGCCTTGTCAAGATGTTGAATGTGTCCCACTTCTACCAGGAGTGACGCTCTGTGTGATGCCATTAGATATGTTATGCACATTTGAGCCTAGAGGTGGGTCAGGAGGCTAAGGAGACTGCTGCAGCCTATGAACTCCTGAATGCCTCCTGGGGTATGATTATTTTTTATTTCATTTATATTCAGTTCTGTGCACATCGACTACCATTGTTTGGGGGTCCTGGACGCCTTCATTAAAATAGCAGCTTTCCCCCTTTGCAGATCCTTTGCCTACAGATCATCAGCCCCTGATCTCAAATTGCCATTCGCAGTTTACCTCCTGGTTTGAGAAGGCTCTGTTTAAGGCCTTCGATAGCCTGGGTATCTACCCACTAGTTGCAGACCCACTATTACAGAGGAGCATATCAACTGGGTATTCAAAGAATAGCTCTCCTGTCAGTTATACAACTGGTTTACCTTCCTCATTACCGTAGATTCATATATATCAAAACTCATTGCACCTCATTCTAGTGCAATGGTAGATTCTACTCCTTCCTTATTTGAACACCAACATCACCACCAGCAATATCCAGATGAGACACAGGTTGCCCATAAGGATGTCCAGTAGGCCAAGGGACAGCAAGAAAGAACACCATGAAACACCATGCCCCCTGGAAGACCATCTGTGGGTGGACACCATCAGGCTTTCCTGCTGGGACATGCTACCTTCCTGTGCAGGAAGCTGGAGGACTGTTCCTTGTGGCCTGGGGTTGGATGTATCAGCCTGGTCGACTTTTGTCCTTGTGGTGTAGTTTTCTTGTGGCTCTTTTTGAGCAGAACCTGCCTGCCCCTGGCCCCTCTTGTTTCCTGGTGGGTCTGGGTGGTGGTTTGTGATTTTTCACCCACTGCGCCCCACCATCCTAGGGCTATCATACTGGGGATTAAGTTTCAACATACACATTTTGTGATGACACAAACATTCAGTCTGTAGCAGACCCCCTCAGGGGCTTTCTTCTGCTTGGGCTGGAGCACGGGTGCTCTGGAAAGCCCTCTGTTGCATCCAGACTCTGGGACATCACTCTAGATTCTGCCTCAAGAATCCACTCATTC
Organism: Zalophus californianus; assembly: GCF_009762305.2. Classification (NCBI taxonomy): domain Eukaryota; kingdom Metazoa; phylum Chordata; class Mammalia; order Carnivora; family Otariidae; genus Zalophus; species Zalophus californianus. Next base: position 159,341,935 of record NC_045596.1, read on the forward strand.
ACATTCCTTGCTGGATCTGCTTCCTACTCCGCATTCCACCATTGGCTGTGATGGCCTTCCCTTTGTTCCTGGGTCTGCCTTACTTGGGTCTCAGTTTTGACTCGGGCTTTTCTTTCCTTTGTATTTTGTACTCCTGTGTCCTGTCCCCCATGATTTAACCTCAGCCTTGGCAGAGCCCCACAGGATATGTGTGAGAGCCTCAGTAGAAGCAGTGAGGAACTTGACTGGGTCCCAGAGTCTGCTTATTCTAAGATAAATTCATTTAAATGCTTGATGAGCTCACGAAGGGTCTTCTTACTCCTCACCTGGTGTTATATGTTCACATAGGAATCACCATCTTTTTCTTGCCATATGGGCATGTCTATCTGCCTGCTTTGTCTTCTTCCCAGATGAAGCCAGGGGCTTCAGTTCAAATTCTCAGAAGCTCCAGGGTCTTGATGTTTCATTGCCTTATAGTAGAGGTTTTCAGGGGGCTAGTGAGTAGCCCATGGGACCCATGGCCATCTGCTTCCCTGAGTGGTTTGCCATGTCCCCTTTGATTTCCATGCCGCCCACTCCCCGTGGGAGGCCCTGATACGTGCTGACCCATTGCAAGACCGCAGCTCCCTGTGATCAGCACTGCTGCACGTACCGCCCACATGGGAGGGGCATGGCTCCCAGCTCTCTTGATGTTGGAGGGGAACTTGAAGTTGTCATTTGCTTTGGAATTGGAGGGTAGCAACAGGGAGGACCCACACAAGTCAGAGCATAGGGGAAGGGCCTGTGGTTGGGGGGTATGGCGCGTGTGTCTGTCAGGGTGGCAGGGCCCTCACATGGGCATGCATGTGGGCATGTTTATGGGTAAGTGTCCTGCTTGCGGGTGAACCAAATGGCCGTGCTCTCTCCTCCCTGGATGTTGCATTCTGTGTGCTTGACCTTAAGCTGACAGGTTGGAACCCCCTCATTTATAGATTTTATTTTTTTAAAGCCCTTTTTATAAAACACTAACCTCAGCGAAGGAGAAAGAAGGGAGAAAAAGAAAAAAAGCTGAGTTCAGCAACTGCGGTTTGCTGTATTTTTCATCTTGCCTCAGCAAGTTGGGACCACAAATAATCTGGTCTTCTATGCTTCAGTGATGCTCCTGCTCAAGACCGTGCTCTCCTCCTAAGGCAGGGTGTTCCTGGGAGCCGGCGTCGCTCCCCTTCCCCAGCCTGCTGGTTCAGGTGGTCTGGACGGACGTGGGTGGCCAGGGCAGGGGCTCCAGGTGGGAGGCAGAACACAGAGAGAGCACTGACCAGCAAGAGGTTAGGTCATTAATTTTGGAATGATTTCTGGAATCAGCTAAACATTGCCTTTTAACCAGTTTCCCCAGCCTCACATTCTTTGTTAGTTCAGGAAAAATGTCATTTATAACGGATGTTGCCTTGATAAAGTGCCCCCGAGAAGCATAGCGTTCTCATTAGTTTATATAATGAGAAAGACTCTTAGTGGTGACATAGCTGCCCAGATATTTGCCTGATTGGAAGAATATTTGCCTATGCAGTCTGCTCTAGAAGGCCTGGGATGGAGGGCAGGGGGGAAGGGGCTGAGGGCTCAGGCTCCCTGCGGGCTCTGTGGCTCTGAGGGTGTGATCTCCCAGCGTTCTCTGAGAGCAGACCCCAACCGCATGGGGTTCTCCCTGCCTCCTGGTGGGCACAGGCTGCGGTGTGCTGGCTTCTTACCTGCGCTGCCACCCCAGCCCCTCCTGTGCCCCGGTCTGGCTGCCTGCATTGATTGGGACCCGGTCTTTTGAGTCAGCTGAAGAAGAGAATTTGGGTGCTATAGTCCTGCCTTGTTCTTTATTTATTATTCTGAAAGAAAAAAGTATAGATATACAGAGTGAATTCTGTTTTGCAAAGTACTTTTGCGTATGTGGTTTCATTCCAACCACTCTTCCGTGTAGATATCACAGAGCCGCTTAGGTACTGAGAGATGCAGTGGTAGTTCTAGGGTTTATGGCTTGTAAGCAGCGGCATTTTGACCCAAATACTCAGTCCCACCATGGATTCCTTTTGCCCTTCTGCTTGTTTGAGAATGGGCAATTTACCCAGCCTTTCTCCACAGGGACCCATTGTGTTTTTCTCTCTAGGGCCCCAAGGCACTTCTTCATGTTAAGAGTGGTGCTTAAGAATGTGTGTTAATTCTTGCAGGCCACTGGGGCCTCCTTTAGCAGATGGCTATTACCAGAGATAGAGAAGATACTTTTCCAAATTCCTAACAACCACCAGGCAGGATTGGAGGAGGAGGAACACAGACCCTCCAAAGGGCTATCTTTCTTGGTGCCTAAGTTAATGCAATGTTGACGCATTTTGCTGTGCTGTCAGCTAGAAATCTGGAGTGATTTTATTTTTCAAGAGGAGGTATTAGGGAGTTCTTGGCTCTCCTCCTGCTTTGAGGAAAGTCTTCCAGGCCTCCAGAATAGTTCCCATCCATCCACCCACCCACCCACGCATTCATCCACTCACCCATCTAACCATCCATCTGTCCACCTAACCGTCCATCCATCCATTCACCTAACTACTCACTCATGTCTCTGTCCATCCATCCATCTATCCATCCATCCATCCACCCATCCATCCATCCTTCCATCCATCCATCCACTCATCCATCCATCCATCCATCCACTCATCTACCCACCCACCTAACCATCCATCCATCCATTCACCCATCTTTTCCTCCCTCCTTCCCTTCCTCCTTCCATCCAGTGGCTGTTGAGTCCCTATTTGGTGTCAGGTACTACTCTGGACATTGAAGATTCAAAAACGAACAAGATTGTTTCTGTTCTGAAAGAGCCTATTGTTTAATGGGAGAAACAGACATGAAAAGTATAAGTTATGATATGGTTGGTGGCGCAAACTCAGTAATTGGAGTTTGTGAAACATGTTCAGAGTTGGAGCAGAGCATTCACAGAAAGTGCTCTGTGGGAGCTGGCAACTGAACTGGGTTTAGAAGGGTGAACTGGGGAAGTTTAAGGAGGACATGTTTGGGGGATGGCATTCCTGGTAGAAGCAGCTCCACAGGATAAGAATCTGTGAAACATCATGGTTGGGGAATGTGTGCTCTTTGATATTGCTGCAAGGTTTGGGGTTGGAGAGAGGAGGAGTGTGAGGAGAGATGAGATGATAGACATCAGTGGAGTCCAGATTATGGGTGGGGATCAGGGTGGTACATGATGGGCTGAATAAGCCTGGGGCATCAGTGGGTCTATAGTCACCAGGTCATAATGGACCCTTTATAAAAGCCTAGCATAAAAGCTTAGCATACTAGCGTGCAGGGCATAGCCCTAGGTGTAATATGGGAAGCTCAGTTACCTTCTCAGAAACTACTAGACCTTTTTTATGGATTAGGATGCTCACAGAGGGGTGAGTACTTGCCCAAGATTGTACCCCTTGTAATTTGCAGAGTTGGGGTTTGAAGGTGATTTGCTCTTAGCCATGATGCTGTTCTGCCTCTTCTGTTGCTCTGAGGTTTAGGCTAAGCATCTACCTCTAGAGTTTTCTCATATGTTAGGTTTCAGGAAATGTTATTTGATGTAAGAATCTATCTGAATCCCTATAACAATATGCCATGGAATAATAGGGCTTGGATGGATTGCAAAGGCCGAGAAACACATTCTGTGGAGGTTGAAGGAAGGGAAAATGCTGAGAATAACAAAGATGGGGAGGGATCTGGGTCTTTGAGTAGGAGGTCCTCATCGTCAGGAAGGGGAAAAATGAATGTCGGAACTGCTAGAACAGAGAAAGTAAGCTAATGGGACTTCAGGTGTCAGTGTCTCAGGACTAATTCCTAGGGTTAGGAAGACCATGTGGCTGGCCACTGAGAACTGGGACCTTTCCTGCTCCCTGGCCCTGCGGGGTCGCCTGCTCTGCCCACCTGGAGGGCGGTGGACCTGGAGCTTTTTGCTCTGGAGCAGGAGGGCGGGTGGTGGTGGGAGAGAGAGAGGGAAGAAACCTAACCTCATACCACCAATAAGAACCATATCAGCATTCAGAGAAAGTTGAAAGAAATCTTTCAGCTGGCTGGCTACCTAGCTCAAGGCTAACCACACTCTTAACACAATAATAAGTCAATCCTCACTGAATAATTAAATAGAGAGCCTTCATAAGTATTGACTTAATGTGACAGCAAGTCTATAGTGACTCAGGGTTTGCTTATGTAAACACAATCTCTTGTTCAGCTTACTTAGCAGTTCAATGAAATAGAACAGTCCTTCAATTAAAATCAAATGATGCATATGTTTAATTCTTTTCTCTTCTTACTGGGTAAATAATAGGTTTGGAACATAGGTAAAGGGATTGGGAAAAAATGGAGAAAAGGTTATCTGCCTGTCTGCTTGTGTTTTCAGAGGACATGAAGGAGTATACCCAGTGGTGGTCTTGGGAAGATGGATATGGTCTTGGCTTCCATCTCTGGACCCCAGGTGGGAGAGCCATCCAGACCCTTCTGATCCTCTCCCAAAGCAGGCTTGGGTTGGTGACTGTGGTTGGTGTAGCTGTCTCTTGATGGTGACCTGGGTCTAATTGATTGTTTCTGGTCAGCTGGAGGTACAGTGGCTCCAACCACAGCACTCTCCAGGCCATTTCTTACGGATGCCCTCAGGGTTCACCTGGAGGGGAGAGGGGAATGTTGTGAGATCTCCAGGCTGAATGGCAAGGGGGGTGCCAAGGAGCAAGGTGGCACACCACTGATTCCCTTGGGTGACACCAGAGAGAAATACCGCCCCCCCTCCTTGTTCTGTGGCTTCAGAATGCTGGCAGAAGGGGAGGGGGTGGTGGCCTGGGAAAAAGATGGGGGGTGAAGGGGCAGGCCGCATGATGGAAGGGAAAACCTATTGGGTTTGGGGCTAAGATTTGAAGCTCAGTCTTCTGGCCTCACTGCTGAGATAGTAACTGAGTTAATTAACCTCTCTAGGTCTTTGTTTCCTTATCTGTAAAGCAGAGGTAATAACGCCAGCTTCAGAGAATTGTTGTCAGAGTAAAATGTGAGGATGTTAGGAGAAGTACTTTGTGTGACACCGTACAAATGCAGAAGGTGCTTGTTAATAGATCAGAGATGTTATGTGCCTGGGCCCGAAGGGAGAGGGCTCATGCCTTCCGCACCATGTTGCGTGCTCAGGAGTGGATAGTGGGGTCTTCTGATCTCAACAGCAGTGGCAGCAAACGTGGCTGGGGCATCCGCTACGTGCCAGGCACCGTCCAAGTACTTACAGACATTTGCTCGTTGGACATCTCATTCAGTCCTTGCCATGACCCTATGAGGTAAATACTGTCATTACCTCAATTTTCCGGTGAAGAAATGGAGGTTTAATGACCTACTCAAGGTTACACAGCTAGTGAGTAGCTAAAGTCAAGCCTCAAATCCAGTCGGCAGACGAGATGTCAAAATTGGACCTTGTGGCTGAATGTGCTTCTGGCTGGACTGGAGGGGAGAGGGGCTCTCGAAGAATTCAGGACCTCCTGTGGGAGGAGACCTGACATTTCCAGTTGTGGCAGCCTGCTCTGGGGTCGTGTTCATGTCCAGAAGGGCCTGGTCTGCATTTCTCAGCCTGGCACCAGCTTTTGTCTCCAGCCTGTAAGCTCCTAGGTATTGGAGCTGCCCCGGAGTGAGGAGCCAGTTCTCTGAGATGGTAGCTTTTCTCTCTCAGCCTCTTTGTCGGGACAGAGGGTCAGTTAAATTTGCTGATGCTGCTGGAACCAATAACACTTTCTCTAAACAAAGCCTTAGAAAAATCATTGTTTATAATAACTCAGGATTCCTGAGGCCTCATTCGATTAAACTTGAAGAAATAATTACAATCTTAAAGCAACTTTATTAAAAGAGAACATAACAAACTGTATTTTATTAGCATCTTTGACATTTACTTCTGGATCTCATTAGTTTATATATTTACCATTTTTTCCCCGTTTTTGCAACCAGGGTGCACAGACTGTATTGTCTCCTGATTTTTAATCCCTTCACGTGATTTCATGTTTGAATTTTCATATGTTGGCACAATCTACATCTTTGTCATTTTTAATAGCAATGCAGCTTTCACTGGCTCATCCACCTGAGCCATTTCCGTCTCGTTAAGCTGGGGAAAGAATCCAAGGCCAGGTCCATCTTCCTTTCTGAATTTTATTAGCATCTGTTTTCCAAAGCTCTCACTAAGGTGTCCCTGCAGTGCTGGCTCTTTCACCCGGGTTAGTCAGACCCTTCGTGGGTTTGGGTTTTGATCGGTGTCCTTTTCAGTGTATGCCTTTTTCGGTTGCTTTGCACGTGGACAGAGAAGATCATATAAAATCAGAGAGTAAAGCTACACATTAGTCAAGGCTTTTTCTGTTTTAAGGGACAGAGCCCCAACTACCTTAAGAACATTAAAAAGGAATTTACTGGCTTCCAATAACATATAGAAAGGGTAGGAGTGTATTCCAGGACCAAGATACAAATAGGCCTGTCTCTGTCTCTCCTTGTCTCTTGTTTTTGTTTCTCTCTACAGGTTAGCTGCATGTTTATTCTTATTGTGACCATGAGGCTAGAACTAGGGTCCTGATTTATCTGGCTTCACATCTGTGGTGTCTCATAACCAGAGAGAAAAGAATGTTCTTCCTTGCCAGCTCCATCAGAAAAACCTCAGGGAAGGACGCTGTTTAGTCTCGCTTGTGTTACTTCCTCATCCCTAAAGCACTAGTCAGGGTGGCCGGGGACAGAGTTGTAGGGTTGACCCAGCCTGGGTCACGTGGCCACCTTTGGCCCAGGATGGTACAGTGCCATGGTTGACAGCCTTTACTAGAACTACCTGGCTGGAGGAGGAAGTCCCTTCCCTCAGTCCGCCCCCAGGGGAGCTGCTACTCTGGGCAGATAGAATAAATATTCACTGCACACTTGAAGAATAAACAGAAGAGAAGGAAGCCAGGTTGGGACTTGAGTTCATGAAATCAGTGGTGGCAGTGTCCTGGGAGGGACGGAGAATCAGGCTGTCCACGGTGAGCCCTGGAGGTGTCAGAAAGCAGTCACGTGGGTGAAATCCATTTTCCCCTTTCTCAGTGTCACATAACATTGAACCCACTTAACCAAGCCCTGCACTGCTGGAGGGGGCCTCAGAAAGCCATTCCAGAGTCACTTGGGTCTATTAAAGCCATTTTCTCTGTATTCCCATAAATTGTCTATGAGGCCTATCATGAGTAATTTGCACTTCTTGGGAGCCCCTTTTCCCCTCCATGAAATATTCAAGTGCCTTGTTCGTTTGCATGAGGCAGTGCTGGTGGCTGCCTCTGGAATCATCATCAGCAGAGCCAGAGAAAAGACCATGTCCTCGTTAGCAGGTAGGTGCCTGGTCTTGGTGTGCTGGCTGTCGGGCATGTAAGCTGTGTGGCCTACCTCTCAGAGTGCTGTGGCCTTGCTGGGGAATACGTCTACTTTGTGGGATTGCTCAGAACATTAAATGAGGTAACAGTGTCTACCACATAATAGGTTCTCAGTAAATATTAGCTTCCTTTTCTCCTTCTCCACTTCTATAGAAGACCGATAGAATCCCATTGGTTTCCATGCAGTAGCGTAACAGGTATAATCTGATAAATGGGAACTTTGGGAAGCTGACAAGAACTTCAAACCAAAAAGCCACGTACTGGCTGGCATTGGAATGCTTTGGGATTCTGTGCAGCGATTCACCTTTTATTATTTTGCAGTAGACAGATTGGAGAAACTATATGTGTTTGGGAAGGTATTTATAAGTTGGATCGAGGGCAGTACAGGTGCCTGTAATTTTTCTGGCTAAGACCAAAGCATAGAACCGAGAAGAGCGTATCCAAGTGTAAGTGTATGTCTGCGTGGGGATTGGTGTGTGTGTGTGTGTGTGTGTGTGTGTGTGTGTATAAACACAAGCACTCTTTGCCTCGTGACCAAGAGCCTTCTCAGGTCATGGCCTCAAGCATTACTTTCTTCCCTGACTAGGTCATGAAGTGGGGATATTTATTTGAGAGTGAGAGAGAGTAGGAGAGTGGGGGGAGAGGCAGAGGGAGAAGCAGGCTCCTCACTGAGCAGGAGCCCAATGCGGGACTCAATCCCAGGACCCTGGGATCATGACCTGAGCTGAAGGCAGACGCTTAACTGACTGAGCCACCCAGGCGCCTCTAAAGTGGGGATAATTAAAGCTGAGACCAGGGAGTGGGGTCCCCAGAAGCCCCGCCCTGCAGCCTGTGCAGATTGGCACATCCCCAAACTTTGTGCCTCAGCATCACCTGGAGGGCTTGTGAAAGCACAGATGGCTGGACCCTGCCCCTAGAATTTCAGATCTTGTATGTTTGGGGTGGGCCTGGAGAACTTGCATTTCTCCCAGGTTCCCAGTTGATGCTGATGCTGTTGTTCTGTAGACCACACTCTGAGAACTGCTAACCTATAGGAAGGCTACCCCACCTCTCCTGTCTGGGTGATTTCTGCTTATGTGGGTTGATCTTTGCACATCCAGCCTTGCCTCTTCCCTCTGCGAGAGCACGTCTTCCTATCAAATAGGGTTGCCAGATCTAACAAATAAAAATTCAGGATTTGAATTCCAGGTGAACAATGAAAAACTTCTTAGTATTAGTTATGTTTGGCTTTAACATTAGTATGTCCCAGATAGTTCATGGGATATATTTACACTACAAAATTCATTGTTTACCTGAAATTCAAGTTAAATGGACGTCCTGTATTTAATCTGGCAACTGTTTCATCAGATTGAGGATCAAGTGTCTCTCCGTGCCTCTCCTGTCGCTTCCCTGTGATGGAATAGGCTACAGCTGCTGGTGAAACCAGCCCAAAGAGGGTTTGTGTTTTTCGGACAGAGCCACCTGCTGCCCCTGAGCTCATTTGGCAGCCTTCACTGGATGGACTTGGCTTGTGTTCATATTGGTTCTCTTGCTGGCTCTCTGTGCTTTTCTTTGTCTGTCTGTCTCTCTTTCTCTCGTGCTTTCTTTTATGCCATCCTTCTGGTGGGGATTCTTAAAGGCAGAAACTGGCAGAGTGATGGGGGTGGGCCAGGGAAAAAGCGTGTTCCTAGCCGTCCAGAGGGCTGGCCTCACAGTGTCTGCAGGGAAGAACTGCAGTAGGGCCGAGGATGGTGCAGGGGTCCCCGGCGGCTGGCTGCGCATTATGAAAAGGGTAACATTTGCCTTGGAGAATGCACCTCCCAGGGCTGGGCCGGGAGCTTTCATGGGCCTTGGTTTGCATGGGGGTTGGAGTCCAGCGTGTTGCTGGCTTGAAGGAGGCTGACACCACTTGGTCTCTGATGCTGACAGAGGGGGCCGCCGCCATGGACTTCAGCCTGTCTTAAGGGGCAGACAGAGTCGGAGCAATCAAAGGCCTTCTGGAGACTTGGACGTGACATCCTCCTAACTGGCCCTGTTTGGCCCTCTCTCTTGCCAAGGCCACTTTGACGCTGGGAACGGAGAAATGCAGGAACAGAAGGCCTACCATGGCCCTTCCCTTTCCCTGCCTCTCTGCTGGCTGCTGGGCCCGGGCCTACCTCCTCTCTTCCCTGTGCTCTGAATGGAGCCGGGGGGCCGGCTTACAGGAAGTAGGCCATGGCCTTCGAGGGGTCTGGCAAAGGAGCCTTGTGCATGTTGCCTGGCTTCGGGGGCCTGTATTCCTCTTTCTGTGTCCTCAGAGTGACATGGAGAGTAACAGTGGGGTAGCGAGGCCATCGTGCACCTGGGACCGGCAGGGTGACTCTGGAGCCTCGTGGTGAGGGACAGGGTGAGGCAGCCGCCTCTCCCGGGTTGCCTTGAATGGGACGCAGACCCACCTAACCAGGCTGAACAGGTATTTCTTCTTCTCTGCTGGACACAAGAAACACTGTTCCCTGTTTGCACTTGCCAGTGCTTTGCAGGCACAGTGCTGGGGACAAGATGTCCCGAGAGAGAAGGAAGACGAGGTGACTCCTCCTCCAAGTGCCCCAGCTATCTAACGTAGCCCCATGAGGGAGATGGGCAGGCATGGCTCACCCAGTTTGATAACTGAGGACACAGCCCAGAGCCATGACAGGCCTGCCCAAGGTCACTCAGCGGTGAGTGATAGAGAATGGCCACGGGACAGATACTCTCTCTTCTCCCAGCAGCTGGATGTGCCCTTCTCCCTACCCTCAGTTGGGGCTCCTTCACCTTCTAGTTTCCGGCTTCCTTTTCTCTCATCTCTTATCCAGTGGCCTTGTCTCTCTTCGTGGACAGTCACATTCTCCTTGCTCATGCTTTGCGCCTCCTCCAGCCCGTGGGGCCCAGTGACATTTTGAGAGCCCTCGTGGATGGTGGGGCCAGGCAAGATCCTCAAGGTTCCCGGTGTCAGTGAGTGGAGAACTCACCTCGCAGAAGGGAAGGAGGCCCCGTGTACCCACGGGGAGTGGAGCTGCCTGGGAGGCTCCCCTCAGTTCTCCTGCAGTAGGCAGTGTGCTTCTCATCAAGTCCTGGGTCCTGGCCTGGTGGCCATTCTGCCCTGGCGCCCTGAGCTGGGATTTCCCTTCTGACATTGCACTGACACGCAGACCCTTCCCGTCCTTTGTCAGTCACGTGGCAGGGGCTCAATACGTGTTTAGAGGAAGGATGAGGAAATCAGTAAAGTCTGCCACTCTGGGAACATTCGTTCCAGTTGGAGAGACCAAATAGGGTGGTATCAGTGAGTCTCTCTACAGTTCAGTATGAATTGCATGGTCCAGACTCTCTGTGTAGCTGGACTATGGAGATGGGAGAAATCCACACAGCGGGGTGCTCAGCAAGGGCTTCAGGGGGAAGGGCTGCAGGTGGGCCTTGGGGAGGCGCTGAGAGAGAGTCAGGCCTTAGTGTGATCAAGTGGCATAGGAATGCACTCCTGTATTTAGGCTAAGAGATGACTTGAACGCCTCTTTGGTGGGGAGGAGATGGAAACTAGGGGCTTGGCTTGTTATCCAGTAGCTTCCTTGCTCACACCCCGCAGGAGCTCCGTTCTGGCTTTATGCTGCCCACCTGCAGCGCTCCTTAGCGTTGGGCCTGACCATGTGCCCTGGGCTCCTGGCCAAAGTGACCAGTGAAGTCCCCGAAGGGGCTGTAAGAGTTTCCTGTGGCCACTGTCACAAAGTCCCACAAGCTGGGAGGCTTAAAAGAGAAATTTAATCTCTCACAGTTCTGGAGGCCAGTAGCCTAAATCAAGGCGTCGGCAGGGCCGTGCCTCCCTGGAAAGCCTCGAAGGAAGAATGTGTTCCACGCCTCTCTCTTAGCTGCTTGTGTTGCCTGCAATCCTTGGCCTTCTGGGCTTGCAGGTGTGTCCCTCTGTCTCGCTCTGTCTGTGTCCCTTTCCCCCTTCTTATAAGGACAGCCGTCATTGGCTTGAGGGCCCACCCTCATCCACTCTGCCCTCACCTTGGTCGCACCTGCAAGGAACTCATTCCCAAGTAAGGTCCCATCACTGGTACTTGGGAGTCAGGATGCGCTCCAGCCCACAGCATGTGCCTAGAGCTGTTGTTTCACTTGCCTCCAAATCCCTCTACCTAGTAAAGTCTCTGCCGCCCCCCTCAAGTCTCTGGGGGACTGGGGTGTGGGCAGAGGCCACCCCACTCATGCTGTCAGAGCGCCTTCCTGCGCATGCAGGGCACACAGTAGGACGGACGCTCTTGCCGTTCAAGACCAGGTCTTACTCTGCAGGGGCTGAAGCCTTGGATAGAAATGCTGCTTCTCCCTGTTTCAGGGCTGGGTGGTGAGGAGTAGAGGGTGTCTTTCTGGGCAGGAGTGAGAGGGAAGACAACTGCAGATTTCCTTTTCTCAGGGATGCAGGATGTTGGCTGTGGAAGGACCCTTCAAGGGCTTCTGCGTGAGAGCAGTGAGACCTGCCGGAAAGGGCCCCCACCCTGTCCTTAGTTCTGGGGCAGAGCCTGGCCCCCCTGCTCAGGAGCTCTGTGATCTTGGGCAAGTAGCTTCTCTGAGTCTCAGCTTCCTCCTCTGTAATGTGGGATAGTAACAACAATTGCTTGTCACATCTCAAAAGAGTTCAGATCTCAGTGTTTGTGAGGATTGAATGATAAATGGATGAATGAGGAAGTATCTTTTCTTAAATCATTTTTTTATGGTGGTAAATTATACATTGCATAAAGCTTCCCACTTTAACTATTTTTGAGCATGCAGCTCAGTGGAATTAAGTATATTCACGTTGTTGTGCTACCAACATCATCATCCCTCTCCAGAACTTGTTCATCTGCCCAGACTGTGAAAATGTCTTTATGAAGAACACTTTCTATTCACTTGATAAATAAGGAAACTGAGTCCCAGAGATGTAAGGGCTTGCCCGAGTCACCCCGTGAACTAGGGGTACAGCTGAAGTGAGAACCCTGGTCCCCGGCCAGTTAGGTTGGTGCTCATCTTCTGTCTCCCACACCTCTGTGTGAGGCATCCTTGGGTTGAATTCCCCTGGAGAGCTTCCTCTCCCCCAAACCGCACCCCAGGACAAACCAGAATGTGTCCCGTGGTGGGACACACACAGCTGTCTGCTCTGAGGGTGTACCTCTCAACCTCTTGTCTCTACCCACTCTTTTCTCAGATGGGACAGAGCTCCAGTGGAGGACCAGGGGGGCTGAATTTGGGGCACCCTTTGGGATGGCTTCGTGAGGTTACCTTATGGTGTGGAGAGAGTGGGGGCAGGGAGTCAAGGGCTGGGTTCTGGCTCTTCCTGTAGCTACCACAGCCTTTTCACTGAGCACCTATTTGTTGAGGTCCTACTGTAGGCCCATCATTGGGAAAATACCAGTGAACAAGACCTTATTCCTCCCTGCTTGGAGCTGCTATGAGACACAAATGGTATGATACATGAGGACCCCATGGCAAAGGGCACTCATCTATAGGAAGTGATGACAGGGCGTGGGGGGGAGGTGAAATGGCCGTCCCCACCCTGATGGGAGCCGGGTGCTGGGGAACGTTAGACTTGGGTGCCCTGGGCTCCATGGGACCTTCTACATCAGGTGCTGGATACAGACCCGGGTCAGAGAGCATCTGCCTTCAGGCGGCTCATGGTCAAGGATGGAGGTGCCCAGGTGGTTATGAAGCAGTATCATGGGTGCCAACAGGGGGGAAGGGGTGATGGCAGGTGATGTCACCAGGGGAAGAAAGGGCTGATTCTGCCCTCGTGGGACAGGGAAGCAGAGGGAGGGCCAGTAGGGGAGGCTTTGCTCTGACCCGATTCAGAAGAGGCCAGTCAAGAAAGCCCACAGATGTCTCACCCTAGGGGATCTTTTTTTTTTTTTTACCTGCCTGGCGGCTGGCTCCCATCACCCTCAGATGGATCCTGTGAGGTGGCACATTTTGCGGGCAGGAAGAGTGATGTGTTGAAGGCCTTGGGCAGGAGTGTGGCCAAGCAGAGAGCAGAGCCCACTTTCCTGCCTCGGTCCTGGGCATTCTTGGCAAACCCACCCCAGGTTCTCTCTGTGCTCCTCTGACTGAAAGGTCCAGCCAGAGCCCACCATGCCTCAGCTGTGTCCCTGGCTCTCCAGGAAGTCCTGCCCTCAAGGAGCTCCCAGCCCGAACCCCCCAAAGCCTTGGGTCCCCCATATTTGTCCTCTCCATCTTCCTAGCTTCTTCCCACCCTGGGGACCTGCGGGGAGGAGCCGCCCCATCGCAGACAGGGTGGGAAGACAGCCAGACTAACCGGTTCCCTCTGTTTGGTCTTCTCCTGACACCAGGTCTCGGCTGGCTGACTTCCACGCCAATTGTCGTGCCTCCTACCAGACGCTCACCAGCTGCCCTGCCGACAATTACCAGGCGTGTCTGGGCTCATACGCCGGCATGATTGGTAAGCCGCCCCCGTGTACCTGGGCTCGGGGTGCCTCCTGGTTGCCCGCTCCCCTCTTCCCTCTCCCCACGGGCAGGGCACCCGGCTCAGGGCCAGAGGGTGGACAACCTGAGCTCGCTCTTCTCTGCAGTGGGAAAGCAGAAGAGAGGTCAGCCCTTGATCATGGGTGGAGGGGTGCCATGGGGTCTTATAAGGCTTTTGAAATGAGAAATTAACGTTTATTGCATGGTTCAGACATTCTAGGTGCTGCGCTGAGCTGTATATACCGACTGTCTTATTTTAATTCTCACACCAGTGCTTGCTAGGGAGGGGTTGGTATCTCCATCCTATAGATGGGGGAAACAGGCTTAGAGAGGTTGAGTAACTTGCGCAGGTTCACCTAGCTAGTAAGTGTTGGCTCTGGGATCTACATCCAGGATGCGGACCTTAGTCTCCCTGGCTCTAGACCACACGCTCTGCTGGTGAAGAATGCAAAGGCCCACACTCCAGGAAGCAGGGCAGGGGAGGCTCCTGGACACCTCCTCTGCTGTCTTGCTCTGTCCTCAGTGTCCACACCCCTCTGCCCCCTGTGGTCATGGTCCCCTGGTCGCAGGGCTAGTCATGCTCAGAGTATGTTTGTGAGTAGGGGTGTGTGTGTGTGTTTGAGGGGGCAGGTCGGAGGGAGGGGGTGTTCCCTTTTAAGCTGCTTCTCTGTCTGGGGCCCAGGGCCCAAAGAGAAGACCTCACCGTTCCTCTCTCCTTTGCCTTCCCTTTCTCCCTGCCCAGGGTTTGATATGACACCCAACTACGTGGACTCTAGCCCCACTGGCATCGTGGTGTCCCCCTGGTGCAGTTGTCGTGGGAGTGGGAACATGGAGGAGGAGTGTGAGAAGTTCCTCAGGGACTTCACTGAGAACCCGTGCCTCCGTAAGTCCTACCACCTCCTCCCCATGCCCCTTGAGTCCCAGAGGGGCCCTGCACAGCTGCCTCAGCCATCCCCTTCTTTCTCCGCCGGGATGCTCAGCAGGATGTATGGGGCTTCCCCAGCAACCGACAGAGACCTTGGGTTTTGTGCTCTTGGAGACTCCATCCTCCTGAATGGTCAGTAGGCCAGCCTCAGTTTACCACTGGAGGTCTTGAACCTATGTCAAGTCAGGGTCAAAAGTTTCTGGTCTGTTATCCTGACAGCTTCAGCCTTCTTGGCATTTGTCACTTGTCCCTTTAAGGATCCATTCCCCCTTAGAATTGGTGAGTTTCTTTTCAAGCCTTCGGACTGCTATTCAAAAGGCTAGAGAGAGAGGTTGGCTGCAAGTCCCACCTGCCTTGATCTGCCCAGTCTGACAGCCTTGCCTCCCACCCACTTGAAAATCTCCTTCCTCCCTCCCTCTGTCCTTTCTTCCTTCCCTCCATCAGTCCATCCTCTTTTTCTTTGTAGCACTGGGGATTTAGAGAGATGAGTCACAGTGCCCGTCATTGAGAAGCTCACAGTCTCATGGAGGTACACCATCAGGGGGTCACTATGATCACAGGACAGGGTGAATGCTGCTAGGGTGGAGGTCTGCACCGGGCTCTTCAGGAGTCCAGACCGGTGATACCAGTCAACCCAGAGAAGAAGGCCCTGGAAGCTTCTCAGAGGCTGGCGCATTGAGGGACGGTGGGCATCTGTCAGCTGACGAGGCAGGGAGGGCATGCCAGTCCACCTTGGGCAGAGGTGGCTTATAGGAACTGCAGACCACTTAGTCTTGCTAGAGAGCGTGAGGATGCCCGGAGTTACCCGGACAGGGAGGGAGAGTCCTCCTCACGAAGGGCCTTGCAGTCCTAAAGATGTTAGAATCTTGTAGTCCTGCAGGTGGTGGAGATGGTGGTGCAGGCCACCGAAGGGGCGGCAGCAGGTGGCACTGTGCCAGGTCCGCATTGCAGAAGGCCCACTCTCTGGTTCTGGTGTGGAGGGGTAGGGATGTGGTTCTGGCAGGTGACCCAACACAAGTCTGCCCAGAGGGCAGAGACCTGCTCACAGAGAGGACAGTGTGATTGAAGCAGAGCAGTGGCCGGGAGGGGAGAGGGGAGATGGAGTAGATAGATCTTTAGGAGGTGGGCTTCACTGGTGGCAAGTGGGCGGTTGGGGAGGCACAGTGTGGGACCTGGGTGGGAGAGTTGACCCCTCCAAGACTGTTCACATGGCCAGAAAGCGGTGATGCAATGGGAGGAGCGATGCCTAGTTGGGGCGTAGACGTGATGACCTTGAGGTGCGTCTCAGACTTAGAGGTAGAGATGCCTGTAGGCACTTTGTTCCAGGGTCAAGTCCTAGGGACAGTTTAGTCCTCAGTGCATTGGTGCTAATGGTGTGGGAGTGGGTGAGGTCACCCTGGGAGGAGGGCTGAGTCGGGGGCTCCTGGAACGCCAGCAGTGGGACCTGGAGCCAGGAGAACCTGTGCTGGAGCCAAGGGGGGTTTGGGGGGGTGGGGGATTGGTATGGGAGAGTGGTCTGCCGCACTGGGTACCCCAGGCCCAGGCTGCTGCCTCCTTCCAGGCTCTCCATATCCACTGCCTCTGTTCCCTTCCTCTTCCACATTTCTTTCTCTTGTGGTTTCTTTGTCTTCTCCAACCTCCCTCTTGCTGTTTTCTATTCTACATGTGAGATGTCAGTAGTGTCTGAAAAGGAGTTCTGGAGAAGTTAAGTTAGGACAAGCCACAGCCTGCCCCCAGCTCTGGGTTGTTCCTGAGAAGGCGGCCTTGGGATGTGAGGGGCAGCCCCCGAGTTCTCTGTGCCTACCTGCTCTCTCCCCCAACAGGGAATGCCATCCAGGCCTTTGGCAACGGCACAGATGTGAACCTGTCCCCTAAGAACCCCTCATTCCAGGCCACGCAGGCCCCTCGGGTGGAGAAAACACCTTCTTTGCCAGATGACCTCAGCGATAGCACCAGCCTGGGGACCAGCGTCATCACCACCTGCACATCTGTCCAGGTGAGGGGACGTGGCTCTGCAGCTGGGGAAAAGGAGCTGGGGGCAGGCTGAGGGCCTAGAGAAGCACCATGACACCAGAGGTGGGGGTGGGACATGAGCAAACTGGGGGCAAGGGGCCGGGTACGCGAGTTCCTCCCTTTGGATCGGGACCCCGAGGCAGGGAGGAGCTGTTGGGGGCTAGTTTTTTGTGTAGACCTTCCCTAGGCATTCACCTTACAAGCGTGAAGCCCCTGTCCTATCAGAGGATTGTGCTAGATGCCATGGGGCTCCAGAGAAATGTAAGGGTTACCATTACGAACCATCTGCTAATTACCAGGTATTGTACTAGCAGATTCTCTACATATTTCATTGCATTTTCACACAGTGAGGTGTTGGTCTTCTTGTTTTACTCACGGGAAACTGGCCCAGGAGGGTTAGGCAGCATAA
Organism: Zalophus californianus; assembly: GCF_009762305.2. Lineage (NCBI taxonomy): Eukaryota > Metazoa > Chordata > Mammalia > Carnivora > Otariidae > Zalophus > Zalophus californianus. The sequence goes on from NC_045596.1 coordinate 159,359,078, forward strand.
CCAAGGTCACACAGCTGGTTAGTGGAATAAGATTTAAAACCTACGTCAGACTCCAGAACCCATGATGTTCATTTGTTTGTCCATCTGTCCATCCATCCATCCACCTAGCATGTGTTATGTATGCGTTGTGTGCCAGGATGAATGTGAGATGCAAGGGAGACGCTGGTGAATGAAACGGACACAGTCCTGGGTTTTGTGGCCCTTATGGTCTTGTCTGGGGTCAAACAAGTCAACGAGCATTGGGCATGGGCTGTGGTCAGTGCCACGACAGGGGACACGTGTGGCACCATGGGGGCACGTCATAGGGCTCCCCACTCAGCCTTTCTCCCTGCTGCTGACTGCCCTCAGGCCTTCGTGCCAGTGGCTACGCAGGTTCTTTGCTTAGGAGGTTGGTTCTAGTCAGAACACACACACACACACACACACACACACACACACACACTCACACATATACCACGTACACTCACATAACACACACGCATACATACTCACGGACACTCACACAACACACCCACACACACACACTCACACACTCAACTCACTTCTCAGCCCTCAACTCACGTATACACGTTCTCTCCCACAAACTCATACACACACATACATACACTTTCTTTCACACACACACCCCTAGAACAGAGTGTAAAAGAGGACCTCATGCAGAATATCAGTGCAGAGGAAGGACATCAGCGAGATTGAGAGTGGTGGGGTACAGTGGGGGAGTTGGGCCCAGAGTTGCCAAGAAGGTTGGGGGGCTCTGAAGTACAGTTGGGGGGCGGGGAGAGCAGGGCCTGGCTGTGAGGCAGTGAGGACACGGGTCTGAGGGGGTGGCCAGCTCATGGCACCCACAGAGGGTGTACAGCCGTGAGACTGTAGCCGACAGTGTCCTGCCGTGTACTTGAAATATGCTAAGAGAGTAAACCTTAGGCGTTCTCACCACAAAAAGGGAAAGAGAAGGCAAATGGTAAAGATGTGGAGAGATGGATACGTTGATTGGCTGTGAATATTTCACAGTATATGTATACGTATCTTGGGTCATCGGGTTGTACACTTTAAATATATACAATTTTTGATGGTCAGTTATAACCTCAGTAAACCTGGAAAAACCCTCAGTGCCAGGATGAGGACTTGATCAGGGACAGGGCCTGGGGGAGGCGTTCTGGTGCCCTGGGACCCACTGTACCGTGGGAGCAGGTGTGGGTGCCCATCCTGGTTGGGAAGCCCACCCCCCTTCCCTCCGGGTGGGCTCCTCTGTGCTGTAACAGCTGACCTCCCAGGACCCTCGTGTCGGACTCAGGGTGGGCCCTTCTGTGCCCTGCACCCCTCCATGAGGTCACCCGTCCGGATCTGGGCTGAGGTGTTTCTGTCACCCTTGGGCAGCTCCTAATTACACTAGCCATGCATGAGTGGCTGCCAGCAGGGGCTCGGGGCCTGCTGCACAAGTGCCACCTCAGTTTCATGCTAGAGTGCTGGGAAGCTCGTTGGTCAGGGCTGGGCTCCCTGTCAGGTGACCAGGCGCCGCCCTGGCCCCCATGTCCGTCGGGGCACCCCCAGCGTCCCTGAGTCCCTCGGGGCCGGCTTACATGGGGAGATGTGACTCAGCAGGTGGCTGCTGACCTTTCCCAGGATGCTTGCTGTGACTCACCGTGGGTGTAGAAGAGTTCAAGGCCGTGGCCTCCTGCCCCCACTGCAGCCTGCTCAGGGCTTGATGGCTGACTCTCCCCCCCAACCCCCCACCCCCTGTTTTCCCTCAGCAGTATGCTAAACTGTTGCCTGGTTTCTTTTAGCCTCAGCCTGGTTTTCTGCAGACTCACCATCTGGAGGCTGGTCTTACACTTGGTTTGATTCCAGTGGAGTTAATACACGATCTGCAGCTCAGCTAATGTACAGGGAAATGCTTGTGCACAGAGCAGTACTCCATGCTTGCTGGGTGTTATGGACGTTGGTGGGGGGGTGGCTGGGCTGGCGAGGCCGACTGGCAGGGGGGTCCCCAGGCCTGGCCCCCGTGACCGCCCATTCACAGTCTAGTAGACTAAGTCACCGTGGGCAGGACAGCTGAGAATGGCCATTCCAGGAGAAAAGGAACAGATGCAGACCCTGGGGGGTGGGGTGAGGCAACCATCACGCCTGGTTCTCACTGAACCTGAAGGGGAAGGGCCCCTGCTTCTGTTTTCATCACGATCTTCAGTGAGCACCTACTACTCTGTGCCAGATGTTGGGAGTGCAGAGTGAATAAACCCTCCTCCCTGCCCTCCTTCCAGCTGGAGGCTTGTGTGGGTGGTTTGTCCCCTCCCCAGCTCGTACCCTCTCCCTCAGCTCTGCTGGCTTGGAAGGGCTCCGTGGTGGCCTTTGTGGAGGCTTTGGGAGTGACAGTCACCCACAGCTACAGAGGGGGGTCCCTGAGTGAGGGCAGAGACAGGAGGCTGAGGCCAGGGTGGGAGGGAGGGTGGGGGGGCTGTGCACCCCACACACCCCCTGGAGAGGGAGAGGCAAAGTCACTTTACTTATTTCTGTCTTCCTCCACATCAGTAGGCCCAGGCCCTTGGGGAAGCCTTTGGGACCCCCTTCACTGACCCAGAGATGGCAGCCAGTTGGGGACCCCACATAAGTGATTGAAACCCCAAAGGATAGAAGCTCGGCGAAGACAGTAACTTGTCCAGAGTCCCCCGCCCGCAGCTCCTAGACGGTCTTGGGTCCTCCTCCAGATCTGCTACCCTAGAGGGCTTTCCCATGGTGGGTGGCGGGGGTCTGCAGCTGGAAGAACTCTTGTCCACATCGTGGGGCTGCTGAGCAAAAACATGGGTGTCCACAGAGGAGCCAGGGGCTAGGAGGCCCCCGACTTGGCCCTGTGTCTGGGTATCCTGGATGCTGTTTTGAGTCCTGCTCTGTGCTTCCAGTCCTGACTGTAGCCCCTGCTCCAGGAAGCCCTGCCTGCCTGGAACTCTCTAGAACTTGGAGAAAGCATGGCAGGATCTGCAAAATGGTCTCTCCCTCTCCCTTCTGGCCTTGCCTATATGTGTGTACATACGCACACCCCTGCATGAGTCCCCTCCCTGATCTGAAGCCCAGCCATCCTGTCCCCTGGGGTAGGCCTGAGGGCTGTGGGGAGCAAGATGCTGGCCCGTGCACTTGTCAGTCCCTTGGAGCCAAGTGCCTGTCCTTCCTCTTTCTGCCTGGTGATTCCTGCTTGGATTTGCCTTTCGGGGTGTTCCCCCTGACTCTGCTCCTGCCTCGCCTCTCTTGAGCCCCCATCATGATGTGTTCGGCTCCCTCTTGCAGGTGCGTGTCCCTGAGGGACAGGGGCTGCCTCTCACCCTCTTTGTTGCCCTGCGTACCCTGGTGCTCAGTGCGTGGCACTGAGTGGGTGCTCCAGAGAGGCTGAGGGAGAGAACCCAGAGTCCCCAGTTCATGGGAACTTCCTGCTCCCCATTCTAGAACAGGCTCTGTGTGCGTTCTTGCTTGCAGGCAACTCTGCAGCTTCCCTTCTCACAGCTGCTGTCTGTGTGCCTGCCACGAGGGTAGGGAGGTGAAGAAGTCTTTCTGTGGAGGATCCATGAAGATTGTTTAGAAGGCTCTTCGGACACATGATGGGGCCTGGACCAGGGCGGTGCCGTGTGGATGGGGAGGCAGCAAGATTGGCAGTGGGCTCTTGCTTTCTCTGCTCATGGTTTGTTTCCAGAGTCCTTGGCATTCCCTGTGGTTTTCTCTCGGCCAGTTTGCAGGGACCCAGCAGATCACCTGGAGTCTCGCCTTTCCCCGGGGGCCACAGGGCCCTGGCCACATAGTCTCCTTTGCTCTTTTTGTCCCTGCCAGCCAGTTTTGGCTCTTACCCTTGATACTTCCCATCACATGTGGGGGCATTAGAAATGCATTTGGAGGGGTTGATGCAAGCCCTGCTCATCACGCACCTACAAGAGGCTCAGCAGCCCTCAGACGCTTCTGTCCCCTCCTCATGCTGCCTGCTGTCGGGATGGGTCTCTCTGCCCAGGCCCGTGGGCATCAGAGAGGCCTGGCAGTGTGTCCGACAGTTCTGATGAACTAATATGGCTCCTTTCTGAGCTTTGAAAGACTTGAATGCAGTCCTTGTTTTCTTCCTTCGCTCTAGCTTCCCTTGTAGTCGTTTATTTATTTGTCCCTCAGGACCCTCATTCATTTATTCAACATGGATTCTTACCGCGTGTGACTCTGTTCCAGGCTCCGAGGCTGCCCAGCTCACTTGGGCAGTACCTTGGCCCCATGCTGGTAGGATGGGCACGATGCATGCTCAGATAGCTGGGGGAGGAAGCTGTCGGCACACCAGGAAGACTGAGAAAGTGATGTGGGATCCAGAGGAGGGAGGGCTGCTTTGGACTGGGAGTGGAAGCCGAGGACCCATGGGCCAAGTTAACCCCACTGCTAGGCCTGGGAGAACAGGGAGGGCTGAGTATGTGGCGCTGTGGAATTGGAGTGGAGTGGGTGGGGGTGTCCGGGCGGAGGGGCATGTGGGAGCAAGGGCTCGTAGTCAGCATAGCACAGAACAGGTCCAGTAGGGAATCTGGCCTGCTACCTGTTGGGATAAATCAAGTTTTATTGGAACACAGTCACACCCCATTGTTTGCGTATTATCCATGTGCTACAGGCAGAGTTGCCTAAAATACTAACCAGGCCCTTTGCAGAAAATGTTTGCCTGCCCCCTGGTCTAGAGGAGCCATGGGCCCTGGGTTGGGTGAGAACACCGGGTACTTACGTGGGAAGGACGGATGTGAAAGCACTCTGATGAGCAGGCTGAGATGGGGAGTGTGGAAGGGCCGCTGAGGGCCTTTGACTGGGGACTGTGGTGGTGGGAAGATGAGCCCTGTGATCTGGGAAGGCCTCTACCTGGGACCGCAGGTAGACATTGGTTGGCAAGGGAGGCACACCTGCAGACCTGTTTGATCTTTGTCACCGTTGACAGTCATAGGTAGGCAAGACAGGAGGGCTGGATGAGGGGGTGGCAAGGAGTAGAGGGGCAGAGGAGTGAGTTACTCGGTGGGCCAGCCAGGAGGGAGGCGGCCAAGGACACTGAGATCTGGCGCTGGGGCCAGGAACAGAAGCGGAGGACACAGTGTTGCCATGGATGCAATACTGGGCTTGGTCCCCAGCACCTAGGCCAGACTGGTAGGGCCCTGGGACTGCCAGACCCAGCTTTGGGGGTGGGGACAGAGGTGGGCAAGGAAGAGGAGGAAGATAGTAATTCCTTCCAACTGCCTGGGCAAAAACCCCTCTGGGAGAAATTTCTAGAAGGATGAACTCTGCCTTTGCTGCCATTCTCCCTGTGTCTGTGCCCCTTCCCCCAGTCAGGTCTCCCAGGGCTACCTGCTACTGCATCTTTCTGGAGGCAACGTGCAGTGCAGCCAAGGGCACAAAGTCCCTGTGTTTGCCTCCATGTCAGAGGGGTTTACCATTCAAGGGTCTGCCCCCTGCTGTCCTTGCAGCCCATACCTGTGCCTTTGGGACACCGTAGCCCGCACAGTCCCTGAGCTGGCCTTGAGGAGAGCAGAGGCTCAGGGTTGGGGTGGGGGTGGGGCAGGGGCTGAAGCAACTCACCTCTGTTCCCCTAAACTTGTTCCATAGGAGTCCAAGAAAACTGGGTGGGATGGGCATCACGGGCAGCCTTAGGGGGCACGGCCTCAGAGGGCAGCCTGCAGCCCGGCGGATTTGGGGAGGGAGGCAGCCTCTCTTGCTCCCATGTTCTTTACTGGCGCTGAGGTGACTGTGTGGATGTTTATTTCTCTCACTAGGGCGCTAGCAGGGCTGTGACTCATTCTTCTTTGGAACCCCTTGCGGGAGCCTTGGGGGAAAGTTAATGGTGGGCGAGAGAGGCAGTGGATTTGAGTCACCGGTGGTTTTGCCATTAGGTAGTGGAACCTTCTCTCTGCACCTCGCCCATAGGCCGCTTTCAGAGAAGGTCAGCTGGTGGGCGAACCCCTGCCCTGCTGTGTGTGGCCATGGCTGGGTGAGGGCCTCAGGGTGGCCCCTGGGGAGATTGCTGCAGCCTTCACTGTCTGCTCTGTGTGTGCTGGAAGTCAGGTGCTCCTCTCCGGCTGGGGCAGAGGCTGCTCCTCTGGGGGTAGGGGCGGGGGAAGCCCCAGCTTCCAGCTGGCCCTGGGTTGCACCTGCCAGGCCCTTCCTGGGCCCTGCCTGCATTTCTCTCTCATAGGCCCTGCTTTAGGATACAAAGCTAAGCTTGGCTCAGCCTCGTGCCTCATGGCATTAAGGAGCCCTTACGGGTGCGCGGAGCCTTACTGTGCCATGCACCCTGTCCCGTGTAGTTGTCACAGTGGGCCAGTGAGGTACGTCGGTCTGTCCCTAGTTTACGGGTGACAAAACGGGCTACAGGAGATGAAGTGACTTGCCTGGCTCACTGGACGAACAAGGCTCGAGCCCAGGGCTCCGGCCTCTCGGGCTCCTCCTTCCTCAGGCCCAGGAGTGGTCCCGTGGGGTGGGCACCATGGATTAGGACCTTGGCTTGAGGTTTTATTATTTATCTGTGAGCGCGCAAGCCGGGGGGCGGCCGAGGCGGGGCGGGGAGCCCGACGCGGGGCTCCATCTCAGGACCCCGGGACCACGACTGAGCCACCCAGGCGGCCCATGGACCTCTGGCTTAAAAGGGACAGGCTGGACGGGTCTGTGAGGATAAAAGTCTGGGAGCTAGACCTCCGAGTGCCCGAAGGGAGTACTTCAGGACAGCAAGAGGACGCCCCGGGTGTCAGCGGGCGTTCGGCACACGTTCAGTGTCCGGCCGGCGGCCCGGAGCCCGCTGGACTGACTTGTCATTGGCTCAGAAGGGCTTAGGTCAATGCTGTGGATGATGGCTGCACCGTGGCTGACATGGGGCAGGGCATGGGTCCTGGCCCTGGTCTTCATGGAGGCCAGTCCTCCTCTCCCACCAGAGCCCCTGAGGCACCTGTCAGAGACCGCCCTGGGGTTGGATTGCCTTGGGGCTGGCCCAGGGAGCTGTGTCACTTTCTCATGTTAATGTGGGTCTGATGAGAGGATGGAGATTTCCCCCTCTGCAGCTCCCTCTCCTTCTCTGTTACCTTCTTCCTCCTCTGCGCCCTCCCCTCCTCCCTGTTCCTGCCCCCTTCTCCCCCTGCCCCTTCTGCTCCCACCTGCTCCCCCCATCACCCTCCCTTCTGTGTGCTCCTTGGCTCCTAGGGTGTGCCTCTCCTTCTTCTCTCTACTCTCTTCCTCTCTCACTGACTTCTTTCCTCCTCCTCCTACCCCCCCTTTTTCCTCAAATATTTGCCACCAGACCCCTCTCCTCTCTGCTTTTAAGAGGAGCCTGTCGAGTCCACTCACTCTGAGGGGCAAGTCCAGCCCCAGGCCAGTGGCTGCCGGGTGTCCACATTCAGATCTCACCTCCTCCCTGCCGGCTGAGCCCCTGGTCCCGGGGTGCCTGTGCTCCCCGGGCTTCCCCCCGCGTGGGGTGACCTGGGGCGCCACCCTCCAGAGCCAGCGATGGCCGCGCCTGTGCCGAGGACCCTCACAACTGGCGTCCCAGCACAGCAGCTTGCCAGGCCTCAGAGGTCACTTAGTTTAGTTGTCTTCTCCTACCTTATTTTTTTTTTTTTGAAGCTGTAGACAGACTATTTTTAAGAATCATTTTTGTGTATAACTCCAACATATAAAACCAAAGCAGACTCGCTTTGGTTGGAATGGGGGTGAGGACGTTGAGCCTGACTCTGCTTCCACGCAGGCTGCATAGTTAGTGACACTGGGTGGAGGGGGCACACCGGAAGAAGACCTGTGTGGAGGGGACAGAGGCCTGCCAGACCTGGAGGCAGAGACAGTGGGGAGAGAATGCCAGGAGAAGCGGGGGCGGGGCCACGTGGTGCATGATGGCACAGATGCTGCGTGCGAGTTGCTCAGAGGGGTGCCTGAGGGTGGATTGCTGAAGAGGAGGGCAGTTGGATGGAAGACCGTGGTGACAGCACAGCCCCTAGGCGGAGTGGGCAGGCTCTGTCCCGCAGTGGCGTCCCACCGCCCTGGCTGGAGCTGCGCTTGGCGGGGTCGGTAGAATCCAGTCCTTGGGTTCCAGAGGGTCCTTCTGCCGGGGCAGAGGTGGGTGGCTTGGCCGGGCTGGATCTTGGCCCCTGAAGTCACTGACACCATAGGCTTGGACGAGATCTTCCTAGGTCAGGCCCCGGTTCCATTCCTGTTGTGCTCATCGTCACTGTGCTCACGTCTCCACCGTTGGTAGAGACTTTGATTTTGGCTGGCCTCTGCGTGACAGCTGGGGCCTTGTTTGGCTGACCAGATGCCCTGGGTGGTAGATTGCCTGTGATGTTTAAGGGATTATTGATACTTCTGGCCAAGAGCAGTGATTTAGGAATAATTTCTTGGGTTTCCCGGTGCTTTTGGTGGCCAGATTCCCCGCAAGTGCCTTGGGAACCAAGCCTTTCAAAGCCAGGGTAGAAACACCATGTCCCCCAGCTGGTTCCCATGGATCATTTTTGTGACGGTAACAAAGGACGGTTCCTCATGCACACCCTCTGGTCCCACATCCGAGTGGTTATGCCAGGAATAGAGAACCCTGGAATCATCAGCAAGCCAGCGTTCCTTTCTCATTCCTCGCCTTGTCCCCCGAGCTCCCAGGTGCCACCCATCTGTTCAGGGAAGACTGGCCAGCACCTGGCCCTGTTGCCCGATGTCTTCCAGTGGCAGACATAACTAATCAATTACAGTTCTCTTCCCCACAAGCCCAGACAAGGGCTTAGGAGCTTTTTGGAGCTGGCACTTGGATCCCCGTTCTGATCTATGACATTCATTCATTGATTCATCCTTTTATGCATCTAGGAAAGCATTTACTGAGCTGATGTTACGGGCCAGACACTGCCCAATGCAAGGAAAAGAAGCCATGGTCCCTGCCTCGTCAAGAGGAGCTCTGAGCATAGTCGACAGACATGCAAATGGCTTCTTACTACATAATGCCTTAAACTGGGGGGCAGAGTTAGCAATCTCTTCTCCAGGAGCCCAGGGGAGACAGGACCTAAGTGCTGATGGTGTGAGAAGCTGCCTGGGATTCAGCCAGCATCTTCTCATGCACCTTGTGCTTAATGATGTCAGTGGTGGGTGGCAGGGCCATGAAATATTTGGTCTCATTTGAGTCGTGGGACAAAGTCGGCCAGAGAGCCGGCTCTGGTGGCCCGTCCTTACTAGCACCTTCTCTTCCACAGGAACAGGGGCTGAAGGCCAATAACTCCAAAGAGTTAAGCATGTGCTTCACAGAGGTGAGTGAGGGGCAGAGTGGGGGGTGGGTGCAGGGTCCGGAAGGGGGTGTTTCTCGGGTAAGTCTCGGACTTGGAGCCCCCGGATGCCATTGCGTGGGCTGGGCTAGTTGAGCTTCTGACCCACCTAGATCGGGGTGGGCACTCACTCCTGGGGGTGCAGGCAGGGCTGTACCCGGGGCCCTCGGCTGTCTCCTTGGGTGAGACACAAGCAGCTGCTCGAGCAGAGGCTCTCTCAAGCCTTCCTGTCTCTTCATAACACCTGTCCTGAGCACCTGCTCTATGCTGGTTTTGTGATATTGAAGAGAGAGAGAGATGGAAAAAGACACAGTCCCTTCCTCGAAGGAGGCCCAACACAGGAGTGTATCTTTGACTACATCTATAGCGTGTGTGTAGGTATTTATATATGTATAAAAAGGAAAGAAAGCATAAGCTTCTCGAGGAGAGAGTTCAGACAGAGATGGGCAAGGAAGCTTCATGGAGCAGAGGGATTCAAAGTAATTTAGGAACAGGAAGAACAGAGCTTCTCCCCCCTCTCCTCTCAAGAAGCAGGTGCTTGGTGGACCCTGGGAACTTCTCCTTGAGATCTTAGTACCATGGCCGTCCTCCCTGGTCTGTGTCCATAGACCCCCTTCCTCACTTGGCAGCATCAGCCCCTTTTCCTGGGGACTGCTGCCCTGGCTCCCGGAGCCCAGGGCTCGGCTCAGCCCCGTGGAAGCCCAGCTTCGTCTCCAGGCGAGCAGAAAGCAGGGCGCCCTGGGTGGGCCAGGAGGGCAGGGGCTCGAGGACTCTCCTTCTTGAGTCCTTTTCTTTGCCTGACCCCAGGCCTGCCGACTCATTTGGTTTTCTGTCTCTCGTTGTGTCTTTGTTTCTGTCCCCCCTTGTGCCATGGCCGCAGCTCACGACCAATATCATCCCAGGGAGTAACAAGGTGATCAAACCTAACTCAGGCCCCCGCAGAGCCATACCGTCGGCTGCCTTGACCGCTGTCTCCTTCCTGATGCTGAAGCTGACCTTGTAGGCTCTGGGAACCATGTCGGGAGATTTCTGGAAACTACACAGATGAGAACACCCGCCTGGCAAAATGGAAACACACACAGACACACACACACACACACCTTGCAAAAAAATTTTTGTCCCCAACCTTGTCTCTGAACCTGTCTCCTCCCAGGTTTCTTCTCTGGAGAAGTTTTTCTAAACCAAACAGACAAGCAGGCGGGCAGCCAGAGAGCTGGCCCAGAGGTCCCTCGGCAAGGGAAACCCAGTGCTGAGGAAGGGGGCGAGGGTCTAGAAATGCCCTTCATTTTCTGCTGGTGTTTTCCTCTCTGCATCCTGCTGACATAAGAGACCAAGATGACAGCCCTGCAGCCCAAGGGACTTGTGGCTGTGCTGATGCGGACTGGGGGCAGCCAGCCACCCACTCCAGGGACCTGTGGGGGGCCTGGCAGAGGGCATCGGGCAGCGGCGCAGGGAGGCTGGCTGCTGGGGGTCCAGCCGGGTACCTTGGTATCCCCACTTGGCTTTGAGGATGGAGTTTATTTCACCCTCTCTGTCTGGGTTGAGTGGGTCTGCGTCTGACCTGGGAACCCCCAGCGATGCCTGTGGAGGGTGTGGCACCGGGCTCCCCGACTGTGGCTGGAGGCAGGGCTGGGGCCGGCTCCAGGGAGCTTGGGGGCTCAGCCCTCCCAGGACATCCCCTTGGGCAGAGGGAGCAAAGCTTGGGCACCAGCTCAAGGCTGATGCTTCCTCCTCCGTGGCAGGAATTTTGAAATCAAAGAGAAATGATCCTTTGTTGGCCCTTTTGGTTTCTTGTGGGTCCATTTGGTGGGTCTCCCCCCTCCCCCGCCCCAGGGAAAGGGGTCCCCGAGGCGGCAGAGAAGAGCCTGGTGGGACTCCTGCTGGTGCAGTGCTCTGGGGGCTATGGCTCCCTCTTCCTCTTTTCCACATTCTCTCATTTCCCAGACGAACGCCAACCGTATGTACGTAACGCGACTCTTTTCTCAACATATATGTATATACACATCCGTATACATATATCGTGTGGTTTCCCGTTTTTTCCTTTTTTTAAGAAGCAGAACTATGGAAATAATACCCCCACAGATGAGCGAAAATGTATTATTGTAAAGTTTATTTTTTTTAATAATGTTGTCTATAATGGGAAAAAAAACGGAGATTGCCTTCCTGTGTCTCTGCCCCCGTTGGGCTGACTGGGCTGTGGAGGGGGGTTCCTGATCCGTATTCATACTTAGCCAAGGCTCCAATAAACATACTAGGAAGCAGTTTGCCTTCTGCCTCACTCCGGGCGTGCTTTCTCCCCCTATTTTGTTCTTGGCCCAGTGCCACCTCTTGGCCGCTTACCTGGGCTCTTGACGGGCCTTGGGGACAGTGTGTGTTACGTGTGCGTGCACACGTGTCTCCATCTGTCATGTGTCTTCGGTGGGGGTGAGGGAGCTCTTTTAGGAGATGATTTTCCACTTGGTGCATCTCGGCATCCCGGCTCTGCTGAGCCTGCTGGGCCCTTCTTCACCCATCCTCTCCTGCCCCCCATTACCAATCAGTGCCAATGTCCCTTGGACCCAGCCTTGACGAGAAAGAAAGCAGCCATGGGGTTGGAGGACCAGGAGACAACTTGACCTTGACGCCTCGGGTCTGTTTGGGTTTTAAGGCTGCCTGGGTGGTCCTATTAAGTGGCCCTGTTGGTGTTACGTAGAGTGAGGTGGTATATTCCCAGTGGGACTCCTGGTTTATGTAAGGTATGTGATTGAGAAGGCAGGGACCCGGCCTTCTGGATCCCGTCAGAAAAGGAAGACGACTGTGGTCCATCTCTTCTTCTCTTTTTCTCCGTTTACTGCCCAGGCTCCACCTGGACCCTGGGCCTGCCATATTCTCCTGGAGAGATTCTCCCTGGAGAAGCCTGGGAGGATGCCTGCTGGCTGAGTGTGTGCACGCACCCCCACATGCAGGCTTGTGAGTGTTCGCATGCACATATGCGTGTGTGCACAGGGCGGGGAGGGAGGAGGGAGACTGCCACGTGGGGGGGTGTTCCCACTGTCAGGGCTGCATGTGATCCCATCCTGTCACCACCGGGAGATGAGATGCTGTTTTTCAGTCTCCCGATTCTGGGTTCCCCCAAATGGCTCTTGGTTCCAGTTGCAGAGACACTGGCCACCATTGGCTTATGGTGGTTATGAGTGTGATGTACGTGTTCCAGCCTGTGCCTGGAGGGACGGTGCACCAGCCGGCTCTCTTCCCCAGCCACCACTGGCCTTACTCCGGGTAGAGGTGGCTGTGGAGTTTACTTGGGAATCTGTGTTCTTTGTGAACAGCGAAGACTGGTTAACTTAAAAGGCTTTGGGGAGGAAAGGCTCACAGAATCAGTGGAAGGTGGGGGGACCAGGGGGTGCTGGGGCAGGAACCAAAGGACGTCTGAAGGGACAGAAGGCATGATCTACAGGGTCAGCATGCTGCTGCCTCTTGGATGAACGACCAGCAACTGTTGTCCAACTGGCTGCACTGGGGCCTTGTGCCTACCTCCTGCCATACTTCGGTGGGACAGGACAATGTCTCATGTCTGACATTCCTAATGTGGTTTAAGCCCTTGGCTTGCGTAATGAAGGAGAGAAAATTTCCCAAAAGGAAATGGAAGTGCCATTAGGAAGGAGGCATGGATGTGGGGCAGATTTACTGTGCCTTAAAACCTCTCCCTATCCAGGTATCACATAGCTGAAGTTTTATTATTAAATATTCATTCCTTTGGTTGAGATGATTCCTGTTCTCTGTGCTCCTCTCAAAATATGTAAATAACACTGGGAGGAATAAAATGCAATTCCCTTAATGCTAATTAGGTTAATGGTTTGAATGAATCTTAGTTAACATTAAGACATTTGGGCCTAGACATTGAGATTGGGCTTGGGGGACAGTTAAGTGAAGAGCAGGAACGGAATCAAGAGAAGATTGGTAGGGGCTCCGGAGATAGAGCTGAAATTATTTTAGGGTTCTTCTGGGGAGAGTCAGCTGCATGAAGTATAGGCTTACTGTGCCTTTACCCGGTCAGCGTAGTCTGTGCAATGTGCTTCGCTTGCCACTAGCCCCTTGGGGATTCCTGATCTGGGGCATGCATCTATCTGCAACTAGGCCCCATACCTTGTCGAGACCGAGACCACATAGGAATGCTTTTCCCCTCCCTGGGGAAGCTTCCAGCCTGGGACAGTTTTGCTCAGTCAAGAACCCAGACATCTGCTTCCTGCCTGGCTCATGCCCTGCTGCCGTCCTCTAACTAACGTAGCTGGGACTGAACTGAAGGCCCAGTGGAGACCTATGATGGCAGTGGACTCAAGAAGGCCAGTTCAGGATCACAGAGGACTCCGCGTCAAGTGAGCTGCGCCCGGGTCCTGAGCTGACCTCAGTGGCAGGCTGCATAGCTGGACCTCTGCCTTGTTCTGAGACCAGATGCAGGGTCATTATCAGGTCCCTGCATCCCACATCCCACACTTGCCTTCATAACCTGCTTGCCAACATGGGTTTCGCAGGACCGAGCCCAACCCTGCTGTCTTGAGTCCTTTTAAGACACAAGCCCTGACTCCATCCTTAGGCCCTAGCTGGGTCCTGCGGTCTCCACCAGACTTTCTTGATGCCAAGCTTCTCCAGGGCTGCCCGGGTGGTCAACTGTCACCTGTGTCCTGGCTCCTGCCCACCCCCTATGCTAGTTAACTGCTGGTCACTGGGCTCCCAGGGTCCGACGGTCCACCTGTAATGGCTTAACTTCATGCCCAAGGGCCTCATGGGGGGTGGTGTGCATGTACACGAGCGTGTGTGTGCCTGTCCCTATTTCCTAGCCCTGTCCCAGGGACTGCCAAATGCCTGTATAAGACAAAGACTTGCCTTTCCTCACATACGCGCAAAGCCCCAGTGTTGCCTGGTGTGGGGGAAATGCTTTGTCAGCCTTTTCTAACTTGTGAAGTGAGTTCAAGCTCGGTCTTCCCTCTCTTGTAGGCTAGGACACCAGGGGATAAAAGTGGCCACACACTCCGTGTTAGTACTAGTAAATGTATTCATAGCCTGTTGCCCATTCTCTTAAAGTCTCAGTGGGGCGTAGATATTTTTTAGAAATAGATTTAATTTTTTAAGGAAAAACCAAAGTCATTTGGAGCCAAAACTGGTAAAAAGTTGCTATCAAAGTGGTGGGTTTAAAAAGGCTGGTTACCGTCATCTTGTTCAACCTTGGTTAACTCATCTACAAAGTTCTGTAAGGTGATAATGAAGGCCCTTCTCAACTCAGCATCAGCTCTGGAGGGGGAGACAGACACATGGACAGACAGAGGCCCACACCCGGGGCTTTTCCTGCCTGGGGAGCCACCTCGTTCTGAGCAAGGCGGGGCAGCCCCATCTGCCCACGTAGCCATTTGGTACTTCTAAGTTCAGTTGTGTTTTCTAAAAGCCCAGCCATACTATTTCATTGTTCCACTCCTATCTTAAAACGAGTGAGTGGAAAGGGCTTTGAAATCTTTGCAAAGATGTGGTTTATAGAATCAAGGCTGTGCAGAGAAGCATCAGTTAATCAGAGCGTGATTTGCCACATTCCACTTCTGGAGTGCTTTCTTGTGCTTTCTTGTGCTGTACCTTCCAGAGCAGAGAAAGGGCGGTTGAACATTTTAGGAGGATTTTAATAGCATTACTCAAAACTGGAACGAAATGTGGATATTTAAAAATACGTATATGTGAGATTTAACTAATGCTTACATAGCCCCCCACCATGTGCCAGACACGGTTCCAAAATTGCATGAACATCCATTCATTTCCTTCCCATGGGGATGCAGCGGGGCTGGCTCTGTCTCCCCATTCTGCAGACGAGCAGGCTGAAGCACAGACAAGGGGCGAGCCCGCCCAAGATTGTACGGAGGGCCGGCGGCAGCGAGTGTGGTTGGGCTGCCTTGTGGGTCGGGGCACGAGCCGCCGGGCCAGGCTGCTGCTGAGCGGACCCTGCACGTTTGTGCCCTGCTCTGTGCTGGCCCGCAGCCGGCCTGACCAAGGCAGTCCCCTTCTCTGGGGGGATCCAGGTAATCTGGGCCTCATCGCTGTGCTTGCCCTTCTCTCTCCAGCCTCCAGGGCACACGGTGAGGGAGTTCTGTGAGCGAAGCTCATTGAGTCCAGGACAGTGTGGACTCAAGAAGGGAGAGAAGCGCAAGGAACATGCTCACCAGACATGGCTGCTGCGGACGTGGCTGACCCCAGGTCCCCCTCCGTGTGTGCTGGGATGGGTGTGGACCTTGTGGGGAAACAGCTTTGGCCGCAAGAGGGCCCCTTGAGGAAGGAGCCGCACCATCTAGGAGCTTGCTTATTTGACGCTGAGCTGCTCTTGCCTCGGGGACACCATGGTGTTAGAGGAAAGAGGGTACATGCCGCCGACCAGCTGGCTGATCATGTCCAGCATGAGTTTCAGGCTCCTCGTCGGTAAAATGGAGATGGCCGTCCCTGCCTCATAGCAACACTTGTTGGGATTAAATGGCCAAGGGCCTGGCACACGGTGGGCAGGCACTCAGCCAGGCCTCTCCCTTCACCAGTGGGCACGCTACCCTGGACCTCCACAGATTCTCGGCACCTGTCTGGCCCACCAGGGCTCCTCTTAGCAGCCAGGTTCCTTGTGGCAAACACAAGAACATGGTGGTCATTAGGCCCCTGGGCTGCACTCTTTGAACCGTGGCAGAGTGGGGTTGAGAGGGCAGGAGGGGTGGGGAGAGAAAAAAGGGAAACTTCTTTGTTATTTGTAAAGCAGACTTGACTTGATCTACGAGTCACTGGGGACAGTGGCTACGGAACAGCCAAATGTCATGCTCTCTGGAGTCCTTTCGATTGGCTACCCCCTCTCCATGCATGAAGGCAGAGGACGTGCCGCTGCAGTGGCATCTCAGCTCAAGGACACCAGGGCAAATGCATGTCAGGTCACCAGCTCCAAACGGAGACTAGGAAGCATTGATCGGCCATGGGGCCTGAGGGCAATGTTAGCACCCACGGGCGACCGGCTGGCGTGGGGTCCTGGCGTGGGGTCCAAGGCAAGAGCAGAGCGACTTAGCTACCATGGGTTCTTGGGAACAACCTGTGGGGAGGGAGACCTAGGCTCCTCTTTTGAGATGAATTCTGAGTTACCTCCATGCTTTCTGAGCAGAACTGGCTCTCCTCTGTGATTTCCCTATAGAAACAAGGCTGGCAATGAGGTGTGAGTCTGGCCATGTTCAAGCTCATAGGCTCTTCTCAAGAAGTGTAGGGTACACCTGGAAGGGTGTCAGGGGACCTGCATGCAAAGTCTGCCTGGCCGTCCATCAGCTAAGTCACTGAACGTCTCTGAGCCACAGGAAGGTTGTTCTGGATCACAGATCAGCAAATTTTTTTTTCCGTAAAGGGCCCCATAATTATCATAAGCTTTGTGGGTCATGCCGTCTTGGCTGCCAGCTACCAGCTCGGCCTTTCATAGGCAATATGTAAATCACGGGGCCTGACTGTGTTCCAATAAAACTGTATTTACAAAGGTAGATGCAGGCTGAACTTGGCCTGGGGGGGTCATAGTTTACCACTCCTTGCTCTAATTAGTCTCTGAAACCAAGCTCTCGATCCCCAGCAGCCTGGCCACTGAGCTTTGGTGGCGGGAGTGCTGATGGATGGCAGGGCTGGAATCATCCTGGGTTTGGAGGGAGAGAGAGGGCAGTCTGCTGCTGTGACAAGGGAGGTGAAATTGTTGGGAGAAGGCACTAGAAGGAAGGGCCCTGCGTAGGGTGGGAAAGAGGAGAGAAACCAGGTACCCTGTGGACTGTGCTCACAGCAGTGTGGTCCAGAGCGTGGGGGCTGTGGTCATGCTCTGTGCAGGGGCTTTGGGCCAGGTGGCAGATGGGGCTGACATTCAGCTGCACTCAACTCACCCATCCGTAGGCCCACAGCTGCATTCAACTCACCCATCCGTAGGCCCACCCTGGGCCCGCTTGAGGAGGGGGCACCGCTTGCTGGTTTGCACGAGGGCTCCTGAATGTGCTGCAGCAGGACCTGTGGCCAAGAGCAAGGGAAGCTGCCATTCCAGGGCTGGGAGGGAAGGGTCACACGCGCACACAGAGAAGGCGGGGTGTGGCAGCGGGGCCCCTGAGAGCCCCCGTCTGGCTGTCAGCAAGTCACTTAACCTGGGCGGGCCTCCCTTTCCTCATCTACAAAGGGAAGGGTCAGAGACACTGCTCCCCAAGGTTCCTTTCCACAAATGGGCTTCTGTGATTTTATGACTGCCGGCTATTTCTGAACTCACCAGCCCAGCACAGGATGACTTGGAAGGAGACGGAATTCATCTCTCTCTCAATAAACACCACCACCCGCTTGGTTGCTCCGATTTTTCACCAAGTGTCTTGTGCAGAGCTTCGGACAGCTGCCTTGGGGCTCGTTCTGGGTATTGCTATGGTGGCGCCCCTCATGCTCGGCTCCAGTTCTTCCCCTTTCAAGGCAGAGTTTCCCAGAAAGTCGACACCTGCTGGGGCCACATGGAGCTGTGCCTACCATGTCCTGGCCTCCCCGGGGAGGCCACGCTTGCGTCCCCATCTAACCTGGATGCTGCCTTGCAGTCAGGGGTCTGGAGCTGTTTACGCTTGGACCACCCAGGCCTGAAGTGACTAATTCTCATCAGATATCTCTGCAGGAGGAGTTTGCCCAGCCCCCATGGCCAGCATGATTTGGGGTGCGGAAACTCTTGCAGCCAGAAGAGAGGGTCTGGGGAACCCTCCCCCGTGATTTTCCCTGGGTGCACAGTGGGCTTCCTTCCCCTCCTCCCTGCCCAGCCTCATGTAGGAGGTTGACAACTTAAAATAAAGGCTGCAACTCTCACTCCCCTTCATTTAAAAACCAGAGTCTAGCCTGGCGGGCCGAACAAATCCTTGTGGGATGACACTTCTGGCCCAGACCATCCTTCACTTTTATCCTCTGTGGAAGATGAAAGGCCTTTTTTTTCAGGGGCCTCCTCAACCTGAAATCACTCTTAATTCTCATTGTGTTAGAAAGCCGGGTGAGTGTGAGGCCACAGGACATGAAGGACTCTAAAATGCCCGCGTCCCGGAAGTTTGTTTATAGCATTTCAACCTGGGCACTGCTGAGATAAACTTCTGTAACAAATGAGGAGGCAACTTTATTGGCTCCTGGAAATGGTCCAGAGGGGCTGTTGTCCCGGTGATGGGGTGATCCTCGGCAGCCCCTCAAACCTGCCCAGGCCCGCACATCTCAATGTCTGGGGCCTGGGCAGCCGTGGAGAGGACAGGTCTAGAAAGACTGCCGGGCGGTGGGAGGAGTGCTTGTGGGGGCAGCCACAACTGCTGGGTCCCTGTCATGGGTGGGATGGGGCTGAGCCTAGGCAGTGGCCCTCAGTCCTCTGGGAGTTAGCTGGCACGCTGGCACCTGCCCCCGAGTCCGCTGGGCAAAGACCACATACATCTGGGGGACAATTCAGCCTGGTCCTGGGCATCTCCATGTGGGCCTGGGGATTCACGGCTCCGGCATGACATCCGACGGTGTCAGGACAGTGGGAGGGCTGGGGACAGGTACTACCTCCATCTGAACTGGGCTGTGGCATTGAGCGCAGAAGATGGGGGCTCCCTGGGATCCCTCCAACTTCCACCTTGGGGGCTGCTGGCCCAGAGACCCTCCCCTTTTCTCCTTACTCCACCCTCTGCGGTCGGGCAAGGGCTGTGGCCTCAGACACTTCCTCTTGTTGAAGCTGCTCCAGAGCCTATACCGCAGGCAGGCAAATGTGGGGTTTGACTCTGGGTGGGGCTCAGCAGGTTAGCTGATTCCGAGGTGCCGTGCGGCACCAGGAACTCAGGCTTATTGTCACAGTCATTCTCTTCCTGCAGTTCTGTCTTTCCTCCTTCTCCTTTGCATCGTCTTCTGCTGGGCTGGTCTCCTCTGGTGTCACCTCCTCACGCAGGAGAGTTTGTTCGGCCTCTGTGGGCCCTGGAGAGGTAAGGGCTTCCCTCCTCCGATCCCTCTCCTTCGTGTCAGGTTGCTCTTCCTCTTAGCGGCTGGGTCCACCTGAGCGGCATCTTGGGGGATGTGTCCCCGCAAAGTCCTTGAACTAGCTGCTCTCTGCTTCCGTCTCCATTATTCCGTCTGCGCTGCCCCCACCATCCGGTCCCGCCCGTTGGCAGCGTCCTCTCCGTGGGCTGTGGAGTTGAGAGCAGGAACTATGGGGTTCCCGTCAGCATGGTAGGCAGCCTCCCTCCACCCATGGGGTTCACCCTAGGAGTGCCATCTCCCCCACCAATAGCCTCTTCAACTTTTCCCGTGCATTTTCTTCCATCAGCTGGGGCCAAACTCTTCTCGTTTGAATGAAATGGGAGGTCAGGGGAGACTCATCTGAGTGAATAAAAAAATTTGAACTTTAGAATCTTGCTTAACAAGTAATATGATCTCTTTGTAGTAGGCCAGAGCCCTTGTAATGGCCCGTGAGACCCACGGGATCTGGCTGGCCACCTTCCCACCTCCTTCCCAGTTGCGCTCCCCTGCTCACTCGCTCCAGCCACGCTGCCTCCCTGCTCTTCTTTGAACATGCCCGGTTGGCTCCCACCTCAGGGTCTGTGCAGCAGCTCTTCCACTTGTCCAGAGTGTTCTTCTCCTAATCGTTATAGCTACCTTCCCTGCTCCCTACCTCAAGTCCCTGCTCACGTGTCATCCAGTTAATGAGTCCTTTCTTGTCCAGGACACCTCTCTCAGTCCCCTCCTTCAGGACTTCCCATTTCTTAACCCTCTGCTTCTCCAAAGCACGTGTCCCCTTCTGACAGACTGTACGTACACATGTATGTTCATGTGTGTTTGGGGTGTGCGTGTATGTATGTATATCTGGTATTTATGACCTGTCTCCTTCCACTACAGTGTAAACTCCAAGAGGGCAGGATCTCCATCTGTTGTTTTTCCATTGCCATCTCCAGGCACCCGGAACAGTGCCTGGCAGAGAGGGAACCTCAGCAAAGGTTTGTTGACTGACTGAAAGAAAGTAGATAAGGAGTTTCAGTGGGTCCCAGGAGAATGTGCAGGGGGCACATTGAGAGAAGACAGGGTGTGGGAGGAACAGAATCTTGAATTAGCATATCAAAGCAGAAGCCCAGAGAGTGCTGGCGTGGGACAGCTTTTCCTTATTGTTGAAACTGGGATGCCTGGGTGGCTCAGTCGTTAGGCGTCTGCCTTCGGCTCAGGTCATGGTCCCAGGGTCCTGGGATCGAGTTCCACATTGGGCCCCTTGCTCAGCAGGGAGCCTGCTTCTCCCTCTGCTTGCCGCTCCCCATGCTTGTGCTCTTTCCCTCTCTCTGACAAAAAAATAAATCTTAAAAGAAAAGAAACAAGTCCAAAACCTGTATTCTCTCCCAGGGCCACACAGTGCATCCTTAACGGTGGGGCCGAGCCTAGAACTCAGGATTCTGTTAGTCCGATCCTCCTCCTTCCACTCGGAACAATGGTTTCTTCTCTCACGTGGTTGCCTACATACCCTGTGATCTCATTTAAAAGAATTAATTTGCTTAGCAAACTCTTCTGGTGGGTAGGACAAAGGGAACTTCCCGTGGAGCCAGTGAAGCACCACGGATTTACACGTGGTCAGATTTGGTGAAGGGGTCTAAAGAAAATCCTTGGCCGAGGATGGAGACTCGAACATCTGTTTTAAACAAATTCAGTGGAGTTCTTCTGCAGGAAGCTTATTTTATAATCAAGCTGGCATGCATCTGGATTTCTCCATCTCGTCCCTCCAAATCACTGTGTGTCCTGGTTTACCCAGGCTCACCCTCCTAGTTAAAAAATAGGAAGTTAGTAAGGAGAAACCTATCCAGTGTAGGAGCCTGAGCTGGGAAGGGTTAAAGAGGGGCCCTGAATGGAGAGGCAGAAGAAGGGGGCAGGGGGCTTCTTCACTCTGTGGAGCTGCTGATAATAAAAGGGGAAAATTAAGTCTTGCTTGTTCAGGTATGTGATTGAGAAAGGCCATCAGCAGAGGGACGAGGAGCTTGTTAGAAATCACCAGGCCGTTACAGCCGAGATCAACAGCTGCCTCTTGAAATGGGGAGGACATAGATATAATCTCAGGAAGGCGATAAAACGGAAAGGTCCCAGTGTGGCCTGGCGAACAAACAGAACCTCATACAGAGTCTGTTTGGGTGAGCAGCCTCCTTACCACAATTATCCCCCCAGTCACCGGTGATAGGGCGTGAGGGGCACTGGCCAGGGGGCCGGAGTCAGGGGTCAGAGGCAAAATTTCCTGGCCTCCCGTCGGGTGCACAAAGCTGCTAAATTTTCAAGACAAAGGAGAAGTCCGGGACCAGGAATGGCAAACCCTGGGTCTTAAGGTTTTGAAATTTATGGGCAGTCTTCTACTTAAAAAACTGCTTCGTGTGCACAACACGGGGCCCTCCTCCCCGTTCTCTCTTTCCTCAGCCCCTGTTCTGCTCTGAGCGGGGGATGGGTGTGTGTGCACCAGTGGGTATATATCTACACAGGCACACACGTTCACATCTCTTCTTGGCAGAACAATGAGGGTGGGTGGAATTGTTCACTCTGACAATTCTCTGAACCAAACCCAAGTTCCTTCGGGGGAAGCTGACTGACTGACAAGTCGAAGGGCAGTGGGCTGAGACAGGGCAGGACCCTGGAGACCCAGCTCTTCGGCCCAGCCCTGCAGCCACCCAGCTGCTTGTGGTCTCAGGTGACCAGGGGGACCACGGTTGGGCCTGGCCACGGGCTGGGGGGAAGCTCACGCTGCAAGGAGGGGGGGTTCTGCTGCCTGTCCACCTGCCTTCCTGTCTCAAATCCAACTGAGAGCCTGTCAGTCCAGGGCGTTTTCCTTCAATGGCCCCCGTGATGGCACTCTTCCTGTGATAATTTGCAGCTAGTGAAGAATTTTGCTAACCCCTTCATTTGGCTTTTAAAAATGTCATTAACTACTTGCACATGAACTCAGAGAGCAATCAAAAGAAGAGTGGACGGGGAGAAAAGCATCCCCAGGGAAGGCTGTAGAGGAATTTCCCCTTTCACTTTAATTGGCTTCCCTGTGCATGGGGGAGATCGCCTCACAATAAAAGATGGATAAGATTTTGAGACTGCATCCCTTTGGATGGGGTTTAGGAAGTATTTGCCCTTTGGGGAGTTTTGTGCATGGCCCTCAGGGCTGTATTGAAGTGGCAGTGTCCTTCAGATGGAAAACAGGCAAAGGGCAGAGGGGTTCTAACGAGTTCCTCATCACTGAGGGTAGTCACTGGTGGGGGCTTTTTTTTTTTTTTTAAGATTTATTTATTCATTTGAGAGTGAGAGAAAGAGAGAGAAGGGGAGGAGCAGAGGGAGAGGGAGAGAGAATCCCAAGTAGA
The DNA here is from genome assembly GCF_009762305.2 of Zalophus californianus. Classification (NCBI taxonomy): domain Eukaryota; kingdom Metazoa; phylum Chordata; class Mammalia; order Carnivora; family Otariidae; genus Zalophus; species Zalophus californianus. The sequence continues at coordinate 159,381,681 of NC_045596.1, forward strand.
CTCTGCGCAGAGCATGGAGTCTGGCGCTGGGCTCGATCTCATGACCCCGAGATCACAACCTGAGCCGAAACCAAAAATCGGATGCTCAGCCGACTGCACCACTCAGGTGCCCCGGATGGGGGCTTTTGACTGACTGCCTCACTAGGATGGGCAAGGCCTTTTGCTGGGCCTGGAGGAAAAAGTGTGAGGCAGGCGGTATCTGTCTGAGAGTCAGAGAAGCAAGGCTGTGGTCCCTGTGCTGGTCCAGGGGACTGCCTTGTAGGTTTGCCTCAATTTCCTCTTCTGTCAATGAGTGGTTGGGAGCATGTGCTCAGGCAATCTGGAATGAGTGGAATGGGTGAGAGCTGTGGGGGGCCCAGTGGATGGGCTGTCCGTGTGCGCCAATTCCGGATCCAGCTCCTTCAAAGACAAGCTCCCGCAAAGTGACGTTGGGAAGCCACCAAACCTCTGTAAGTCTCAATCTGTCACCCGTAAAGGGGGATAAGTGACCCTTCTTTTGAAGAGTTGGGAGTATTGGATGAGCTAATGTGAATGTAGTGCGGGGCCTGGCACACAGTAGGCTCTTAACAGAATAGGTTGCCTTCGTGTCCTTATTTCCTCATTGCCCACACCCAAGTCTTTCTCACTCACTTGCTGCACCAGGTTTGAGAATTGGAAAGCCAGATACGGCGACTGTGTGAGTTTGATTCCCTGTATAAACAGGTGCATTGGGGGACATTCTAACATTCTACTCTTGGCTCTCTTGGGGGATCGCTGTAAGTCACAGAGGCTTGATGAAGGTTTGCTTTGTCTGTAAGCCCATTCTGGAAGACACTGTCCATTATAGGCAATGTCCCTGAAATACACAATCTCAGATTTTAGTACAGGAACAATGAATTCCTCCTTGATGTTAGACCATATAGAGCAGATCATATTTCCCCTTTTGGCCTTGGTTGCCAGAAAACTCAATTAAATTTTGTGCTTAAGAGCTATAATACTTGAAGTACTTGTACTACCTAACCTCTCTCACACATCCTTCAGGGAAACCTCTGACTCCCTGAGTCTGGGACAGAGGCCCACTTTAGTGCTTGTGGTATTCATGCTTTCCTCAGAACATTGTCAGGCTGATGTCCCTCCCTTTCTCTCAACGCACACACATGCACACACAAGCACAATGCAGTCAACATATACATGTACACACCTGTGCATGCTCACACACACACACACATGTAGGCATGCGTACACACACATGTGCTCACCCCCACCCCCAGCTGTAAGTTCCTTGAGGCCAGAGTATGTCTTTCAGCTCAGTACCTCAGCACAGAACACCTGGCGTCTGAAATCTATCAGATACTCAATAAACGCTCAGCGACCAGGGTGAATGAATGAACAAGTGGTTATATAAAACATTCCAGTTCAGGCATCAGACGTAATCATCTTTTCTATTCAATGGGGCTTGATCTTTCACATTTCGATCTTTTACGATTAGTGTGCACCTTCATTGTAAACACAACTCTAAAGCTTTTGGAATTATGTGGGGTTAGGGATATAAATAAATGAACAAATGAATAACCAACTTTCTCGGCCATGACGCCTCCTGCACCAGCTCCAGCCTGAGAGCGCCTTGTGTTCTGGACCATAGTCTGGAGTAGCGCAGGACACGCATTTTCTTGGCTCTGTCACTTGGCCGCTGTGTGCACTTGGGCAAGCTGTTCTGCCTCTCTGGCCTCTTGTTGTCTTATTTATAAAAATGGAAGTAAAGAAATTTCCTTCAAAGGGCAGTGGGAGACTAAACAGACCACAGTGGTGAGGTGTGTCCATCTGGCCCATAGCGAGTGCTCAGCAAACATTTATGATGAAAGAGTCCAGCATGGTGATGTGATGCACCGTATGTGTCCTGTCATTCTTACTTCCCTGGAAGCTCCTCGAGGCCAGTACTTTGTCTGACACTCCTTTTGTGTAAGCTTGACTGCCTGGCTGGACATACTGGTGCTGCAAACCCCTGAATAAACTTCTGAACACCATTGGAGACACTGTCCAGACAAGTATCGGTCTGGTTCACAGATTTGCAGCACATGGACCTGGGAGGGGTCCTTGAGGTCAGGGGTCTGCTTCTCATTTTATGTGGGAGAAATTGGGGTCTAGGCAGGTACCCCAGGCCACACTCTGGGTGGATGGCCTGACCCAGACCCTGGGCTCCTGACATCAGGTGAGAACACCTTCCCTTCTGTTGGGCCCCTGGCCCAGACGGACTGAACTTGGCCCAGGATATTGGCCCCCCCAGTTCATGGCTTTGGGGCTCTGTCCTGAAGCCACAGTAATTACCCATGGTGCAGGCTTGGAGCTTTATGTATCCAAAGTGCTGTTTCACAGCCGTGATCTCATTTCATCCTCACAGGGACTGTGTGAAGCAGGGCGGCAGGTGTTTTCATCTGGATTCTCTGTGAGCAGCTCAAGGCCCAGAGAGGTCAAGTGCTGCGGTGGAGATCCCCCAGCCAGCTCGCGGCCTGGCTGGAGTAGAAAGTGCCGTGGGGCCCCTGGTTCAGGGCTCTCTGCCCTGTGCCTGGTGGGAGCGCCTCCAGGGGCTATGGCTGGCAGCTGGTACAGTCTCTGAAGTTTGCTCGGAAGGAGGTCAGAGCCTGAACACCTACCAGTCCAGCCTGCAGAAGCTGAGAGGGCCTGGCCTTCTGGTGAGGCCACCTCTGCCCATGGCTTACACAGGATGCTGGCGTCAGGGGAAGACAGGGGGCTTAGCTTTGAAGGACTTGATTTGTCTCTGGGGCTGGGTTCAAAGGCAAAAGCTCTGACAGGCAGTGTTGCCGAAGACAGTATTAATGTGGCAGGGGCTGGGCGGGGGGGGCGTGGGGAGTAAAGGCTCTGAAGTTTGCCTGTGAAGCTCTATCATGTATACAGACAGGCCTCCGTTTGGAGTGACCACCCAGACACATGCACGGATTGGCATTTAGCAACTTTCCAAATTCGAATTGCAGTATAAAATTAAATCCACATTTAAGGGCTTTTAAAGCATAGCCTATTTATTCAGTGGCTTTTTATGAAGCCCTCACCGATTTATAATCTATGCGGTAACTCACTCCACACTGCTGAGAGCTGGGTGTTAACCCTTACCTGGAAGAATCATCTCTCCCCAGACGGAGCCAGTCTCAGTAACCTGGGCCTGCAAGACGATGGAGGCCCAGGGGTTGCTGCTCCCTCAAGGAGGCCAATGGGCAGCTGGTAGAGGGAGGTGATCTGTGGGTACCCTGACCCTTGCCCTGATGACCTACTTCTTCTCCTGGTCCTCTGGAAATCCCTGCGGGCCTGGAGCCTGAGATGCAGAAAAATTTATTCATTCAACACCATTTATCTAGAGCCCACTGTGTGCTGACCATGGGGGAGCCCAAGGAGGACATGGGCCAGCCTGCAGGGTGGGCTTCCCCTTCACATGCATGGGTGACTGGTGCCATGAACTCTTCCCCCCAGCCTCCTCCCCGCACCTTCCTGGGGAGTGAAGAAAGACGTGGCAGCCCCCCAGGAAGATCCCCAGGCCTTGGCTTAGCTCCTTTCGGGTGGGCAGGCTGTTCTCTGATGGTTTTCAATTAAGTCTGTCCTAGGGAGGAAAATCCTTTCCTGACACTTGGGCTAATGCAAGCGACTTTCTCTGCGGTGTCCTTCTGGAGAACGACTCGGGCCTTAGGGGGTGTTTCTTCCACTTCTGCTGGGGAGCATTTGTGCTAATAATTTGCAGTCTCAGTTACATAACCGGACCTTTGTCAGCGGTTTTCCGATGGGACCTTATGTGACGTTGGGGTTGGCTGTTCAGTAAGCATTTCTAAGGAAAGCTCCAGAAAGCCCATGGTGCTGTAATTGTGCTTCTGTCCTGCTGGGCTCCGCGTGCCACTGGGGCTCTAACTCAGGCTTCCGAACCTTTGTGGTGCTCTCTGTCCCTGAGGCAGCTGCTTCTCAGCGCACTCAATCCCCAAAACACCCTGAGTCTCTGAAACCCCCTGAGTGCGTCTGCACTGGCCGGGCCCAGCACACCTAGCTCTGGCCTCAGCGGGAGCAGGGACATTTATGGCAAGGGGCAGAGTGTGGTAGAAAGAGCTCTCCTACAGGAAATGTGAGCCCAAGCCAGCCCCACACCCTCTTGTTAAATGTAAAGCTCGCACTTCAGACCTCATTACCTAAGATCTCATTAGTGGCAACAATAGTAACTAACATTAATTGAGTGCCTTTTAGGCATTTTACATGTGTTATCTTATTTAATCCTATTCATGTTCCTATGAGGAACTGGTGTCATTCTCTCCATCTTACCAGCATGGAAACTGAGGCTAACAGGTTTAATACCTTGTCCAAGGTCACTTCGTTGTGGTAAGTGGTGGTGGCGGATGGCTGGGATTTGAAGCTGGGGCCACCTATGTAATGCTTTGTTAGCTTGTCCATTGGTACACGCACTGACTGGATGTTTTCTATAAATCCGGCTCTGAAGTCCTTGCCCTGGAGAAGCTCAGAGTCTAAGGGGGGAGGCTGTCCTCGAAGCGCACCGTGTGGGCACAGCCGAGGGGAAAGTGCTCAGGAGAGGATGTGCAGAGCACACAGCTCTGGAGGGCCCCAAAAGGGTAGGCTAAGCATCAGCGACTGTTGGCATACAGGAAATGCTCAGGCTTCATGGAAGCAGAGGGTGCTTAAGCTGAGTCTGGAAGAGTGGGCAAGAGACGCCAGGCAGCCCCGGGGAAAAGGGCACCCGGCAGAAGGAACAGCCTGTGTAGACGCACAGAGGGATGAAGCTAGCGCTGCCGCTGAGCACCTTGAGTTGTTCGGTATGGCTGGACTATGACAGGCCCAGGACCAATGGCAGGCTCATATGTCTGGAGGAAGTCTCATATGGATGGAGGGAAGGGCCTACATGGAAAGGCAAAGGGAAAGTTAAGTCCATGGATCTCAACGTCATGCCAAGGCCCATCTCTGCTATCCATCAATGACTTTCTCTTTCACCTTTAAAACTTAAAATCCATTTTGCATATGGTCCCCTTTGGTGTCAGTGTTGTAGGCTCTCACACACGCATTAAGCAGTTGCAAGCTGCTGAACCCAGCTACGTGCTCTCGGGCGTCTGGGAATCTCTCTCCTTGTAAAACCTCCCCCTCGCCCCACCCTCACCCCACAGTCTTAACACGTGGGAAGTACCTACTATACTCGTCACTTGTCTTCCTCGGTACTCCCCACTGCCCACCAACCACTACAATGACACTGAGCAGTCCTAATCCTAAATTGGATGTTCAGGAGATTATGAAATTAGTGTGTCCTGCTGAACTTCTTCAGTGTCTCTTATGTCCTTTTGGAAAATCTCAAGTAATGGGAGTGAACTAGGAACAGTTGGAATGAATGTTGGCCCCAAACATTATCATAGCAGAATTAGTTGGAGGGGGGCAGGGAAGGACACGGTCAGTTCAGGCTTCACACTCACCACACTTATCACCCCATATCATACTGGCCTCCAGACCCTGAAGCTGAATCTCATTCTCCCCTGCCCCCAGCTCTGCCCGTGTTCTTGGATGGGAAGATTCCATATCATGAAAAGGCCAGTACTCCCTGGGTTAATGTATACATTTAATATAATTCCAATAACATACCAATGGGTCTTATTTTCCCCCTGGAACTAGACAAAGCATCTTAAAGTTTATACGAAAATTTAAACAAGCCAAAACCCCTGAGAAATAACTAAAAAAAAAAAAAAAAAAAAATAGAGCAGGGAGTGGAGGCTAGCCCTACCAGACAACTTGCAAACACTATACAGCCTCAGTAATTGGAACGGTGTGGCGGTGGCGTAGAAAGATAGACCAAGGGACAGAGCGCTCCCAAGATAGGCCCAGCACATATATAAGAAATTAGTAAATGATACAGGTGGCCTCCCAAATCAATAGGGTAAAGATCAATTTTAAATAAAGGCTATGGGGACCACAAAATAGCGATTTTTGGAAAGAAAAAGATAAATTTGGTTCTGTGCTTCATACCATGCATGGGGAAACTCTCCGGGTGGAACAAAGATTTAAATGTTAAACACACACACAGATGCTGTAAGGAAACATGGAGATGACCTTGGTTGAGGACAGCCTTTCTAACTATGATTCAAAATCTGGAAGTCAAGGAAAAGATGGGTAAATTTGATTATGTAAAAATAAAAAAGTTTATGCATGTCTGAAACACCGTAAGTAGAGTCAAAAGGCAAATGACAAACTGAGAAAAAGTACTTGCAATGCATATCACAAAGCTAATCCTTCTAACCCGAAAAGAATTAGAACTCAGAAAGATCCATACCCAGTAGGAAAATGGACAAGGGATATGAACACCGAGTTCACAAAACAGAAATGCAAATGGTCTTTTCCTTTTCCAACAGATGCACACCCTGTTCAGAGTGGGAGGGGTGCCAATGAAAATGACACCGGGAGATACAGTTTTCACCTCTAAGCTCTGGCAAATTCCCAGATCTTGACGATACACGGTGCTGGCTAAATCGTGGGGAAGCTCGCGGCCTCCGCCATGGCTGGTGGGGTGTAAAGCGAAGGGCTTCCCTGGGTGAGACCCTGGTAATGTCTTCCCCCAACACAAATGCATCTGCCCTTCCGCCCAGCCATCCCACTTGTGGGGGTCTATCCTACAGGCACAGCTGCACAGGTGTGACGTCACATATGTACAAAGCCGTTCATGACGGTACTGCGGCTGACCGAGCGCTGGGAACACCCCCATGTCTGGCAACAGGGGAGGGGATGAATACACTATGGTACATCTACCCAGCGGAAAACTGCAGCGGGGAAAAAGAGGGAAATCTCCGTGTAGGGATGTGTGGAGATCTCCAGGATATTTTTGTTAAGTGGAGAAAGCTAGGTAGAGAATATGTAAACAGTATCATATCTTTTGTGGAAAAATGGGAAAAAATACATGAATATATATATGTATATTCATTTGTGCTTGTATTTGCATGAAGAAGCATTGGGGGGATGAAAAGGAATGGATCAAAGGGTTCTCTGTGGTGGGGGACAGGGGAGGTATGGAACAAGTCTTCTCTGGGTTTCTTTATTTAGTTGGGGCTTTTGATGAATACATTTTTTTATCTGACTTGTTCTGGAAGTCCGTATGTTCTAACCTAGCTTGATCTTAAGAATCACTTGGCTTACTTGTTAAAATTAATCCAGATCCCAGGCCTCTGTTTGTGACGGGCCCTGGGAATGTGCGTTTTCCCACAGGCACCAGGTTTCCCTGGGAGGGCGGAAGCTAGGGGAGTGCTGAAGCCCATCTGTGGCCACAGGAGCCAGGCAGACAAGACCAACCCTATGTCGTGACCCAGGTCCTGAAAACCCGGGTTCCCATGGGATGGGCATAGAAATCTTGCTCCTTCCCCTGGGGATCCTGCTGTGCTCCCCCATGGGGCTGGTCCTCCCATCCCACAGAGAAGCACCGCCATTATGTGCCTTTCTCCAGCAATCAAAAGCATGTTGGGTTTCCTTTTCCACAGTTTTGCATTATGAAAATGACATACATTTATTTTTGTTTTTAAATATGAAATATTATACTCTTGAAGATCCTTTTTCAAACTACCCCTGCCCTGGCCCGTTCCCCAGGGCATTCTGAAAGCTCCGATGAATATCTCTATTCACCCACCCAGGAATGTCCCTCTCCTACCCCCAAACCTCGCTCAAGGAAACTGATGGAAGATGCTTCAAGTGATCCCTCTGGTCCTTCCTCTCCTTCCAGGAAGCACTGCCTTCATGTCTACGGAGGGGATAATGCAGAGGGAGCCCCTAGTCCTGAGAGGCGGGCATTGGGTCACAGTGGCAGCTCAGTGGCTCTGGGGGGATCTCTTGGCACCAGGCCATCTCCCCTTTCTCTCCTTCTGGAGGTCTCCTCCCTGCCCACAGGCTGTGTGTCCCCAGGGCCGTGTGTCCCACAGGCAGGTCACCTGTGCTGCCTCACCTCCTTGCTGACTAGGCACATAAGCCTCCCCCCACTTTTTTTTTAAAGGGTTTTTATAATTAATTAATTAACTATTTTTTTAGAGAGAGAGAGAGTGCGAGCGGGAGGTGGGGGGCAGAGGGAGAGGGAGAGGGAGAGGGAGAGAGAATCCTTAAGCAGGCTCCATGCCCAGCGTGAAGCCTGCTGCGGGGCTTGATCTCATGACCCTGAGATCATGATCTGAGCTGAAATCAAGAGTCAGACGCTTAACTGAGCCACTCAGGCTCCCCCTTTGTAAGGGTTTTATTGGTAATCCCCATGGGGGAGTAGTAAGGAGTAACCCAAGTAATGACCATGCAGGAGGTACAGAGGCTGAAGAAACAACAAGACCATGGTCTTGGTCCTCAGGCGTCAGTTTTGAGGCCCTCTCTGGGATGTGCTCTGGAAATTAGGGAGATGTTCCTGGAGACCCTGTGCTAAGTGTTGGCCCCGTAAGCCCCTCAGCTGCCGAGAATGTGCCAGGGGGACCCGGACGGGCTCTGGCTGAGCGGTGTCCAGCGAGGGCTCGCTGTGGGACCACAGCCAGAGGGGCAAGACATGGAAAGAAAGTGGGCTTCAAGCTGTGGAGGCCAACCGTCCCCAAGGACAGTGGTGGTTCTCTGCAGCCTGGCCCTTTGCCCCACCCTCTCTTGGCTGCTCTTGTATTTTGCTTGTTTTTGAGTTTTTGTGTGTGGGTTTTTTGTTTTTGTTTTTTGGTGTCAGGAGGAAAAAGTCTTATTTCCTTCCTGTTTCTCTCTGAAGTCCCCGAGGACTAATGAGAACGTGTCCTGGGAAAACTTGGGTTTTCCAACAAAATGCGCGAACAACAAGGAATCATGAGCCAGAGATTACTTTTGCCAAGCCCGGCCTGTAGTAGGCGTTGGGTGTGTGATGCTGGCAAGAGCAGCCCCCTCGCCAGCACTCTACCCTGCCTGGATTCCCCCTGTGACCCCAGCACCCCGTTGGCAGAACATCTCGGAGTAGGGAGAAGGAGTAGCTGTGAGACTGGGGTCGTGCCCTTTTCCTCTGCCGTTTCCTCCCCTGTGAAATGGGGGGCTGCTCCAGGTCCTTCTGCAGAGCCCCTGCCAGCTGGCATTCCTGCCTGGCACCTGCCCTCCACCGGCACCTCTCTGCAGCAAACATTTGGGGGTAAAGGGAAGCCCCTTTGAGAGGCAGCATCTCTCAGCCCCTTGCCCTAGAGGACCGAGCAGCTTTTGCTGGACTTCCTACCATGGCCAGAGCAAAGCACGGATGGGCAGGCTCAAAGAGGGGGCTCCGGGGGACGATGGGCCAGCTGTCCCCAGGCCGACAGCGCATGCATGCGGGGTGTGGCCCGGCTGCCCACCCGCCTCTCATTGGTCTTTTCTCAGTGTGGCTTTAAACCAGCACTGAGGGAGGATCAACAATGTGTCAAACTTCAACCCCGTTTGGAAACAGACATTTTGTTCCACTAGTCTCTTCACATTTTGCAGGAGTTCAGGCTCCATTTCCTGCCACCTCCCCTGCCACGCCTCCCCCCCACCCCCGGCTCCGGCCTTGGCTGGATGGAGAGCAGCCCATTCTCCCAGGTTCTGGAGCCACAGCATTAGGGGGACATCCAGGCAGATGAGCCCAGCTTGGTCCTCCGGGCGCCAGGGTGGGCAGTCTGGAGAAGCTCCAGGGACTGGAGCTCTTAGGAACATTCTCATAATTAGGGGCCCAGAGGGCTCTGACATAAACAGACTGGCGTGTGTGCAAGGTATTTGGCGGGAACTGCTGCCCATGGAGATGATTTTGAAGCAGCCAAGGATATCTTTGGGAAGTTCCTACTTTCCTTTGTGTCCCCTCCCAACCCCTTCGGTGTCCCCTCTCTCGTTGACCCTGTCTTTACCGCTCACGTCGGCTGACATGGGCCCCACCCTGTGGTGGGGTACAGGACACAGGGAGCTCTGCTCCCTGTGTCCTGTACTCATTTACTCTGTCGACACGCAGAGGTGGGCGCCTGTGCATAAGTGCGGGTCACGCTGGGGGCATGGCAGCCCTGCCTCTGAGGAACCGATGGTCAGGTGGGGCCATGAGTGCTGCCTGGCCTGCCCCCAGTCCACGGCGTTCAGCAGAGGCTACTCATTCCTTCCCTTCCACTGAGTTCATGTGCCCGCAGCATTCTGATGTTTCCAGGAGAGCAACTAAATGGAAAAAATGCACGCTGAGACGTGAAGTCCCCGTTATTCTCCCTGGGATTGCTTCCACCTCCCACAAGGGAGCCGAGAATTGCACGTCCTGGAGGGAAGGACCCTTCCTCGTGGCTCTGGCCCCTCTGGTTTCGGCCCCTCTCCTCTCCACATCATCAACCTGCACCTTCCTGCTGCAAAGCGGCCAGAATCTCATGTAGATGGTCAACATATGGTGTGCATGAGTGTGGGTGTGTTTGAGCACTATTTTTGGAAAGAGGCTGGCGCTGGGAGTCCAGAAACCTGGATTAAGATTGCTGTTAATTAGCTTTGTGACCTGGGGTGACTCATCACACCTCTCTGGACCTCACTTTCTTTATAAAAGAAGGTAATGTGATCTGCCCTGTTCACTTCATGAAAAGTAATCCTGGGAGACGGTCAGAGAGTGTCTGTAGATGTTTACCAGTGCTCGACAAGGTGCCTTCTGAATACTAGAGATCTCCCTTGCTTATCCTGGCGTGCTCAGTAGTAATGGTCTCACGCCATTTGGCAGCCTGGAACTGATTAGCAGCTGGGGATCCCCCGGCCCACAGTTCCGCAGACACCCACTCTGTGAATGTTTCTGTGAGTCCCTTCCTGGCTCCAGTGAGCTTCCAACACCGGCCCTGATGAGGGTAGCCCTGGGGGTTTGGGAGCTGCTTCCCAAAGTGCCAGGAACCACACCCCTCGCGCCCTTGCTCTGGGCTCTTTGTCCATGACTGGGGAGTACGGGAGTATAAGGCTCACGCCTGGCCTCAGCGTCAGGACATCTTGGATGTGTAATGGACCCCAGAGGGCCCTGCTGAGGTTACCTTCCTGGGCCTGGCCGAAGCTGCACTCACCCTGGCTCCTTCTTCCTTACAGATTTCTCCAGGGAGCACACCCTTGGGAAGTCACTCCCACATGAATCCCAGCTCCGAATGCTGGGGTCTGTTTCTAGGGAGGTTGACCTGGGGGAAAACTTTCTGGAGATAATGAGCTGTTAATTTTGGCAGGGGAGGAAGAGAGAAGAGGAAGGGAAAGTTGTTGAATAGTTACTAAGCACCAACTCTATGCCAGGCACTGTGTTAAATGTCTAATATGTCACCTGATCCTCAAAAAAAAAAAATGTGTATGATTGCTATACTTTCCATTTTATAGTTGAAGAAACTGAAGCTCAGAGAGTTGAATAGCCAGGTAACTAAGTTAGCAAGTGACACTTGGAACTCGGGTTCCACACTCTCTGCTGTATTCTGTTGTCTCCCTGGTCTGCCATGATTTTGGGGTGCCTGGGCTGGCTTTGGGGGGTACCTGTGTGCAAGGCATCTCCTTGGACTGGGCCTGAGTATAGCCCCCTATAGTCATATCCTTGAATGTGGGACAACCTTGGGAGCCTTTTGTTTCTCTTCCAGACAGCAATGTGTGTGGGGGGTGTGCGCACGTGTGTGTGTGTGTGTGTGCGCAGAGGGTGGGGCTGGGGCAGAAGGCATCCTTTTACCCTGGTAATGAGGTTTAATTATCAACTGCCTTCCAAGGGCTTTGAGGGTGACAAGCGGGGGAGACGAGCTGGTTTCTAATGTCATCTGTCATAACCTGCTCTAACGCTGACCAGATGCCTTTTGTCCCCCCAGCTTCACTGATTCTCTCTCTCAACCAGGCGCTGGCACATTGCTCCATCTCCTGCCTGTGGGAGGGAGTTGGGGGGCAGTTGTTACCTTTTCTCCTTGCCCTTTCTCGAGAAAGAAGATATGGATGTCCTCCCAGGATGCAGAACAAATGATGAACAAAAAGCTTCGTGACCTTGAGCCTGTCAGCTTTCTGGGCCTCTGTTTATCCCCCTGTAAAATGGACGTGGTCACACCTGCCTGGCCTTCTTCATGGAGTTGGTTGAGGAAAGAGTGAGAGAGCAGGTGGAGACGTGCTAGCAGGGAGACCGCCCACAGAGAGTCGGGTGCTGTCTCTGCACCTCTGCCTTCCAATGTGAGAGCAGAGGGCCCTCCCTGGAGTTGCCCATGGGGTGGGGATTAGGCTCCACGCTGCAGGGGAGGATCCTCCACAGGGCAGGGCACCCCCAGCTGCTATGCAGTCTGGTCCGCGACCTAAGTGTCCCCTGCACGCCCCTCCCCGAAGAGCCCCGTAAATTGCCTGGGCTGAATTCTGCACACACCTCAGTGGAGGGGGATTTATTTGCCAGATATACAGCGTCTGCAAGAAGGACCTCTTATGAGTCAGTGTTCAAATATGTGACTGGCTCAATAAACAGAGGTTTGTTGTAAATTAAGGAAAGGAAGCGAGGTGCCTGCGACAGCCCTTGTTCATCTACTGCTTTCTATTAGCAACACTTTCCCCTTAAGTAGTGCATAATTCCCTGGGAGCTGCTGGGCAGGCAGCTTCGAAGGGGGGATGCAATTACACTGCAGTTGTTAGGTAGTTAGACCTACACAATAAGGTCACGAGAGGACCAGGGGCAGCCCCTGGGGGGCTCGGCTGGGCTCCCCAGACAGGAACATGAGTTGCCTGACGTCCTCTGAGCAAAATTCGGGCTGGGGTGGTGAGGGGCAGTACAGGCCTGCGAGGGCAGGGGCAGCCTGGGAGACAAGGCTCTAACTCTCATCACTGGGACCAGGTGGGGTTGCTAGGCTCATGGCACCCGGGGGGACGCGGGTTGATCAGCAGCTGCTGGCAAGGTGCAGCTGGTGCTGACAGACACAGCGGCTTGGCAACAAGGCTGCCCAGACACAGGGTTCAGCCTGGATGAATGAGGCCTGCTGGCAGTATGGAGGGGTCTAAGGAAAGGAATACTGTGGGGTGAGGGGGACCCGGGCAAAAATCCAACCAGGCTGTGGTTGCCTCAGAGGGAGCTCTCCAGGGAGCTGGCTGGCTGGCGAGTCTTGTCCCTGGGAGGCGTTTTCTGGCATGTTCCACTCCCCAGCTCTTTCTGGGCAGGCCCAATAGGGCCCCATCCCACACACAGCCCCAGATTCTGAGCCAGTCCCACCTGAGGCAGGAAGGACTTAGGTATTCCAGCCATCCTCTCGCTCCCTGTCCCCCAGCCACATGGGATGCCTCAAGTGAGGCATCCCGGGCTCCTGAAATGTATGTCAAACTATGGGGCGTGGGTGGCCCCTCTGGTCCTTGACGTAACTGCCCGTGCAGGCGTACAGTGAGATGTCACCATCCCAGCTGTCCCTAGGCAGCCCCCCATGAGGTTGCTGCCAGGTCATCCCTGCTCCCTTTCAGAGGTCGACCTCCTCTTCCCTGTAAGTACTGGGGGAAAGTTATTTAGAAAGAAGGGAGGGCATCCTCGACCCCTCAGTCATTTAGGCAGACCCTGGAGTACTCTCAGTGACTCGGGACACAAGATTTTGACACCCGAGAGGCAGGAGGAGGCTGCAGGGAGATGTGTTTGCCCTTTTCCTGAGACTCTGGTCAAGGAAAGACCTAGCTGCCTGAGCGGGGGTGGGGAGGAGAACAGAGAGTAAATGGAAAAGTGTGTTGATATCCCACAAATTTTCCCCACCATAATTGAGAATGTCAGAATTAACAGGGACCTTGGCCAGCTTCTATTCAGTCCCCTAGTTTATAGATGGAATTTCGAAGCCCACAGGTCGATAGCTTCTTAGTGGCAGAGGGTGCCTTCCTCTGGAAGAAGAGTTCACAGAATACCGGAATGTGCCTGGCATGTGGTAGGTGACTAATACATTTTAATTGAATGAATGAATGAATGAATGAGTGGTGGGTGCGAGGGTGAGGGTGGTGGAGATTCAACTAGAGCTCTACAGCTCTGGCCCTTTTTCTTTTCCTCCCTCCCTCCCTCCCTTGCAGCCTCATGGCCTGCAGGGACAATGATAACAGCAGTAGGGCATTCTAGAATAAATGCTGGAGGTTATTTGCAACCAGAGGCCAGCCCCTGCCCAGGTGCCACTAGGGCTTCAGGGCTCCATGTCATATGCTGTAAGCCACTCTTGCCCCACCGGTGTGCTGCCGCAGGTGGGTTGGGAAACTCTGGATGCTGCCTTGCACACCGGGGCTATGGAGCTGGCTGGAAGCACACGCAGGCCTCAGGGGTTGGGGATATGGCCGGAGTAGAAGAGAGACTGGTAATTTCTATTCCAGGCTTCAAAGGAGAGAAGGTCTCATTTGGCTAGCAGCACAGATGTTTGTCCCACCACTGATCATGGGTACAGCTCCGCACTAGGGCAGTTCAGAGATTGAAGGCCAGGCTGGGCCCTTATTGGAGCACTGACACTGCATGCGTGGGGTGGGGGTGGGGGCTTCTCAACGTTGTCCCTCCCTCCTAGGTCCCCTGCACCCTCCCCTGCTCTAAAGTACCCATAGTTAGCTGAACAGTTTCTGCTCCACTGTTCTGAGTACAAGAATGTCTTCAAGATGGCAGGGGTGAAAGGCACTCCTAGGTTTATGGGATTGGAAGAGAGCTCACCTCAGTTCACTTGGGGGTGATGGGAGGGCTTTTTTGAAGTCTAGTCTAGAGGCTTCTCTGTCCAATGTCCTGTCTTATCTTCCCAGGCTTGATCAGAAGCCTGCATTCCCTCTGTGTCTCTTTTCTACTTACCTTCTTATTTAGCTAAGTCTTCACTACACTCCTTGAGCCCAAGGAAATGGCTGCTTGTATAGGACCTCAATGTTACTCAAGTCCAGGGAGAACCAATAGCACCCGCTCGTAGAGCTGTGAGCACGGGGCCTGTCCCCAAGATGGTTCTCCAGGCCTGCTCTGTCTCTTGTCAGCAAGCCTATATAGTCTGTAACTAGACTTCTCCAGAAGTCCCTAACTTTTACTCTTCTCCCACTCTGGGGCTCATTTGGTGTGGCCCATAGCATATGGTGGGAAGATGAAGGGCCCAGGACACAAACACCTCATTTGAAGCCTGGCTCTGTGGTATGATCTTGGGCAACTCAACCTCTCTGTGTTTATTTTTACCAAATTTAAAACAGATAATGGGGTGAGGATTATATGATAATCTCTAAAGGTACTTTGCACATTCTAAACCACTAGGCAAGTAATGGTTATGATTGTTTAGTTGGACCCTGGGTTCATCCTAGCTGAGCATGTAGCTAGCCAACTTGTCAGAAGAACCAGGCTGTAAAGGACAGACTTTCACCTTCCCTATTACAAACCCCAGTTGAGGGAGTGTTGAGGTGGGGCTTGGGGGCTCTAAGATGAACGCCACTGACTTGCACTTGGCCTTCATTAGACATGCACTTCACAGATGCTCACCGAACACCTGTTACAAGTGGCACTTGGGTACAGCAGTGGACAAAACAGACACAGTCCAGGTCCAGCAAGGAGATGCCGCAGTAGGATCAGATTTCCTGGGGAAGGAATGAGGAAAGACAGGGAGAGCCTTCTTACTGTGATGCGGGCCAGATAACCTGCAGAAGGAGAGAGGGAAGGAAGGAGGCTTGGGGTGGAAAGAGCTTCCGACCAAAGCACAGTTCCAGGACTGGTTTGGCCTGGCTGGTGGGGAGTCCTTGAACCAAATTTGGCCATCGGAGGAGTCTTGCATTTTGCTGTGCTCAGCTGCCGGCTAGGAGCAGCCCCTAAGGAGTGTGGCCTCCACATGAGCGTGGTGGTGGATCCCAAAGGGGTCAGACTATTGGTCAATTACGCTTCTCGTGGCAGAGATCCGAACAACACATTTTCATGGCCACAACAGACAAAAGTTCTTATTCTCACGGGCTGAGGGAAGACAGACAGTACTCCACAGATGTAATAAACGAACTAACAATACAAGTCCGTAAGTACTATGCAAAAATGAAGTGGTATGAAGATCGGAAGTGCCAGGGTGGGCACTTTTACAACTTAACTAGGGTGGGCAGAGCAGGTCTCCTTCTCAAGTCCTGAAGCTAAGCCCTGAAGGAAATGAGGAAGTAGTTAGGTGGATATGTGGGGAAAAGTGTTCTCTGAAGAGGGAAGAGCCAGTGCAAAAACCCTGAGGTAGGATCACACTTTGGCATGTATGAAGAACAGCAAGGAAGCAGACATATGTGGAGTGGAGTGAACCAAGAGATTGATAGAAGAGGGCATCTGAGATGGGGAAGCCTGTAACCACTGTAAAGACGTGGCTTTTACTCTGAGTGACGTGAAGAGACTTTGGAGGGTTTGAGGAGGGGAGTGACATGCTCTTATGTCTTAAAAGGATCAGTGTGTCCCTGTGTTGACGTTGAAGAGTAGGCTCTAGGCAGCCAAGATAGAAGACTGGAGACCAGTTGGGAAGCGATGACATTAATTCAGATGAGAGACAGTGGTGACTTGGAGCAGGGTGGTGTCAGTAGAGTCGGTGAGAAGTAAGGGGTCAGGTTCTGGACATATTTTGAAGGAAGAACCAATGGGATAGCCTGATGAATTGGTGAGAGAAAAGAGAGGACTCAAGGATGATGCCATTTTGGGCATGAACAACTAGAGGAACTTGGTGCCAGAACCATAAAAATATAATGTAGAACTTTCCAAACTAGCAGAGGAAAATTTTATCTATCCGGTGGGAAAGAAGGAGGGAGGAAAGAGTAAGGAAAATAGAAAAGGTGAAATGAAATGGCAAACCCAATTCTTAACATAACATCCATTTACCATGGTATAGATGGATTCAACTCAATCTAAAAGACAGAGACTCTTAAATTGGATTGAAAAACACAGGATTTAGGAATATATTTTTTATAGGAGACACAACAAGAAGATGGAAATAAAGGTGTAGAAGAAAATATAGTAAGCAAATAGGAGCAAAAGAAAATTTATGAGAAAATAAAAAGAGGAATATTCAGTAAGGAATGAAAGATCATAAAACTGTAACAATCATGAAAAGTATATCCCCATCTACAATACACCCTCAAATGTATGTGTGTACTTATACACATGCACACACATGTAAAAATAGCTGCAGTAACACAGGGAAAAAGATATAAATCAATATTTTAGTTGAATATTTTAACATGTTTTTCCAAAAGTTGATAGAGCAGGCAGACAAAATTTGTTAAATATATAGCAGCATGGAACAACTTGTTTATTATTAAGCTTATGCTTAAATATGTGTGTCTAGTCACACACATATATAACTGTACTTAACAAACAGAAAATGCACATTATTTTGATTATAGGCAGAACATTCTCATTCACCATAAATCAGGGTGCAAAGGCAACCTCAGTAAATTCCAAAGGACTGACATCACACAGATGATGTTTTCTGACTCGAAATCAGCAAAAAACCCAAAAACATGTAGGTATGGAAACTAAAAAATAGCACTATTAAGAAGTCTATGGATTAAAGAAGAAACAGTAAAGACAGCTGCAAAATATTTAGAACTAAATGAATAAGCCATATGGAAAAATTTGTGGGGCAAAGATAAAGCAGCATGTAGGGGAAAATGTGTAGCCTTACATCCACTTATTAGAAGGCTGAAAACATACGAGCTAAGCACACATCTATGGGGGCTGAGATGGCAGTGGCAGAATGAGCCTCCAGAAAAAAAGGGAATGCTGGATATAAAGACAGAAACACACGAAGAGCAAATTACAATTAAAAATCACAGAAGCTTAGCGAAGCTGAATGTAGGTCTTTTGAAAAGATTCGTAAGATTACACAAAACCCTGCAAGACTGAGAAAAAAAAGGACATAAATAAAACTGAATGAAAAAGGAAAATGACAGACATAAAAGATTTTTTAAATAAGAAATCATAGTACAAACAAATATTACGAAGCACCAATAAATGTGAAAAATTAAATGAATTGGATAGCTCTCCAGGAAAATGAGAAATGCCAAAATTGTCAAAGAACAAAAAGAAACCTCAGACAGACCAGTAATGAGTAAAGAAATTAAAATCATGACTAACCCCTCCCTTTAAAGCCGGGAGCCCAGACCACGTTCCAGTGGAGTTCTACAGAGAATTCATGCAGAAATAGCCCCCATCTTGTAGAAGCTGTCCTAGAAAATAGAAAAAGAAAAACAAAAGCTGTCTGATTCATTGAATGAAATTGTTTAATTGTCCCTCTTAAACCAGACAAGGACAGGAGGAAAAAACTGTAGGCACATTTCGCTTGCCAAAATAGATGAAAACAATAGTAAATAAAACATTAGCTAACAGAAGCTGGTAATATACGTATTAAAAACAATTGCTGCAATTATGCTGGGTTTATGAGAAAAATATAGGGGTGGTTTAACAGCAGAAAGTCTAGCAATTCACCACATTAATGGGCCAAAGGAGAAAAAAAATCATGTGATTAGCTCAAGATTTGCAAAAAAGCATTTGATGAAGTTCAATAATCATCAATATGACAAATTTCTCAGGAAACCAGGAATGGAAGGGAACTTCCCTGACTCTGGAAAAGCGGCTTACCCCAAACCTACGGAGAAACATGAGCTTCGTTGTTTTATTTTTTAAGCTGACGTGTTGCACCCATGTCTGTTTGGCCCCAAATCTCATGCTGTTTCCCATGGGTGGGGCAAAGGCTGAGGTGTGGCCCGCTTTCAGAGATTTTTGGAGCAAGGCCCTTTTGGTTGATTATAACAGAAAATCACTTAACTCAGTTCTGTAAAAAGCGGGGACTTGATCATAGCTGTGACAGGGACACAAGTGTTAAGTTACAAGTCTTCCTGGATGGTCATGTACCTTGCCTGTGCCTTGCCTGTGAGCAGGTCCTATAAGCGACACCCACTCACAGTGCGTGGGGCCATGGATGAGTCATGAGTATTTGGCAGTGAGGGGAGAGATGGTGGTGGCTTCCACAAGAGAGAGGGTGTATTGCTCCACAGATGCCTTCTGGAAGCATTTAGTAGAGGGTGAAGGAAGAAGGGGTGGAGAGGTCTGAGCAGCAACCCTGATGTGGGGGACTCAGAAGGGAAATTGTTAAAAGCACTTAGAGAAATTTTGCTGGTACTGCTAGGCAAAGCCTCCTTTCCCCTTAATCCTCAAGACCTTTAGTCAGGAGCTATGGTTCATCTTTGGGCCTTTTGGTGTTTAGATATGTGAGTTGTTGTGTTTTTTTCCCCCAATGTGTCCTCATAATAAAACAGGAGCAAAACAACTCCCAAATTTTATTTAAACCGCATGAAGATGGAGGATCTCATGGAACCCTCGCTCCTGGAATGGGGTCCGGGCTCTGTGGCTGAGCCTCCCCCTCTGGGACCTCACATCCTCTCATGTGTGTGCTCCCTTCACGCTCTGCCTCTCCACTCTTCTTCTCCCTTTTGCTCTTGTTCTTTTCTTCCCCCAGATCCACAAAGATTTGGGGATTGTGAAGCAAAGACCCTGTGCAAAGCGTGTGGAAATTTCACTTCCTTATTTCAAAGGACCAACAGAGACTGGCTGGTGCTTCTTTGACCTAAGTTGGATTTCTTAGAGGAAGGAAATTGGATTGCCCCAGCGGGGTCACTGTCCACCCTGTTCCAACCTGTGTGGCCAGAGGTGGGAGAGTGTGAAGGGGTGGACGGACCAGGGTCATTGGCACAAGCGTGGCTAGACGGGTCCATCTCTGTGGTTGGGAGGTTGGATCTCAGACAAGGGAGGTGTGGCTTGGCTGGACTCCCCAAGTTCACTCTGCACCAGTCTTAAAAGATGACAAAGACGAATATTACGACCCAGAGTTTGGCTGAGGTGGGTGACATGGGACTGTACCTGTGAGGTGGTCCCCGGGCTGTAAGGAACAGAATATATAGTCGCAATGTCCAGTCGTCTGGTGGTTTCTGAGGACACAGAGCTGGCTCTAACTAGGAAGAGGAAGCATATAAACAAAATTCATAACAGCTTGACACCCTCCAGACTGAACCCAGCGATTTTATTTTTACTTGCTCAGGAGGGGGAAGAAGTCATTGCTAATTCCACAATTACTTCATCCCGGAATACTTGTGAAAAATGACTTCAAGTGTAAAATATTGTCTACTAAAGAATTAACTTAATAGATAATTTGGATTCAATTATTGGCTCAATACTAAAATTTGCTGGGAAAAAGTGCAGGCAATATTTTATGACTATCACATGATGCAGTGATTGTGAAATTAGTTATTAATAGCTTATGAGAGAGACACTTAAAAAAAGTCAACCGGGAAGAAAATACATCACTTAGGCTTTTATTAGAGCAGCAAAGATGGGGGATTCTTCCTCCTCCATTTCTCAAGTGATTCCAATTTTGCTGACGGAACTTTTGCCTTGGCTTCTGTCCTTCTGCTCCCCATGTGTGTGATTTGGAGCTTGAATCATACATGAATTCTTTGGGAGCAATTAAAAGCTGAAGGTTGCTGCCATCCATCACAGTGAGGGGGACGCTCTCTCCACCTGCCCTGCGAGCTGGGGGCGACCTCTCACCTCAGCTCCACACCACTGATTATCTCCGGCCAACGGTGTGTGAGCACTGGGTGGACTTTTAAAACCAGAATGAACTGCAGGCAGTTTATCACCATTACTTTCTACCTATAACTTGCTTGCTAGTCAAAGGGGAAATTTTGTTGAAGTCCCCTGTGTTCTCTTTGGGGGTGAAGATGATATACCTTCATTAGCTCTTTTAAAGTTAGTGCAGAAGCTACCTTCTAAATTAAATTTGAAATGACATTTGTTCATCCTTCCCACTTGTCCTTATTGGGCTCCTACTCCATGCCTAGCACTGTGGGGAGTAAAAGAGATGTCTAAAATATGCTCCATGCCCTTCTAGAGCCTGGGATCTAAGTAAGGGTATGATCCACGAAAGGGCACTTTTCAGGACGGGAAAACTGTCTAACTGAATGGCTGATACTCATGCCTGATACTAATACTGATCCCTGATGCAGCATGTGGCCTCCAGGGTGGGAATCCAGAGACAGGGAGGGTCCTTGCCAGAGGAGCAGCGTGGGAGGGCCAGATTCTGTGCAGCATCCCAAGAGCAATGTGAGGGGGAGGCTCATGCATTCCACAAGTACTGTGTTAGGTCCACCATGTGCCTGAAGAGCTCCATATGGACCTGGGTGCTAGGGATACAAAGCAGACCAATGTCTTGTGCAATTTGTGTGTGTGTGTGTATGTGTGTGTGTGTGTGTGTGTGTGTATGTGTAGTGGGGCCAGAGAAGATGACAGTAATCAATAAAGCATTGCCCTCGGCTAGTGAGAGGCCCTGCACCTGGGAAGTTACACCCTGTCCTCTCCGAGGTGATGACTGACTGGTGCTGGGGACAAAAGGCCAGTCCCCTTGCCTCACAGTGAGATCAAATCCATGGTGCAATTCCTGCCCCAGCATTCCCTGTGGACCATGCTGAAGCCAGTGACCCACTGAGAGCACATCCTTGCTTAGCTCCTTCCCTGCTCTGCCTACTTTCCTCAAGCTCCTCCTGAGAGGAGGAGGAGCCTTTGTAAACCGGTTACACAGGTGCCCCCCCTCAGGCTTTACTTCTAAGGACCCTGAATGAAGGTGATAAACTCTGGCCAAGTGAACACATCCACATTACCACCATCTGCATCCCAAACTTGACCACTGTCAGCACTCCTGTGAAAGGATCTCATGCCCCTTCCCAAAGGTTGCCATAAATCTGAATTACAACACCATAAATTAATTTTGTCTGCCTTAAAACTTTATATAAATGCAATCACATGGAATGCACTCTTTTTGTCTGTTGTCCTCCCTTGAAATTACAACATTTATTCATCATGTTGCAGGTAGTGATAACTCACTCTCTCTCATTGCTGTATTGCATTGTGTGTCTGTACCACAATTTCTTATCCTATCTAATCTCGATGGACATTTTGGACTGTTTGAAGTTTTTGCTATGACAAATAATGATGCTGTGAATATTCTTGTACATGACTTTTGCTGCATATGTAGGCATTTTTGCTGAGTGTATATTAAAACATGGGATTTCTAGGTCATAGGATATACAGATACATTTAGTTTTAATAGATATTGCTAAGCAGTTTTACAGTGTTTGTACCAACTTACTCCCCTACCAACAATGTCTGAGTGTTCTAGTTGTTCCACACCATTATTCACATTTGGTATCATCTGTGTTTTTCCATTTTAACAATTCTGCTGTGTGTACAGCAATGTTTCATTGTGGTTTTAATTTGCATTTCCCTGATGACTGATAAAATTGAACAAGTTTTTATGTATTTATTGGCCATTTGGATATGTTTATTTTGGTAAAATGCTTGTTCATGTCTTTT
Organism: Zalophus californianus; assembly: GCF_009762305.2. NCBI lineage: Eukaryota > Metazoa > Chordata > Mammalia > Carnivora > Otariidae > Zalophus > Zalophus californianus. Next base: position 159,403,945 of record NC_045596.1, read on the forward strand.
GCCCATTTAAAAAATGGGTGGCCTGTCTTTCTTTTCTTGACATTGGGGAGGACTCTTTTTTTTTTTTAATGTATTCTGGGCACAAGTCCTTTTTTTTTTTTTTTTAAGATTTTATTTATTTATTTGAGAGAGAGAGAGCATAAGTGGTGGGGAGGGGCAGAGGGAGAGGGAGATGCAGGCTTCCCGCTGAGCAGTGAGCCCGATGTGGGACTCAATCCCAGGACCCCAAGATCATGAATGGAGCCAAAGGCAGCTGCCTAACTGACTGAGCCATCCAGGCGCCCCAGTCCTTTGTTGTTATATACAATGTAAATACCACTTCCCACTCTAGATTGCCTTTCACTTTCTTAAGGACATATTTTTTTAAGAACAGAAGTTCTTATTTGTAATGTTACTGGTATTTCCTTTATGGTTAGTACTTTTGTACCCTGTTTAGGAAATCTTTGCCTAAGCCAGAATCCTGAAACTTCTCTACTGTATTTTCTTCTAGAAGGTTTTGACCCAAGCAATGGGAAGGATGGAGTTGCTAGCAATTAAGATGGGGAAGACCATGGGTAATGGGCTCCTGAGGCATGGGGGCAAGGTGGAGAGTACAGTTTTGGGTATGTGAAATTTGAGATGAGTATTAGATGTCCAAGTGGAATTTCACATAGGCCCTCATGTATTTGGATATATGAGTAAGAACTCAGGAGTTAGGTCATCAGAAAGACAGTGTGAAAACCTTAGGAAAGAGACCAAGTCCTGAGCCCTAAGGCACAACCACGTTGAGATTCCTGGATGAGGAGGAACCAGAAAAGGAGGTTGAGTGAGGACCCAGCCGAACGGGAGGACTACTGAGGAGGGGGTGTCCTGGAGGGCTGGCGAAGATGTGGATCAGGGACAGGGTGTGGTCAGCATTGTGTTGGATGCTGCTGATGAGCGCTGGAAAGTGAACCTTGGATTTAGCAATGTGGAGGTCATTGGTGACATCAATGAGCACCGTTTTGGAGGATGGTGAGGATGAAAGCTTGATTGGAGAGGGTTCAGATGAGGATGACCTGGATCAAATAGAGGACCGCTGCTGGCAGCCCCCCCCCCCCCCCATGTGGCCCAGATGAATAAGAACCCAGGCCAGGCATTGGTAATCTAGAAGCATGGGAGGTACAGGGAAGTCACAGTCAGGGCAGCCGACTCAGTGTGACCAGTTAATCCTGCCAGACACAGAGCTGTTTTTCTTGAGCCAGGTCCAATACTGTGCTCTTGGGCAGACCAGTGGGGGCTGGGGAGGGAGAGACAGCTTGGTGGAAGTCCTGGGCCATACCCAGCTCTTTAGCACAGCTCACCATACCATGTTCTTTACTACTTGGTCTTCGTTTGATTCTCCAACCTCATTCCTTCCTTTGATCCTTTCCTCCTGCTTCTTGTTCCCTAAACGCCAACTTTCAGTTTGGGGTGTCCTGTAGCTTCCGCTGCCCATACTCCAGCTTTCCTTGAGTCTGTTTCCTCTCTGAGATTCTCTCCCACTCCCTCTGCCCTACTGATTCCTACATGGCCTTCTAGACTCAGCTCAGGCACCACCTCCTCCAGGAAGTCCTCCACGATCACTTAGCATGCAGCATCTATCTCCTTCACAGCTCCCTCCTCATTGGGTTCAAGACGATCTCTTCATCTGTGTGTCTGCTGCACTAGATGTGGAGCTCCTTGTGGGCAGTGAGTGTGGACCTTGCCCATTTCTGTCCCTGCTGCACAATGCTGGCCCAGAGCAGGTGCTCACATGGTTTGGGCTGTTTGCTAGAGAGCCACTTACACTGAGGGTAGGGTGTGCACTGGCAGACGGGAGGGGGCATGGCATTCCAGGCATAGCAGTGTGAGCGAACACCGCAGAGCGGGGAGCCTGGTGTGTGTGAGCCCGAGAGTGGACCCGGTTGAGGATTTGAGTTATGAAAGCCCGGGATGGTGACAGCTCAGTGGGTGCCGACCACATCCGAGGAGACAGCAGGTGTGTGTGCGTGCGTGCGTGTGTGCGGCAGCTGAGGAGAGCAATTATGAACATCAAATCAAGCTAATTTACATGGGTAAGTGCAGCCAGTGAGGCTTGGCTTGTGGGGTCTGATTTATTTAGGGCAGGAGGGGATCCGGCAGGGAGCTCCCTTCAGGTGAGTGAGCAGCAGCGTGGCCACGGGTACAAATAATCCTGCTGTCAGCCAGAGTTAAAGCCTCGGTTACTCTGTTCTGTGCCCAAGGAGGAAGCATCCAGGCCGTTTCAGAGCGCTTTTAGACGGAGGGCCCTTTTCCCTTTTTCTCTTTCTGGAACACTGAGGGACTACTCTTTCATAAATAAGCTTGATTGCTTTAAATTTCTAATTACCAACGTGGAACGTGGTCAATGTATTACATTTGAGAAATGCGGAAGAGTTTAAAGACAAAAAGTGAAATTACTACAATTCTACTAGCTGGAGACAACCACTGTTAACATTTGAAAGAATTCCTTCCAGTCTTTTTTTCTATGTATATATTGCTTTTTGATGGGTATTAAAGAGGGCACGTACTGCATGGAGCACTGGGTATTATATGCAAACAATGAATCATGAAACACTCCATCAAAAACTAATGATATAATGTATGGTGATTAACATAATATAATAATAACAAAAATTCTTTAAATAAATAAAAATAGAAATAAAAAACTTCACAGAATTCCTTACTTACTACTTTTCCAGTCTGCTCTGATTTTTAAAAATTTAAGATTATATTTTGAGCCTTTTCCTATGCCCTTGGTCTTAAATCATCCACCTTGTAGGTGCACAATGTGTTTTTAAACCAGTCCCCAATTAGTGAACTTTAAGAATATTTCCAATTTTTTGTTCTTGTAAATAATACTTCAATAAAAGACATTGCTCCTGAGTCTTTGCCTGTATCTCTGATTATTTAGGGGACAGTCTTAGAAGTAGGGTTCTTGTTGTATACTGCCAACTCACTTTCCAGAACATTTATGTGTGTGTGTGTGTGTGTGGGTGGGTGCCCTTTTTTGTTTTGCTTTAATCAATTTATGCTCCTATCAGCAGTGATTGAGAATGATCATTTTATGGCACTAAATATTATTATTAAAAATATTTAATGGCCATTTTTATTTTTACATAGTGATCTCTATCCTTTGCCTATTTTTAATTGGTTGTTTTTCTTTTTCTTTTTAAATACAAGTTCCATAAATAATGTAAAAAGGATTGTTTAATTATATCCTTATCTTATTTTATTCTAATGTGTCATTTGCCTGTTTGTTTATAACAAGCACAAACTTTAATTTTGCATGTGGAACGTTTTCTCAGTCATTCTCTTTATGCTTACTTGGATAGTCTTCTCCTCCCCAAGAGGAATTAAATTTTCACCTATATTTTTCTACTTATTTTATGATTTTATTATGATTTTTAGGTTATAAAATTCATCTATCCATTAATTTTGATGAAAAAATTTCAATTATTAACCAAATAATTAACCAAATGTCCCAAATAACCCTTTTCTGACAGATTGAAGATGGCATCTACTTGTAAAATACATTCATATATGTGTGTGCATCATATGCTTCATTACACACTTGGGTTTTCTGTGAACTGTTTGTGGGTCCTTCCATAAGTTCCATGCCATTTGATCTCTGTTGTTATGGCCAGTTTTTAATACTCGCCACAGCAAATTCCTCTGATTATCATTCCTATTTTTTGTAGTGTTTTTTGGGAATCAATGCATGTTTATTTTTACAGAGGACCATTGAATCACTCGTTAAGGTTTAAAGAAAAAAAAAATTCCCTTGGGATTTTGGTTGGAGTTGCACTAAGTTTATAAATTAATATGTGAAGAAGTAAATATTCTTTATAACAGTCAGCTATCCCAGCCATGGATATACCATCCTTACTCAAGTGTTCTTTCAATAGGATGTTGTTTCATTTATATAGGATAGGGTGACCTTCCTGGCTCACCGGGAGGATGGGAGCAGGAGACAGAGGTGTTAGAGATAGAGAGAGGCTGGATGCAGCTTGTTACCATCTATCCTCAGTTTGGGTGGCCTCTCCCCAAGGCCCCACATGGGCTCTCTTTCGTGGTGGGGGGTACCTGCATCTGCCTGGAGGCCCAGGGCTGCTCACACCTGATCTGGGAACCTATAGCAGGCATGGCCTCTATTTCTAGATCTTTTTTTTTTTTTTTTGCTGCTTACGTCTTATTTCCACTTTCTTCATTTCTGATTATTTATCTAGCTCTGGATGTATAGTTTTGCATAGCTCTGGGCAGATGGGTGGTTAGCAGGTACTTTATCTGTTTTCTTACAGAAGAGCATCACCATAGATATCAGTCTTGATTTGGTACACATTCTGTATAGAGCTGGCAAAATACAGGCTCTGATTGCTCAAAATGATGCCCAGCTGTGATTTCCTGGCTCTCAGTGTCCCTAGTAAGTCACTAAATTAAGAATCCAGCTTATTCCTTGACCATTGCCTGCTGTCTAACTTGTTAGTCTTGTTAGTCTATCTTGTCAGTCTCTCTCTTTCATCTCCAGATAAAGCCAAAGTTGTACCTCTTAGCGCACGCGCGCACGCACGCGTGTGTGTGTGTGTGTGTGTGTGTGTGTGTGTGTGTGTGTGTTACTTAGGAAACTCTGAGCCTGCATAGCCTCTGGTCCCTAGTCTTTATCAGGAGCACCCTCAGCTCCCTACCTCCTCTCTCTTTGAGGTCTCTTTGAATAGAGAGGCCAGTCTCCCTGGGGCCAAGGGCTTGTATTGGAAACAGGAACAATAGGGTGGACAAGTTGGGTGAGGAGATCATTCTGGTCCTGGAAGTTGTCTTGAGACGGAAGATGGTCCCAGGGAGCACCCAGGCATTCAGACAGTCCTGGAACTCCAAACTGACAAGACCACAAGTTAGATTAAACCCAGACAACCAACCCTTATTCTCAGGGCATCCTCACTCTCCGGATCTAGAGTGAGGAGGGATTTGCCCGGATTGCTCACGGCAGAGAGATGTGTCCTCATTCCACGGCCAGCTCCATCCTCCAGTCCACTGTGACGGGACCTCAACTACTCAGCTTCACCCCTGCTCAATTTGGGCTGGTGGCTGGAATGGCTGTCACTGCTGGGTGTCTCCTCTCCTCCGGGCTTCCTGGTCTTGGCCGGAGGGGACTGTTGCAGGAGGACGGCAAGAGCAGAGGGAAGTGCTTGGGGAGCTGCTCCAGTTCTAATTGCTGCAAAGAAGACTTGTCAAAAGGCTTTGTCCCTTTGAGAAGTAGAAGGAAAGAACTTCTATAGGTAAAAGGAGAGGGATGGGAAAGGGAGGGGGAGTCCATTGCTCTGTATTTTCTTTCTTATCTGTAATTTAAATTTCTGGTTTTGGTGTGAATTTCTTTTGTGGAGAGGAACATTTCTTTAAACCCTCTGTCCCCCCATCTCAGACTTTTCTCAGGCATTCCTGGATGTGGCTTGTCAACCTTTCTCTGATCCTCACACCTCGCCTTTCATCTTTCTGCTCTTCTCTTGCCATGTCCCCCTCCCCCCACACACCTGCGGGGCACCCCCACCTCTCTCCCAGTTCTTCCAAGAGTTGGCTCTGTTTCAGAGTCATCCAGAATTGTCTAATTATAACAGATTAATCCATTAGGATTTATGCTTTTCTATTTACTGGCTGGAACTATCCATTTCACAGCTGTGGCTCCCCATCTAACCAGCTAGCAGGCAATTTAAATATAGAAAGCAATTTAACCTAGTTGGATACCGAGGCATCTTGCTTAATGTAGTGCATAAATTTTGGAGCTCTTTGCTCTCAGCCCTCAAAAGGGCAGCCAACAGTTTCATGTCCTGAAAAGATCTGGCTTTTCAGGGAATTTACACCCCAAGAAGGGATCCTGGGTATTGGACTGAAAAAAAAAAAGGAGTCTTTAAATGAGGTCAAGGGCAGTTTTCAGGTCGATTCAGTTTTCCCTCTTCTTCCTCTTTGGGAACAATAATCTTCTGCTTAACTGAGCTTTTGGGGAGTGTGACGTCAATTGGAGGGTATCTGATTTTTTTCTATCTGTAACTTTCATTTACTGCCTGTTTGGGTAAATAGGTTTATTCCCCCCACATTGTACCGACAGTCCAGGTCCCCCTGCCTGCTAAGAGCTGGTAGTCTGGATGATATTATGTATTATGTCCTAACCCCTTGGTACTCCCAAACCCCTGCCAGTGCCTACTAGATAGTAGACTCTTGCCAAGTGTGAGCAAGGCTGGGAAACAAGGTGGGGCGGTAGCTGTGTGGCCTGACGAACCCAACTCTGAGCCCCAAGGCAGGAGAAATAGTGACTGAGACACATGGGTTAAGTAAAATGCTTCCATTATGTGTGAACACATGGCCACCTCCCTTTCAGGGAGGAGGTGAGTAGGAAGAGATGTTTTGCTGAGAAAAAAAAAGACTAAGGGGGACATACTCAGTCTTCAAGAACTGCAAGAGCTGCCAAGAAGTTGTGGGATTGGATTTTTCCTTTCCTTTTCCACATGACCCCTGAGGGCAGAAATATTAGGCTAAGCAATGAAATTATGGGAAGAAAGAACTGGATTTCTGTATAGGAAGAGAACTTGGCATTGATCAAAGTTTGTTGTTTCTTCTTTTTTTTTTTTAAAGATTTTATTTATTTATTTGACAGAGAGAGGGACAGCGAGAGAGGGAACACAAGCAGGGGGAGCGGGAGAGGGAGAAGCAGGCTTCCTGCCGAGCAGGGAGCCAGATGTGGGGCTCGATCCCAGGACCCTGGGATCATGGACCTGAGCCGAAGGCAGATGCTTAACCGACTGAGCCACCCAGGCACCCCTAAAGTTTGTTTCTAATGAAATCTTTTTTTAAATTAAAAAAAGATTTTATTTATTTATTTATTTGAGAGAGAGTGTGTGTGCGTGTGTGAGCACAAGCAGGGGGGAGGGCAGAGGGAGAAGCCGGCTCCCCGCTGAGCAGGACTCCCGGATCATGACCTGAGCTGAAGGCAGACGCCTAACTGACTGAGCCACCCAGGCACCCCTTTAATGAAATCTTCAACTTAAAGAGATAATAAATTTTGCTCAACTATCTGTGCTTAAGCAAAGTCTGGACAGCCACAGACAAGGAGGCCAAAGTGGACTTTAGAACCAGACAGGACCAGAGACTTTGAAAATGCTGCCTACCCGTTTTTATTCCTGGCCACCCTGCCTCTGTCTTCAGGAACTGTGGACCTGAAGTGTGGACTTTCTCCACTCTTTCTTGCCAATGGGAGACGAAGACCACAGGTCTTAGCTCGCATTCCCTGAGCCGAGAGAGTACGTGTAGGGTCTGTTGCCGCCCTCCCCGCCTTGGCTTGGGCTTCGTGTCCCCTCAGGGCAGGACAGCAATGGAGGCAGTAGACATGGGTGTGTAACAGTTTCCTAGGGCTGCCATGACAAAGTACCACAAACTGAGCGGCTTCACCCACAGAAATTTATGGTCTCACACTTACGGAGGCTGCAAGTCTGAGGTCAAGGTGTCAGTAGCGCTGTGCTCCCTCTGCAGGCGCTAGGAGGGATGTATTTCAGGCCACCGTCCTGGCTTCAGGTGGCTTCTAGGCTTGTGGCAGCCTAACTCCAAGCTTCACATGGTGCCCTCCCTGTGTGAGTGTGTCCAAATTTCCACCTTTTAAAGGACACCAGTCACACTGGAATAGGGGTCCCCCCCTCCTCAAGTATGACCTCATCTGAACTAATTTATTTCTGGAAAGACTCTATTTTCAAATAAGTTCATATTATGGCAGTTAGAGCTTTGACATACGAATTTTGGAGGGACACCATTCAACCCATAATGGGGTGAGGGGGGTGGGCTACAAGATAGTTGGTTTGATCGCAGGACTCAGTGGGGGCTTGGGATGGTTTTTTGATGGGTGTGAAATAGCTCTGGAGAGTTCTAGGCTGACCACTCCCTAAACCCATCCATCTGTTTCACACAAAGCTCCCAGTGGCTGTTTCCTCTTTTTTGAACTCTGACAGTATATAGAGTGGGCGTCACAGTTTAGCCCTTCATTATGTCCTTATCCTATTTTTTGGTTCATGCAAAGAAACAATGATTGAGTACCTACTATATATATGAGGCATGTGATATACATAATATCTTAATCATGACTCTGTGAAATAGGTATTATTAATCTCATTTTAGTGAGATTAAGTGAAGAAATAGATGCTTAGAGGTGTTTTGAAACTTGCTCAAGGCCATAGAGCTAGTAGGTGTCAGAACTGGGATCTGAGACCCTGCCTATTTGAGTCTGAAGTTCAATTTCTCTCTGTTTTACCACGTAACTCCCAAACTTGTTTGTAAGCTCAAGTGAGCAGAATTCTCGTACATTCTTCTCACTACCCAGATCGATTACAATTCACTGTAGACATCCCTTCCAGTTCTTTGTGATGAAATGCCCAGGCTTTCCTAGACAATCTCTAAGCTGCTGTAGTTTCTACACTCCCTTTTGACTGCTGCTTTGGTTTACTTTCCATCAGGAGTGGTGTGATTATTCACGGAGTTGGTCCGTGATATTGGTAGTAGAGATGGGGGAATGGGTCAGTGCTGAGCAGCTTGCCTCCTGGGTAAAACAGGCAGCCCAGGGCCTCTGTTTTGAGGTCAGGAGCTCTGCATCTTCCTTTCTCCAGGGGGCCATCAGGCCTTGGCAAATTGATTTATACTTGCTCAACTCACAAAAGTCTTGATAAGCCAGAATGCTGACTTATTGATATACAATGAGATATGGTTGCCAAGAAGACTGAATAGCTGTGGCACCTGGGCAGCACATGCTCGTCTCAGTGTTTGAGAAGCAATTTACTAACTGAAAGTTAGCAAACATGGAAAGAGACCGATGGGAGCAGGGTGGGTGTGAGGGTTTATTACCGAGCTGTGGTGACCTGACCCGATCCTTTCCTCTGAGTTCTGCCTACCAAGCAGTCAGTGTATTTAGGTCGGTAGGTCAGGACACCTTCCCCAGGGGATGCTCCTCCTCGTGCTTTCACTCTCCAGCCCAGTGGAGACACTACCCGACGGAATTCATTGCAACCTGCCCTTCCTTATGTAGCAGATTTCATTACATGGAGGACATGCGTTTCACCGTGGGTTGTCTGCTTCAGATGACCGACATTAACTGACCAGTAGGTGCTGGGCTCTCCGTGGGTGGGGGCCAGAGAGACTCATGTCCTCAAGGAGTGTGCAAAGAGATGTTAATATATTATGGTGAAGAATAAGTGGGATAGACGCTGGATTTTATGGTAGCACCTGGAGAGCCTGGAGCGCCGGGAAGGCCTCCAAGAAAAGATGGTGCTGGACTTGGCTTGTGAAGAGTGGAGAAGAGTAGTCAGGACCAAACCAAGAAAACCATCCAACCAACCAACCAAACAAAACACTGCCAACAAGTCCTGGCAGGGGGAAAAGTATACATGGAATCATGGATGCATAAAACGTGTGTGTGTGTGTGCGTGTATGTGTGAGTGAGTGTGAGTGTGTGTGTGAGTGTGTGTGTGTGAGTGAGTGTGTGTGTGTGAGTG